>NC_044031.1:98921955-99636176 GCF_901765095.1 Microcaecilia unicolor
TCAGAACTTGGAGGTGCTTAAAGCTGGGTGCTGCAGGGGGGCAGGGGAGAGAGCAGAATCGCTGGGTGGCTACAGGGGGGGCAGGTGAGAGCAGAATCGCTGGGTGGCTGAAGGGGTGGGCAGGGGGAGAGAGAGCAGAATTGCTGGGTGGCTGAAGGAGGGGCAGGGGAGAAGAGCAGAATCGCTGGAAGAATGGGAGGGGGGCAGGGGAGAGAGGAGAATCGCTGCATGGCTCGCGGGTGGGGGCAGGGGAAACAGGACAATTGCTGGGTGGCTGGAGGGGGGCAGGGGAGAGAGCAGAATCGCTGGGTGGCTGGAAGGCGGGCCAGGGGAATAGCTGGGTGGCTGGAGGGGGGGGGGCAGGGGAGATAAGAATCACTGGCTGGCTGGAGGGGGGGCCAGGGGAGAGAGGAGAATCGCTGGGTGGCTGGAGGGGGGCAGGGGAGAGAGGACAATCACACACACTCTCTCATGCACACACACTCGCACCAGTCTCACTCTCAGTCACACTACACTCGCACGGTGCTTTCAACCACGCAGAGGGGGGGAGAGGCAGGGAGTCCTTGAGACCACAGGAGGGGGAGGGGGTCCTCAGACCTGAGAGGGGGGAGGGGGTTCTGAGACCAAAGAGGGAGGGGGTAGGTATCTCTGTCACACACACACTTTCTCTGTCACACACGCTCTTCACAGTCAGTGTCTTTCTCTCTCTCACACAGTCTCTCACACTATGTCTCACACTGCAACACAATTCAATCTCTATGTGTACACAGTCCGGTCTCACACACTCGCTTCTTATACACGCTCTCAGCTCACAGAGAGTCTGTGTATTGCACACATACTCTCTCACACTCTGTCTCACACACACTCTCTCTCACACACAGTGTATCTGTGTGAAACACCTCTCGTCTCTACAGTCACTGTTTCTCACATATGCACTCGCACACACTCTCTGTCTCACACACACACTCTCTGTCTCACAGACACACTCGCAGCCCTGAGTCACTCTCTCTCTGTCACACACACACACTCGCACATTCACTCTCTCTCTCACACACACTCTCTCAAACATACACACTCCCAGGAAAACCTTGCTAGCGCCCGTTTCATTTGCATCAGAAACGGGCCTTATTTACTAGTAGCATTTAAAAAATGCTTTCAGTCTTTGTGATAGGTAATTGATCTACTTACTTTTTTTTTGTAAATTATTGTGATATTACAGGTTATAATATATTCTCCCAGGTATGCCGCTTTCTTTATGTAATCCGCATAGGACTCCTATGGCTATTGTGGGAATGTAATAACTGTATTAGAGTAGATATACAAATTTAGATCAGATTAAACATATTTTATGTGGTAATTGCTCAATGTGTTTTATCATGACTGATGGTCAATCATTCTGTTGTTGGAAGAACCAAGGAAAATTAGAACTCAATATCATTTCCCAGGGGCATAGCTGGCAGCCCATTTTTTTGCATGGGGGGCTACCTATTCCTCTCTGCTCTATCTCTTCCTTGGCCTGAACCTGCCCCTGGTGCAAAGAAGTTGGTAGCATGCTTTCTAACGGTTGATGCTGTTAGTCCTTGCACTTGCTTAGTTTATGTGCACAGACTTGCGTATGTGTGAGGTGTGCGGGTGCCGGTGGCGGGAAAGGACGCTGACAACTTCTTCATATCAGGGATGCTCAGGCCCACAAAGCTCTTTTCGGCTGGCAGGCTTGAGTATCCCTGCCAGCATTCAGGGTACTTCAGTTTGGGGGGGTGAGTTGCTCGAGTCCAAACGGTCAGAGGGCAGGCCCCCAAGGCCCTTTCCCACTAGACCACTGAATTTATACCACTTGTCATTACAGCACAGTAGTTTATTTGAGAAAATGTCCATGTTTAAAACTATATCAGCAAGACAACATGAGAGTTAAGCATAAAAAATTGTCTTAATATCAAAGCCTAGTAGCTCTAGTCTAGTGCAAATGAGTGGTGTGAATGACACGCGATTAACTTCTCTTGGAGCCTGGGGAAACGATATTCTTTGCCTTGTCTGCTGACTTGCAGTTTGGATGGACACTTTTCAGGTCTCATTTTTGAAAGAGAAGGATGCTAATCTTTCGACACAAATCGGAAGATGGGTGTCCTTCTCACAGGGTCGCCCAAATCGGCATAATCTAAAGCCGATTTTGGGCGTCCCCAACTGCTTTCTGTCGCGGGGATGACCAAAGTTCACGGGGATGTGTCGGAGGCGTAGCGAAGGCGGGACTTGGGCGTGCCTAACACATGGGCGTCCTCAACCCATAATAGAAAAAAAGGGCATCCCTGATGAGCACTTGGACGACTTTACCTGGTCCTGTTTTTCTTACGACCAAGTCACAAAAAGGTGCCCAAACTGACCAGATGACCACTGGAGAGAATCGTGGATCACTTGCCCTTACTCCCCCAGTGGTCACTAACCCCTCCCATCCTCAAAAAACATCTTTACAAATATTTTGTGCCAGCCTCAAATGTCATACTCAGGTCCATGACAGCAGTATGCAGGTCCTTGAGCAGTTTTAGTGGGTGCAGTGCATTTCAGCAGGCGGATCCAGGCCCTCCCTGCCTACCTGTTACCACTTGTGGTGGTAAATGTGAGCTCTCCAAAACCCATCAGAAAGACCCACTGTACCCACATGTAGGTGCCCCCCTTCACCCATAAGGGCTATGGCAGTGGTGTACAGTTGTGGGGAGTGGGTTTTTGGGGGCTCAGCACACAAGGTAAGGGAGCTATGTTCCTGGAGTATTATAAAGTCCACTGCAGTTACCCCCTAGGGTGCCCAGTTGGTGTCCTGGCATGTCAGAGGGACCAGTGCACTACGAATGCTGTCTCCTCCCATGACCAAAGGGCTTTGCATTTGGTCGTTTGTGATATGGGCTTCCTTGGTTTCCATTATTGCCGAAAATCAGAAATGACCAAGTCTAGGGACGACCATCTCTAAGGGACGACCTAAATGTCAAGATTTGGGCGTCCCCGACCATATTATCGCAATGAAAGATGGACATCCATCTTGTTTCAATAATACAGGTTTCCCCCGCCCCTCCACCGGGACATTTTGCGAGGTTGTCCTCAGCAAAACTTGGGCATCCCTTTCGATTATGCCCCTCTTTGAATCCTTGAAGTTATTTTGTTGGTGGGTGATTATAACAAGAGTGGTGGCAGTACTTACTCAGATAAGTGATTGTTATGCTTGAAAATGGTACTCGGGTCAAAATAGCCCCGACAAAAAAGCTCCAAACAAAAAAAACCTCCCAACGTAATAGCTCCTAACATAACAACCACTGTCAAAACCGCCTGCCCACAGCATAGCCCTTGACAAATTAGCCCCCTGACAAAAGGGCCCAATCAGGCTGCCCAGAATATAGCACTGCATTTTTTCTAGGGGGCTATTTTGTTAAGGGGACTATTTTGTCTAGGGGCTATTGTTGTCAAGGGTTATTTTGTGGGAGGGGCCATTTGTCAAGGGCTATTTTTGTTAGAGGCTGGTTTCTCAAGGACTATTTTGTTACCAGGCTGTTTTGTCAGGGCTATTATGTCAGGGTGCCGCTTTGAAACATTGAAAAATTTGTATTCAATGACAGAAGTAGAGAGATACACATTAAGGTGTGGGTAACACGCTTTGAGAGGACAGATGATTTGAACTATGAGTAAGGGTAAGGATATGTATAAGTTTTTACCTATAAGAAATTCTCATACCCTTTTGAAATTGGTTTCTGTGTCCTCTTTATATTACTAAGAAGATATATAAAGATATGCTTTACGTTTGCTACAGAAGTTCCACACGTGGTTCCATTTTCAGGATGTTAGGGTAATTAATGGGAACACTTGATTTTTTATATTCTAGGGCCCTTGATTATTTATAGCTCTAGTGGTTCACATTGTGTAGAAGAACCAAACCTTTGATCAATTAAAATGCACTAATATTGACCAAACCATGCTATATGGGTTAGTAGGAGATCAGGCACATTAATTGTTACAAAATGAAGGGCTGGTATTTAAAATGATTTAAAGGCAGATGAAGCTCCTGCCCAGTTAAATCATGCTCACCAGTTGAAAAGTACTGCTAAAAATCTGGGGAGAACACTGCGGAACTTTCCAGTCAGAGCCAGGGCAGTCCAGAAATACAGTCTGGGCAGAGCTGGGTTTAGTTAGCTGCAATATTCAGTCTGCTAACTGGTAAGTGCCCAGATAAATTTAGCACTTGATCCGTGTGTTGGCTGGAATATCATCCAGAAACCCACATAACTGTTGACTATGCATGACCTGGAATATTCAATGCCGGTACCCAGAATTGGTAGATTATGAATAGTCTAATCTCTGGGCAGGTTTTGTTAGAGATACATTTGTATGACATTTTTGCCTTTTGTGTGGTATTATTTTACATGTTTTATTGTAAGCCACTTGGTCACAGGTGGGGGTATAAGCGTTTTGAATAAAGAAATAAAGAAAATTCCCTGATCTGATTCTGACTACAGCGACTGGTGCTATAAATTTGCTGACTGCTCTGGCTGATATTGGATCCAAAGATTTTATTTATATCTCAAATTCTTTGCAATAGTAGTTCAAGGTGACTTATTTCCTTGTCCCTGAGGATTTACAATATAAGGGCCCTGTTGAATAAGGCGTGCTAGCGTTTTTAGCGCATGCTAACGCTAGAGAGACCCATATGGGTGCTTAAATAATGCACATTTCTAAGAATAACCACTAATCAGTCTGATAAGTTAAAAGCACAGAAGAAGAGTTCACAAATTCCACATGAGCATGTCTGACAATGAACAGTCTTTGGAACAGAATTGAGAGAATGCGAGCTCCTTAGCTAAAGGGGAATTTGTTATTACAGAATAAGATTCAGTTGTTGGAGAATATTGTTTAGTAAAGGAATCTTTAGCTAATAAATTTCCCTAGATTGAGAATTATTTCACCTGTGGAAACATTTACAAGTATATATTTTGGATATATTGGAAAATCCAGAAACACTTTGTCCTATGATTTCTAAGGAATTTTATGTACCTCCCCCTTCAGAGGTCTGAGACTAAGATTATTTATGGGACTATTGGAAACTTCTGAAGAAATAGTGGGTTCTAGTTATCCTGTTTTTATCTTTGGCTCTGATTCTGATTTCCTTTTGAATTTTTTTTTTGTCATTAAGATGATTTAATTTTTGGCTTTAAGGTCTGGAAGTTTCCAGATGTTGCTAAAAAGACTCAACTCAAATGGAGGAGGTCATGATGAAGCATCCTGGTATTAAGTAACTTGGTGCCCTTTTTTGATTGAATTTCCCCTGTAAATGTGTTATCAAGTAGCACAATATGAAATATGTATTTATGAACCAGTTCAGCTTATTCCGTTCTCTCTGGAGTTGGGACTAGAGGCCGCAGGGTGCTTCAGGACCCACCATGGATAATGTACCTGCATGATATTGCAATATCCGTTTGTGATTTTATGTGATTTTGTTCCTGTTTCCCTAACTGACCAGTCTGCCCCAATATCAGTGGACTTGAAGTGACCTAATATTATGTGTTAGCTTTCCTCTTTTCTTTGTATTTGAAATTTTTAGACTTATATTCAATGTGTCTCATTTGGTCATTTTTTTCTGTACAAGAATTATCTTGTTATTATTTAAATAGTCAATAAAGAAAAAAGGAAAATTGTTTCAACATAACTTTCTCTCCAGTGTTTGGGTGTATAAAACCACCAGTGTGTAACATACATCTGTAAAAAGAACAATAGCCATACTTAAAATATCCCACCATTACAAGAGGATTGTGAAACGTTACAAGAGGACCTTATGAGACGGGGAGACTGGGCATCCAAATGGCAAATGACATTTAATGTGAGCAAGTGCAAAGCGATGCATGTGAGAAAGAGAAACCTGAACTATAGTTACGTGATGCAAGATTCCACATTAGGAGTCACTGACCAGGAAAGGGATCTAGGTGCCATCGTTGATGATACGTTGAAACCTTCTGCTCAGTGTGTGGTGGCAGCTAAGAAAGCAAATAGAATGTTAGATATTTTTAGGAAAGAATGGAAAACAAGATTGAGGATGTTGTAATGCCTTTGTATCGCTCCATGGTGTGATCACACCTCGAATACTGTGTGCAATTCTGTTCACCGCATCTCAAAAAAGATATAGTGGAATTAGAAAAGGTACAGAGAAGGGTGACAAAAATGATAAAGGGGATGGGACAACTTCCCTATGAGGAAAGGTTAAAGCGGCTAGGCCCTTCAACTTGGACAAAAGATGGCTGTGGGGAGATATGATAGAGGTATATAAAATAATGGGTGGAGTGGAACAAGTAGAACGCTCTTTCCAAAAATACTAGGACTAAGGGGCACACAATGAAGCTACAAGTAGTAAATTTAAAACAAATTGGAGAAAATATTTCTTCACTCAATGTGTAATTAAACTCTGGAATTCATTGCCAGGGAATGTGGTAAAAGCATTTAGCTTAGCGTGTTTAAAAAAGGCTTGGATAGTTTCCTAAAAAAAAAGTCCAAAAGCCATTATTAAGATGGACTTGGGGAAAATTCACTGCTTATTTCTAGGATAAGCTTATTTCTAGGGGTACAGGAGCACACTGGCAGACAGATAAGTGCCACGCAGCCACCTACGTGAATAGTTATTGTAATGTTAAGAGTAGATAAATATCGCTAATGATACCAGCACAAAAGGTTTCATACATGTAGGAAGGGTGGGGGTAGAGTCTGTGATTAAAATATACACGGGCAGACGTTCACCGAGTGAGTGAAGTGAAACCGACCGTGGTGATTATATGAGACTCCTCCCTAGTTAACACAAAGTGGTTTTACTCCGTGAGAACCCTCTACTTTTTTTGGTTTTGCTTATAGTAAAGTAGTAGAGAAGGGCCTTGGTGATTTGACTATTTCTAGGATAAGCAGCATAACATATATTGAACTGTTTTGGGATCTTGGCAGGTATTTGTAACCTGGATTGACCACTGTTGGAAACAGGATGCTGGGCTTGATGGACCTTTGATCTGTCCCAGTATGGCAACATTTATGTACTTATGTATGACCTTTTTCCAGTGCCCTCAACAGTCCTGATTCACATTCGGTTAAATGCCTTTTGTGGACTTTTAACACCTATTCCTGCTTAAGAAGCTCTAATAATGTTTTTTTTAATGATAAAATTTTGCAAAAAAAAAAAAAAAAAAATAGTGAGGGAGGCCTTTATGCCTAGGAAGAGACTCATGTAGATCTGTGAGGATGCATGTGTTCTGGGTTGAGTCCTGAGGCTTTTCCTCTCTTTTCCATTTTTAATTTTGGAACAACTTTCTCTTAATGACCAGCTTGATTGATTTCAGTACTAACATGGTGTATACTTGATCTGGTTTGGATTCACAGAGGTAGTTTCTGATTCTGATACAAACAAACATTTTTTAAATGTTTTTTGAATTTGATTGATAATAATGTTTTTGAGTATTTAAATTTGAAGATGCAATTCACGGTTTCTTTGTTTGGTTGAAGATTTTCCCCTCCTCTCCACGTGACAAAGGCTACCCCCAACGAACCTGACTCATGACTTCCATCGTACACCCCCAAATTGAGGCATAGGAGCCCTACAATAGAGCCCATATGACCACAGATTCGATTATAGAAAGTATCTGGCCATCTCAAGAATCACTTTTGATGCCCCAACCATTCAGGGAGGAAGCCAGCAGCAGACGTGTTGCCTGATGTGGCACTTCTGCTGCCCCTTCATCCCTCTCCAGAATGGCATGTCCACATAGATGTCTGTGGCTGCCTCCTCTTTCTCTGTATCCTGCAGCATCAGCCCCTGTAATGAAGTATTGGGAAACTCCCATTGGCCAGGGTCTTCAACCACCAGCTCCTGTTGGCTGCCCTCCTCTGTAGGTGGCTGGTCAGCTGCACGCTGGGTGGTGGTTGGCTGGTAGTGGTGGTGGTGGGGTCTCTGGGCAGCTGGAGGCGGGACAGCCTCCTCCTCCTCCTCTTCCTCCCTTTCCCTCCTCCTGCTGCTGGTGGGCTGTCGATGGAGGGTGACCTGTATGTGAACATAGTGCACATAGTAGTTCAGGTGGGCAGCACTAGGCATGTACAGGGGGAGTTGGGGGCCTGTATGTGGGTGACTGGAGGACATTATTGGTTTGTGTGACCTATGAGATGACATGACTAGGTGGAGGTGGGGAGCCACAAATGTGATGCATGTTTGTCCCATGAGAGGTTGCCATCCATACAGTTATAGAGGATGAGTCTGGGGGCTGCTGGAGGCCCTGGGGTGACTAGTCACTAGCTGTGATGTTGGATGCCAATATATATTTCCAGGGATAATGACACAGTCTAGGAGGTGGGAGACATATTTTTAGGTGGGTCCTGCTGTGAGATTTGAAGGGCTCACACTTTCCACCACAAGTGTACCAGTTAGAGTGGGATATGGACAAGAGCCCCTTTCTCTACAGTCCACTGCACCAACCACTAGGCTACTCATGGGACCATAACATCTGAAGCTGTCATAGAGGCTGGTATGTGCTGTTTCTTTCACAGCTTTGGGGGTGGAGGGGAGAGGGAGGGAGTCAGTGACAACTGGGGGAGTAAGGGGATTATGCCTTAATCCTTCTAGTGGTCTTTCAGTCATTTAGGACATCTTTTGAAACTTCTAGTGACTTTGGGCAAGTCACTTAACCCTACATTGCCCCAGGTAACGTGGAGGGGCATTTCAAAAGGTCGTCCAAGTATGAATTAGGACGCCCTCGTGAAGTCGGCCAAAATCAGGTAGGTATAATCGAAAAACAGTATGGACGTCCTTAGACATTCCATTATCGCAGTGCAAAATGTCCAAATCAGGGACACCCAAAGTATAGTAAAAAGGACGTCCATCTTCCAGAACTGAGAAAGGACGTCCCTAAAACATTCACTGTACTTGCCAATTTGTCATATCAATGTCCTTATTACTATACTTTGAACTTCTCCGATGTACCTGGCTGTTCCATAAGTACAGTGCATGTAGTTGCGGACATCCAGGTACAGGAATATAAGGAACATTAATGTGTAAAGTACAGTAACAAGGACGTGTTTCTCACAGAACTGCTGAAGGACGTCCATCTTACTAGGCCCACCGAAGGATGGCAGGCCTATAAAAGGGACGTCCTTCGGCAGTTCTGTGAGAAACACGTCCTTGTTACTGTACTTTACACATTAATGTTCCTTATATTCCCATACCTGGATGTCCGAAACTACATGCACTGTACATATGGAACATTCAGCTATGGGAAATATAAGGAACATACATATTTTATTGTGTATATATGAAGAAGTTCGCACACTTGATAATGATCTAGATAAGGAAGGTTCCGCACGTATGAACACGTACTCATCCAAATAAGGCCCCGCACGCTTGACGACGGTCATGCACGTCATGGTCGTCCACGTGCTGACCCATTATATATGGGGGCAGGATGTCCATGTGCTAACTCGTCCATATATGGAACTGTTCATGTAAGGATGTCCATTACGCATGGGCGTCCATATAAGGCGATGCACGTTTTCCAATGGTTATTCACTGAGATGGTGCTCCGAAGAGAACCAAATTTTAGCACCGCTAAGAGCCTGCGTCTGGTGCATCTGTGTCTGCGGCACCATCGCCACCTGCCCCCCCAGGACTGTCTGCATACGAGCCTGGACTCATATAAGACACCAGTTGGAAAGGTAACTGTTTGTTTTCCCCCCTTCCTGGCCTATCAGGTCCCCCTCCTGTAGCTACACATATAAGAGCTCCCTCAGTAATGTAAGCACTAACTGTAGCTTGCCTGCATTCAAGGGTAATCAGTATGTGCACACGCACATTCATTAATAGAATCAATTTACTAGAAAGGAAAAACATTCTCACTTCCCAACAATACTGCACACAAACGGTCAGTGGCATACCAAGGGGGGGGGGGGGGGGGGGGGGGGGGTGGTCCGCCCCGGGTGCACGCCGCTGGGGGGGTGCCGCGCGCCGGTCAGCGTCGGTTTCCATGCTCCCTCTGCCCCGGAACAGGAAGTAACTTGTTCCGGGGCAGAGGGAGCATGGAAACCAACGACGCTGACTGGCGCGCGGCACCCCCCCCAGTGGCGTGCACCCGGGTGGGTCTTTTGCTGGGGTGGGGGAGTGTCCCTTCGCCGGGGGGGTCGTGCTGCATGGGGGGAGCGCTGCACCCGGGGGGGCGGGACGCATCGGCGATCCGCCCCGGGTGTCAGCGCCCCTCGGAACGCCACTGCAAACGGTACTCTCTGTCCTCATGTCCACCTCAATGACATCACCTGTACCAATGTCATGTCCCCCCTCCATCAGTAGTGTTGTGTGTCTCTACAATTTAGCTGCTAAATGATTTTATGTTGTGAAGGCAAGAAGGGCCATCCCCTGACTCCTGGTGTACAAACTTGTATCTTACAGATGTTTTGACATATGTCTGGACCTCAAGTCCCTATGGCCAAGGTTCCGCCACGTACGGCGGGACCACCCCGACCTCATTCAGAGCGTGCGACGGCACCTCAGGGCTCGATGTAAGTATTATAAACAGGCCACCTGTAGTCCTTTGTAAATGTATTTATTTAATAATGCAAATTTCATGTTCAGTTTCCATATGGCTAATAGGCAACTAGTAAGTCATAACACCTCTGTCCCAGATCAAGGCCTGAGGTTGCAGCTACCCTCCCATGAGTGTGGCTGTAACTTCCAACTAACCTCCTCTGAGATGAATGAGATGACATGCCTCACTTCTGTATCCCCCTTTCTGGGGTGGATACTGTTTCATGGTATTCTTGCCTGATATCCTGCTCTTAGTGGATGTCATAGCATGATTTGAAAGTAATGTAAAGAAATAGTGCTTCCACCCCCCTCTTCCCCCCCCCCCCCCACCAAAAAATGGTCATCCTACCATAGTCACAACTCAAAATGCTAGCATGCTGCTGAGGAATGAGTGTTCCCTGCCATCACATCTTATAGTGTACTCCTTTTTCACACCAGCTTCTATGGTTCCCTGTCATGTCATCTCATGCATGTGTCTAGCCCAGGGCTCACCACTGACCCCCACCTTTCCCCATTCCTGCCTTATGCCAGCCAGCCAGCTCCTGCACTATGCAAGCCATACTGAATGTGCTGATCTCAAGGACAATCCTTTTACATACACAGGGCGCCAGCAGCAGGAGGAGGAGGCAGGACTGCCTGAATCGGTGGTGGAGCAGGAGGAGGAGGAGGAGGACCCCTGGCAGGATATGCCTCCACTTGAGGAGGAGGAGGAGGGCCCAACACCTCCAGCCCTCTCCACACCATCCCCATCCCCATCCCCAGCCCCAGCCCCAGCACCTGCGCCTCCTGCAACAACTGATGAATAGCCAAAACCAGTTGCTGCAGGAGGTGTCGGCGATGCAGCAGTATGTTTCCTCCTTCCCCTGCCCTCCCCTCCCATCCATGTCCAGTGATTCTTCTCTGCCCCCTGTCCTCCCCTGCCATCCTTGTCCAGTGATTCTTCTCTGCCCCCTGTCCTCTCCTGCCATCCATGTCCAGTAATTCTCTCTCCCCTGCCCTCCCCTCCCCTCCCATCCATGTCCAGCAATTTTTCTCTTCCCTGCCCTCTCCTCCCATCCATGTCCAGCGATTCTCCTCTCTCCCCTTCCCTCTCCTCTCATCCATGTCCAACGATTCTCCTCTCTCCCCTGCCCCCCCTTCCATCCATGTCCAGTGAATCTCTCTTTCCTGACCTCCCCTCCCATCCATGTCCAGTATGTCTCCTCCTTCCCCTGCCCTCCCCTCCCATCCATGTCCAGTGATTCTTCTCTGCCCCCTGTCCTCCCCTGCCATCCATGTCCAGCGATTCTCTCTCCCCTGCCCTCCCCTCCCATCCATGTCCAGCAATACTCTTTTCTCTGCCCTCCCCTCCCATTCATGTCCAGCGATTCTCCTCTGTCCCCTGCCCTCCCCTCCCATCCATGTCCAGCGATTCTCCTCTCTCCCCTGCCCTCCCCTCCATGTCCAGCAATTCTCTCTTCCCTGCCCTCCCATCCATGTCCAGCAATTCTCACTCCCCTGCCCTCCCCTTTCATCCATGTCCAGCAATTCTCTCTTCTCTGCCCTCCCCTCCCATCGATGTCCAGCAATTCTCTCTTCCCTGCCCTCCCCTCCCATCCATATCCAGTGATTCTCCTCTCTCCCCTGCCCTCCCATCCATGTCCAGCAATTCTCTCTTCCCTGCCCTCCCCTCCCATCCATGTCCAGTGATTCTCCTCTCTCCCCTCCATGTCCAGCAGTTTTCTCATCCCTGCCTTCCACTCCCATCTATGTCCAGCAATTCTCTCTTCCCTGCACTCCCCTCCCATGATGTCCAGCGATTCTCCTCTCTCCCCTGCCCTGCCCTCCCATTGATGTCCAGCTATTCTCCTCTCTCCCTTGCCCTCCCCTCTCCCATATCCAGCAATTCTTCTTCGCCCAGCCCATCCTCCTTCTCCACTGCCTGCCAGTGTCGGACTCAGCAGCGCGAACGGAGCAGGCAGCGATTGAGAGAGGCTGGCAGCGTCGGAGCTTCCCTCAGCGAGTCCCGCCTATGCAGAAACAGGAAGTTGAAACAACGTAGGCGGGACTCACAGAGGGAAGCTCTGATGTTGCCAGCCTCTCTCAATCGCTGCCTGCACAGTTCGTGCTGCCGAGTCCGACGTAGTAGTAAGTAGGGGAGTGAGAGAAAGGGTGTAGGACTCACCGGGGGAAAAAAGGTGCCAGTATGCTGTACCGGTTGTGATAAACACAGTGGTTGCCCTGCCCTGAGGAGGCCACTAGATGGCGTTCTCCTCCAAGAAATAGAGGAAATGCCCATTCTGGTCACTAGAGGGAGCTAAAGGGAATATACCAGTGGAGTGGCCTGAAAGGACAGCTAGGGGGTGCTCATGGTATAGGACCTGTCCTTCCCTGAAGAGGCCACCAGGGGGAACTCTCAGAGTAGAAGCTGGGAAGTTGGAGAGAGTTCTGGGTCTGGACCTTTCTGGAAGTAGGGGGGAGAGGCCTATAGAGGTGGGGTGGATTATTGGTCACCCTCTGAGCCAAGAGATGGGAGACAAGATGAGAGCCTGGAAAGTCTGCTGGAGGAGGAGTACTGGGAAGATGGAAGAGATAGAGAGAAGGAGACTCTATAAGTGTAGGAAGGTACTTACCAGACCAGGGTGTTAATGTGAACCAGGCCATGTCGTGGATGGACTTGTGACCGATTTAGACTTGTGACAGTTAAAATGCACTAACAGCCGTGAGGTGGAGGATAGGACTGTAAGGTCAATACGAGTGAAGAAGTCCTATCCAGGGGTGGTGGCTGTTTTACACTGAGGCCCCGGCCTCTCAAAGTAAAGGGGCTCAGTCAGTGTATTGGTGAGTGAAGGATACTTGGAAGAAGTGAGTTCCATAAGACTGGGGTAAAGTCTAATAAACTGAATTTGCATTTTGATTGGCTCATTTGCATATATGTGAAAGCTGGAGAATCCCAGGTGAAGTTCCAGGGCAGTGCGAGGGGTCACGACCCGTGGATCAGAGGGGTGACCAGGACACCCTGGACTGGACAGGAGAGGATTTCCAGGCAAAGGAAGGCAGGCCCGAGCAGTCACCCTGAGTAAGGCAGGAGCCCAAGATAAAGAGGTGGGTGCCTGCAAGGGACTTGGTGAAGACCAGCCAGAGTCCTGCTCGGGAGCTTGAGGCCAGGTAAAAAGCAGGAAGGAAGCATGTCTTTACAGTGTGCCTTGTCTTGAAGCCAAGTGCCAGAGAGCACCAAGAGGGCTGAGTTGATGAATACCCTGAGGAGGGGAAGATAAAGGAAACCCCTTTGTGTTTTGAACTGTCTGTTTCTGTGCTGTGCTTGCTGGAGTTACCCTGAAGGGAGGGGGAAGATAAAGGAAACCCCTTTGTGTTTTGAACTGTCTGTTTCTGTGCTGTGCTTGCTGGAGTTACCCTGAAGGGAGGGGGAAGATAAAGGAAACCCCTTTGTGTTTTCAACTGTCTGTTTCTGTGCTGTGCTTGCTGGAGTTACCCTGAAGGGAGGGGGAAGATAAAGGAAACCCCTTTGTGTTTTCAACTGTCTGTTTCTGTGCTGTGCTTGCTGGAGTTACCCTGAAGGGAGGGGGAAGATAAAGGAAACCCCTTTGTGTTTTCAACTGTCTGTTTCTGTGCTGTGCTTGCTGGAGTTACCCTGAAGGGAGGGGGAAGATAAAGGAAACCCCTTTGTGTTTTCAACTGTCTGTTTCTGTGCTGTGCTTGCTGGAGTTACCCTGAAGGGAGGGAGAAGATAAAGGAAACCCCCTTGTTTGGAACTGTTTGCTTCTGTGCTGTTTTTGTTGGAGTCACCCGTGATTTACCACAAGTTGTTTTGAACTGGTTTGGCTGGAACTGTCTGTGACTGAGCAGTTTGCCTGGCCAATTGCAATACATGGCTTGACTTGGGCGCCAAGGGAACTCCGAAGAGACTGGCAAGTGAGACCCGGCCAGCAGAGTTCAGAGTCACCCAGTGGCCGGGAGCTTTACACGGTGCATACCAGCACAAAAAAAGCCATGTATATGCTTCCCCCCCCCCCCCAACAATCTTGAGAATGGGTGGGCACGTCATAAAAGGGGACTGGGGTTCACCACATAAAGAAGGATGGAACCTACCGGGGAGCAGTACAGGCCCAACGGGAAGCGGTACAGCAGCTCCAACGGCTGGAGCATAGCATCGAGGGTCTACAGCATGAGCTGCAAGCACGCAGTACAGCCCTGATGCAGCAAGAAGTGGCGTCTCCTTCCACCACTGCACAGCAACCACCGGCAAACCTGCTGAAAATAGAGGTAAGATTTGAATGCAGAGAACATAGAGAGAATGGGGAGCCCTTGACCATGAGGGATGCACACATCCATTCTCAGGGCCTCTTCCCCTCCCCCACCCCCACAGGCAGGCACAACTGAGTGTGTCCAATAGAGAACAAGACATCTGTACAATGAACTGGGTAGAAACAATCATCAGTATCATAGTCCAGTGTATTAAAGTCCACTGCTGTCCCTTGCAATCCTGCTGACCAGCTGCAGTGCAATATACAAGAAGTGTTTGTTTAGCACCTACATATCGGAAGGAGAAGAGGTGGCTGAGAGGTATGAGCTTACCTTGAACTTGTGGTTCCAGAAATTGCCAAAAGGAACACCAATCTGTTTGCTTCAAGGGGCCAGAGGCTGGCTGCTTCAACTAAGGAGAGAGAATGGGGGTCAGTGAGGGACCGCATCAAACATAGCAAGCAGCTCCTGGAGGGTAGAGGATGGAGAGTTGGTCAGATGCAGAAAATGCAGAGTATATGCTAAGCTGCCAGCTAACACCCAGCCAGAAACTTTTTGAAAGGAAAGGTACACAGCCCACACACCAGTTATCTAAGAATTAGCCAAAAGGTATTCCCCCCCCCCCAAAAAAAAAAAAATTACACCGAAAAAAACAAACAGGTCTACAAAAGCATACAGTGGCAAAAACAAGGTTTACTATAACTGAAGTTAAACCGCTTTGAAATACCACCCCATGATCTAAAGAAAAAACTCTAAAGTGCAAGCACAGAGAAAGCCGTTTTAAAGAGGCGCCAATAAAGGGAATGCAAACTTCCAAACCGGAAGAGCAGCTGGGGACGTTTATCATTTTCACCCATAATCGAAATTAGGGCGTCCAAAACACAGAGCAGCTGGAGACGTCCATAGTTCCCACCCATAATCGAAATGAGGATGCCCAAATTGCAGAGAGCAGCTGGGGACGTTTAGGAATTTTGTCAATAATCAAAATTAGGACGCCCATCTCAGGGACGCCCAACACGTTCTTAAATGGGCGTCCCTGTGATAGTATTTAAGTGCCCTTCTCAGTATTTTCGATTCTTTACATCGCATTGGCACAATGGCACCCGCAAAGGTAATTTCACTGTGACCTCTACACTCCTTCCACAGTTCTATGTCTACCCCACCTGCCTGTGTGGCTCTCTTGCACATCAGTCTCTAAAGTGCACTCTACTCCTCCTCTCCATCTGTGATTGCCTGCCAATGCCATTCTTCATCATCTGTTTCCTGGGTCTTCACATGTGGGGCTATGTATATGAACGCTGCAAAACAAAACTGGGTTATTTTAAGCAACACACTTCCGCCCCTTTTGCTGTGCAGGTGATGACACGTCAGACACAGAAGCTGGTCTTAGTGAGCATCAGCCCCAGCATACTGAAGGGCAGATAGAGCAGCAAACCAGGGACACAGACAAAGGTAACAATAAAGACTTCTCAATTAAAAAAAAAAAAAGTAACAGGGCACTGAACAACTCTCAACTTTCTCTCCCAACAACGATCTCGCCACTCTCCAACTCCACAAAATCACTAATAGGTCTAAAGATGACTTCCCCCTTAGCCTGGTCACTTTTATTTCAGGTCTAACTAAGGACGCCCATGTTCCCGCCCATGCAAACTCATTTCACTAGCCGTTATACGGTGGAGGCACCCATCTCGTAACGCTGCCCCTAACATGCCCCTGTGGGGATGACCATAGATGGGCGTCCTCGCGCTGAGGACGTCATTACGGCCCTGTTTCGGTTATTGGATTTGGGCGACCTTCTTTCACGGGGACGCCCATGTGCCTTTTGTGTTGCTTTTTAGATGCCCTTCTCTTTCGAAAATGAGCCTGATAGTAACATAGTAAAGTAGTAACACAGTAAATGACAACAGATAAAGATCTGTATGGTCCATCCAGTCTGCGCAACAAGATAAGCTCATTTTACATGGTATGTGATACTTTATATGTATACCCGAGTTTGATTTGTCCTTGCCATAGAAGTCTGCCCAGTACTCTTCTTGTACTAAAAGTTCTGAAGCTAATGTTGAAGCCCCTTAAAATTTACACTCAAGCCCATCCATATCTATTCAGTCACGATCAGGGCGTAGACCGTAGAAGTCTACCCAGCACCATTTTTGCTTCCCAATTACCAGCGTCGCCACCCAATAGTATATACAGGTACAAATAAGTACCTGTTTATACTATGTAAACCGCTTTGAATATAGTTGCAAAAACCACAGAAAGACAGTATATCAAGTCCCATTTCCCTTTCCCTTCCCTTCCATTTTCGTCACATAGTTGTGATTAGAGACTTGCACGGGAACGGGGTTCGCGGGAATCCCGCGGAACCCACAGGATTCCCACAGGGATGGAAGAAGTTCTGCGGGGATCACGTGGGGACGGAAGCAGTTCCTGCGGGGTTCCCAAGGAAGTGTATGCTGCACTTGTGCCAGCCTCTCACCTACCGAGTACCAAGTTCTTTGAGTTCTGTCTCCTCCTCCTCGCTTTAACAGCACAGATGCAGAAAGTCTCCATTAAGGAGGTGGTAGAGATACAAATGGTGATGAAATTCAAAAAGGCATGGGATAAACATAGAGGCTCTCTAATTAGAAAATGGAAGTTATAAAAAAAACTAAACTTAAATGGCTGAATGTGCGTGGATGTGTCGAGTGACACTTAGATGGCGACTCTGGCTGTGATGAACTAGAGCTGATACCGGGAGACCTATATGGTCTGTGTCTCATATATGGCAATCTGGTTTAAGATGGGCTGGAAAGGGCATAGACAGCAACTTCAGTGGCTGGAACATGAGGACAGTGCTGGACAGACTTTTACGGTCTGTGTCCAGCAAATGAGAAGATAAATAGGCTGGAGTGGGCTTCAAGGGCAACTCCAGCAGTTGGAACATAAGGCTAGGGTTGGACGGACTTCTATGGTCTATGTCCCAGAAATGCCACAGAAAGACCGTAATCAAGTATATAATATCACATTCATTGTTGATTTAATTATGAATTGATAATGGTTATGTCTATTGGGCAGACTGGGTGGACCGTTCCGGTTTTTATCTGCTGTCATTTACTATTAATCCTCTCTGCTCCCGGGCTGATGCGCAGACCTCAGCTCTGACATAGGCACGAGCATCAGATGTCACCTGACCTACTGGTGTGTGCATTTGGCGATCTCTTAGCACACAGTGCCAGTGAATCAGAGAAGTCTTACATGTGCGCACCAGAGTGTTCCAATTTGCAACTTCCGTTCCTTCCTTGCCTGCAGTGCTGCGGCTTGAACCCAGAGAGCAGACAGGAATTTTTTTTAATGTACCATTAAATTCTTGCGGGGATGGGTTAGATTCCCTGCGGGGATGGGTGGAGATGGGTTAAATTTCCCACGGGGACGGATTAGATTCCCTACAGGGACAGGTGGGGATGGGTTAGATTCCAGCGGGGACGGGTTTTATTTTTTATTTTTTTTGTTACATTTGTACCCCGCACTTTCCCACTCATGGCAGGCTCAATGCGGCTTACATGGAGCAATGGAGGGTTAAGTGACTTGCCCAGAGTCACAAGGAGCTGCCTGTGCCAGGAATCGAACTCACTTCCTCAGTTCCCCAGGACCAAAGTCCACCACCCTAACCACTAGGCCACTCCTCCACTCTTTGGATTTCTGTCCCCGTGCAACTCTCTAGTTGTGACTGAAACAGATCTAGCCAAAAACACCTTAATTGTGGCCCTAGACGTTTTCATTTTGTTCCATTATTGCAGAAAAACATCTGTCTTTTGCTGTTGCCCATGTCCCTCCCAGAGGCGTAACTAGGTGGGATGCAAAAGGAGCAGCCAATCCCCCAAATGAGTTTTGAATGAAATGGTGCCTATGCAGATTGACCCTTCAGGCTTAAAACCTGGTTATGCTTCTGGTCCCACCTAAAACACAGCCGCAACACATCCCTTTGAAATTTGGACGAACTGTGGAAGGCTGAGGTGTTGAAAATTGCAACTTGGATGTTTTTGAGAGAACCTTATGACATTTTCTGGATATTTTTTTGATTTGAAAATGAGCACCTAAATCTGATTCTCTCAATTTTCTCTAAAAAAAGAGCCAAATCCTGAGCTGATGGTTGACAATTATCTGCTTGTGACAAGTCAGTGACCGTAAAGAATGAACCAGTGGCGTAGGAAGGGGGGGCGGTGGGGCGGTCCGCCCCGGGTGCACGCCACTGGGGGGTGTCAGCGCCTCGCTGGTTCCTTGCTGTCTCTGCCCCGGAACAGGTTACTTCCTGTTCTGGGGCAGAGAGAGCAGGGAACCAGCGAGGCGCCGACACCCCCCAGTGGCGTGCACTCGGCGGATTGGCTCTCCTGCCCGCCCCTCACCGCCTTCCAGGTATGTTCTTCTCGGGGGGGGGGGGTTGTGCTCTGGAGGGGGGAGGGTGCACTGTGCTGCACCCGGGGGGGGGGGGGTTGTGCAGCGGCAACCCGCCCCGGGTGTCAGCTGCCCTCGCGACGCCACTGGAATGAACAATCCTAAAAAGTACTTCTGAATCATCTAATTATTGTATTCTTATAGGAGATCTCAATTTATATCTAGATCAGAGGGAAAATGTGAATGTACAAGAATTAATTTTCTTTTGAGAGCTTTGGACGTACTTTATTTAGATGATACTCCTTCTCATAGCACAGGCCATCAATTAGATCTTTTTACATTCACTTCTGGATCACTGTCATGTCCCCTACCTCAACATAAGCAGCATCCTCGGGCTGCACAGGGTCCCGTCGACACGCACACTTGACTGGCACAGCCCTGAGCCATGTGTGTGTAGTTCTTCTCTGGCTGCAGGCTCCTTGATTGCTTTGCTTCCATGCACCTGGCTCTGCTCTCTCTCTCTGCCTAGCTTCCAGGCTCCTTGATTGCTTTGCTTCCACACACCTGAGTCTGCTCTCTCTCTGCCTGGCTTCCCTTGCTTCTCTCCTATTGGACTTCCAGTTCCTCCTTCCCCTGCTCTTGTCCTATGGCTGTGCTCCTACTCCCTGCTGGTCCCTGCTGATGTCAGACGCCAGCACTTTATCAGTTGAGCTCTTCCTGGATTCCATGCTTCGGCTTCTACTTTCGTAGGTGTTACTTGCTCAGTAGTGTGCTTCTTCTCTACTTTGTCCCTCGTTGCTGACTTTGCCTGTACCTGAATTACTTTCTTGACCTGCTGCCTGCCTATTGACTTTGCTTGTACCTGGATTACTCTCTTGACCTGCTGCCTGCCTACTGTTTGGAGTGGAGGAGTAGCCTAGTGGTTAGTGCAGTGTACTTTGGTCCTGGGGAACTGAGTTCAATTCCCACTGCAGCTCCTTATGACTCTGGACAAGTCACTTAACCCTCCATTGCCCCTGGTACAAAATAAGTATCTGAATATATGTAAACTGCTTTGAATGTAGTTGCAAAAACCTCAGAAAGGCGGTATATCAAGTCCTGTTTCCCTTTCCCTGACTTCGTCTGTACCTAGATTACTCTCTTGACCTGCTGCCTGCCTATTGACTTTATCTGTACCTGGATTACTCTCTTGCCTGTTTGCTTATTGACATTGCCTATACCTGGATCACTCCCCTGCCTATTGACTTTGCCTGTACCTGGATCACTCTCTTGCCTGCTGCCTGTCTGGCCATTATGTTCACCACTCCGCTCCCTGCTCCGTCGCGTAAGTCCTGCTGGCCGCCCGCACCTAGGGGCTCAACTCCTGGGGAACAGTGGTCAGCGCAGGTGAAACCCGGGGTTGTCTGGCCGCCAAGCAGAACCTGGTCCGAGTACCGGGCTCAGCAGCACTCTACTTAGTACAAGAACTCACAAGTCTGACAATCACAAGTTAATTGGATGGTTACTGATTCAAAATGGAATCCATTAATATGGTCTGATCATTATAGATTAGAATTTACTTTGAGATGGAGAATGAAAGGGAAAAGAACTAAACCAAAGCAGAAATTAGACTGTACAAGGAGAAAAGTTGATAAAATAGTTTTTTTGGAATAGGGCTAATTTGATCTTACAAAATAAAGAGGGCAATGCATTTGAACAGTGGAGTATTTGGGATAACAGCAGTACATGTATTCTAGATAATATTGCTCCTGCAAGAGACAGAGGGGCATAATCAAACTGGGCGCCCAAATTGTCATGAGGGCGTCCTCGCAGGACGGCCCCGTAAAAAAGCGGGGCAACCCGTATTATCGAAACAAGATGGGCGTCCATCTTTTGTTTCGATAATATGGTTGGGGACGCCCAAATCATGAAATTTAGGTCGACCTTAGAGATGGTTGTCCTTAGGTCGTTTTTGAGATGGTCGTCCCTGGTTTTCGGCGATAATGGAAACCGAGGACGCCCATCTCAAAAACGACCAAATCCAAGCTATTTGGTCGTCAGAGGAGCCAGCATTCATAGTGCACTGGTCCCCCTGACATGCCAGGACACCAACCAGGCACCGTAGGGGGCACTGCAGTGGACTTCATAAATTGCTCCCAGGTGCATATCTCCCTTACCTTCGGTGCTGAGCCCCCAACCCCCCCAAAACCCACTCCCCACAACTGTGCACCACTACCAAAGCCCTAAGGGGTGAAGGGGGACACCTACATGTGGGTACAGTGGGTTTTGGGGGGGGGGGTTGGAGGGCTCAACATTTACCACCACAAGTATAACAGGTAAGGGGGGATGGGCCTGGGTCCGCCTGCCTGAAGTGCACTGCACCCACTAAAAACTGCTCCAGGGACCTGCATACTGCTGGGATGGAGCTGGGTATGACATTTGAGGCTGGCAGAAAAGTTTTAAAAAATTTTTGGGGGTGGGAGGGGGTTGGTGACCATTGGGGTAGTAAGGGGAGGTCATCCCTGATTCCCTCTTGTGGTCATCTGGTCAGTTCGGGCACCTTTTCGAGGCTTGGTCGTGAAAAAAAATGGACCAAGTAAAGTCGGCCAAATGCTCGTCAGGGACGCCCTTCTTTTTTCCATTATCGGCCAAGGACGCCCATCTCTAAATCACACCCCCAGTCCCGCCTTCGGTACGGTGCTGACACGCCCCAGTGAATTTTGGTCGTCCCCACGATGGAAAGCAGTTGAGGACGCCCAAAATCGACTTTCCATTATGCCGATTTGGGCGACCCTGAGAGAAGGACGCCCATCTCCCGATTTGTGTCGGAAGATGAGTGTCCTTCTCTTTCGAAAATTCACCTGAAAGTGAGGAAAAGAAGCACATTTCTCCTTGGTATAATGAATCATTATTGGTTATGAAGAACCGATGCAGAAAGAATAATTATGGCAAAAAGAAAATTCGGTGGAGACTAAGTTAAAATGGAGAGCTGCAATTAAGTATAAAAAATGATTAAGAGATACGAAAAGGATATATTATTCCAAATTAGTAGGAACAAGTAATTGGTCACAACCTCCTGTGCCACAAAATCCTAGAAGGACTGCTTTATTTGAGGCCATTTCTTAGATGGATGATAAAATAGCAAATTTTGTACAGTACCATGTAATGTAGAATCTTCTATATCAACATAAATCATTTCCTGTTCTGGCATACTAATTTCATTACGAACTAATAGTTTAAATAAAAACGTATATATCACATCCAACCCTCCTCCCTTATGATCCTTTTTGGGTAGATTCAAGATCTTATAGCCTCCAGGACATATATCTAATAAAATAGGATCAGCCACCTTATGACGGTTTTATTTATTTATTTATTTATTTTTAATGAGCCCCTAAATCTGATTTTCTCAGACACTATGGTGCCTAGGTAACTTCATAACATAGCCTCCCAATTCTAGAGTGAACATTTACAGCTGTTTGGGAGTTGGTGTAAATGTATGCACACAAAGTATGTGGGTATGTGCAAATTTTAAAAAATATATGCTTACTTCGCTACACCACTCACGCCTGGGCAGAACTTCTTCCCTGAATACACATATCCTCAGGTTTTATTTATTTATTTATTACACTTGTACCCCGCACTTTCCCACATACAGCAGGTTCAATGCGGCTTACATAGTAAAGAAAAAGCATTACAGAGTCCTGTAAGGAGAATATTACAAACTACAATAACATGATAATAGTAAGGTTTGAAGACTATATGGGTTGGATATGGGAAGGTAATGAAGGATAGATAGGTAAAAGGAGAGGAGATTGGGAGGGGGATGGGGTAGGAAGATGGAGAAGAAACGACTGGAGGATGAGTATAAGGGTATTAGGAGACAAGGTTAAAGGTATAATCGGTGTCAGAGGCAGTGTCGTTGTCAGAGCGGAGTAGAATCAATGGGCTGATAGGATTAAGTAGGGTCGTTAGGGTAAGCTTGCTTGAAGAGATGTGTCTTTAACAATTTCCTAAAGGGTAGATAGTAATTTATTGTTCGGTTGGATCTTGGTAGATCATTCCAAAGCTGGCTGCTCAAGAAGGAGAAATTGGATGCATAGTAGGTTTTGTATTTAATTCCTTTGCAGTTGGGAAGGTGTAAATTAAGATAGGTACGTGAGGACCTTGATCTGTTTCTAATTGGAAGGTCAATCAAGTCATTCATGTAGTTAGGGGATTCTCCGTATATGATCTTATGAATCATTGTGCAGACCTTGAAATAAATTCTTTCTTTGATGGGGAGCCAGTGAAGCTTCTTTCGAAGAGGTGATGCGCTTTCAAATCTTGACTTGCCAAAGATAAGTCTGGCTGCCGTGTTCTGGGCAGTCTGAAGTAACCTCAGGACTTGGGTCTTACATCCTAGGAAAACGCTGTTGCAGTAATCCGCATGGGTGATAACACTGGATTGTACCAGGTTCTGGAAGGTGACCAAGGGAAGATAAGATTTTACTCGTTTCAATATCCACATCATATTGAACATTTTTTTTGTGGTTAACTTAGCGTGATTATCAAAAGATAAATGGATGTCAATCGTTACTCCAAGGATCTTTAGGCTGTTAGATATGGAGAGTGTAACATCAGGGGTGCTGAGAGTAGTCGGGAGGATTGGGGAGTATTGAGAAGAAAGGACTAGGCACTGTGTTTTTTCTTTATTTAGTTTCACCTTGAAAGCATTAGCCCAAGAGGTTAGGGTGGTTTTGTAAAAGTAGGTGAGAACATTCTCCTTATGTTATTTGAACACAACCCTTGGGGTAATTTTATAAAAGTCCTTTTCTGGGATGTTACTAGCATGTTGCTCAGAGAAATAAAAGTTATAAAATTACCCCCTTCAAAACCAGGAAAGCTATTTTGAATTTTGAAAATATAGAAAGCTGGTTCATATTTCATTTCTAGCAATACCAGTGTATTTACCCATTACCATTGGTATATTTTTTTTTGTCCCCAAAGGAAATAGTTTTGCAGTTTCCCATGAGTTTACAGTCAGTTCACTTGTAACATTTATTTCATGAACAAATTTTCTTTTGTTATAAAATTCAGGACTGGCTCGTCCTATGGACCAGATAAGGCTCTGGTCCAGGGCACCAGCGCTAAAGGGTGCCAAATGCCCACACCTGTGACATCACTGTCAGCCCCCTCGACCAGCTAGGAAAGGAGAAATATGGGAACAAAAGTTGGAGAAAAAAAAACTATTCAGGGGCTGGGGTGACAAAAGTTGGTAAAAGAAGAGAAAATATTTGGGAGCTGAGGGGGAGGAAAGCTGAAAAAGAGAAGGAAATATTCTGAGGTAGGGGGCTGGGAGGGGAGGGAAAGCATGAGAAGGAAATATTCTGGTTTTATTTATACATAGTATGTTCAGCTCATATCCCCAGACTGGCCACAACACGGGGCGGGACAGTTGAGAGGTGGGAGAGGGGGTGGGGCAGGTATGAGACGGGGGTATGGGGGGTATGCAAAAACAAAAGTTGATCCGGGACACCACAACCTCTTGAGCTAGCCCTGATAAACTTGCTGATTTTTCTGCATGTTTTCCCTCCAGCATTCTACAGCTGGCATTTCAAATGGGTTGTACTCCAGTAATGTGCTCCACTAGCAAGTACTTCTACTCATCAATATCAGTAAATTTTCCACGAGAAACTTTTTTATTAAACACTTTCAGCTGCATATTTTTAATATCCTATCCAGCTTTATTTGTATTCTGCTTATCCAAAACTGCTCAAAACATATTCCCCCCATAGACACAAAATGGAATGAACCCCTTGATAAGGGGAATCCTTTCAGGTTTATTTTCGAAAGAGAAGGGCGCCCATCTTTTGACAGAAATCGGGAGATGGGTGTCCTTCTCTCAGAGTCGCCCAAATCGGCATAATCGAAAGCCGATTGTGGGCATCCCCAGCTGCTTCCCATCGCGGGGACGACCAAAGTTCCCGGGGGCGTGTCACGATTGTGACTGTATTCCATGTCTGCACTCACCTCGCCTCTGGGTGCCCAGGCCCTGTGGCTACTGTGGACTGTCTTCTTCCTGTTTCCCGGGCATGTTCCAGAGTTCATTCCAGCATTCCAGACTTGCTTTGGGGTTCCTGTAGCCAAGCCTCACTTTGGTGCTCTTGCAATCAAGCCTCGCTGTGGTGTTCTTCCAGCCAAGCCGTGCTCAGGTGTTTCTGCTGTCAAACCTGACTCTTACCTGTTGGTGTCCTGGCATGTCAGGGGGACCAGTGCACTACGAATGCTGACTCCTCCCACGACCAAATGAGTTGGATTTGGTTGTTTTTGAGATGGGTGTCCTCGGTTTCCATTATCACTGAAAATCAGAAACAACCAAGTCTAAGAACGACCATCTCTAGGGACGACCTAAATGTCAAGATTTGGGTGTCCCCGACTGTATTATCTAAACAAAAGATGGTCGCCCATCTTGTTTCGATAATACGGGTTTCACCGCCCCTTGCAGGAGCAGTCCTGTGAGGACGGCCCCAAGAAATCTTGGGCACCCCTTTCGATTATGCCCCTCCCACATTTTATCAGTTATGACAGAGTTAGTAGTTTGCTGTAGAGTGTGACTCTGGTTTGCTGTGAGTGTGGCACAAGAAAGTTATTTGTTCAGGCCTCAGGAAGATAACAGATGGATGCATGTACTAAGACGCCTGCTAATATAAAACTATACTGGTACGTTCTGTTTTGGAGGGAGCTCTGCAGTTTTGAACTTGCAAAAACCTGAGTAGACACTGGAAGGCAGGTGATAGATATAAGATTGCACAAATATAATGATATTTACAGGGCTCGATACTTTTCTTGCTGCTATTGGATGTCCATTTTCCTGTTCCCCAAATGTATATCTTGATTCTATTACCAGAAAGCTGCTATATGTATTGACCTGGCTCTGTTCTAATGTGTTAGAGCTGTGGGGAAAGAGTATGTAACATGAGAAAGTGTAGCAGTGATGAGGGCCCCTGAGCAAGGTGCAGCAGTGGGGGGACAGAAGGAACAGTGATGGCATTCTGAAAACTGAAGAACATGGAATTAGTGATAGAATAATTCCATCCTAAGGTTCTAATGGCAGTTTAAATAGCTTACATTTCACTTTCACGGTCACTTGGGTATCTGCAGGGAATTAAATCTTTGCATTTCACCTGTACTCACGGTGCTGTGTAATGCAGAATACCTAGTACAGAATGGCTGCATTTTACCTCCATTCCTTAAGGCATTCATGAAATGAGATGAGCCAATTCCAGTGAGAATTTTTAGATCAATAAACCAGAAGCTCTTTCCTATGTTGTTAATGGTTAAAAGGTATTTTCATAATGATGCTTGCTTCTGTGGAGAGAGAATCTTAATCTTCCAGGAAGCTAAAATAAATAAATAAAATGCTATTAACACATCTCCAGGTAATGCTGTCCAGTATGAAAACTCAGTAGGATTCATAGCATATTTCATTTAAAAGATAAAAAAAAAACAAGAATCTAATATTGTCAACCTTCAGGCATCATATTAACGGAACTATTTGTGGGAATGGTTATGATATAGAAGTTAATCTAATTCTTGCTTTATCTGACTTTCATTTGCTTATATGAACACATGCTTCTTTTCCAGTATGTAGGCAGAGTCAGGAAAAATAGGCCAAGGAAAATGGTTTTGTGTCAGCTGTGTGCACTTGTCACGCTGGTAAGGAAAAGTGAGCCCTTGGGCCACTGCCGAGGAGCGGCAGCGGCAGGCAAATCACCCAAACAGGAGCCAAGGCAGACCACAGACAGACGGGCACAGGCCGCACTGGAGCAGCTGGACTGGAAGAGAAGCACTAAGCAGAAGCAGGAGAATAGTCCATGAATCACACAGAGTCTTACTGGCAGGCAGCAAAGCAGAAGGGAAACCAGGAACCCAACAGAGTCTATGGGCTGGCGGCAATCAGTAGTAAACCAGGAATCCAGCAGGGACTTGGGCTGGCAGCAGACAGTAGAATAAACCAGGAAACAAGCAGAGTCTTGGGCAGGCAGCAGACAGTAGAATAAACCAGGAAATAAGCAGAGTCTTGGGCAGGCAGCAGACCGCAGAATAAACCAGGAAACCAGCAGGGTGAAAGACAGGCAAAGCAAGCTTTCAGGGCAGGAACCGCAACAGACCGACAAGGACAAGAACACAACTGAAGACCTCTGTTGCCAAGGCAAAGCCTGAAAGTTCCCAGGTGCTTAATAAAGGCAGCATACAAGGGATTTCACCAGGTAAGGGTGCTGCTAAGTTCCAAACATCCCAAGACAGTCTGGAAGGCTGGAAGATGCGGACCGGACCGGACCGGCAAGACTTCTGGAACATGGGAAACAGCAAACAGACAGTCCATCGCAGCCACCAGGTCTAACCACCAGGTGGTGAGATGCATGAGAGCCTGAAACAGGGGCACAATCGTGACAGCACTGCAGTTTACCTTCTCTCCAAAACATTCCTTATCAAAGCTAGCATGTCAGGGTTAGCAGATACTCAGTCATTTCAGTCCCAAATCTTTGGAATCAATTCACCCATTCTAGTGCCAGAAAGGAGGTAGAAGCAGATAGCTATTTGGCAAGTTGGCAAGTATCAAAATGTGATATTTAAAACTGGAACAGGAAATACATGGGAGGAATAAACTAGGAACAAATGAGGGCACGATATTCAGAAAATGCTGAGCTTCTAAATTTATGCTCCTACGTTTGCCTTCTAAATTTGTGCCCTATTTTCAGGCAAACATAGGAACATACCTTCTCAACTGAAAATTCATCTTAATTTAGGAGCTTAAATGTTATTCTCATAACTTTAGGCCAGTCAATTGTTTGCCTAGATTTATGAGCCTGATTTATGTGCTTAGGTATTGAAAATTAGTACTGAACACCTAACTTCTTTTCCCTATCCTAAATCCACCCATGTTGCCACCTACTTTTTATGCTCCTAAATTTAAGAGTTTAGAGAACTTTTGAGTAAAAATGTATACACTCGGCCCTAGCAAATTTTCAAAGAGGCCAGTTTATGAGCGTAACTATCATAGTGCCCCTTTAACAAAGCTGCGGTAAAAGAGGCCCTATGGTAGTTTCAGCGTGTAAATTTGCTGTGCACCGAGGCCCCCTTTTACTACAGTGGGTAAAAGAACTTTTTATTTTTTAAAATGGAAATGGTGGTACATTAAACTCTGGATTATCCTGCAGATTCTATATAGCGTGACTTACGTTGCGCATGCAAATCCAGTCATATTCTGGATTTGAGCATAAAGTTAATTAGCTAACAAACCAATCAGTGCTGATAATTGCCAATTAACAAGCATTTATTGACACTAACAGACATGAAAGATAGGAAGCAAAGAGTAGGGTTGAATGGTCAGTATTCTCAGTGGAGAAGGGTAGTTAGTGGGGTCCCGCAGGGGTCTGTGTTGGGACCGTTGGTTTTTAACATATTTATAAATGACCTAGAGATGGGAGTAACTAGTGAGGTAATTAAATTCGCAGATGACACAAAATTATTCAGGGTCATCAAGTCGCAGGAGGAGTGTGAAAGATTACAGGAGGATCTCGCGAAACTGGGGAATTGGGTGTCCAAGTGGCAGATGAAGTTCAATATTGACAAGTGCAAAGTGATGCATGTGGGTAAGAGGAACCCGAATTACAGCTATGTCATGCAAAGTTCCGCTTAGGAGTTATGGACCTAGAAAGCGATCTGGGAGTCATCGTTGATAAGATGTTAAAAACGTCTGCCCAGTGTGTTGCGGCGGCTAAGAAAGCACACAGAATGTTGAGTATTATTAGGAAAGGGATGGAAAACAAACACGAGGATGTTATAGTGCCACTGTATCGCTCCATGGTGCGACCGCACCTCGAGTATTGTGTCCAATTCTGGTCGCCGCATCTCAAAAAAGATATAAAAGAATTAGAAAAGGTGCAGAGAAGGGCGACGAAAATGATAAAGGGAATGGAACGACTTCCCTATGAGGAAAGGCTGAGAAGGTTAGGGCTCTTCAGCTTGGAGAAAATGCGGTTGAGGGGTGATATGATAGAAGTCTACAAGATAATGAGCGGAGTAGAGCAGACAGATGTGAAGCGTTTGTTTGCACTGTCAAACAACAACAAAACCAGGGGACAGAAGATGAAGCTAGAATATGGTAGATTTAAAACAAATAGGAAAAAGTTTTTCTTTACTTAGTGTGTAGTTAGACTCTGGAACTCGTTGCCGGAGACTGTAGTGACAGCAGCTGGCCTTACGGAATTTAAAGGGGGTTTGGACAGATTCCTGAGGGAAAAGTCCATTGAACATTATTACATTTTGGGGGGGGGGGGGGGGGGGGGGTTGCCGGGTTCTTGAAGCCTGGATTGGCCACTGTCGGAGACAGGATGCTGGGCTTGATGGACCCTTGGTCTTCTCCCATTATGGCGGTGCTTATGTACTTATGTATGAATTAGAATTTACGCGCATAATTGTCTAAGCGTATTCTGTAAAGTAATGAGAGTAAATTCTAAGGTGCATAGCTGAAAAGGGGGCATGGCCATGGGTGTGGAAGGGGCAGGTCATGGGCATTTCTAAAAACGATGTGTGTTCTTATAGAATACACCCAGTCTGCACCCAATTTTGGCATCAGCATTTATACCAAGTTTTACTTGACTAAATTTAGTCATGTGGATGGGTGCTAGGCATATTCTATAAACTGTGCCCAAATTTAGGCATGCTATGTAGAATATGCCTAGTTGATAATCACAGTGTTTAAAACTATGCACATCCATTTACACTAAGGGAAACATGGTGTAAATACTAGCGCGTAGATTTAGGCACAGAACAGCATATTCTATAACAGTGTGTGTATATTTTGAAATGCCCACAAAAAATGCCCATTTCCCTGCCTATAACCACACCCCTTATTGGCTCTGTGCATAAGAATTTAGGCGCTTTGCATTACAGAATACTCTTAGCGATCTATGTGTGTAAATTCTAATTATTGCTCATTATTGCTTGTTAAGTGCTGTTAAAACACTAATTGGTCTGTTAAGCCAATTAAGTTACGTGTGTTGTTATAAAATATGCATGGATTTAAGTGCGGAATGCTAGATGCGATATATAGAATTCAACGGTATATATGTGTAACTTGTTTCTTTTACCAAATCATAATAGAGATGGGACAGCTAGACACTACGAGGACTGTGTCAGAATTTAAAAAGGCATGGGATAAGCATGTGGGATCACTTAGGGAAAAGGAAAAGTTGGGGGGTTTCAGAGGATGTTTCTATGTTTCTATCTTGAACCTTCACTATCTGAAGCCCAAAAAAGTGGTTTACAGCACCATCTTATCAGCATCTTTTTCCTTTTAGGCGGTAAAATGGTGGCATTTGTTACCTGTGCAGCTACAAAGAATTTCTCACTGTAGAATGTTTCGTGAATCATTGAAAGCTTTCTTACTTTAAAATTTTGTGAGGTTTAATGCTTGAGGTATATTTAACGGTGGAAGGAGAAAGGTTTAATTCCTAGGAATGCCTGTATGTAAACCGCACTGAACCTTTTGTGGGTATATGTGGGATATAAATAATACAGTGTAATGTAATACTCTCATGCAACTGGCTTTCACACAAGCCTGCAAGGCTAGGGGCGCTGGCCACTGGAATCTCATCTATTACTTATAAACCCCCATTCTATTTGATCAGATTTTATTTATTTTTTTAACCTGGATTATAAAGAGCAGTTTCTGTGATGATGGAGAGCAGTATCTGTGTTTTATTGATGTGATGTTTTCTGATTTTAATTATGTGTGTTTTATTGTAACTCACGTAGTTAATAGACAGGAAGGAAATATGTAAAAATAAATTAATAAATAAATAACAGGTTATCTAAATTTAAATGCCTTTTGTGCACTTAAATTTATAGAGTTCCGCTGTCCAAGCAGGTAAGTACACACTTACACATACAAATGGCAGTAATGTGCCTAATTGTTATTCTATAATTATGCGCTCAAATGGCTTAGTATGTAACAGTTTGGTGGTCACAAGGCAAAGGCAAGGCACAGGCGGGGCTGATTTATGCACATAATTTACAGAATACTGTCAGCTACACACGTAAATATCTCATTTGGGCACTAACATTTACATGAGCCATAGACGTCATAAATGTTTTCACCTATATTTCTGCACATTGCTATGGATTTACACTGGTATTGTAAAGAATACTTATCTTCTCAAGTGTTCTATTGAATAGGCTCACTAACCATGGAAACATGGGGCCTGATATTCACCGCTGATGGAGTTATTCCCGGATGTTCAAAGCTAGGCCCTGTCTGGGCTTCAGCTTTGACTATCTGTTATTTTTGAGTCAGCTAACATGTGGAGGGGCATAATTGAATGGGGCCGGCCATCTATAAGGCGGCCATCTCTAAGGCCAGCCCTGTAAAGCGGCATACCCGATCGTATTATTGAAACAAGATGGCCGGCCATCTTTCATTTCGATAATACGGACGGGGACGGCCAAATCTCAACATTTGGGCCGCACTTAGAGATCGCCGGCATTAGAGATGGCCGCCACTGGTTTTTGCCGATAATGGAAACTAATGGCAGTCATCTGAAACCTGGCCAAATCCAAGCCATTTGGTCGTGGGAGGAGCCAGCATTTATAGTGCAGTGGTCCCCCTCACATGCCAGGACACCAACCTGACACCCTAGGGGGCACTGCAATGGACCTCACAAATTGATCCCAGGTGCACAGCTCCCTTACCTTGTATGTTGAGCCCCCCAAACCCACTACCCACAACTGTACAACACTACCATAGCCCTTAAAGGGTAACGGGGGACACCTGCATGTGGGTACAGTGGGTTTCGGGTGGGTTTTGGAGGGCTCCCATTTACCAACACAAGTGTAACAGGTAGGGGGGGTGGGCCTGGTTCCGCCTGCCTGAAGTGCACTGCAGTACCCACTAAAAACTGCTCCAGGGACCTGCATAGTGCTGTGATGGAGCTGGGTATGACATTTTGAGGCTGGCATAGAGGTTGGCACAAAAATGTTTATATTTTATTTTTTTGGGTGGGAGGGGGTTGGTGACCACTGGGGGAGTAAGGGGAGGTGATCCCCGATTCCCTCCAGTGGTTATCTGATCCATTGGGGCACTTTTTTGAGGCTTGGTCCTAAAAATAAATGGACCAAGTAAAGCCGGCCAAGTGCTCATCAGAGCCGGTCTTCTTTTTTCCATTATTGGCCGAAGCCGGCCATCTCTTAATCACTCCCCATCCCGCCTTCGGTACCCTGCTGACATGCCCCCTTGAACTTTGGCCGGCCCTATGACGGAAAGCAGTTGAAGCCGGCCAATATCGGATTTTCGATTATACCGATTTGGCCGGGTTTAGGAGAAGGCCGGCCATCTCCCGATTTGTGTCGGAAGATGGCCGCCCTTCTCTCTCGAAAATAAGCAGGATAGTTGCTTAAGTCAATATTCAGCATTTAAGTGGCCATGGGTTAGCACATTAAGATAGGACAGACTTTTATGTGGTCCCATTTATGCACTAAGGGGGGTCTTTTACTAAGCCGCAGTAGCGTTTTTAGCTCACAGGAGAAATCAGCTGGCAGTAAACCCTGAGATGCCCATAGGAATATAATGGATGGCTCGGTGTTTACCACCAGTTGATTTGTACTGTGAGCTAAAAATGCTACCACGGCTTGCTATCCATGTACTCCAAGCAACTCCAATGTATCACTTACTCCAGAATGGCGATTGCCATAACGGAACTTTGTAAGTTAATTCGACATTGTTATCCATGTATTTCATGTATCACCAATTGTTTCTTTCAGTCTGGAATGGCGAATGCCATAATGGAATATTGTAAGCCACATTGAGCCTGCAAATAGGTTGGAAAATGTGGGATACAAATACAACAAATAAATAAATAAAAGATCCCCTAAACCTGGCCGCTTAAGGGCTTAATATCAGCACTTAAGTGGCCAAGTGGTGACTCTGCCACCCGAATGCCTCCAACATAGCTGGCTTTGAGTTAAGCACTAACTGCGAAATTCAGTGGTACTTAGTCGGTTAAGTCCCACTGAAAATTAGCAGCTAGCCCCGACTAAGCAATTTAGCCGGTCAGCAGCTGGCTAAATTGCTTTGAATGTTGGTCAGATGGTGCCTAAATTTTGGTGCCATGTTATAAAATTGTTTGGTTTCTTTTCCCCTTTTTCCTCTAAATGTCCTTTCCCACCCATTATTCTTTTTCCCTTACTCTTTCCATGTGTTCTTTTATTATGTTTCAACAATTTTTATTGATGACATCATAAACTCCCCAAAAAGTTATTGTACAGGAACACAGTAAAGCATTACTTCCCTCTTTGTGTTGTAAGCTTGGTTGTAGAAGCAAAGAGTAGTGAAAAAACAAAGCAAAAAACAGAATGACATTGGGGGCCACCCCAGAGGACTCCAGAGGACACCACTGACTTTCAGGCCTTACATTGAAGAACACTGAATTAGATCAATAGCAATGACAACAGCTAATAACTGATACCCCAATCTGGAATTGTATTTTCAGAGGTCTCTAGGATACCTTCTCTTTATAACCATAACACTAACATGAATCTAGTGGCACCATTTTGTTTCTGGTGTGGGCAAACAGAATAATGCTGGAAAGCTGCATAAAGATAATAAGCTAGCAAGCACGGAAGTCCCTGAGGAAGCCACTTGATGGTGAAACGGTGGCACCGTCGGACACAAAGTTAAGTGCTGCATTCATTGCTTTAGCAGAGTATACAGTCATTGTTTGCTTTCTGGCGCTTCCAGTACAACTACAGTGAAGAAATAGTTTGAGTTGTGTTTTGAGGCATTTTAATTGCACAAAAAAATTCAATAATAAAAAGAAATCAGTGGAGATAATTTAATAACCCCTATGATAGAAACTATCAACAACCATTTTCTTTTTGGTATGTTGTAATCCCAGGACAAATGGTCCGATGGGTTCTGAGGGGTTTTCTCCTAAAAAACATTAATGTGATTGACCATTTTTTGACTGATGTGTAGGTGTGTTGAGTATTGACTTGCTTATTGATCACATCGGCATTTTCCTGCATTTTTAGACTGAGTGTGCAATAACTCAGGTATATCCCTGAACACAGAAAGCCATAAAAAAGAATGGACTGATTAGGAATCAAAAATGAACTGTAGCTGTATTTATTCTAAGTTTCAAGAGGTGTAGCAATTATATTTTGCATTGATTCAGGAAGATTAATGCTATTTCCAGGTTTAATGTCTACTACATGTCCAGTGTTGATGAATTATTGGACCAGTTATAGTTAACTAATTATAACGCTAGATTCTACAAAGGGGTATTGGCAAATTCATCTAATAATAGAATCCAAACCCTAAAAAAGTATTTTCCATATCAATTTACAGTGATGCACTGCAGCTCCTCATTGACATATGCAATAGCAAAGCAAATCTTAAGAAATATTTAAAAACGCATCTGTTTGTGCAAGCATTTCATGCAGTATAGATGTACCTGTGTTGACTTTAGTAGAAGGTCAATTGGGAGGTGTTTTTTTTAATGGATCAGGGCTGTAAGATATTGTAATTTATTTTGTGTTATTTATGTTACTATGAGTGGCATTTTTGATGTCACTCAAGTGCAGATTGGGGTGTTTTGCTCATTATGTCCAAAAAACCTGCCCATCTTAGAGCCATTTTCAAACAGGAAAATATCTAGGTTTTTGTTTTGAAAATGGCTCAAAGATGAATGTTTTTGCACAGAAGGTATCTAAAGAGCTGTTTTCAAAACTGACACATCCAACTTATAAACACACACAAAAAAACAGGCAGTATCTTGTATATGTAGGTACAGTAGGTAGTTTGTTATATTTGGAGAGCTCACAATTTCCACTACAAAAGTACCATTAATTAATGGACAAAGAGCAACATATTGTACTGTAACTTTTCAATCTCTGCATGAATCTGCTTCCCTTCAGGGTTACAAAAAAAAAAAAAAAAATGTTAACAGAGCCCTCTGATGAGAATATCCTGATTACTCTGTCCAAAGACTTATTAGAGCCTACAGATAAAAAGACCCCCTCAAGCCCTGAAGTTATATCAGAACCTTTTTGATGAAGAAACACCTGTGTCTGCAGCAGTGGCGTAGGAAGGGGGGGGGCGGTGGGGTGGTCCGCCCCGGGTGCATGCCGCTAGGGGGGTGTCGTCTGCGTTGGTTCCTTGCTCCCTCTGCCCCAGAACAGGTTACTTCCTGTTCCGGGGCAGAGAGAGCAAGGAACCAATGGAGCCGACGCAGCTCCCAGCGGCATGAACTCGGGGGCAGATCGGCCCTGCCGCCCACCCCTCGCTTCTAAACTAAGTAAGAATGCGCTCCGGGGGAGGGTGCGCACCGGAGGGGGGCGCCATGCTGCACTCGGGGGGGGGGGGGTGCACAGCGGCGACACACCCCGGGTGTCAGCCGCCCTCGCTATGGCACTGGTCTGCAGAGATGGTGAAATATCCAGATGCTGGAGAGATTTCCTACCTATCAAGAGGTGAAAAAGTTATGATAACACAAGACACCCCGGCTTAGCCAAAGAACAATGTTCAGTTTTCAAAAGAAGAAGAAGCAAATCTTGCAGTTTTTAGGGATGCTGTGGATGGTGGGTTGTGGCTGAGAAAACAAAAAAGGTGAAAGAGGATTGTTCCAAGATATATCAGGCATAGGAGAAGACCAAGCTTCTAAAAATACTTTATTTTCCAACAGAATTTCAATATTCCAGTAGTCACTGTCAATAAAAATTTTAGGTCCCCCAGAGATGTCAGCACACTAGACCCTACATGGACCGTGTTTCGGCTCAAAGTTTTCCTCAGGGGACACCGAATAGGCCAAGCATAAAATGATCAATTTTATGATAATGACGAAATCCAGAAAAAATCAGGGGCAACTCTGGTATAGCAGAATCAACCATAAAAAGTTTTGCTCCAGCAGGACGCCAAACAAAAATGATCAAATATATATATTTAAAAAAAATGATCTAAGGATCCAGAATCCTAGGCCTTGCTGTGGCTCTAGTCCAGGGGTCAGAGCTATTTACCCTCTCTCCTAGAAAGCCAGAGGTGACATTTATGAACTACTTAGGAGTGATTTCAATGGGCAGGAGTGCCTCCTGCCTGTTTAAATTTCTTGTGCCCACCAGCCACCAATATTGACTGGCCCTAAACTGGACAGTGCCAGTGAATATTGGCACTCACTGTCCATATCCCAAGCGGGCATATTCAGTGCCAGAAACTGCACAGCTAACCAGACATATGCAGTCCTAATTTTGCCCAGTTAGCTATGTGTGTGCCAGCACTGAATATCAGCAGGCACCCAGATAACTTCCAGGACCATCAAGCCCAGGATGCAAACTCCACTTGCTCCTGCCCCTAGAGATTCCATACTAAAAATGGCTACCTATGACCTCTAGTGGTAATATTATGATATTACTGCTAGTACTGTAAGACAACTTCTAGAGGTTGTAGTAGCCATTTTTAGCATGGGTTCTACCTGGGGCAGGAGTGAGAAAGGTTTGCTCCTGCTCCTATTGCACTGCTAGGCCACCATGCCATTCAGATAGGCCCAAGGGGCCTATTTTGACTAGGGATGTGAGGGATTGCTTACTTATAGAGGGGATAAGAAGGGTAATTGCTTATTGGGGGGGGGGGGGGGGGGAGAGGAACATGGACACAGCACTTTTGTAGGTCCTGGTCAATATTCAGCTGGGACACATATAAGGACCAGTGGCCTGACAGAATTCAGTCAGCTACCGACACTCAATGCTGGTGCCAAGACACAACCTGACACTGAATATTGAGGTTTAATTCTGTCCACAGCAGTTTAAAAAAAAACTGACTGCTGCCAGCTGAATATTGACTGGATAGTGACCTAGTTATTTGAGGAAGGGCCCTAAGATTACCATAGTCTGGGGAATGATTTATGGTAGGTGGTCTTCACATGGTGGCTTTTATGCATGACAATATGGTTATTTTCACACTCGTGTCACAGTTCAGCCTTGTAAACACTGCATAGAATTCACTGTATCATGCACACATGTGGAGTTATTCTGTACCTGAGTACCTATATATAGACACCTATAAAGGGAAGTAGGTGTCTACTTTCCTTTCTAGCATACTAGCATATGTACTTAAGCAAAGCTTGTACTTGCTTAGGTGTGAGCCTGTAGGCTAGCCGTAGAGCTGGCTTAAGTTTGTGCGCCTAAGTGACGGTGACACACATGTAACTTATTTGTAGTATTCTATAAGCTATGCATATAAATGTGTGCTCTGCCCAGAAGTAACCTGAGGAAATACTTCTTCAAGGAAAGAGTGGTGAATTCATGGAATGGCCTCCCAGTGGAAGTGGTGGAGATGAAAACAGTATCTGAATTCAAGAGAGCTTGGGACAAGTACATAGGATCTCTAAGGGCGTGAAAGGGAGAGTAGATGACATGGATAAGCAGCCTGGATAGGGCATAAGGTCTTTGGAGGACAGCTGAGGAGGGACATGACAACTGAGGAAGGAAGATCAACTGAAGGGAAAGAGAGCAAAAAATGATGGGGCAAATGACTTACTTGGAAGGAGTGAGATGGGGGATCATTACCAGGTTGTCTGTGTATATCAGTGTGAGAAATGTGTGTGTGTTTATGAGGGAGAGGGGATCGTGCTATGTGTGTATTAGGGATGTGCGTTTGTTAGAGCACATTCTGTTCATTAATTTTCATTTTAAAATGTATTGCACGATAAATTGATGTGGAGGCAGATTTTAGAAAGGTCAGGACATCTCAAGTTCTTCTAGTATTTTAGAATGGGATCTGCCGATGTAGAGCCTGTTTGTAAATATATGATGAAATGGACATTTATATGCTGTTATGGTGCAGCATGAGAATCCATTTTACAATCAAAAAGGTCTAAAATAACAATGAGTCAACAAGGCCACATAAAGTTTTATGTGCTGACACATGTATGTTATGAAATAGTAACATAGGGTCAGATATTAAAAATGATTTAAACAGCAAGGAGAGGCTCCTGGCCATTTCAATTGCTTATCCAGGGCTAACCAGTAGTATTTAATGACATTTAACCAGATAGTGCCGGTACAAATGCCAGGTTAGCATCCAAACCAAAACTGGCTGTTTTGTGGGCATTTTAGGGTGAGCCAATATTCAGCACTTTACCAGCTAAGATAACTGTGTAAAAAGGACCACATAAAACAGTCCTATCTTTCTTCTTGGCCAGTTAAGTGATGAAAATCACATTTAACCGGCTAAGTTTTAGCAGGCCACATAGGCGTGGATATTCAATGGCGGAACCTGAACATGGCTTGACTGAATATCTACCCCAGCCATTTTAGAAACATAAATGTTTATTTTTCCTGCAGCTTTCACAGAGCCTGGTATCACTTGCCAATTTCACTTTTGAAGGGGGGGATACCAACCACTGAGGGAATAAGAGGGCAACCTCCCCTAATCCCTCCAGTTCTCAAAAGGAGCACATTTCTGAAACCTAGAAGTCCCGGGTAGCAGGTGTAAATCCCGATGTCGATCTTTTTGGACCTAGACATGCATTCTCCTTCTGAAATGGGGAATACGCATTTAATTTTTAGGCATAGTGCTGTAATTCCACCTACCATCTATACAAGTGAATAGAAGGAACAGCTCCTGAGGCTGAGGAATCAAGAGCCACTGACAGCTATAAGCCTCCTGGGCACCATCACACTTCCTTCCAGGATTAAGCTACCTACAGCACAGTGCTGGAATCTCAGAACCCCTGAGTCTCCCAGCTCATCTAACCACAGAGACTGTAAGTGGCAATCCTCTTTGAAACATACTTACACTACTCGCTACACTGTTGTGCAAGTTACAGAGAGGATATTCACAAAAGGCTACAAGGGAGATAAGAGGACTTTGTAAATACAGTTTATATACTGCCTCTGCCAAAAGTAACTACTTCTGCTGTTATAGTTGTCCCAATTATTGCTATTTATTTATTTCATTTATTTATGAAAGGTTAATATACCACCAATAGCATATGAATGCAACTAGGCGATTTACAATTTTAAAAGCAATAGAATGAAGAAGAAACAAGGAAATGCAAGCACTGTAAGAAAAAATGTTACAATGCCTTTGTATCACTCCATGGTGCAACTGCATAGAGAATACTGCGTGCATTTCTGGACACCCCATTTAAAAAAAGAGCGAAATTAGAAAAGATAGAGAGAAGGACGATGGAAATGAAAAGGGAATGGGACGACTTCCCTATGAGGAAAGGCTAAAGCGGCTAGGGCTCTTCAGCTTGGAGAACAGACAGCTGAGGGGAAATATGATAGAGGTCTATAAAATCCTGAGTGGAGTGGAATGGGTAGGCGTGAATTGCTTGTTTACTATTTCCAAAACTACTGGGACTGGGGAGGACGCAAACTTAACTCATTAGACCACAATACAACCTGTATTTGTTATCAACCGAATTGGCGAATGCCATTACGGTACTATGTAAGCCACATTGAGCCTGCAAATAGGTGGGAAAATGTGGGGTACAAATGTAACAAATAATAATAATAATGTTGACGTTCTGGGTGGTTGCTGAGAAAATGGCAAAAAAACTTTAGATTTTTTTTTTTTTTGCTTCACCCTTTATAGCTATAGTCATTTCTCTCATTCTTTAATTTAAAAATGTACTTTAATTCATCTGTGTTAAATAGGATTGAGTCTGGAGCTTGGATCCTTTGTAAGCACACATGATCTTGGCAGAAGGCAAAGAATCTTGTTTGTAGTGTTATAAAAATGTTTTGATGTAATTTATTTTAATTACATTTGTACCCCGCGCTTTCCACTCATGGCAGGCTCAATGCAGCTTACATATACAGGTACTTATTTGTACCTGGGGCACTGGAGGGTTAAGTGACTTGCCCAGAGTCACAAGGAGCTGCCTGTGCGTGAAGTGGGAATTGAACTCAGTTCCTCAGGACCAGAGTCCACCACCCTAGCCACTAGACCACTCCTCCAAGTTCATAGTGGTGCAAACAGGAAACCATATTGAGTTTTCCATGAATGGCTGCTTATCCCAAAAACAGTTCAACTCTATCAGCAGAAGCATTAGTCTTAAATAATGCTAGCCAAACAAATTCTGCTATTACAATGTCTTTATCATGTTTAATATACCCTTTTTTGAATACTGCTAGTGATTCAAAGAAAATGCCAAAAAGGAAATGAGTTTTATGTGACTAGTAGATGTTGACTTTTTTTTTAAGTAACTGGCTTATGTTTTTTTTTTCACAGTTTTGTGGCACAGTGGATTTAAATCAGATTGTGATGATCCCTCAGAAGTGATTTTTTTGAAGACATGCTTGGCTTTATAAAATTAGTTCTCTTCTTTATCTTTATAATAAGGTCCTGGTGTGGAGGAGTGGCCTAGTGGTTAGAGCACTAGTCTTGCAATCCAGAGGTGGCTGGTTCAAATCCCACCGCTGCACCTTTTGATCTTGGGCAAGTCACTTAACCCTCCATTGCCTCAGGTACAAACTTAGATTGTGAGCCCTCCTGGGACAGAGAAACATCCAGAGTACCTAAATGTAACTCACCTTGAGCTACTACTGAATAAATAATGAAGCTGCTAAGCAGTACATTTAAAACAAACCAGAGAAAATATTTCTTCACTCAACATGTAATTAAACTGTGTAATTCGTTGCCAGAGAATGTGGTAAAAAGCAATTAGCTTAGCAGGGTTTAAAAAAGGTTTGGCTAATTTCCAAAAAGAAAAGTCCATAAGCCATTATTAAGATGGATTTGGGAAGTCCACTGCTTATTTCTAAGATAAGCAACATAAAATCTGTTTTACTGTTCTGAGATCATGCCAGGTATTTGTGACCTGGGTTGGCCACTGTTGGAAACAGGATAACAGGATACTGGGCTTGATGGACCTTCAGCCTGTCCCAGTATGGTAACGCTTATTCTGTTTTATTTAAAAATTTATAATCCTCACATCTACAATCCTGAGCAGGGAAAAATACACATTCACAGTATTAAAAAGGTATTTTTAGGACAGCTCTGTCTTATCATTGAACAAAAGGTTCAAAGTTTACTTTTTAAAGGGGATTTCAAAGGCTTGCTGGTAAAGAACAGTTTTTAGAGCTTTTTTGAATTCACCTAAATTGTGTAAGGCTTGGAGCTGGTTGGGCAAAGAGTTCCAAAGTTTAGGATCAGCAATGTGGAAGAATAAGTTCCCCTATTTATCTAGAAAAGCATCCTTGAAAGCAGGGGCATAGCCAGACCTCATGGTGGGAGGGGGCCAGAGTCCAAGGTGTGGGGGGGGGGCTACATTTTAGTCTGCTGCCCTACTACCACCTCCCCACCACCTCACTGCTCCCCCGCCTCACCCCACAGCAGCAAAATACTTTGGCTGGCGGGGGCCCCCAATCCTCGTCAGCTGAAGCCTTCTCCAGTGCCGGTCTCTGGTGCCACCACATTCCCTGCCCTGTTCTCTCTTCCTCCTGATGTCCTGCATACGATGTCAGGAGGAAGAGAGAGCAGGGCAGAGAACGCGGCAGTGCCGGAGACCGGTGCTGGAGAAGACTTCAGCTGGCAGGGGTTGGGGACACCCGCCAGCAAAACCAAGGGCCCAAATGAAATTTTGGGGGGCCCAGGCCCCCAAGGCCCCACCTAGCTACGCCACTGCTTGAAAGAGGGAACGTCGAGCTGATTAGAGGATGCAGACCTCAAAGGCCCAGAGCGCTGATGTATATGCAAACTAGCTGAGATCACCAGAGAGATTTTGTTGTTTATTACCTTGAATACTAACAGCAGGATCTTATATTGTATGCTGTAAGCAATATGCAACAAATGCAGCGAGACAAGAGCGGGCGTAATATGCTCGGAACGGTTCTTCCCAGAAGAACACTTGCTGCGGCATTTTGTGCAATTTGTATTGATTGAAGCATGTATTTTGGTGAACCTAACAGTAATGCATTGCAGTAGTCTTAGTGAGGCATTACTGTGCTTTGAATCGCTAGGTGGAAATTCTCAGCAGTCAAATAATTATTCAGCCTTCAAGTCTTAGTTTGGAAAAGATAGTGCTAATCATCTTGGCTACCTGCAGTTCCATATTCAGTGATGGATCTATCAGAACACCCAAGGATCAAATTTTCTTGCTGAGCGTAATTCCGATATCATCTATCTGGAACATTAATTGGGACCGAGCCAGATAAGACAATGGACTGTGTTTTTCCCATAGTCAGATTAAGCTGATTTGCTTTCATCCATTGCTTCATCATTTTGAGGTAGCTTGATCATTTTGGCATAGTAGCTGGATATTTTCATTTATTGAATTCTGTATCTTAAAGAAGAATTGGATGTCGTCTGCATAAATATGGTAGTTGACACCCAACTTCTTGAGAAGTGTACACAGTGGAAGGAGGAAAATGTTGAACAGAATTGCAGATAGCTGACCCCTGGGGGGCCCCAGTGGTCAAACCAATCATACCAAATTTGTCTTTCCCTTGCACCACACAGCAATGTCATCCTTCCAAAAATGAGAAAAAACGTTTCTCTACTGTTCCTGCGATCCCTATCTCTCGCAATCTTTGCAGCAGAATCGTATGGTTGATAGAGTCAAATGCATGTTATCATTCACAGAGGGTAAGTGACTGCAAGGAGCAGTGGGTAGGAGAGGTCAGCATCCCATGTTGCTGGTACGACTCAGCAGGGCCCTCAGTCTGCAGGACTTCATGAACTCGGGCTACTTGTTACCAGTTTTTCCTTGAATGGTGGTGATAAGCGATGCTCTGGGAGTAGGCTGTTTCTTTCTTTCGTCATTTTTAGAGGGACTTAGAAGGATCTGTTTTATTCCTTCCATTTTTTTTTGTGGTTTCTGTCTAAGTCTGGGTTTGGCTTAGTTTGGCCTGCAGCCTTTCCTCATAGGGAAGTCATCCCAACATCGTTATCATTTTCACCCTCTTCTGTACCTTTTCTAATTCCACTATATCTTTTTTGAGATGCGGTGACCAGAATTGCACACAGTAGTCTAGGTGCAGTCACACCATGGAGCAATACAAAGGCATTATAACATTTTTAATTACATTCTTATGGCACTAGAGGGGTACAAGTGGGAAGAGAAACAGACAAATCAAGAGTGGGAGAAGAAGGATCTGGACAGAAGGGGAAATGGAGATGGAGAGAAACCACTGCAACCATAAAAGCAAGGTACAATTCACCGATAAGCTAACTGATAGAGCCACTCTTTAAAATATTTATTGAATTTTTGGTAGGAAGGTTCTGTTCTGAAGGGGAAGGTAATTCCAAAGATATGATCCAAAATGTCCAAAAGTGGTGTCTTTCATGGTGTCATGTCGGATATGAGAAGAGGGAGGGGTAACAATTAATGAAGCCTATGAAGAATGAAGAGAACATGAGGGAGTATATGGAAGAAGTAGATCAGAAATATATGAGAACACTTGTAGAAGCTGGATTTTAAACATAAGTACCAAAATTTTGTTTGACTCATGAACTAGAGCTAGAAGGGATCGCTTGTGCTCAAACTCTACTTAGCGATTAAGCATATTTGAATGGAATTGAGCGGGACTACACATCAAACTTGTCTTCAAAAGAAGTAATTCTTCTTAGATGTCACACTTATTTAACCCCTGATGCAAGCACTATGTCGGGTCATTGTTGGGGAAGAATCGATGTCTAAGTTACATGAATAAATCGATTAAGTTCCGATTTTGAAGGCCCTCTGGTGCTTCTTTTTACTATAAAGACTTTTAAGTAAACAAGTTGGTTCAGAACACCTGTACCAGAGTGCTGTGACTGACTGTTTGAAGAGTATGGTGCTTGTGAATTACTTGCCTACGGCCTCCCAGACTTTAATGGTCCCAATCCTATTCCCAACCAAAGAAATTAGTTATGTGAATGGACCCTCTATACAATCTCCAGGCCTATACGAGGGATCTGCCTTACAGGTCTTTTTTGCATGCATTGACCTTTTCTATACAGGAAACATGCACTTTATTGTAGAATAATAGAAAAGTAGTGCAGTTGATGTGGGAATGGATACATTTGCTCCCCATACAGTATTGGCAAAGTTTAAAATGATGTTACTTTTACTTAAAAAGTATAGTAAAGAACACATTAAAAATGAACTTAAGTGAAAGTAAAAAAAGTTATTGCTTAATAGAATGCTTTTTTAGTAAAAAGTAAAAGTACAATGAATGCAGCTATTGTTTAACATCTTTACCTCAACAACTTTATTGCTCTACAATTCAATCCACTTTGCTTTTAGTAAAACTAAAAATTGAAAATGACTGTCACTCATGCGAGCACGCTTGTGAATCATTGATCCAACAAAGTTAAAAAGATGTTCCACAACTGCACTAGTAGGAAGTGGATCGTTTAGTCTGATAAAAAGTTCCTTCAAATCAGATCAGGCTGCAGTATTACTGATGTCTTTTGACTGGGTCTGCAAGTATTGATTAAGGGAATCTCTGAAACACTTGACTTCTGTGTAGCAAAGAATATTTTATCATCAACATTCTCTTGTGGTTGCTGGCCCTATCTGACAATGATATTTGAAACCTGCTAAATGTACTCACTGACTGCCCCTGGGCGCCAACTATATAAGCTGTAAGACAGTAGGAGTGGAGGAGTAGCCTAATGGTTAGTAAATTGGGCTTTGGAGACCTGTGTTCAATTCCCACTTCAACTCCTTGTGACCTTATAACCCTCCATTGCCCCAGGTACATCAACATAGATTGTGAGCCCTCTAGGTACAGAAAAAGTACCTGCATATAATATGTACAGCGCTGTGTATGTCTAGTAGCACTATAGAAATGATTAGTAGTAGCAGGACAGCCTAAGGGGTGGTGTAGGAACAATATTTACAGCAGTGGAAAGAGGCAGTGTCAAATTAGAGCTGAAACTGCATACATATGCACAATTGCTTTCTATTTACATTTCTAGCTAGACAAGACTAGACTGTATCTCTTGTACAAAATGGACTAGATTCAGCTAATAGCGCCCGAATTTGAGTGCTGTTCTATAAACAATAATTTGAGTTGGGCGCCATAATAAAATAGTGTGTAGCGCCAGGATCCGCACCCAATTTTGGACACGAGGATTTATACCAACTGAAACCTGGTGTAAATCCTCTCGTATAAGTTAGGTGAAGATCCCTTGAATTCTGTGTGCATCTTTAGTGAACGCCCCTGATCCGCCCATGCCCCACTCATGGCCACACCCACTTTTCAGCTGCATGTTAAAAGATTTGCATGCGCATCTTTATAGAATAGTGCTTAGCAAGATGTATTTATTTAATTTGCACATTTATACTCCACGTTTATCCCACAGATGCCTGCATAAATCCAAATTTGAGATAATTAACTGCAATCATTGTCTGTTAGCACCCAATGATTGCAAGTTATTGGCTTGTTACTCAATTAAATTGCATATGCAAATTGGGCAAGTAGACAAATTTGCATGTGCAGTTTTGGGCACCATATATAGAGTCTGGGGGAATATGATTAATCATTATGATTGTGATTAAACTGAGGGGAGAGAAATATAGGAAGCACATCTATGTGGAAGTTGTAATTAATTAAATTCAAATTCTTTACGTTTCTTTGGAACAATTCTGTGATTTCACGAGCCACATCCAGCAGCTTGCTTTCCTTCAGAGTAGAAGACAAGTTGCATCCCCAGGCCCGGGCCTCCAAGGGGGGCCCAGCGCCGCAGTCCCCTCCACCCGCCCCCCTCCATCCACCACCGGGCCGGGCCCCCCCCTGAATTCAAATCATAGTGCCTCACCTCGACCTTGCTCCGTGTGAAAGAAGCGCAGCAGCGGCAGTCTGCAGATCACCTCCCGTCGGGACTTCCCTCCCTGTGTCCCGCCCTCAAGGGGCGGGTGGAGGGGGGGCAGTGGGGGCGGGGCCCCGGCCCAGTCTCTTGGCGGCCCTGGTAAGTATATGTGTCTGGAGACCATCCATTCCTCATCATTTCTTTTGACAGTTGAGAACTCTAGCTTTGCAGTGTTTTCAGTCCTGGTCAAAATCATGTATTTTCCAGCAGGCTGATTATTCCGCACTACTTAAATCAAATGTATCCATATATTTGAAACAATAAACCTGCAATTGGAAACTCTTACTAAGAATGGAAAAGTTTTTCATTATTCACTTTGGGAATAAACCCAAGCCAGTGTCTCTCCAGCTGTTCTCTAGGGGGAGGTTATGGGATCTTTTTACAAAAATCATTCAAGCAGATGGTGCAGGAAGACTGGCCTTAATAGGTAGGCAAGAGGCACATACAGTAAACAGTGGCTGCACAGCTCTCATGGCTGAAATAGTAAGAGTAATTTGAGATGACTTTTGGAACAGAAACAGCCAGACCATATTTCATCAAACATATGGCTAAAAGCAATTAAACTACTGGTGTAAAAGAAGAAAAAAGTGATTTAATGTTACTATGTGTAACATAAATACTTATGATGGCTTATAATTTCAATTATAGTGACTTAAAATTTTGAAAATACATTTAAATAAAAGTTTTTAAAAAAACAAGCAAACTGCTTGCCCTGTTGCTCAGTTTGCAATGATTCTTGCTAAAGAAAAAGGCAAGACAGCTGCTGTCACCAGAGCAGCCCTAAGTCATGAGAGAGTTGTGCTGGAACTGTACCCGGAACAGGCACATCTGCAGCCATCAGCCTAGTAAGGGTCCTCAGAGCTGCAGGGGATTTTGAATCTGGAAGGTAAAAAGAGGAGGGTAGGAAGAGGAATGCAGAAAAAACCCTGTCACACAGGAAAGAATGTGTTGTGACAGGGATGGAGGTGTCTCTTAAGCACAGTGATATGCTGGTAGGGTCATCTGATGCTCCTGAGAGACCCTTGCCAAATTAGTTCATGGAAATAGACAGCATCTCCCTGAGTGGAGTGAAGTACCAGAATAAGTAACTTGTAACACGTCACTACTGATGTGCTATGTTACAGAGTAAATGGGCAGGCAAAACGCAATGTTTCCGGCCATGCTCAGTTTTATTCAGCAGGAGACAACTGAGCCTGTGCAGGCGTCAGCAGTCACTGCAAGGGCATACATCGGAGAATAATTTAATGCTTGAAGGAGAAAGGTTAGGTGAATGTTCTCAGCTCTAGAAACCAGCTGGTAGTCACTTTAGCATGTTTTGCATATACTGATATAGCAACAGCAAATTCTGTGTTATTTGTTAATGTATTTTATGCCCAGTGTGCGGCGGTGGCCAAAAAAAGCAAACAGGATGCTAGGAATTATTAGGAAATGGATGCAAAATAAGACCAAGAATACTATAATGCCTCTGTATCGCTCCATGGTGCAACCTCACCTTGAGTATTACGTTCAATTCTGGTCGCCATATCTCAAAAAAGATATAATAGAATTAGAAAAGGTTCAAAGAAAAAAGAGACCATAATGATAAAGGGGATGGAACTCCTCTTGTATGAGGAAAGGCTAAAGAGGTGAGAGCTCTTTAGCTTGGAAAAGAGATGGCTGGGGGGGGGGGGGGGGGGGGAGGGATATGATTGAGGTCTATAAAATCCTGAGTGATTTAGAATGTTGAACAGGTAAAGGTGAATCGATTTTTCACTCTTTCAAAAAGTAGAATAACTACTCAATGAAATTACATGAAAATACTTTTAAAACAAATAGGAGGAAATATTTTTTCACTCAAAGAATAGTTAAGCTCTAGAACTTGCTGCCGGAGGATTTGGTAATGGTGGTCAACGTACCTGGGTTTAAAAAACGTTTGAACAAGTTTTTGGAGGAAAAGCCCGTGGAGGGGCATAATCGAACACGAACGCCCATCTCCATGGGTGTCTATCTCCGAGAACGGGTACGTGAAGGGGCGGGACAAACCATATTTTCGAAAAAAATGGGCGTCCATCTTTTTTCTGATAATACAGTTTGTGCCAGCCAAATGCATCAGATTTGTGCGGATTTGAGCTGGGCGGTATCGTTTTTCAGTGATAATGGAAACCAAAGGCGCCCATCTCAAAAATGACCAAATCCAAGGCATTGGGTCGTGGGAGGGGCCAGGATTCGTAGTGCACTGGTCCCCCTCACATGCCAGGATACCAACCGGGCACCCTAGGGGGCACTTGTAACAATTAAAAAATAAAAGTTAACTACCTCTGAAGTCCATAGCTCCCTTCCCTTGGCTGCTGAGCCCCTCAAATCCCCCCAAATCCCACTGCCCACAACTCTACGCCATTACCATAGCACTTATGGCTGAAGGGGGGGCACCTAGATGTGGGTACAATGGGTTTTGGGGGTGGTTTGGAGCGCTCCCATTTACCACCACAAGTGTAACAGGTAGCAGGGGGATGGGCCTGGGTCCACCTGCCTGTAGTTCACTGCACCCACTAACAACTGCTCCAGGGACCCAGTATAGCTATTCTTATGTTTTTATCTTAACATTAAGATGTTTCCCCCTCCCCCTTGAGATGCACAGCACCCTCCCTCATATCATATGATAATAAAGTGATATACAAGATGCATACATCGTTTGTCTTGTGCCATAAGCAGGACAGACTGTAAAAGTCAGTCCGGCACTGGCCTTAATGCCCCTGTTACAAAGGTGCACTAGCATTTTTAGTGTACTCTAAAATTAGCGCACGCTAACTGTGTAGACATCTATAGGAATATTATTGGCCTCTACACAGTGCACACTCATTTTTAGCGTGCGCTAAAAATGCTAGTGCACCTTTGTATAAGATCACCTTAGTTTCCTAACCCACACCTGTGTTTTGCCATTTGCGGGGCACAGACCAATGAAGTACAGTGTCTGTATTTTCTCAGATGCATCAATCCTTTTATACAGCCTTGGGTGACATCCCTTTATGAATCACTTTGCACTAGTCCACATTAAATTTCATCTACCCTGAAGATTCCCACTCTCCTCATATCTTTGCCATCCTCTGCTGTTAACAACTTTGTATAATTTTGTGCCATCTACAGATCTCATCCCCTCAGTCATCACTTCTATTTCCAGATCCTATGTGCATATGTTAAACAACATAGGTCTCACTACATAAATGCATATACAGATGGGTAATGTGAAGTATAAAACAGTACAAATAAAGAAACTTCATAATAGGAGCATATCAAAAAGTAGGAGGAAAAGCCTTAGAACACCCAGTTCAAGCTTCTGCTACTAACCTACAAATGCACTCGATCTGCAGCCCCTCCTTACCTCTCAACCCTCATCTCCCCTTACGTTCCTACCCGTATCCTCCGCTCTCAGGACAAATCCCTCCTTTCAGTACCCTTCTCCACCACCGCCAACTCCAGGCTCCGCTCTTTCTGCCTCGCCTCACCCCATGCATGGAACGGACTCCCTGAACCCATACGTCAGGCCCCCTCCCTACCCATCTTCAAATCATTGCTCAAAGCCCACCTCTTCAATGTCGCCTTTGGCACCTAACCATTACACCTCTACTCAGGAAATCTAGGCTGCCCCAACTTGACATTTCGTTCTTTAGATTGTAAGCTCCTTTGAGCAGGGACCGTCCTTCTTTGTTAATTTGTATAGCGCTGCGTAACCCTAGTAGCGCTCTAGAAATGTTAAGTAGTAGTAGTAGTAGGTACACTTCAAAAACCTGTTTTGGCACACAGGTTTTTGAAGTGTACCTGGGTGTTCTGATGCTTTTTCCTCCTATGTTCCTATTGTGAAGTTTCTTTAATTTTTTAGCCCAGTACATAAATGTCCCTTGTATTACAGGTATAGATAATATTCCTGGTATTGTGCCGTGTACAATAGAAACAGGAATGTTATTATGTGCAGTAATTGTAGCATACCCCCGGATTCTACAAATAACATGCTGAGCAGTGTGCGTAAATTTGTGCGTGAGGTCAACTTACACGCGCTACTAAATTAAGACATGAGTCAATTAGTCCTGATAATTGTCCGATGATGACCAATGATCAACACTAATTGGACATAATTGGAATTTACGCGCACTTCTTTTTAGGAGTATTCTAAAAAGCGGTGCATTTTCCCACGAGCGCAGCCAAAAAGGGGGTGTGGTCCATGGGAGGAGTGTGGGCCAACAGGTTGAATGGATGGGCACCTGATATGCCCTGCCCACGCCCCTACTCCTACCGCACACCTTACAAATCCGCACAGTTTTCAGGCTCTCTTAAAAGTAGCTAAAGCCCCAGGACTCCAAACTCCACTTGTGCTCAACTTGAGACCTCCAGCTTCCTCAGCGGCTGAAGCAGTTTTTCGATTCAAGCTATCTCTTTTAATGCAGGATACCCAAAAATTGCCTTCTGGCTATGTCACTGGTTTGGACTTTTGACTGTAGTACCGTCTCAGTGGAGCTAGTGTTATAAACTACGAGCTACGTGGCTTTGAGTGCATTTTTTCACCAATTTTACATGGATTATATTTAGCATATACTTTTTAAAATAGGAGAATTTGCACATTATCTCCTGGCTTCTATATATGGCACCCTAAGTTGTGTGCACAACTTAATTGATTACCGAGCCCTTAACTAGCCATAATTGGGTGCTAACAACCTGGCTGGGTGCTATTCTATAAGGCTTGGCACCTAACTTTCGTAGCACGTATCTGAAAAGGGGACGTGGCCAGAGGCATGTCAGCGGCATTCCAAAAAGTCACATGTAAATTTACTGAGTACTGCCTCAGTACACCTAACTTGGGCACCAGCATTTACACCAGGTTTCCGCAGATATAAGTCTGGTGCCCAAAGGGCAGTGCGGAATCCACACTTAGGCATGATTCTGGAAAGGGTGTTGACCCTTTATAGAATCATGCTTGGCACTGATCTTTTCCCACGCCCATTTTCCAATGCCATTTACTGAATCTAGCCCTCTTTCCTTTCCCTTTTTACCTCTCCTCCTCTTTAGTTTCTAATTACATAGTAACATAGTAAATGACGGCAGATAAAGACCTGTACGGTCCATCCAGTCTGCCCAACAAGATAAACTCATTATACATGGTATGTGATACTTTATATGTATACCCGAGTTTGATTTGTCCTTGCCATTCTCAGGGCACAGACCGTAGAAGTCTGCCCAGCACTGTTCTTGCACTAAAAGTTCTGAAGCTAACGTCGAAGCCCCTTAAAATTTACACTGCACCCTTCCATATCTATTCAGTCACGATCAGGGCACATGGTTACCTTCTTACCTAATTACCGACATGTTTTTTTTCCCTTTGTCTTTTTTGTTTTTTTTACGACTGTTGTTTGATTGTTGCCTGTTTCTCTCCTCTTTCCTATCCTTATTGTAATTCTTTTCTCATCCTACTATATGTTATAAAACTGTAACCCACTTAGCTCTGTGCGTCAGTTTAGATGATCTAGCGTATGCAATAAAGAATAAAAGAATATATGCACTGTGTTTGACTCAAGAATGCTGGTTACTGAGGATTGTTGGTTATGACAGTTGTATTGAACTGAGACTGTGAAGCCCCTCATAATCTGAGTCATCCACTTCACTTAATGTTATCATTCAGAAGGGATTCAGCAATTTTCTGTGAGTGTCTTATGGAGCCTTAGTGTAGTAGACGAGACTGTACTGAAAGACTGGCATGTGGAGACTGGCTTATTTTAGAGGGATGCTGTGTCTTAATTTTTTTTAAATTTCATTTTATGCTTGATGATGTCTCTTTTAAAAAGATTGCTGAAATGTAACCTGGCCGTTGACTTATGTTTTTTTGCTCACCTGCAAAACTCTGTTGGTATTATTTGATAATGATCTAGTCAACAGACTCCAACAGTAAAATATGAAAGCAAGGAGTGCATAAACAGGAAACTTGTGTTTAGGTGGGAGTTTCTCAGAATTTTATGCTGTTAACCGCAGAGGCCATGGGAGAAAGGAAATGGGAAAAACTGTATAAATACCTGGGTGACTAATGAGTTTGTACTCCTCATCTGGCTTTCTGGAGCATAGAACTGAGCAGTGTGCTCCAAGAAAACCTTACAATGAACCAAAAGTCCAAGCCATTAGTATTTTTTTTTTTGTAGTATTTTAGCTCACAGTGGTAGTTCAAGGCAAGTTACCAGGGGCAGTCCAAGGCAATCTGCCACCCCAGGGGCGTAGCTGCTATGGGCCTGGGCTCCCGTAGATTTGGCCTTGGACCCCCCCTGCCGGCGACCCTCTCAACCCCCCCACCCCCGCCGCCAACCTGCCGCCTGCTACCTTTGCTGGCGGGCGACCCCAACCCCCGCCAGCCGAAGTCTTCTTCCTTCATTTGGTTTCTGACTGAGTCTGACGTCCTGCACGTACAACGTGCAGGACATCAGACTCACAGAAACAGAACAAAGCGCTGCAGATCGCAAGGCTTTGTTCTGTTTCTATGCAGGACGTCAGACTCAGTCAGAAACCAAACGAAGGAGAAGACTTCAGCTGGCGGTTGTTGGGGTCCCCTGCCAGCAAAGGTAGGCGATGGCAATGGTGGGTGGGGGGTCGAGAGGGTCATTGGCGGGGGGGGGGCAAAGTTGTTGGAGGTGTTGGCAATGGCGGGTGGGTGGGGGGGTCGGCTACACGGGGGGGGGGGGCTAAAATGTGACCCCTCACCTCAGCTCTGGAGCCCCCTACCGTTGAAGTCTGGCTACGCCCATGTGTCACCCGAGGCTGGGGTGAAATGCCCCCCTGTGACCCCACCTGTGCCCCTGCCTGCACCCTTCTGTGCCTGGTTTAACATCTCTCCCCTTCCCTCCTCAACCCTTTACCTTATTTTTTTTTCCAAAAGGCAGCTGCAGCAACGGCAGTGATAGCGATTCTCATAGGCTGCCCTGCCACGATGCTGCCAGCACTGGCCTCTTTGCTACTGTGTCCTGCCTCTGAGAAAACAGGAAGTTACATCAAGAGGTGGGTCACAGTGGGAGAAGAGGCCAGGGCCGGTGACACCACAGCAGGGCAGCCTATGGGAATTGCTGCCATTGCCACCTTTTGGAAAAAATAAAAGTAAGGTAAAGGGTTGAGGAAGGAAGGAAGGAAGGAAGGAAGGAAGGGGAGAGTGCTGTTCCTGAAGAGTGTCATCTAAGATCCCCGCCTCAGGTGGCCTAATGGTAGGGATGCTCCTATAAGTTACCTTCAGGTGCAGTAGCTATTTCCTGTCTCCAGAGGGCTTATCATCAACGGGTTCTTTTACTAAGCTGTAGTAAGCTTTAATGTGTGTTACCACAGCTTAAAATGCACTATTGCGAGGCTCATTCAGGCATCCTACACTAGTTGTTACATGTGCGTGCGCTACCCACACACTAAAAAAAATAAAATTTACTTTTTATCAATGGGGGCATGTTTGGGGGTAGAGAGTGGGTGCAGGATTAGCATGTGAGCTGTTAACACTTTCAAAATAGGTGTCAGTAAGTGCTCACATGGTAATGACCATGTACCAATGGGAAAATTATTTCAGAAATAGGAAAATCGGCCATTTACCAGCAGCATTAACAGTGGCCTTAGTGCGTGTATAGACCCAGGCTAGGGATAGCTTAGCAAAAAAGGGCCCCTAAGTTTGTACCTGAGGCAATGGAGGGTTATGTGACTTGCCCAAGGCCACTAGGAGTGTTAGTGAGATGTGAACCCTGGTCTCTCTAGTTTACAGTCTGTTGCTCTAACTACTAAGCTAATTCATTATATTTTAGCAACACTGGGCTGAATTAAGGACCCTATTTACTAAGCTGCATCAGCTATTAAACGTGGAAATTACCATACGCTAACAATGCAGCACATAGAGAGAGTGAGTCTACGATTTTAATAGGGCACTCACTATCCCCCCTAATTCTGTAACAGTTGCAAAAAATTGTGCATACACCCAATTTGCAAACACAATTTAAATAATGAGCTAATTAGTTCCAATAATTGGCTTTTTAACAAGCAATTATTGGCACTAATTAGATTTAGCTGGACTTTATGCATGAGTAAAAAAGGGAATGAGGAAATAGGAGGTTCATGGGAGGAATGGGAGCATTCATAGCATTTACACACATTGTTACAGAGTAAGAGGGGATATGTAACATAGAGGGGCATAATCGAACGGGGCGCTCATCTTTTTTTTTTTTTTGTTTATTTATAAATTTCAGTTTTACAAGCATAAAAACTTGTTCAAAGAAAAATGAATTTAGAGGTTACAAAATTTCAAGAAAATCTATTTTCATCGTAACTATTCCTCTAATCAATACAAGTCCACCATATGGGAGTTCAAAAATACAAATATGTTGAAGCAAATAAACAGGCAATTAACATTTAAAGAGAGTGGAAAGACGCATCTAGCCGTTATTATATTACTATTGAACATTATTACTAGTTGGAAAACTAGTTCCAACTGTCCTTTTAGATGTAATGAAAGTCTCAAGTTGAATAGGATCAAAAAACGCAAATTTTTCGGTTTGGTAGGTGACTAAGCATTTGCAAGGGAATTTGAGGAAAAATGTTGCCCCCAGAGTGAGCACTTCTTGTTTTTTCTGTGGAAATTTCTTCCGGCGCAGCTGTGTTTCCCTTGATACATCCGGAAAGATGTTGATCTTTAAACCTTTAAAAGGTTTTGCTGAATTTTTATAGAATAATCTTAATATCCAAGTTTTATCCGGAGATAAAACTACCGTAACTATCAAAGTAGCAGGTGTTACTTGTTCAGTGTCCGAAAGTTCTAATAAAGCTGATACATCTAAAGGTTGAGTTTCCAATTGTTGTAAATTTCTAGATGGAATATAAAAAACTTGTGCCAAAGGAGGTATATCCTCTTCCTTTATTTGAAGAATTTCTTTAAAGTATAACTTTAGCATCTCTTTAGGAGCTATAGTGTTCAAGTAAGGAAAATTAAGAAATCGAAGGTTGTTACTTCTGGAAAAATTTTCCATTATTTCCGCTTTTCGTCTTAAATTACTTAAATCTTTCACTACTACATTTTGAACTTCCTGTAGTTGTTGAATATCTTTAGCTTGTTGTCCCACCTGTGAATTTAAACATTTTACTTTATCTTCCAATTTTTCAACATCTTGTTTACCCTTCTGCATTTGGGGTACTAAAGCTTTGCCCAAATCCATTATAAGCTTCCAAAGGGATTCAAGAGTCACTTCAGGGGGTTTGATTTGTGTTAAATCAAATGAGAAGGCTCCTACCTCCATCCGTTGTTGTTGTAATACGCTTTCTGATCGACTTGAGATAAATCTCTCCTCCGTTGATATTCTGTTCAGCTCAGCTTTCTCCTGATCTTCCATCGCCCCCGGCGTTCCTACTGCTACTTCTCCTTCCGGAGTTCGACTCGGGAACGCCGCCACCAAAGGAGAAAGCTCGCGAAACACTGGAGGAGGAGGAGGTGTTCGGGCGTCCGGGCTCAATGAGACTTCCAGCTCAAGTGACTCTCGCATGCCTTCAACTGCTGCGGGAGGCAACAGCGAGCCGCCCGTCGGCGTACTAGCAGCCTGGGCCCGCTGTAGGAACGGTTCTATCGTGCTGCTTCGAAGCGGGGTTCCAAGTCGCTGAGGGCCGATAGCCGCGGCTTTCCCCCTCCTTTTCGGCATTATGAGGTAATATTAGGGAAGAAACCAGTTCCTCCGAAGTTCAAAAGAAAAGTTCCTCAGGAGCTACAAAGATGCGTCTGTCCTACTCGGCAGCCATTTTGAACACTCATCGGGGCGCTCATCTTTAAGGGCGCTCATCTCTAAGGACACCCCCGCGAAGGGGCGGGGCATCCCGTATTATCGAAACAAGATGGGCGTCCATCTTTCGTTTTGATAATATGGTCGGAGACGGCCAAATCTCAACATTTAGGTCGACCTTAGAGATGGGCGACCTCGGTTTTCACCGATAATGGAAACCGAGGACGCCCATCTCAAAAACAACCAAATCCAAGGCATTTGGTCGTGGGCGGAGCCAGCATTTGTAGTGCACTGGTCCCCCTCACATGCCACGACACCAACCGGGCACCCTAGGGGGCACTGCAGTGGACATCACAAATTGCTCCCAGCTGCATAGCTCCCTTACCTTGTGTGCTGAGCCCCCCAAAATCCACTACCCACAACTCTACACCACTACCATAGCCCTTAGGGATGAAGGGGGGCACCTACATGTGGGTACAGTGGGTTTCGGGTGGGTTTTGGAGGGGTCCCATTTACCACCACAAGTGTAACAGGTGGGGGGGATGGGCCTGGGTCCGCCTGTCTGAAGTGCACTGCACCCACTAAAAACTGCTCCAGGGACCTGCATACTGCTGTCGTGGAGCTGGGTATGACATTTGAGGCTGGCATAGAGGCTGGAAAAAAATGTGTTTTAATTTTTTTTTTGGGTGGGAGGGGGTTGGTGACCACTGGGGGAGTAAGGGGAGGTGATCTCCAATTCCCTCCGGTGGTCATCTGGTCAGTTCGGGCACCTTTTTGAGGCTTGGTTGTGGGAAAAAAAAGGGACCAAGTAAAGTCGGCCAAATGCTTGTCAGGGATGCCCTTTTTTCCATTATCGGCCGAGGACGCCTATCTCTTAACCATGCCCCCACCCTGCCTTCAGTACACTGCTGACATGCCCCCTTGAACTTTGGTCATCCCCATGACGGAAAGCAGTTGAGGACGCCCAAAATTGGCTTTCGATTATGCCGATTTGGGTGACCCTGAGAGAAGGACGCCCATCTCCCGATTTGTGTCGGAAGATGGGCACCCTTCTCATTCAAAAATGAGCTGGATAGTAACATAGTAGATGACGGCAGAGAAAGACCTTATGGTCCATCCAGTCTGCCCAACACTGGGCCTTATTTAGGCACTTAGATTTGCACTACGTTTCAGTCAGTGAAAATGGCCACACCTAAAGTTAGACATGATTCCCAGACATAAGTTCTAATCTATAAACCACACCTAACTTTAGATACAAATATGTGAATGTTCAAGGTACTTAACTACTCCTTTACGGCAAGGCATTGATTATAGAAGTGTCAGTCCCATGAGATTACTCTATGAATTGTTTTGTGGAGAGAAAATCTTCAAATTCAAAGAAGCAGTCCAAGACAAAAAAAAATGTGATACAGAAGTATTTCCTATTATTTTGGGTGCTATTAGCTTGATCAGAAGGTTGCCTATATATATTACATCTTATGAACTCAAGAGGGAAGCTCTCTTTGGCATGATACAAGCCTATGGTGAACATTAGCAGTAATTTTGAGAGACTGAGATCATACTCCATATACCCTGGCTTAGGAGTGAGGTTCACTGCTGTCACAGTATGCAAAAAACTAATTTATTTGGAGACATTGTCCCCAAGACAAGTTGGCTGCTCTTGTTAATTAGAATTACAAGGCTGATATACGTTTCCAGTTTTCATGGCCCTCTTCTCGTAGTTGCATTGGTTGCCAGTTCAGGCTAGGACTGATTTTAAGCTGTTATGTCTAGTTTTTAAAACTTTGGAAGGTAATTGTTCATATGATTTGTCTCACTTATTTAGTATTTTAGGTTTTACTGTGACCTCTAGGAGTTGTAATAAATTACTTCTTGCTGTTCCGTCGATTAGATCTGTTAGATTCAAAGTGGTATTTTCTCACTCATTTCTGTTTCTGGCAGTTTGTTTATGGAATATTCTTCCGTTAGAAATATGTTTGGTAAAATGTCATGTTTCTTTCCATAAGGCTTTGATGTGATTAATTTTTTTAGATTTTAAGTAATGTAGTTTCTATATTTATTTTGAATTTTGTTTGTAATTTCCTGGTACTTTATATCAGTTTCTTTTTATCTCACTTTGAATCTCAAACTAAGGGAGTTGGTGGGTGATAAGTCTGACATAACATAACATAACATACCCACTCTGCTCAGGAAATTTTTAGAGATGGCTTCGATAAGCTATATCTCCGGCCTATGCATTCTCTCATAAGCATATTCCACTGTTTACCATTTTGAATAGCAGCTTGGTTAAATTTGTAGACTGTTCAATGTGTTTAGAGAAATGGTGCTTTTTTTTTTTACTATTGTTAAGACCTGGAGGTACAGTGCCATGTGTTTCTTACAGTTGAGCCTGTCTTCATCTAGGTGACATTTCCACCATTTTCTTTCAAGTTTATGTCCTTGATGCTTAAGGACCCGTAGTTCTGGAGAGTTTAAAGTAAGAGATTAAAGAGCTCTGCAGCTATGCAGTATAACAAAAACCCAGTTTGTCTTTGCCAGTATTCACTCCTGCAAGTCCTTATACATGCCACATACAAAGACTTTTTTTTTTAAATACAGGGGGAATGGAGGTCTCAGTTCCCATCTCAATGACCTACTTTTCAGGAGTTTAGTTTACTAAACTGGCTATTAATTGTAAATGTTTATTTATTTATGGTTCATTTATATCCCACATTTTCCCACACATGCAGGCACAATGTGGCTTACAGAAAAATAGGAGGAATTACAAATTATGAAGATACAGATAAGCGAAAAAGATAAAAACAAGGCGGCATTGACTAACAGCGGAAAACTAAGCAGGGAGGGGAACGTAAGGGAATATTAATCAGCAGGGGAACTAGTGGAGTAGGTTGCAACAAAGAAGTAGGTCTTCAGTAATTTCTTGAAGAGGGTGTGGTCCGTTTGCACTTTGAGGTGCCTCGGCAGAGCATTCCACAGTTTTGGGCAGCAATAGCGGAAAGAAGAGGAAAGAAATCTTCTTGTATTTGACGCCCCTGCAGCTTGGAAAGTGGAGTTGAAGATATGACCGGCCAGTAGGCACAGAGTTCCTGGGTGGAAGATCAATCAAGCTCAGCACGTAGTCTGGAGCAAGCCCATAGATAATTTTATGAATCAAAGCACAAACTTTAAAGGTGATACATAAAGTTTCACAGTGAATGTTGAGGGGGTTTCTTGATACTTGAGGTAAGGCAGATTTGCTACTAATACAGACCTGTGGTTGCTAGCATTTAGTAACAGCATGATTGCTACTGAGGAATGCAGTTAACTGCACCTATAGATGGGTAGTTAACTGTCCCATGATATCTGACGCATTAGCAGCAATGGCATATTAATGACTTCCATGTTAACTGTAAGGTGCACTCCCTTTCCTTTCCCCACTCATGATTTTTTGTATTAGATTAACTGTAACAAGAACTATTTTGGACACTCTCCACGTGGAAGTCAATGTAGTATCCTCTACAGGTAGATCTCTTACATCTCCTTGTGTAAATACCGAAGCAAAGAATTCATGCGGTCTCTCCGCTATGGCCTTGTCTTCCCTGAATGCCCCTTCTGCTCCTTCATGATCTAACGGTCCCATGGATTTCCTCACAGGTTTTCTGCTTCTGATGTACCTGAAAAAGTTGTTACTGTGAGTTTTTGCCTCTACAGCAAGTTTCTTCATATTCTCTTTTAGCCTCCTTTATCAATGTTTTGCATCTAACTTGCCAGCGCTTATGTTACTTCTCGTTTTCTTCATTTTGGGTCCTTTTTCCATTCTTTGAAGGTTGTTCTTTTGGCTCTAGCAAGATTTTTCAAGTGGCTTATGCTCCTGAGCAGAGCCCTCGCCTAATAGATTTTTCACATTATTCAGATGCCAGACTCAAGTTGTTCCATAAAAAAAAAAATGAACATGTTGGGATCATTTCAGAATGAACATTGTCACATTCTTCACTTAGGAAAAAGTGCAGGATACGTTTTTACCCATGTAAGGCTATGAGGCTGTGGTTCGTTTAAAGTTTGCTCCTTCATGTGCGATCATTCTGATCTGAATTATGTACACCATGAAAAAAATGGACAAAATTCAGCTGAAAAGAAACATTCCTAGGCCTAATGCATTAAATATGTTCTCTCAGTTTAAAGGAGGAAGAAAAATATCTTTATCGACAAGAGTGTTTACTGCCACTCCAGGAGAGCACAAATTTGCTCAATAAAATATGGATGGGACAAACAAGGCTTCCTTTTAAAGGCAAAGACTCACCAAATTTACCTTGTTCAAGGAAAGACATCATCAGGAAAGGAATTTATATGCACCATTTTGCCAATAACTTACAATATATACATAGTAACATAGTAAATGATGGCAGATAAAGATCTGAATGGTCCATCCAAACCGTCCAACAGTCATATTCACTTTCAAGTCAAGATTAAATCAACAATGAATATGATATTATACACTTGATCATGGTCTTTCTTTGGTGTTCTTGGGACATAGACCGTAGAAGTCTGCCCGGCTCTATTCTTATGTTCCAACTACTGGAGTTGCCGTCAAAGGCCACTTCATCCTATCCCAATTTGTCCTGACATTCACGGGACACAGACTGTAAAAGTCTGCCCCGCACTGTTCTCATGTTCCAAATTACTGGAATTTCTGTTGAAGTTCTCTCCAGCCCATTCTAAACTGGATTCTATATGAAAGACTCAGACCATACAAGCCACCCAGCACCGGCCTTAGTTGATACAGCCAGAGTTGCTATCTAAGCACCACTTGACATCAAAACACATATGCAACCTTTTAAGTTTTGTTTTTTATACCACTCATTTTCTAATTAGAGATCCTCTGTGTTCATCCCATGCCTTTATGAATTCTGCCACAGTTGTTTTCTCTTAAGTCTACCACCCTGCAACCTCAGTTCATGTCCTCTTGTTTTACTATTTTCCCTTCTCTGGAAAATATTTGTTTCTATATTAATACCTTTCAAGTATTTAAACGTCTGTATCATATCTTCCCTGTCCCTCCTCTCCTCTATGGTATAATATGTCTTCTGGTGTAATCCCCATATCATTTTTCTTGCCTTTCTTTGGACTGCTTCAAGTCTTCATACATCTTTAGCAAGATACGGCCTTCAAAACTGAACACTGTACTCCTGGTGGGGCCTCACCAACGACTTGTATAGGGGAATCAACACCTCCTTTCTTCGACTGGTTACACCTCTCTATACAGCCTAGCCAGTGGCGTTCCTAGGGGGGCTGACACCCAGGGCGGATCGTCGATGCGCCCCACCTCCCGGGTGCAGCGCCACCCCTGGTGCAGTGCGACCCCCCCTGGCGAAAGACCCCCCCCCCCCCGGGTACACGCCGCTGAGGAGGGTGTCACGCGCCGGTCAGCTTGCTTCATTTCCATGCTCCCTCTGCCCCGGAACAAGTTACTTCATGTTCCGGGGCAGAGGGAGCATGGAAACGAAGGAAGCTGACCGGCGCGTGGCACCCCCCCCAGCGGCGTGCACCCGGGGCGGACCATCCACACCGCCCCCCCCCCCTTGGTATGCCACTGAGCCTAGCATCTTTCTAGCTACTGCCAATGCCTGTTTACTAAAGAGTGTTAACATCTTGTGATTTTAATTAAAAAGAGTACCGTGTTAGTAAATCCCATGGTAAGTTTTGCTGTATTACTGTGGCCAGGAGCTTTATGCATTCCCAACCTGGTGGGCTCCATTGCAGGCATGCTATATATTAAAGGGGTGGACATTTGTGTGAGAATAAAATCCTCCTTGTTTCTCTTCCCCCACCCCCAACCCGTGTTGTTTGAACACTCTCTGGTGGCTTAGTTTTAAATTACTGGTTACTCTTGCTCCACCTGGTGGGCAAAAGTGGCAATAATATAAATATCTAAAGCTCTGCCCCTTTTTCAGAAAACATTTTGGAGACCCTCACATTCCAATCCTTGGGAGCAGTGGCGTACCTAGGGTACTTGACAACTGGGGCTGGTCATTTTTTAACACCCCCTCCAAAATCCAGTACTAGGCATACCGAGAATACAAAACACTCAGGACCTATAGAGCAATTCTAGCATACCATAAGCAGTAATTTCTACAAGTCACACAAGGAAAAGGAAAGCATCTTAAACACTACCGTGAGCACTAGAACATCAATTCACCTACTGTAAAACAAAACCAGACAGAATAGTACAGATTGTCGATCCTGCACAGTCAATGCCAACTGAAAGCCATGTCTTTTTCACAGACACAGATTCACCCAAATCTACTATAGAATAAGTAATCATAAACTTTCTATTTAGACAAAAATTAAACTGAACCCCCAAGATGCCAGACTCTGCATACAATGCAACACCACAGAAACAGAAAATGTCCCCTAGTACTGTGCAAAATATAAAGACAGCAGATGTAAATTTGAAAAAACTAACAAATACCAATCACCACTTTACAAATTAACAAATAGAAATAAAACAAATATAGAAAATACAATTTTATTGGACTAATACATTTAGCTTTCAGAGGCCAAAACCTCCTTCCTCAGGTCAATACAGTATAGTGCTGTTACAGTATCCTATCCTGACCTGAGGAAGGGGATTTTGTTCTCCGAAAGTTAGTCAAAATGTATTAAAATTAGTCCAATAAAAAGATTACCTTATTTACATGTTCTATTTATAAACATTTATTAACACATCTACAATACTACTTCATCCTAAAGCAAAAAAATAAAAATATATATTTTATTTACAGTTTGTTGTCTCTGGTGTCTGCTTTCCTCATCTTCTTTTCACTGTCTTCCTTCCATCCAGCATCTGTCTTCACTCTCTCTCTCTCTCTGCCATCCAGTGCCTGCCCTCTCTGCCACCCCCTCCATCCACTGTCTGCCCTCTCTCTCCCTTCCATCCAAATCTGCCCTCTATCTCTGCCCCTTCCATCCACTGTCTGCCCTTTCTATCCCTTCCATCCACTTTCTGCCCTTTCTCTCTGCCCCTTCAATCCACCATTTACCCTCTCTCTCCCATCCATCCAAGGTCTACCCTCCCTCTCGCTCCCCCTTCCATTCAGGGTCTGCCCTCCCTCTTGCTCCCGCTTCCATCTAGGATCTGTCCCCCCCCCCCTCTCTCTCTCTCTGTCTCTGCCTCCCTCTTTTCGACCCACAGTTCCAGCCCCATTATCCCACCTACCCCTGGGTCCAGTTCCAGCCCCAGCCCACATCTCCCACCTGCCCCCTTTTTCAGCCCCCAGTTTCAGCCCCACTATTCCACCAGTCCCCAGTTTCAGCCCCAGCCCTTTTCTCCCACCAGTCCTGAGCTTCAGCCCCCAGCCACTTCTCCCTGTCCCCTTTTCAGCCCCCAGTTCCAGTACTAGCCCCCTTATCCCACCTACCCTCCTTTTCAGCCCCCAGTTCCAGTCCCCTTCATCCACATGCTTTGCATTAGGGCCTCCCTTTTCAGCCCCAGACCCATTCTCCCACCTGCCCCAGGCATGGCCCCATTCTCCCTCCTGCCCCTTCTCAGACCCCAGTTCAAGCTCCAGGCCCCTTCTCCCATCTGAACCCCCCTCCCAGACCCAGTCCCCTTCTACCATCTGAGCCCTCCCAGACCCAGTCCCTGTCTCCCATCTGAGCTCCCCCCAGACCCAGTCCCCTTCTCCCATCAGAGCCCCACCCAGACCCAGTCCCCTTCTCCCACCTGAACCCCCCAGACCCAGTCCCCTTCTCCCATCTGAGCCTCCCCCCTCCCCGACCCAGTCCCCACCTGCCTACCAGCTCCGTCGACAGGCGACCCTCTTCTCCTGCCACCCAGCTGGCACCCAGCCTTTAAAACAAATCTGTGAAGCGCCTCACATCTGCTCTGCTGTAAATGAAGCAAATTGCCTCACGGAAATAGGAAGTTACATCAGAGGGCAGGACACAGTGAGGGAAGGGCCGATGTGAAGAGGCGATTTGCTTTATTTACAGCAGAGCAGATGTAAGGCGCTTCACAGATTTGTTTTAAAGGCTGGGTGCTGGCTGGGTGGCAGGAGAAGAGGGTCGTCTGTCCACGGAGCTGGTGGTAGGCAGGTGGGGACTGCGGCACCAGTGGAGCACTCCCCCACCTGCTGACACCCGGGGCGGATCGCCCCCACCGCCTCGCCCTTGGTATGCCACTACTTGGGAGTCCAGTAAGGACAGAAGTGATCCTACTACTACTACTTATCATTTCTATATCACTACTAGATGTATGATTGGCACTCATTATAGAACAGCATTGAGTTCTGATTTCAGCCAGGTGTAATTCCCAGAACCCAATTAGAGTGCACATCCCTGGTATTTTATAATCTGTGTGCAGATTTTAGGGATGCCCCTTTTTGGGTTGCACACTATGGGATTTGGGTGCACATTGTTATAGAATAGTGTATAGGAAGATGTGCATACAAATTGGTGCCCATTAGCACCGAATTATTGGCATGTTAGCCAAACACACTGGATTTGTTCTCAATTTTGGATGCTATATATAGAATCCAGGGGAATATGCAGGCACTTGCTCTGTCCCTAGTGGGCTCAGAATCCAAGTGTTGTACCCAGGGCAATGAAGGGTTAGGTGACTTGCCCAGGGTCACAATGAGCTACAGTGGGAATTGAACCCAGGTCCTCATGATCACAGTTCATTGCACTAACCATTAGGCTGCTCCGCCCTAGGTGCCTTTACCCTGCCAGCATCATTCCTGAAATGGCATATTAGAATTTATCCAACTAGTCTTATTTGGCAGTCTGACAATCTGCTAGGGGCCCGGTGGTAGTATTTTGGTGAATGGCACCACAGGCACATAGATCATCTGGTTATCTGCCTAGAATGTTAGATAGAACAGACTATAAATGTTAAAATAAATAAATCAATAAAGTAATTGTGTCAGTCTCCCACTGGACCCCCAGAGATTGTGAAGTTAACTTTCTGATAATAATGTGGCTTGCCAAGGTTAGCATAAGGCACATTATTGCATTGCTGTATTCATGACCTGTTTGCAAGGATTTGCATGCAATGCAGTTCATTAATTGTAATATGTATTGGCCCTGATTTATTTGTATGCTAAAGTTGTGTTATTGCAATAATATAGCTTAGTAAATAGGCATCATAATACTTTCTTTTTAAAATCACTATAGGATTTCCTTACTTGCAAATATTTCCATCCTGCTCTTCTATTAGAAAATACCACCCAATACAGTGTTATAAAGAGCAAATACAGACATTATCAGAACTGTGGGTGCACAACAGACTGAACTATGGAATCATTTATGAGTTGGGGGGGGGGGAATATTATATAGGAAGTAGAAAAACTTCAAATGATCACAGAAATAAAGGTTAACAAATGCAAACAAAATAATATAAGGGGATACCTTTTAATTGGACTAGCAATGCATTTCTAGATTTGGGCTAATGGGAAATTATTACAATCATTTCAAATAGTGAGGAGGATGACACAGGGATGCTCTTTATCACCTCTTTTGTTTGTTTCGACACTTGATCCCTCGCTTAGAGAATGCCAGGCAAATCCAGATATTACGGGAATTCGACTAGGCAGTCAGGATTTTAAGATCACCTTGCTCAAGGAAGACCTGCTGGTTCATATTCAAGAAACTTGTATTTCTTCATTGGCTCATAAGGAAAGCTTCCAAGAATTTGGGGACGTCTCTGTGTTCAAATTGAACCTTTCCAAATCAGAGGCCTTAGCTGATTCTCCCCAGGTATGGAGTCTGGGTTTTTAGTGATTTCCGGAAGTTTAGGTGGTCGTACGTCATTTTCAAGGCTTTTGGTAATGCTTTCCACAGTTGTGTGTTTATGTAGGAAAAACTAGATGCGTAAGTTGTTTTGTATTTAAGTCCTTTGTAGCTTGGGTATTGCAGATTTAAATAAGATCGTGTTGATTCGGATGTATTTCTAATTGGTAAGTCGATCAAGTCTGTCATGTAACTCGGGGCTTCTCCGTAGATAATTTTGTGAACCAGGGTGCAGATTTTGAAGGCGATGCATTCTTTGATTGGGAGCCAGTGTAGTTTTTCATAGAGGGGTTTTGTGCTTTCAAATCGCGTTTTACCAAATAAAAGCCTAGCTGTCGTGCTTTGAGCGGTCTGAAGTTTCTTTAAGGTTTGTTCTTTACATCCCGCATAAATTCCATTGCAGTAATTTAAGTGGCTTAGTACCACTGATTGTGTATTTTTTAGGGCACACAGACAAACTGCTGTGTTTGAAATGTAAACACTCTGAAAATAATCTTATTTATGCTCTCGGGTCATGTATCAAGATACAGCAATTTTGGAGAGCAGTGTTACATTATTTAACTCGTTTTACTGGGCAAAAAATAAATCATGCTCCATTAGGTATTTGTGAAGGCCAGGGTAGTTGTGGAAAAATGCATTCTACAGTGTTGTTGGACTCAGGAGGAGCCTCCCACATTCTGGTACTGATGTAAGTTGCACATTTTAATGATGCTGGATTGAGCGGTGCAAACCACAACCAAAAACAGTTCATGCAGGTATAGGTAGACTTTTTGCAGATGCTGGATCGCATGGCTCGCAGTTTGGTCATCTCCTATAGGGGAGAGATTTTGGATTACCCAGCCAAGGAGGGAGGTGGACGGAGTACAGAGGGAGGGAGTGGGGGGAGAGCAGGGGGATAGGGCCTGGGGACTTGGTCAGAGGAGCACTCTGTAAGTGCCCTTCTCCACCACCACCAACTCCAGGCTCCGCCCATTCTGCCTCGCCTCACCCTATGCATGGAATCAACTTCCTGAGCCCTTACGCCAAGCCCCCTCCCTACCCATCTGCAAATCCTTGCTCAAAGCCCACCTCTTCAATGTTGCTTTCGGCACCTAACCTTTATACCCTTCAGGAAATCCTGACTGCCCCAATCTGATGACCCCTACTTGACTGTTTGTACATTTGTCCATTAGATTGTAAGCTCTTTGAGCAGGGACTGTCCTTCTATGTTAAATTGTACAGCGCTGCGTAACCCTAGTAGCGCTTTCGAAATGTTAAATAGTAGTAGTAGTAGTAGAAGGGTAAAGGGAGGATGAGTTACGAATTTGGGGACGTGGGATCTGTGGGAGGGAAGGAGGATAACAAAAAGAGGGGGACAGAAAATAATGCTCTTTTAAATCTTACCATCATATTGATGGTCTCATGGAAATGAAGGAATTTTTGTTTAAAGTGGATTCAGCTCAACTTAAGAGCTTTGTTGTATGTTTGGCATTTGCACTGTAAAGCTATTGTTGACAAGACATGATCAGTTTGTGTGTTTGGTTTAAATAAAAAAGATTTAACCTAAAATTTCAGCTAATTCTATAACAGCATCTGGATCCCAAGATGCCATCATAGAAAACTACTATAAGTCGACATTTTGATGCACTCACTTGTGCCATGTCTATGGTAGGTGTAAGTGGGCGTGGCTAAGTGCCGCAAGGTACACACATAACATGGCATCCTATAAGTTGCACGCGTAATTATGAGACATGCCCATGCCCCTCCCATGTGCTGCCCATGTGTAAGCCCCCTTGCAGTTACTCACTAAGGGGGTCTTTTTACTAAGGTGCAGTAGTACTTTTAGCTTGTGGTAGAAATCAGCTGGCAGTAAACGCCAAGATGCTCATTATATTCCTATGGGCGTCTCGGGTGTTTGTCGTCAGCTGATTACTACTTCAAGCTAAAACTGCTACCATGGCTTAGTTAAAGACCCCCAAAAGCACTTATGTACTCTGCAAGTGTCAATCATTTTGGCACTTACATAGACAAGGCACACATAATTGCATGTTCTAAGTTAGAGAATTGTCCAGAGTGGAGGAGTGGCCTAGTGGTTAGTGCAGTGGACTGTGATCCTGGGGAACTGAGTTCAATTTCCACTATAGCTCCTTGTGACTCTGGGCAAGTCACTTAACCCTCCATTGTCCCTGTACAAAATAAGTACCTGAATATATGTAAACCACTTTGAATGTAGTTGTAAAAACCTGAGACAGGCAGTATATCAAGTCCCATTTCCCTTTCCTGTTAGTGCTATAGATTCTAACTCTCCCATCTTATTTTTTTAGGCTTCTAGCATTTGTATACAGACATTTCAAAGTGTATTTTTTGTTTCAAGTTTATTAAGGGTTTGCTATCCCACCTATCAAGGCAAATGTTTAGGTGCTTACATGCTAATAGTTACATTAAAATAGGATAACATATATTTATGCTGATAACACATGACTCAAGAGGGGAAGAGGGCAGAGCTACAATATGGATAGGAGAGGGGGGTAGAGGAACAAAGTGCTTTAAGATTGTACAGACAGTCAAGTTCATTCTTCATAGTCAAAAGTAGAGAATTTTGAGTATGCATGGAGAATTAGGAGTATGCGTTCAAGAAAAGAAGGAGATCTGCTTTGAATTTTTGAAGGGAGGTTTGGTGATGAAGGGATTGTGGTGATTTGTTCCAGTGTTCAGGGCCTTGTACAGAGAAAATTGTTTTTCTAGTGTGTTCATGTTTTGGGAAGATGATCAAAGAGGTCTCTAGTTAGTGTAAGGAATCAGTAACTGGGAAATAAGGAATCAGTAACTGGGAAACATAGGGTGGTTTACCAGATTGTTGGGTTTTGTATATCAGTAGCAGAATTTTATAAATAATACGGTGGGGCAGAGGAAGCCAGTGGGCAATTTTTAGGATGGGGGTGACAAGGTCAAATTTCTTTTTTCTGGTTATTAGTTTTATGGCAGTGTTTTGAATTATCTGTGTCTGGTATCAGTGGTTTTAAGACCCAGATACGTATAATGAATTACAGTAGTCTAGTTTACTAATCACAAAAGAGTGTATAAGAATGTTAATAGTTGGTGAATCAATACATGAACGAATTAAATTAATCTGTCCAAGCCTAAAGAAACAGCTCTTTGTCACATTAACGATCTAGTATTTCACAAGTGTGAAATACTAGAATCCAAGATCTGTTGGATTCTAGTATTTCACACTTGTGAAACAGGTGTAGAATTGAGAAGAATGGGAAGTATAAGGGTTCCATTTATTGAACTGGAGAAGAGAATGTATTTCAGTTTCTCAGGGTTAAGTATAAGTAATGCATTCAGACATTTCAAAGCATATTTTTTGTTTCTATGTACAATCTGCTTAGCAGTTGACAGGGATAGTGCAATCTCTACTCTCTGTCTGCTTTTCCTTTAAAGGCACCTGGCTTACTTGTACCTTTGCTGCAATCTCTCTGTTGGGATGCCATAACTCCTCTATTTTGTTATATCCTTCAAAGATGCCTCAATCTGAACCATGTGCTCCATGAGCAACTGTCAGCTAAATGCTGGTCATGAGAAACAGCAGAGCAAAGCAAAAGCACAAGTTGGTGTTGGTTTCCTGCGTCTAAATTTAAAGCGTCCATGCTAAAAAAAATTTAAAACACCCAAAGTGAAAACACACATTGCCGTCTGTTTCCTGCATCTAAATGTAAGCGTCCAAGCTAAAAAAAAAAAATTTTAAACGCTTATATTTAGGCCGCAGAAAACAGACGCCAATGTGTGCTTCACATTTGGGTTTTACCAGGTGCAGGCATACAGGAGCTTATTACGGAACTCTTCTGTGCATGCGCCAAGCACAATCCTCCCAATGCTGTGAGCGTAGCTATATTTTCACCTCTTTAGCACTGAGCATAAGGGTATTGTTCTTCTGCTGTGTTCTGGCGGTATTTTTATGGCACTATTCAGAATAGTGCTGGAGTTTTGAGCATCGGGGCCTAAGACAGCTGTTTTCTCTCTTTTACTTTTCAGTAAACTGCATCCTTCAGAATTCACATATTGTGATTCAGAGTTGGAAGGCTCATCCATTGACCTTACTGCTTCAGGGGTCCTTTTACTAAGGTGCGCTGAAAAATGGCCTGCGCTGGTGTAGACACATATTGGACATGTGCAGGCCCATTTTTCAGTGCACCTCCAAAAAAGGCCTTTTTTGGACCCAAAAATGGACGTGCGGCAAAATAAAAATTGGCGCACGCATCCATTTTGGGCCTGTCTTACCGCCACCCATTGACTTAGCAGTAAGGTCTCATGCGTTAACCGGGCGGTAATGGTCTATGTTTATAGAATGACGATTACCACCCGGTTTCCGCCGCGTGCCAGAAAATAAAAATTATTTTCCGGCGCATGTAGTAGACGCACATAAAAAATGAAATTACCACCCGGGCCACGCAGTAGCCGGGTGGTAACTGTGAATTGATGCGCATTGGGCGTGCGTAGGTGTCTATCCTGCTTATAATCGAACGAGAAAAACGCCCAAGTTCCGATCTAAATCGGGAGATGGACGTTTATCTCACAAAAACGAATAAAGCGGTATAATCGAAAGCCGATTTTTGGACGTTTTCAACTGCACTCTGTCGCGGATGCGGACAAAGTTGATGGGGGCATGTCAGAGGTGTGATGAAGGCGGAACTGGGGCGTGGTTATCTGCCGAACAAAGATGGGCGCATTTCACCGATAATGGGAAAAAAGTATGCGTTTTTAGCTAGAATTTAGGACACTTTTCCTGGACCCTGTTTTTTCACGAATAAGGCCCCAAAAAGTGCCCTAAATGACCAGATGACCACTGGAGGGAATCGGGGATGACCTCCCCTGACTCCCCCAATAGTCACTAACCCCCTCCCACCACAAAAAAATGATGTTTCACAACTTTTTATTTTCACCCTCAAATGTCATACCCAGCTCCCTGGCAGCAGTATGCAGGTCACTGGAGGAGTTGTTAGGGGGTGCAGTGGACTTCAGGCAGGTGGACCCAGGCCCATCCCCCCTACCTGTTACAATTGTGCTGCTTAATGCTTATTAGTCGTCCAACCCCCCCAAACCCACTGTACCCACATGTAGGTGCCCCCCTTCACCCCTTAGGGCTATAGTAATGGTGTAGACTTGTGGGCAGTGGGTTTTGAGGGGGATTTGGGGGGCTCAGCACACAAGGGAAGGGTGCTATGCACCTGGGAGCTCTTTTACCTGTTTTTTTGGTTTTGTAAAAGTGCCCCCTAGGGTGCCCGGTTGATGTCCTGGCATGTGAGGGGGACCAGTGCACTACGAATCCTGGCCCCTCCCACGAACAAATGCCTTGGATTTATTCGTTTTTGAGCTGGGCGCTTTCATTTTCCATTATCGCTGAAAAACAAAAACACCCAGCTCACACATTGTTGAATAAAACATGGGCGTCTATTTTTTCCCAAAATACGGTTCGGTCCACCCCTTCACGGACCCGTTCTCGGAGATAAACGCCCATGGAGATAGGCGTTTTCATTCAATTATGCCCCTCTATGTGGCTTAGTAAAAGGGCCCTGACTGTCTTAGAGTACGTATACACATTTACACCTTCTTAGGAGCAATTGTAAACTTGCATTAGAAAGTCTGAGTGCTACTGGGGAGAGTTAAGTGGCCTTTAGAAAATAGGTGTAAAATAGATGCAGTTTTGGAAATTTTATAAGGAGGAGGTTAACGTTAACCTCAGCTATTACTAAATAGGTCTCATTGCATAAATGTGTTAAAATAGTATAAGTTAGTGGTAAAATAGCACGTCTTTATGATAACCCATATTGATAACTATACCCCCTGCATATATCTGTATGTGCTATACAAATCATGACAATAAGTACATAAGTAATGCCATACTGGGAAAAGACCAAAGGTCCATCGAGCCCAGCATCCTGTCCCCGACAGCGGCCAATCCAGGTCAAGGGCACCTGGCAAGCTTCCCAAACGTATAAACATTTTATACATGTTATTCCCGAAATTGTGGATTTTTCCCAAGTCCATTTAGTAGTAGTCTATGGACTTGTCCTTTAGAAAACTGTCCAAACCCTTTTTAAACTCTGCCAAGCTAACCGCCTTCACTACGTTCTCTGGCAACGAATTCCAGAGTTTAATTATGCGTTGGGTGAAGAAAGATTTTCTCCTATTTGTTTTAAATTTACTACCCTGTAGTTTCATCGCATGCCCCCTAGTCCTAGTATTTTTGGAAAGCGTGAACAGATGCTTCACATCCACCTGTTCCACTCCACTCATTATTTTATATACCTCTATCATGTCTCCCCTTAGCTGTCTCTTCTCCAAGCTGAAGCCCTAGCCTCCTTAGTCTTTCCTCATAGGGAAGTTGTCCCATCCCTGATATCATTTTTGTCACCCTTCGCTGCACCTTTTCCAGTTCTACTATATCTTTCTTGAGATGCGGCGACCAGAATCGAACACAATACTCAAGGTGCGGTTGCACCATGGAGCGATACAAAGGCATTATAACATCCTCATTTTTGTTTTCCATTCCTTTCCTAATAATACCCAACATTCTATTCGTTTTCCTAGCCGTAGCAGCACACTGAGCAGAAGGTTTCAGTGTATTATCAACGATGACATCCAGATCCCTTTCTTGGTCCGTAACTCCTAACGTGGAACCTTGCGTGACGTAGCTATAATTCGGGTTATAAGAAGCTGTAAAGTGCATACTAGAAACATTGTACATAGGAATGTTTTCCTTGGTCAATATGACTATAATTCATTGTCTCCGACTGCATGACTCTCTGCTCACTTGCCCCAGTCTCTCTTCCATTTTGGTAGGCAAATACAGGCACAGGAACCTTGCTTGCATCAGCCTGCCTGGGGCATGCCACAGAAAATGCCTTTTCTTCTGAAAAGCAGGACCAAGGATCCCCGTTGGCTCTATTTCACATGGCTGCAGAGAGATGCAAGCATACCTTTTTGGCTTGCCGAAATTGTTGCTTCAGCTCTTCTTTGTGCCCCACAAATATATATATATATATTTTTTTTTTTTTTTACTTAGTACAGGCTGACAGATGGACTGACCCTCAAAAATTGCCACGTTTTTGAGAAATAATAATAATAAATATATTTGTGGTATAGAAATTTAGGTTATTTCCCACTTAATGCCAAAACACTTCTAGCCTTCACCAGTTCAGTAGTGTAACCTTTAAGTTATGGATTTTTGTGAGCAGAAAATTCCCTAAATAGTGTTTTCCTGCTTCATTTACTGGCCTGTTGGCAGCATTTCTCCTTGTTGCTTTTATAAAAGCTTTCACAAGATACCACCATAATCTTGGCCAAAAAATAGTGCAGCATACTTTCAGATTAATGTTACACTTCTGCAGTACATTATGCTTGAAGCTGAAAAGACAGTAAGTTTTAGTGTGTACCTGTCAGTACTAAATGATTGCTCATTTCCTGTGACCTGGGAAGAAGGTAATATTGTACAGCTGGTGAGCTGAACTGTATTATGTGGGGATTCTTCATCTTCCAACTGTGGAGTTTGGCTATATGAACTCATTGAATAGCCTGAAGGAAAATGAAAACATTGGACATTTCAGCAATAGATATGGCAGTATGGCACCACTGCAAATGATAAGTAATATGTTTGTATTGAGATGTGCAAAAGGGTGATATTTGTGTTAATTATTATGGGGTAATTTATAAACTGTTTTTATGATCACCATAACTCAGAAATATATAAAGATGGAGGTGCAATATCATAGTAATATAGTAGATGAGGGCAGATAAAGACCTGTATGATCCATCTCTGCCTCAAAATAAAGCAATCTATACCTATATCTATATGCTATATCTGTCTGTCTGTCTGTCTGTCTGTCTCTCTCTCTTTCTATATATATATATATATATACTAGCCGTTAAGCCTGTTAAAATGGGCGAGATTTCCAGCTAACCTCCTCGCCGCCGCTCCCTCCCCCCTCTGTGCCGGGCCCCCTGCACTGTCTTGATAGCGCCTCTCACCTCCATGTGAAAGCACTGCAGGCAGCAGCATATCCCTGATAAACAAGGATCTGGGGTTCCTAGCCCATTATAAACCATAAAGCTGTATTTCTCTGTTGATCACCCCACCCCTCACCTATCCACACCCATCCTGTTAGAATATCAATGATATGCTTTGATGTCCCCATGCATACCTCCTACCCACCCCCATCCTCCCACCCTGCCAGACTGTCATAGTAATGCTTGAATGTTTTCACTTATATACACTGTCAGCTAGCACATTTGCTTATTTCCGATCTGATGAAGAAGGGCAACCTTCGAAAGCTAATCAAGAAATGTATTAAGTTATGTCCAATAAAAAAGGTATCATCTTATTTTCTTTTCCATGTTTTATTTTGTTTGATTTCTATTGATAACAAAGATGAAAGAAAGCCAGGAGTGTTTAAGGGCAGAACACAGCAAAGTTTGCAAATTATCCCTGTCAACTTCTAAGCAGCTTGTAGATGCAAGGAAAAACACTTGCAAGGAAGTTAAATGGTACTACTTTTAAAACAAACAGGAAGAAATGTTTTTTCACTCAACGAATACTTAAACTCTGGAACTCATTGCTAGAGGATGTGGTAGCAGTTAGTGTATCTGGGTTTAAAAAAAGATTTGGATAAGTTTCTGGAGGAAAAGTCCATAGTCTGCTATTGAGATAGACATGGGGAAAGCCACTGTTTGTCCCTGGAATAAGTAGCATGAATTTTGTTACTATTTGGGATTCTGTCAGGTATTTGTGACCTGAATTTGTCACAGAATATTGAGCTAGATGGACCATTGGTCTGACCCAGTATAGCTATTCTTATGTCCTTATGGCTGTGGACCTGCCCTCCCTCTACACTAGAGAAGATGAGACCTCACAAAAGTAAATAAGGTCTAGTCCTTAAAGGCTAAGATATTCAGAGGCAAACATTTGCAGGAAATACTGGATTTCCTCAGGATCAAGCTGCTACTGATATGTATCTCTGCTTGCACTGAAGAGATGTTCTCAGGTTCAGTTTTATAAACTACAGGCAACTTATTTCTGCTAAATGTGGTTCTGGACTGTTATGTGATGATTGCTACTGTTTCCAAGTAGTAGGATCTGGGGTTTGGGGAATACCAATGTGTTCCCCAGAATAATAACTATGCAGTTGTGCAGCTGCTTAGGTCCAGAGTGAAAGTATAAGGGCTCAGAGGGCTGAGTTTCATGCCCGTGCATTCTAGTTTGAGGAATGATATATTTAAGTGATGAGGGTTCAATATTCAAACAATTCTTAAACTTTGGGAGTTATCTGGACAAATCATATTTCTGGTTAACTTATGGCAGGACCACCTGATTGTCCTGCCAAATATTAGCTGGTTAAAAGGAGGAAGGATCAGAGGCATGCCAGTTCAGTTTTAACAGGATATCACTATTATTCAACATTAGCCAGTTAAATATATTCAAAGGGAAAGATCCAGATAAATGTGACAGTTATCCAGCTTTTTCTTTAGGTGCAGCTGTCTGGGGATATTTAGAAAAGGTGCAGAGAAGGGCGATGAAAATGATAAAGGGGATGGGACGACTTCCCTATGAGGAAAGGCTAAAGCAGTTAGGGCTCTTCAGCTTGGAGAAAAGGCGGCTGAGGGGAGATATGATAGAGGTCTATAAAATAATGAGTGGAGTTGAACGGGTAGATGTGAAGCGTCTATTCACGCTTTCCAAAAATGCTAGGACTAGGGGGCATGCGATAAAGCTACAATGTAGTAAATTTAAAACGAATCAGAGAAACTTTTTCTTCACTCAATGTGTAATTAAACTCTGGAATTCGTTGCCAGAGAATGTGGTAATGGCGGTTAGCTTAGCAGAGTTTAAAAAAGGCTTGGACGGCTTCCTAAAGGGAAAGTTCATAGACCGTTATTAAATGAACTTGGGGAAAATCCACTATTTCTGGGATAAGCAGTATAAAATGTTTTGTACATTTTTGGGATCTTGCCGGGTATTTGTGACCTGGATTGGCCACTGTTGGAAACAGGATGCTGGGCTCGATGGACCTTTGGTCTTTCGCAGTATGGCAATACATATGTACTTATGTACTAGTAACAGTATGGGGGCAGTGCTACACCTGGGCACCTCTGTTTATTGTTGACACATGGTAGGAGCCTGTGCTATAACAGCATCTGGGCACCCAGCTTACATTACAGCAGGGATTCTCAACCCAGTCCTCGGGACACACCTAGCCATTGGAGCCGACTCTGTGGGTGCTGTGGGTGCTTGAGCACCCCCAATATTAAGAAAATTCCTTGGATGTGTCCAGGGAAGGGTTATTTCCATTGGACCTAGCACCCCCAATAATTTTGAAAAGTTGGCTCCTATGCACCTAGCCAGTCAGGTTTTCAGGATACCCACAATGAATATGCATGAGATAGATTTGCATGCCCTACCTCTGTTGCATGTAAATATAACTCATGCATATTCATTGTGGGTATCCTGAAAACCTGACTGGCTAGGGAACCCCTGCATGACAGAATACTAGAGTATATTGGTATCGGGGTACTTAACACTTAGGCACCCATAGTTATAACTGCAGGTGCTTAAATAAGAACATAAGAAAATAAGAATAGCCATACTGGGTCAGACCAATGGTCCATCTAGCCCAGTATCCTGTTTCCAGAGGTGGCCAATCCAAGTCACAAGTACCTGGCAGAAACCCAAATAGTTGCAAGATTTATGCTACTGATCCTAGGGCAAGTAGTGACTTCCCTACTACTACTACTACTTAACATTTCTAGAGTGCTACTAGGGTTATGCAGCGCTGTACAAAATAAACAAAGAAGGACGGTCCCTGCTCAAATGAGCTTACAATCTAAAGAACGAAATGTCAAGTTGGGCAGTCTAGATTTCCTGGGTAGAGGTGTAGAGGTTGTCTGTCTCAATAGCAGACTATAGACATTTCCTCCAGGAACTTGTACAAACCTTTTTTAAACCCAGGAACACTAACCGCTGTTACCACATCCTCCAGCAACAAGTTCCGGAGCTTAACTATTCATTAAGTGAAAAAATATGTCCTCCTATTTGTTTTAAAATTATTTCCATGTAACTTCATTGAGTGTCCCCTAGTCTTTGTTCTTTTTGAAAGAGTTGTATACCTCAATCATTTCTCCCCTTAGCTATCTCTTTTCCAAACTGAAGAGCCCTAACTGCTTTAGCCTTTTATCATATGAGAGGAGTTCCATCCCCTTTATCATTTTGGTTGCTCTTCTTTGAACCTTTTCTAATTCCACTATATCTTTTTTGAGATATGGTGACCAGAACTGAACAAAGTACTCAAGGTGAGGTCGCACCATGGAGCGATGCAGAGACATTATAGTATTCTTGGTCTCATTTACCATCCCTTTCCTAATAATTCCAAGCATTCTGTTTGATATTTTGGCAGCCATTGCAGTGATACATGTAACTTTCAGTATTAAGTATGTAAATACATAAGTGTTGCCATACTGAGATAGACCGAAGGTCCATCAAGACCAGAATCCTGTTTCCAACAGTGGCCAATCCAGGTTACAAGTACCTGGCAAGATCCCAAAAACAGTACAATAAATTTTATGCTGCTTATCCTAGAAATAAGCAGTGGATTTCCCCCCAAGTCCATCTTAATAATGGCTTATGGACTTTTCTTTTAGGAAGCTATCCAAACCTTTTTAAACCCTGCTAAGCTAACCGCTTTTACCACATTCTTTGGCAATGAATTCCAGAGTTTAATTACACGTTGAGTGAAGAAATATTTTCTCCTATTTCTCAAGGCCATGTTTCACCACTACATACATAAGAAACAAATACTTACAAATAAATCTTCTTAACATAACCTTACATAACATATCTTCCTAACTTATAAAGCTGTGCTATCTGCAATATTGCCATATGCTAAGATATTAAAATCATATTGGAAATGCCTGCACAAAAAGATGTGTCTTCAGATATTTCATAAACTGGAGTACATTACCCTACAGTCGTAAAGACCCAGGCAATTCGTTCCACATTAATAAGCCAGCAATTGAAAATGCTGACTTCTTAGTCTCAACAAATTTGTCTCAGATAAAAACTTATGGTGCTTCTAAGTACTAATGCATCAAACAGTCACACAATCAAAATTGTATTCACTAGGGATCACACTGGACATTTTGTGGCCAGACCTGCAACAGGCAGACCTCCCTGGACTACTAAAGACTGAGATAAACCTGAGGGGGCCTACAGGTGTTGGGAGGGGGGATTCTAGGGCTCAAGGCAGGATTCTTTTCTTCAGGGAGGGGGAGGGATGAGGATTGCAATGGCGGGGGGGGGGGGGGGGGGGGGGATTAGATGGGCAGAAGCACCGAAAAGACTTTATGCAGGTCCTAGCCAATATTCAGCCAGGGCCCACAGAAGTGTCTTATGCAGGTCCTGGTTGAATTTTTGCCAGGGATCTGTATACATTCCTGTAGCTAGTGCACTTGCAATTAGCCCAGACATGTCCTAGCACTGAATATCGTGGGTTAATTCTGCCCATGGTGGTCAGTATTTAAAAAACACTGACTGCTGTGGGCTGAATGTTGACTGGAATGGATCCAATTTAGCCTATTTTGTCTTGAAATAGCCACTAAAGTTAACCAGGTAACTTTAAATAGCGGTTCTTCCAGTTCCCAAGGACTCTGCTGCCACTGCAGCTACTGTCATGAATATTGTAGATCACACTATGAAATGGAATTTTTCATTGTTGTATTTGTTCAGTTGTTACATTGTATATTATGTATTTGTTGTACCATACGTTGAACACAAAGATGAAATAGCATATAAACATATTATTGTGATTATTGTTGTTGCCTTCTAGCTGTGCCACAGCTTCCAGCCACTGTTTACTACACAAGAAATAAAAGGTTAAAATTTCAGTTTTAGAGTCCTGGTTGGTAAGATTAGAAATACAGAGGACAGGGGCATAAGTGTTAAAATAACACCTCTCCAGGATAGAGAGCAGAACCTGTCATGAATACAGTGACTTAAATTAATCAATTTTTTTTAAACACTGCAGGATGTGAATCTGTTTGAGGTTCCCTGTCTTTCAGTCTTGTGTACTTTCAAAGTTGCGTTTATGGTCTAAAACACATATACTGAGTCTGAGTGCTATGCTACAAGCATGTGACCCGTCAAGGTATTTTTACATCTATATGTCGTAAGAGGGGAATGTTCTAGAGTGAGGAAGGTTCTTATAGTGTAATGTAACAGTAAACAGTGGTGTTGATCATTGCCAGAGGTAGAGCAGGAATATAAAGGGACTCGCAGGGTGTGTCATCATTCAAGGAGGGAGCAGATGGAAGGCAAGAGAAGGCTGCATTCTTAGAAACACCAGGAAGGCAAAGAACAGTTGTTGTTCTTTCCCAGTAGGAGAGAGGGTTGCTCTCCTCAGATCAGTCAGAAGAGTCTTCAGGAGGGATTCATTCTGATTATTGTTCAAGCAGGTGAACATTCACAGATGAAGGGGATAAGAACTTTGCCTTGGCAGCAGTGTTTACCACCAAGGTATCTGAGGTGATTTTTTTTCTGTCTTTCAAAGAGGGAAAGGAGGACATCTATGGTTTTTCAGTGGTCAAGGTTGAAAAAAAATTCCACTGGAAACTTTAGGAGACCAAGGTTTCCTCAGTGCTACTCAAGAACCTGAGAAGTGGATTAGTGTATTTTTAAAAATTTTGTATTTATGCAATTTCAAACATAATAAGAAATAAACATTTCATGATGGGACAATTCACAAGATGATTAACAAAAAATAAGTTAGACAAGAAAGAAAAAGATAAAAACCATTTTAGTACTCATGTTATTGATAAAGGGAGCAGGCTCAAAGGGAATAATATATTTAGATCGAAAACAAAGAAAAAAGGATCACAAAAAACTGGTAGCGCATAATAGAATAAACATAGCCCTGTGACTACCTACCTAACCCCTCTACTAGTGCTCTAAGATGTTAATGCAGCCACAGTTTGCTTTTATAGAAAATGTTTCACTTGTAATGGATCATAGGGGCATGTTTGTTAATGAGCAGTAAGCTTTTTGCGTTTGTTGTGTTTTATCTGCAACTCGCACTATCAGGCACCACACATAATGCAATTCTGGCCCACTGTAGGTAAAGAAAGAAAGAAATGTTCTGGTGGTGCTTCCGCACCTCTGCCCCCCCCCCCCCTACACACACACACACACACACACACAATCCAATCCAATCCATGTCACAATCTGGCCCCTCCAAACATAATCTGGTCCCTCCCACAATCTTAATCTGAGCACTAATGATCTCAATCTTGACCATATCTAAATCCAGACTCCCTACCTCCCAAAACTGTCCTAATCCTAGCCCCAATTACCACAATTGTATCCTGACACAAAGACCCTGCTCCCTGACACATAGTTAGACCCCACCCTCTGACACAAAACACTGACCCCTTCTGAGCCCTCCCTTCCATCATCCTGACCCCCTCAAGACCTACCTGGGGGTCTTGCATAGCAGTAAAGGGGTCCCAGGCAGCTGTGGTCACCCTCTGCTGCTGCCAGGTCAGCGTGTCATCCAAAATGGTGGTTCTCCCCCAGTGGTAGTCTTACAGCACTATGGTGGAGGGTGACTGCTGCCGCCTGGGTCCCCTTTATTGCTACAGCAGATCTCCAGGTAGGTCCCAGATGGGTTCAAGGATGGGGGGAGAGTACAGCTTTGGGGGCAGCAGTGTTTTATGTCATGGATGGGGTCTAAGTATTGGTGCTGGGATTGTTTTAATTGGGGCGCTCCTGGTTGTGGGGAGGGACAAAGGTAGTCTGGATTGAGATGGGGAGGAGCAAATTGAGGTTTGTGGGATGAGAGGAGTGAAGGATGTTGGGGGAATTACATGGGGGGTCCATGATCCTCTGTCATTTTTTTTTTTTTTGTGGATACATTACTGACTTGCTGGTATTGTAACTGTACTTTCCACCTCCTATTGAGGTGGCAATAAATTCAGCTGCATTATTGGCAGTTGTGATAGCTAGAGCATGATACTAATCTGCACACTAGCATCCGCAAACAGCCACACTTCTGCTCTGCCCCTGTCATGCCCACTCAGCATGTTAAGCAGCTAGCATGGAGTTTTGTTATGTTGGCTGTTTTACCGTGTATTAGAGGTTAGCACAGCTGTGCCCTGATATCTAGCTTGTGTTGTGGTAAAACCCACGCTAGCTGCTTACCACACTTTAGTAAACGTGCCCCACAGATAATAAAGTGCATCTCTTCATAATTAATAATAGATGTTTTCAGGAAATTTTAGAAAGAAATTCACCCTTGTTACCATCAACTGATATCAACAGTGCAAAAAAGCTTTCTGCTTTTCCTGGGTTCACTTACATAAAGTTGGGTAAACCCTAACAATATGACTGTAAAACATGACATCTTAATTTTGAAAAATAAAAAACTACCAGAGGCCTAGTTCCAGTCAGGCTCCATGGCAAAAGTTTCAATAAGTGCCACGCTCTCAACCTGAAATTCCTTGGAAGTTTCTAATCTTGCTATTAGAGCAAAGCTATTCAGTGGCCTAGTGGTTAGAACACTGGTCTTGCAATCCAGAGGTGGCCAGTTCAAATCCTGCTGCTGCACCTTGTGGTCTTGGGCAAGTCACTTAACCCTCCAGTACAAACAGATTGTGAGTCCTCCTGGGACAGAGAAATATCCAAAGTACCTGAATGCAGCTCACCTTGAGCTACTACTGAAAATAAAATAGTAAGACTTCTATCTAACTCTCCACTTGGCTTGGAGGAGTCAGTAGGCCTGAGAGAGAGGTAGAAATGTTTCAACAGGATTTTTAAAACATGAAAAAGAATATTGAGTGGCGTAATAGTCTTAGAATTCATTTTTTTAATTGTTTGAAACAAATTTAGCTCATATCATAGGGAAACTCAGACACAGGGTACAAAAAAATAAAACCAATGATAATATAAAAATCAAAATAAGTGACTCATCCTAATCCAAGTAAAACCCCCATTACAGAGAGAACCCCCCCCCCAATAATACATAAACAAGAGAAAGATAAAAGAGGGAAGTACAACTTCCCATCTCGCCTACCCGCTAAGTAGGTCCGATATCACTCCTCCTTCCCAAGCAATGCTAAAATTAACAAAATCAAAAATCAGACACTTTACTCTAAAATTAATTTTTCAAGATGATTTGAGCTCATAAACACATAGGCAACATTTTGAAAAATAATTAAATATTTACAAGGCAATCGCAGATAAAACATTCCTCCAAATGCCAAAACCTTTGCACTCCAAGAATCACTAGGGCACAGGTCTTAAGCAATGACAGGAAGACAGTCGTGCTGCTGACATCACTAGGCGGGGAGGCAGCATTCCATTAGAATACTCATCTATGTCTTCAAGTACCTCCTGGTCTCTTCCCCTCCCTTAGCAAAGTTCCCAGCCTTAAAGTTATTTTCTAGGGTTTCAGACTTAACTCAGCAACAAATGATTATCCTTAAGCCAGTTGTCTTCGTTCACTCAACAATCATTGACTTGGTCTTCCACCTCTGACTCAAGCCAGGTAAGAGAAAACACAGAATTCTGAATTTTTCTTTCTTGTCCCTTCACTCCGGAATTCCTTACTAGAGAATGACACAGGGACGGGGCCAGAGCTTGCGGGGATAGGATAGGGACAGAGGCTGTGGGGACAGAGACAGACTTTGTCCCCATGTCATTCTCTATTTTGAAGGCTGTTAATGAATTGGACAACTATTTATATTTGAGTGATGCAGACGATGATGTTTTCATTTTTTGGAAAAACAAGCAAAAGTGCTGGCCAGAGCTACCAAAATTTGCACAGGGGTTCCTGAAAATTCCTGCTACCAGCACATCTTCTGAGAAGACATTTTTATTGCAGGAGGGACTATGGAAGACAGGAGAGATAGACTTATTCCTGAGATTGTTGATGACTTATTATTCATCCCCAGAATAAAAAATCATGACAGCGCTTCATAGGGCATATTTCTCCCCTGCTAGGGCATATAGAGCGAGTTGTATTTTGTACCCTTGGACATTTTAACAGGGTGGATTAGGGTTCCTTGGGGTAGAAGAAGTCAGTTATTGTTGGGGTTGGAAGAGTAGAGGGTGGTGCTGGTGGGGGTTATTATAATTGCTTGTTTTTATTATTGTTTTCTATTTGTGATTTATAAACAACAGTTGCATAGAGTATTGTTACTACTACTACTATTTAGCATTTCTATTGCGCTACAAGGCGCACGCAGCGCTGCACAAACATAGAAGAAAGACAGTCCCTGCTCAAAGAGCTTACAATCTAATAGACCAGAAATAAATAAATAAATATTGTTCCTTTTTATACTTTAATAAAAAGATTTAAATATAAAATCATAAGAGTTCAAGGCTTCTGCAGATGAGGACAGAGCCCTTGGGGATGGAATGGGTCGGGGACAGAGCCTGCAAGGATGGGGCAGGGACAGAAACAGGGCCTGTGGGAATGGGGACAAACTTTGTCCCTGTGTCATTCTCTATTCCTTACGCTGTTCACTTTGTGCTGTGACCTCTCTCCCAATGTTCAGTGCATCTCTTAAGACCTAACTTTTTAATTTGGCCTTCTCTTCAATGTAATATTTATTGATGTGGAGGGGCATTTTTGAAAGAAATGTCTAAATCAGAATTTGGACGTTTTACAAAGACGTCCAAATTCTGAACAGGAAAGGTCATTTTCAAAAAAGATGGATGTCTATCTTTTGTGTTGGAAAATACTATGGATGTCCTGCGATTTGGACATTTTGGGATTTGGACATCCTTTTTTTGATCCATTTTTGCACAAAATATGTCCAGAACAGCAAAGGAGTGGCTTAATGGTTAGTGCAGTGGGATTTAATCCTGGAAACATGGGTTCAAGTCCCGCTGCTGCTCCTTGTGACTTTGGGCAAGTCAAATGAACATGGGGCATTTTTGGATATGACATCTAAGTGTGAATTTGGACTTTTTTTTGTAAAACATCCAAAATCAGAACAGGAAAGATCATTTTTACAAAAAAAAGAGTCTATCTTTTCCTTTTGAAATTGCTGTTTGGAAAAATGTTTTGTGATTTGGATATTTAATTTTTTGGTCCATTTTCAAACAAATACATCCAAATGCAAAACCTACAAAATACACAAGAAAATCCACAATAAAGTGAAACCATTAACATGTTCTAAGTGTCGTAAAAGCTTTGGTTGTAATGTAAATCTCAAAGTGCATCAGAAAGTCCACACGGGACAGAAACCATTTGCATGCATAGAATCTGGTAAAAGCTTTGGACAGAAGGTAACCCTCACAATGCACCAGAGAATACACACAGGAGTGAAACCATTTACATGTCTTGAGTGTGGTAAAAGCTTTGGTTGGAAAGAAAACCTCACACAGCATCAGAGAATCCACACAGGGATGAAACCATTTACATGCACTAAGGAGGTAAAAGCTTCAGTTGCATTGGGAAAGGTAATTAGGGAATGTACACTCTTGCTATGAAGTATGGAAAAATAGCACTCTGGTATTTAGATATATGTAATGAGACCTCCTTTTCATCTATAGAGTTGAATTCAAAGCCCAAATCTAATTATAAACAATAGACACAAGGCTCAGATGTTATAAATAAAATAGAAAGCTTGGCATCAGGTAGAATAGTGGAAAAGTGACATCCCAGGAAAACAATAGGGCATCCTTGGGGGCACTGCAGTGGACTTTATAAAATGCTTCCAGGTACAGATCTCACCATTGCTCCCTTACCTTGTCTGCTGAGCCCTCCAAAACCCAACCAAATCCCAGTACCCCCAACTGTGCACCACTACCATAGCCCTTACAGGAGAAGGGAGCACCAATATGTGGGTACAGTGGGTTTCTGGTGGGTTTTGGAGGGATCACAGTTTCCTCCACAAGTGTAACAAGTAGGGGGAGGTAGAAGCCTGGGTCCACCTGTCTGCAGTGCACTGCACCACTACTAGACTACTCCAAGGACCTGCATGCTATTCTAACTGACCTGAGTATAACATCTGAGGCTGGCAAGTAATATTTTTAATCACATTCTTTTGGGGTGGGAGGGTGACAGTGACCACTGGGGGAGTAAGGGGAGGTGAGCCCCGATTCCCTCCAGTGGTCATCTGGTCATTTGGGGCACCTCTTGTGTGGAGCAGAGGAGTAGCCTAGTGGTTAGTACAGCAGACTTTGATCCTGGGGAAGTGGGTTAATTCCCACTGCAGCTATTCACTTTAAGAACAGGTCTAGCTCAAAACATCTAAGTTTTAGTCTTGGACTTCTTTGTTCTGTTCCGTTATTGCTGAAAGACGTCCATGTCTTAGGAACGCCCAAGTCCTGCCTTGAACACACCCCTGGCACGCCTCATTGAGATTTGGACGTCCTTCTGACGGATTTCAGAGAAAGACGTCCAAAAAGAGGTTTCAATAATACTGATTTGGACGTTTCTTGTGAGATAATCGTCTAAATGCTGACTTATGTCACTGTTTGGATGTCTATCTCTTTTGAAAATGAGCCTGATAGTGAAAGAGTTCTTCGCACAGCAGTCCTTCTTTCTTTTTTAGTTTTCCCTTAACCTATTGTCATCTTTTCCATGCCCTATTCCTTTCGAACCCTGCCCTACCTACTACCCTCCTACCTTGCTTACTTGAACGAATGTTGTGTGTATGAGAACTGTTTCTTTCTGTCCTATGTAATTTTGGAGTTCCTTTCTTACCCTGATTTTATTGTTTATGTAAAACGCTCTGATTTGTGTTCAATAAGAGTGGTAGAGCAAATTTTAATAAGCGATAAACGATTTGTCACCTGAAGCTCTGAAACTGAACTTTCACAGTTCTGGAAGTGCTCATCAAGCTTAGACAAAAGTGTATCCTGGTGTAGTAACTTAGGAAACATTTCAGATGAAAATGAACACAGTTGAGAGTCACATCCAACCAGGGATGTTTCCATCTATGAAACTATAGCTCATATATGCGTACAAGGCATATCCTGACAATGCTAGATGTGGGGTCCAGCAAGTTCTTCTCGACTGTTTCCCAGCAGGTCAAGACCAACCTCCCTCTTTTCAGACTGTTGTGTGTCTTCATCTTGCAGGGTGCTCATGTCATTCATTGATGATTCATCTAAAGAAACAGGAGGCCTGTTATTCAAAGATGTTGCATTCCTCTTAAAATTGCTTTCTGCTGAAGGGAAATCGTGCAAAACGAATCTCATTGAGTTCTTTGATTGGGTGACAGGAGAATTGAATCAGGGACGAGCTATGGACGTAATCTACTTAGATTTCAGCAAAGCTTTTGACACGGTTCCCCACAGGAGGCTCTTAAATAAACTGGATGGGCTGAAGATAGGACCCGAAGTGGTGAAATGGATTAGGAACTGGTTGACGGACAGAAGCCAGAGGGTGGTGGTGAATGGAATTTGCTCGGAGGAGGGAAAGGTGAGTAGTGGTGTGCCTCAGGGATCGGTGCTGGGACCAATTCTGTTCAATATATTTGTGAGTGACATTGCCGAAGGGTTAGAAGGTAAAGTTTGCCTATTTGCGGATGATACTAAGATCTGTAACAGAGTGGACACCCGGGAGGGAGTGGAAAACATGAAAAAGGATCTGAGAAAGCTAGAAGAATGGTCTAAGGTTTGGCAATTAAAATTCAATACAAAGAAATGCAAAGTGATGCACTTAGGGAATAGAAATCCACAGGAGATGTATGTGTTAGGCGGGGAGAATCTGATAGGTACGGACGGGGAGAGGGATCTTGGGGTGATAGTATCTGAGGATCTGAAAGCGATGAAACAGTGTGACAAGGCGGTGGCCATAGCTAGAAGGTTGTTAGGCTGTATAGAGAGAGGTGTGACCAGCAGAAGAAAGGAGGTGTTGATGCCCCTGTATAAGTCGTTGGTGAGGCTCCACCTAGAGTATTGTGTTCAGTTTTGGAGGCCGTACCTTGCGAAGGATGTAAAAAGAATTGAAGCGGTGCAAAGAAAAGCTAAGAGAATGGTAAGGGATTTGCGTTACAAGACGTATGAGGAGAGACTTGATGACCTGAACATATATACTCTGGAAGAAAGGAGAAACAGGGGTGATATGATACAGACGTTCAAATATTTGAAAAGTATTAATCTGTAAATGAACCTTTTCCGGAGGTGTGAAGGCAGTAGAACGAGAGGACATGAAATGAGATTGAAGGGGGGCAGACTCAAGAAAAATGTCAGGAAGTATTTTTTCACGGAGAGAGTAGTGGATGCTTGGAATGCCCTCCCGCGGGAGGTGGTGGAAATGAAAATGGTAACAGAATTCAAACACGCATGGGATAAACATAAAGGAATCCTGTTCAGAAGGAATGGATCCTAAGGAGCTTAGCCGAGATTGGGTGGCAGAGCCGGTGGCGGGAGGCGGGGATAGTGCTGGGCAGACTTATACGGTCTGTGCCAGAGCCGGTGGTGGGAGGCGGGACTGGTGGTTGGAAGGCGGGGAGAGTGCTGGGCAGACTTATACGGTCTGTGCCCTGAAGAGGACAGGTACAAATCAAAGTAGGATATACACAAAAAGTAGCACATATGAGTTTATCTTGTTGGGCAGACTGGATGGACCATGCAGGTCTTTTTCTGCCATCATTTACTATGTTACTATGTTACAGTGTTCCTGTAATGACCTCACCAGCCATTGCCCAAGATGGAAAAGGGAGTGGGTAGGGGATAATCTCTGAACAATGTTCAATGAAGCTTCAAGAACCATGGAGCCTACTTCAGTCTCAGCTGTTCACGTATCACTCTGAACCTCTCTGAGTTTCTAAGCTGCACCTGATGCTGGCAAAAAAAAAAAAAGTCAATGAAAATTGAAGCTGCGAAAGTTGCAGATGTTGGTTTCGCTGTAGCTTTTTGCTTTTCCTACTGTGATGCTGGGGGTCTTTCTTTGTCTATAAACCTGATATAGTTTAGAACGCACAGGCTGGGAGGGGACTATTTTTATCTGGAGTTACTCAGAATGTCATCTCCTAGGCCTTTCCTCACAGTTATTGCTGTCCACAACTCAAGAACCTGTTCCAGATAGAAGGTCGTTCTGCTATAGAGTTTAATGGAGAATCAGTATGAACAGTAGCACATTTGCTTCTAAATGATTCATGCACTTGTCTGGTTTAGTGAAGTAGAGAGGGGGATGGTAATTTCTGTTCTTATTGCTTTGCAGGATAGCGTATCCACTGTTTAGATGTTAGCTTGTTCCTGTTTTGAAATAGACCAGAGGTTGATAAACAAGGGCTTCTCTTGTAAACAAATGCATCCACTGACGTCTAGGTGGATTTATATTTTGCCTCATTTTCTGGACAATAAATAAGACAGAGACAAAATGGAATCTTATTCCACGAGCTGAACTCTTGGCAACTTGAAAGCAGCATGCGTTAAAGGGCACCGATTGCCTGTTTACACTCTGCATACATGCTACCTGACAGGAGCGATAAATGAGCCATGAGGAAAGGGACAGTTTGCCCTTTTCACTTTATTAATCTCCTGATGCATGTGCCAGTGCCACAGCTGGGATGTCTATAGCTACTCTTGCTAATTTACTGAAGTGCAGCCTGTCTCTGGCAGAATTAGTGCTATGTGTTGATCCCTTAATAACTAGAACAAAAGGGGAAAAATTGCACCATGACACAGAATAGTCATTTCCCATAGGAAGAAAACTGATCTCCCATTATTTCCACTCTCCCACTGAACAGTATCAGAGTTCTACATGCATTCAAGTTGTATCAGCAAGCAGGAAGGGCATGTAAGAGCATTTGGCATTAAATATGAAATTCCAATTAGCACAATTTACTAGTCTAAACCCTTGTAGGAAATGTATATACCACAGAACTTTCTTTCTTTAATTAAATTAAAGTACCAGATTCACTTAGATAGGACCACTACATATAATTTCCTAACCTTAAATTATCCATTTAAAGTTAGTACTGCATTTTGCAGATATCGAGCTGAATATCACTGCTATCTGTATACATTTTGGCCCCACTCCTGGAGTGCTCCTAAATCAAACATAAAGTCGTCCATCCAAAATTTATCCGTTAGCCAGTGGAGATGTTTACAGAAATTTGGTTCATTTTGGGCACTTTTCAGACTTTTCCTTAATTTCTGGACTTTGGGGGTGGGGGGAGGGTTTCATTCACTTGGTTCAGGAAAAATTTTAAATGTGTATTAAAAGCGTTTTAATGCATGCAGATTAATTATATGCATGTTCATTTGTAGGTTAATGTGCATTAAATCAATTCTACGCTTACTAAACTTTTTAAGGCCAACAAACTGCATGTCCCAATTAAAAAAAGCTCTTGGGTCGGCATTGGATACTGACCGCATAAGTGCTTTAGAATATTATCCCACGGATCAGCATGTTCTGCTGAAAATTCCTCATGGCGTTTAGCATTCTGAAACATGCATGATTTAAAGTCCCATTTTGCATAGGGGCAGAGCATGGGAAATGGGATATACAGACTGGAATGTTCACATTTCCCTGGTATTTTACAAAAGGCTTTGCTGATCTTGGAGAGTTTTGTAAAATATGAATAAGGATGCCAGGGAGTACACATGTATTTCACAGCACATAAAGCGGGAGCAACGATTTTGCAAAAATGTACTTGAAAATAAGAGTGGCATCACTCAGCAACTTCCACGAATGTTGGTATTTATTCATGGAAATGGGAATTTTGCAACCTCTGCCATGCATGTGCTCACACTTGTATACATGATAGTGGCCCAATTTTCAAAACTTATAAGTGGTGCTAATTAGTAGCACGGTCAACATTTTTAAAAACCTTTTGGGCAAAAATAGGGGATTATGGAACATTGCTCCTTTCATTCTTCATTTAAAGCCCTGGCCACAATGAGCACTTTCATATGGCTCAGAGCAAATGAAAAAGCCGATGGGGAAACAATATTAAAAATGCAAGCATTTCCATTTTAAAATGGGCTTGAGCCACACCCAAAGCATGCCCTTTTGAAATCCCTGCTTCCATGAAGATAGTTCTGATGTTCTGAACCCACTTGTGGCAGTGTGGCTAGCAGACAGGTCTGGGCCCTTATTAAATACAGCTACAACGAGGGTTAAAAATAAAACAAACAGTTTACTGATGTACTGGGAGAGGGCTAACCTGATCCTTTCACAGATGAAGAGAAGTAAATATTCAAAAAGTCAGCCTTTGTTGTCAAGAGTTTTCTCCATGGCCTTCTCCTGCATGGCCACAATATAAACTAATCTGGCTCTCAAAAAGACAGCATAAACAACATGTCTCTGGCCTGGAGTCCCAGAGTTAAGGTTCTGGGCCTAACTTAGCCCTAAAGTCCAAAATTACACTTCCCAGCAGGATTCCAAGATAAGCTTGGTCTACTTTAGTGGAGCTTCTGCAACTTATACTTCTGTGGTGGAGACATGAGGTGGAGGACTTCTCTTCTCTCTTCAGGGCTTCTGTCCTGCCAGAGGGCTTTAACTTCCTACTATCTCTGAGCATCGCCCTCCTGACTCAGCTAACTACCTAAGGGCTCCTTTTACTAAGCAGTGGTAAGCCCAACATGGGCATACTTTATGTTATACAGGAAGTACCGCCGGGCTACCGCAGCAGCTCGGCGGTACTTCCCACCCCTAGTGTGCCGTCATTTTTGGCACTAGAAAAATGTATTTATGTTTGTAGCGCCGGAGTGTTCTCGGCAGTAATCGGGCAGTGCCACAGAGTTAACACGGGAGCTCTTACCACCACCTCAATGGGTGGTAGTAAGGGCTCCCCCCCAAAATGGCCACGTGGCAAGTGCTTTAATTGCCGCATGGCCATTTCCTGCAGGAAGACGAGACTTCCCTTTTACCAGCTGCGGTAAAAGAGGGCCTCTCCGTGCATGTAAAACACGCGCCAATGCCAGTGCCAGACTCCTTTTTGCCGCAGCTTGGTAGAAGGGGCCCTAAGCTATTCCCTGCCTTAAGGCAGCTCAGTTCCAGCGTCAGTGAGGGAGTGTCCTTAAGGATTCCCTGCCTTGTACACCCACTCCTTCACCCCACTGCTATTTTTGAATTTCAGCATCCGTAACATAAGCAATACGCTGTCATCTAACTTAGAAATATCTTCTTTCTCCCTTTCTTCCTTATTCTCTGTCTTAGGATAATGTCCAAGTTCTGGGATTGATGGCAGCAGCTCTTGAAGTGGTTCCCTTGGCCAGAGCACATCTATGACTTCTTCAGCAGTCGCTCTGGTTTCCTGTATCTCAAGGTTACAGTCTTTGTCTTGTCTGGACCCCACAGGCAAAGCTCCGCATGCAAAGGTGGCTTCAGTCAAGCAATTTTCTCAGGGGGAACTCTGATGACCCTGCAGCGGATAGTGGTGGTCACAGATGCCAGCCTCATGAGTTGGGGAGCTCACTTTCTACATTACAATGCTCATGGCCTTTGGAGCACAACAGAAGCCCTATGGTCAATCAATTGTCTGGAACTCCTAACCACTACTCACTTGCCCTGTCCTTTATTCTCACCTCTTTTTCCCTTACACCTTATTGTTCTGTCTGTTTACCTGTCTTATCTAGATTGTAAGCTCTTTGAGCAGGGACTGTCTTTTTGTGTATGATGTACAGTAGTAGTAGTTTACACAGTGAGGATAGAGATTGTTTTGTTTCAGGCATGTTGTGTGGTGTAGGAGGAATAGGGAAAAAGCAATGACTAGGGTGCTGTGGATTCAATCAAGTTCAAAGCTGGGTGACAGCCAAACTGCTAGGAATATATAAAGTGAGTTTTTTCTTTCTTTCTGCAGAACCCTTGAATCAATACCTCAAAACAGAGTTGTATTCCTGAGATTACTGAATATGTTGCCTCTTTCCAATCAGACCAACTGCAGTTTCCTAGCATCTTTCTTTTAAATTAACATAGATGCAGATATTCATGAACTGTAGGATATGTCTTTAATCCAATGCAAAGAGTCAAGAGGCAAAGCACAGAATCTGCATAAATCAATATTCAGACTGGCAAAGAGATATAAACATATCTGAAATCATATCTTTACTGTAGCTGGGGTCTCGCAGATTACCTGTTTCACACTCTTTGCTTCCATAAGAATGCTGAGCAGTCACACAACTGACAAATTCTCTGCTAGATAAAACAGCTTCCACACAGAGCAAAAATGCCACTGCTGGAGAATAGGTAGCCACAAACATCAAGCATTCACTTTACTGCGATGAAAAGGCGAAACTGAGGAAGATAAGGTTATCGTATGCTTTCCAAAATCATTGTGATATCCAGCATATATTTTGAGAAGACAGGTGCAGACAATCTGTAGCATATTTCACATATCTGTGTATATTTTCCCAGAGGGTCCTGTTAGAGGTTTTATATACTAGATATCAGAATGCTTTATCTGGGGGTAATTGTATGAAGCTTTGCTGTATGTAAAGCTTATTTTATAGACAAAAAAGGGCTTTTTATAAAACTGCACACATTTATAAAAATAGGCACAAAGAAAAGGTGAGTCTATTTTTATATGATCTGCATACAAGTATTCTGAGGGACATGGTTTAGTGGAGTGTGTTAAAAGTCTTTTTGGGGTTAGCACGCTGAGGAACTCAGCACGCTAAATATCTTTACCAAGGGAAGCATTTTCAAAGACTTCTTGCAACTTTTCACTTAACCTAAAGCCACATATATAGCCACTTACACAACTTAATCCAAAGTGCTTTTCTCCTACCATAACATTTACTAGATCCTGCCTGGTACAAACTGCAGCCCTGTGGCTTCAAACGACAAACAGCAAACTCATATTTAACATTCCCAAGTACATTTTCCAGACAGGCAATAATATTTCCATTATAATATTCTTTCCTTTAATTTATCTTAACTTATATGCCTTCCTCTTGCTCAGTCATGACATTTATTCTAATTTAGAGGTTAATCCAGATGGCCTTTGGTCAGTAATATGCCTGGCCCTCACATAGCTCTCTGGCATTACTCTAAACCAGGATACATATCCTGTGGTACTGCAATGTCTTAACCGAATCTGACTGTTTTCACAGCAAAGACAGTTCAAACAGCAGGTAAATGCTTCCATATGGCTTATACTTAGAGTGCACCACACTGCAAACACATAGGGAAATACCTAAGGTACTTGAATATAACTCATCTTGAGGTGCAACTGAAAAAGGCATGAGTCAAATCTAAAATAAATAAATTGCCAATTACTCAGAATACTGACAGTTTCTAAATTCATTAAACATAAACCTAGAACAGCATTTGAGCTCCTACCTTATTTTGGGTTCTGACAACTAATCCTCAAGTAAAGGGATAAACGGTCAGGGATTTGATATACCACTTTTCCGTGGTACATCCAAAGTGGTTATAAGTACATAAGTACATAAGTAGTGCCATACTGGGAAAGACCAAAGGTCCATCTAGCCCAGCATCCTGTCACCGACAGTGGCCAATCCAGGTCAAGGGCACCTGGCACGCTCCCCAAACGTAAAACATTCCAGACAAGTTATACCTAAAAATGCGGAATTTTTCCAAGACCATTTAATAGCGGTCTATGGACTTGTCCTTTAGGAATCTATCTAACCCCTTTTTAAACTCCGTCAAGCTAACCGCCCGTACCACGTTCTCCGGCAACGAATTCCAGAGTCTAATTAAACGTTGGGTGAAGAAAAATTTTCTCCGATTCGTTTTAAATTTACCACACTGTAGCTTCAACTCATGCCCTCTAGTCCTAGTATTTTTGGATAGCGTGAACAGTCGCTTCACATCCACCCGATCCATTCCACTCATTATTTTATACACTTCTATCATATCTCCCCTCAGCCGTCTCTTCTCCAAGCTGAAAAGCCCTAGCCTTCTCAGCCTGTCTTCATAGGAAAGTCGTCCCATCCCCACTATCATTTTCGTCGCCCTTCGCTGTACCTTTTCCAATTCTACTATATCTTTTTTGAGATACGGAGACCAGTACTGAACACAATACTCCAGGTGCGGTCGCACCATGGAGCGATACAACGGCATTATAACATCCGCACACCTGGACTCCATACCCTTCCTAATAACACCCAACATTCTATTCGCTTTCCTAGCCGCAGCAGCACACTGAGCAGAAGGTTTCAGCGTATCATCGACGACGACACCCAGATCCCTTTCTTGATCCGTAACTCCTAACGCGGAACCTTGCAAGACGTAGCTATAATTCGGGTTCCTCTTACCCACATGCATCACTTTGCACTTGTCAACATTGAACTTCATCTGCCACTTGCACGCCCATTCTCCCAGTCTCGCAAGGTCCTCCTGTAATCGTTCACATTCCTCCTGCGACTTGACGACCCTGAATAATTTTGTGTCATCGGCGAATTTAATTACCTCACTAGTTATTCCCATCTCTAGGTCATTTATAAATACATTAAAAAGCAACGGACCCAGCACAGACCCCTGCGGGACCCCACTAACTACCCTCCTCCACTGAGAATACTGGCCACGCAATCCTACTCTCTGCTTCCTATCTTTCAACCAGTTCTTAATCCATAATAATACCCTACCTCCGATTCCATGACTCTGCAATTTCTTCAGGAGTCTTTCGTGCGGCACTTTGTCAAACGCCTTCTGAAAATCCAGATATACAATATCAACCGGCTCCCCATTGTCCACATGTTTGCTTACCCCCTCAAAAAATGCATTAGATTGGTGAGGCAAGACTTCCCTTCACTAAATCCGTGCTGACTTTGTCTCATCAGTCCATGTTTTTGTATATGCTCTGCAATTTTATTCTTAATAATAGCCTCCACCATCTTGCCCGGCACCGACGTCAGACTCACCGGTCTATAATTTCCCGGATCTCCTCTGGAACCCTTCTTAAAAATCGGAGTAACATTGGCTACCCTCCAGTCTTCCGGTACTACACTCGATTTTAGGGACAGATTGCATATTTCTAACAGTAGCTCCGCAAGTTCATTTTTTAGTTCTATTAATACTCTGGGATGAATACCATCAGGTCCCGGTGATTTACTACTCTTCAGCTTGCTGAACTGACCCATTACATCCTCCAAGGTTACAGAGAATTTGTTTAGTTTCTCCGACTCCCCCATTTATTATATGCAGGTACTTTTTCTGTCCCTAGTAGACTCACGATCTAAGGGCGTCTTCTACTAAGCCATGTTAGCGATTCCAATTCAGCAAATGAGTGGAAGCCCATAGGAATTGAATGAGCTTCATCTCATTTGCCTCGCTGGGAATCGCTAGTGTGGCTTAGGAAAAAAGAGGCTCTAACTTTTTGTGCCTGGGGTAGTGGAAGGTTAAGAGGGTCTTATACTAAGGCATGCTCAAGTTTTTAGCACGCACAAAATTTGGGCACAGGTTAAATGTTAGAGGCGCCAATGCATTCCAATGGGCGTCTTTAACGTTTAGCACGCCCCCAATTTTAGTGCGCACCAAAAACGTGAGTGTGCCTTAGTAAAAGACCCTCTAAGTGACTTGCTGAGGACCACAAAGAGCCACAGTGGCAATTGAACCCAGTTCCCCAGGTTCTCAACTCACTGCACTAACTGTTAGGATACTCCACTAATCCTCAAGTATTCCCCACCCAAGGGTTTTCCTCCTAAAACTGACTTTCTGGCTCGGCTGCTGGTGCTTCTCAGTCAGAGCTTTCCTTGCCTAACCTCCACCTACCACTCTCTCTGCAAACAGTTTGTTTTCTTGAATTTACCAGCAGATGGCCTAATTATCTGCAGATATCTTTATGCCTTTTGAAAGGGTGAAGGCGATTGAAAATTTGAAGTGCCATTCCTTGGCTTTGAGGTTTCATTTATTTAATAAAATTAATTAACATGGTTCTAATGTAACATGAACCCTCTCAATACCTTCAAGCTATACAACACACCACAGGCAGTGAAGTTGTAATTACATGCTTATTTATAAAATACATAAGCACATTTGTAGAGTATTTGCACACATTCACCTTTTCTGGTGTATTAGCATTTGTGCATTATTGGGCAGGTTCTGCAAGGCTATTCTGTAACATAGGTGCCTAAGCTGCCTTTATAAAATAGATGACTTTTTGGACTTTTCAAAATTAATCTCTTAAAGTATTATCTAATGCTTTTTTTCTTTACTTCTCTTTTTTGTTTGCTATGAAATGAGTGCAGCTAGTTGTTTACATACTAACTTGGCTTTAACACACTTCTCATTGGGAAATCTGTCAAAAAAAAATCATAATTCTGAGCATAATTTTGCAAAATTTAGCATTCTTTATTTGTGCAGAATTCCCTCATCATAAGGCCTTACATCTTCCCCAACCTTTCCTGCCTCCTCAACTCTTTCTCTTTCTACCACCACAGTACTGTCTCCCTACTCCTCAGACTTCCCTGCTCCCCTCAGTTCTCTTTCCTCTAACTTCCAGCAAGACCCCAATCCAGTATGTTTCAAAGGTTGGTTCATCTTCACTTTGGAACTCCTGGTTTTTTACCCACTGCTTTGTTGTATTGTCAAAGGTTCCCCCAGCACATAACCCCAGCTCCTCCTCTTCTTACCTTCAAAGTATCTACTCCACCTCTTGATCTTTCTCTTCTTACACATACTCCCACTTCACCTTCTTCTTAGTCTCCCTCTCAGTACACATAACCAACCTCTCCTTCCTTCTCCCACTTACGCACTGACATTTCTCGTTCTTCACCCATCACACAAATTTAGCTTGATCCACAAACCCCCATCCCAGCGGTACACAACCCAGTTGGACCTCATTCTACTTTGCTCAAGTAATCCCTACCATTGTGGCACACTCCCCTCAGCTTATTCCAGTGACTCCCACCTCTCTCCAGCCACACCTATCTTGTGGCACCAATAACCCCAGTTTTCTCCGGTAATTCTTACCCACATGGCATGCACACACTGCAGCTTGCTCTAACAGTTCCCATTGTCTCCTGATATCTGCCTCAGTTAATCTTTTCTCCCTGCCCTGATCACGTGGCAAGAGGAGGAGGTGAACAACTGCACATTGGGCAGTCTCCTTCTCTTCCTCTGCAGTCCTATCTATTCATTTGATCCACATGGCTGTATGGTGGCCCACACAGTTCAAATGAACAGTCCGGCCTAGGACTGCAGAGGAGGAGAATGTGTCCAATGTGCAGCTGTACACCTTCTTCTCTCGCTGCCACCATCTCTGCGGGGAAGGAAGAAGGATACTGGAGAGCTGCCAACACTGGTTCTTACGCACAAATTTGGCACAAATTCTGCATTATCCAGTTGGGCAAAATTCCTCCAGAACTGTTTTTATCCATGCTTCATATAGTGTTTCCTAAATGTTTTCTTTCAAGGCCTTCTTTTGAACTTAAAGTCATGGTGTAATGAAAGTGTCTTTGCGGGTCTGAAGGTGTTTACAGAGAGTAGTAGTAGTAGTAGTAGTCACCTCTTTGCACTGTGACCACTGCCCTCTAGAGGTGAATGATAAGGTCAGTTGGGAAGTACAGGAGAGCTTCGACAGCTTATCCAATTAGAAGACCTCCTTTTGGCTGATCAATGGGACTGCTTTGCCTACATCAAAAACTTGCTAGTACTTGAACAGTGATTTATATCTGCTATGAAGTTGGATTTTGCATTTGTAAGAAGTTCAATAGACTCATTCATGCCAGCTGACCAATCTGTAAGTTTTCCTTTCATGCATTTTTTTTTTTTGCATTACTCTATGTACTGAAGGGTTTGTAACAGAAGTAAAGACTATAAACCAAATGCATAAACAAGAAGAAGTTTGCCTCTATGGACTGGTTCAATTTTTTTTTCTGGTATCTTTTACAGTGATACTCGCAGTTGTGACCTTTGCATTTGAAATAAATGAAGTGCAGTCTCCATTTCTCTTTTTTGTGTACAAGGTAGCCAAGTGCTCTGGCAAGTTCTAATTTGGATTGCATCCATGACAGGCTCAGGCGCCAGCTCTTGCAAACTGAGCAATTCACAGATTGAAGTTGCAATGCATTCTTTGTGGAAAAGATTGTGGTAGCCCACATTCTCTATTCATTTTTATTTTCCTGCACCTTTCAGGATGGTAGGCTTATTTTTTTATTTATTTTTTAATATTTTTTGCAACAAAGCTTTCTTGCATCCAGACTGTAAAACAAACCCTGACATTTTTCATTGGTGCAGAAGTGATTTGTGAAAGCACATTTTTCTGATTATTCCTGCAGAAGAGAAAGCCTGCAGTTCGGTTAAGGAAATTTACTGATGTGCATCAAAATTTATCAAACACAGACAGGCTGGATTTACCTCCTCCTGGGATGCAGAACATTTTCCAGGAACACGTTATTTGCCATTTCTGGTGCAAACATTTGTTTGTATCATCTGTTTGAAAAAGAAGGCTAGATTCCTCACACACCCAAGAAAATACAAATGACTCACTTTTTATGGTGTATTAGTCCAGTCCCTGCTTCTGACACAAAATACATTATCAGCTTCATTACAATATGCATGAAGCTCATCTTTCCTTTTCAGATGTGCAAAGTTGCTCTGCTGACATCAGTAAAGTCTGAAATATGACAGAGGAGATATGTGGGGCATTCTTATGGCATGATGTCAATGTAAATATGGGCAGGAAGAAAAAGATATGTCACACTTCAGTCTCTGCATCATACTGCTTAGCCGCATTGATTTATTCTCTAAAATACTCGGGTAATTTTGTGATCTGTGTGCACAAAACGCGTACTAAAAAGTATTTTTTATTTTGTCACAGAGGGGGTGTTTCTGGACACTGATTAGCGCAGGAGTAGCACGTGAGCCCTTAATGCCTGTAAAACAGGTGCCAGTAAGTTCTCATGCATTCATTTTTGTTTAACGGCCATGCACATTAGCGCGTGGCCATTAATTGAAAAAATGGAAGATTGACCATTTAACTGCTGCGGTAAAATAGCCTTAGCACACATCAGCAGCTTAGAAAAAGGACCTCTTAGGTACTCCTGTGCTACAAAAAACAGTGGGAAAAAGGCAGCCAAAATGCTGCACTGAGAGCCTCTTATTAGCCATCAAACAAATTACTTCAATGGTTGACTAAAGTACAAAGCTTTATTTGTTAAAAGCTCATCTGTCGGTCTATCTATCTATCTATCTATCTATCTATCTATCTATCTATCTATCTATCTATCTATGGGGCCATTTTACTAAGGTGCACCAAAAAATGGCCTGTGCTGGTGTAGGCATGTGTTTTGGATGCACGCAAGTCCATTTTTCAGCACGCCTGCAAAAAAGGCCTTTTTTGTGGCCAAAAATGCATGTGTGGCAAAATTAAAACCAGCTTACGTCCATTTTCGGCATGAGACCTTACCGCCACCCAATGACTTAGCGGTAAGGTCTCATGCGTTAACCAGGCGTACACTGCCGATTACTGCCGGGTAAGCGCCATGCGGTAGAAAATGTTTACTGTGTGTTTTGAGCGTGCATCAAAAATGGAAATACCGCCCGGGGCACATGGTAGCTGGGCGGTAGTTCCAATTTGATGTGCATTGTACGCATGTAGGCACCTCCCACGACCAAATGGCTTGGATTTGGTCGTTTCTGAGATGGGCGTCCTCAGTTTCCATTATCGCCAAAAATCGGGGATGACCATCTCTAAGGATGACCATCTCTAAGGTCGACCTAAATTTTGCGATTTGGGCATCCCTGACTGTATTATTGAAATGAAAGATGGCCGCCCATCTTGTTTCGATAATACGGGTTTCCCCGCCCCTTCGCCTGGACGTCCTGCAAGGACGTCCTCAGGAAAACTTGGGCATCCCTTTCAATTATGCCCCTCCACGTGTACATAACAAACGTCAAAAAAAGCGAGCCTAATATCAGTATGGGTTCAACATGTAAAAAATAAAAAAGCAGGGGAAAGACCTCAGAAAGTTGTGGCTCCCAACAACAAAGCTGGAATATTCAAAACTTAATGGTCACAGTTCTTTTTCTTTAATCATCGGTCTGAAAACCCCACAATCCAACCTGCATGTATTTTAATGATTTCTTAAAAATAAACCACATGCACTTGGCAGCTACTGCTAACTGCTTATATGCTTTAGTACCATTCTCTAAATTTTTCTCCTATAACTTTTTATTTCAGAAGATACCTGTTTAGATTATTATTTACAAGACTGTTGTTGAATTGCACTACATTTGCCAGGGCTGGTCTTAGCAATTGTGGGGCACTGTGCAAACCAGTTCGGTGGGGGCCCCCCGCCCCCACCTAGCCTCACCCCTTGTTGACAAAATGTGTTTCAAAATTATTTTATTTCAAATAAAGGTTAATGGTACTTGCTGATGAGTACATTCATTTCTATATATGTGCAAGTATAACTTCCTCTTGTAGTTTGTCATATTGGGTATTATAACTATCTTATTTAACCGGAGGAAAGACTTCAGATGCTCAGCTTTCATCCTTTGAATTTTTTCGAGATGGATGCCGGGCGAGTTTCCTCACTAGTGGAAAAACCTCTGGTTTAGATAGTTGCTAGTGCTTTTACTAGCTCCTATGTCTCGTATTTAGTGCAATATTAGTGCTCATATACAATTTTGGTGTAGTTTATAAGAGATATGGCTCATATGTCTTGGTTCCCTCTACAGAGAGCCTCCATTTTGCAATCAGCCTCTTCAGGAGTCAGACCATTAGTCAATTAATTCCATGGTCTGCTCGTGAAGCCTATCAGGCTTATTTTCGAAAGAGAAATTTTCGACACAAATCGGGAGATGGGCGTCCTTCTCCCAGGGTCACCCAAATCGGCATAATCGAAAGCCGATTTTGGGCATCCTCAACTGCTTTCTGTTGCGGGGACGACCAAATTTCACGGGGGCGTGTTGGAAGCATAGCGAAGGCGGGACTGGGGCGTGCTTAACACATGGGCGTCCTCGGCCGATAATGGAAAAAAGAAGGGCGGCCCTGACGAGCACTTGGGCGACTTTACTTGGTCCATTTTTTCTTGCGACCAAGCTGTGAAAAGGTGCCCAAACTGACCAGATGACCACTGGAGGGAATTGGGGATGACCTCCTCTTACTCCCCCAGTGGTCACTAACCCCCTCCCACCCTAAAAAATAAACTTTAAAAATATTTTTTGCCAGCCTCAAATGTCATACCCAGCTCCCTGACAGCAGTATGCAGGTCCCTGGAGCAGTTTTAGTGGGTTCAGTGCACTTCAGGCAGGCGAACCCTGGCCCACCCCCCTACCTGTTACACTTGTGGTGGTAAATGTGAGCCCTTCAAAACCCACCACAAACCCACTGTACCCATATGTAGGTGCCCCCCCTTCACCCCTTAGGGCTATAGTAGTGTTGTACAGTTGTGGGGAGTGGGTATGGGTTTTTTTTGGGGGGGGGGGGGCTCAGCACCCAAGGTAAGGGAGCTATGCACCTGGGAGCAATTTGTGAAGTCCATTGCAGTGCCCCCTAGGGTGCCTGGTTGGTGTCCTGGCATGTGAGGGGGACCAGTGCACTACGAATGCTGGCTCCTCCCACAACCAAATGGCTTGGATTTGGTCATTTCTGAGATGGGCGTCCTCGGTTTCCATTATTGCTGAAAACCGGGGACGACTATCTCTAAGGACGACCATCTCTAAGGTCGACCTAAATGTTAAGATTTGGGTGTCCCTGACCGTATTATCGAAATGAAAGATGGACGCCCATCTTGTTTCGATAATACAGGTTTCCCCGCCCCTTCCCAAGGACGTCCTGCGAGGACGCCCTCAGGAAAACTTGGGCGCCCCGTTCGATTATGCCCCTCCACGTCTTCTCCTGAAGAAGCTGATCCTATAGGTCTCCTTTGAGCAATACTTTCTACTTCAGACACATGCCTCTTTCACACTTCTTTGCAAAATGGATAGTTGTAACAATCCTTACTCTCTAGACCTCAAATTTTGGATCAGCCACTTGGAAAAGTGGGTGGACACATGTACTGTAGTCTCCACAAACACCCCCCCCCCCTCCCCGTGCCAAGTCAAAACTTTACAGTAAATACCAGTTCTGGTGGGGATCCCAAAGCCCCACCAGCTGTAGGGGTCCGCCGGTGGCAAGAACAGCTCCCTCTCCTTCTTGCTCCAACTTGCGGCACTGTCCACATGCTGCTGCTGCCCTGCCCCTTTGCATGAGCATGAAAACTGAGCATGTGCGGTAGGGGGAGGCCAGTGCAATGGCAGCGTGTAGACAATGCCATTGGCTGGAGCAAAAAGGAAAGGAGCTGCTCTTGCCACTGGAGGACTCTTGCAGCTGGTGGGGCTTCGTGATCCCCACCAGCCAGTAACAAGTGCGAGAGAAATTTGGGTGGTCCTGAGCCCAAAGTGGGTAAGTCCAGGCCCACCCATAGCTATGCCACTGCTTTCCAGTACAGTGCCTTTTCATCCTTTAGGCTGGACAGTAAACCTTCTCCTTTACCAGTTATAATGGTCTTATGGTCAGTGGTTAATCCCAGTATTTCACTTCTCTCTTTCTCTGTCTCTCTCTTTTTCTTGGTGGAAACAGTTTCTCTATGCTCCAATCACAATTGTAACCACACTCTTATTCCTTTGTGGCCCAATGTTTCCCAGTGCTTATTTTTCCTTCAGGACGGGTAAGCTGATAAGACCCTGGGTGGGATCTATCTCCTGTTACTTTAAAATATCAGCGCTTTCCAGCTCCACCACACCCAGTGTTCAGGTCCTTTCTCCGTAAGGACTGAAGCAGCTTCACTCTTACTCCCTCCTTCAGAAGGCCTTGTTTACTAAGCTGCGCTACAGGCGCATTAGCATTTTTAGTGCTCGCTAAGCATTAGCATGCACTAACCAGGTAGATGCCCATAATATACCTATGGGCGTCTACACGGTTAGTGCATGCTAATTTTTAGCACGCACTAGAAACGGTAGTGCACCTTAGTAAATGGAGCCCAAATGTGGATCCTCCTTGCTTTTCTCTCTTTCTCCTTAGCCCCTACAGCAGGCAGTCAAGACTCCTGTGGGCCGTAGAGAGGGTTCCCATTCAGCACAGCGTTACATCTCCTCTTTGCTGGACCATCTCTTGGGAAGGAAAGACCAGGCTCGTCTCTTGAACTCAAGAGTTTTATACTTCACGCAAAAAGCTTAAGCTTCAATATTATTGGGCCATTTCCTCAAAATATACCACTCCCCTATTTCAGATTTGATTGGCATCTGTCTGGAGTAGGGGTCCAGAATGTTCTTCCTGCAACTGTATAGGAAAACACATTTTGTCAGCCTGCTACATCATAGTAGAGTCATGAACTCTTTAGCAAGACTTAATGTACCAATTATGCAACCCAGACATTGAGATTCTAAAGCTTCTCTCGTATTGGGAGTCAAGTAAGTGCTCCTCCAGCTCATATTCATTCTCCCCTGACCTCAATCTTCTCTTCTTTGTAGCACAGAAACAAATTAGAACCATTTACATTTAATAGTAGTTTTCACCTTGGCCCTGATGAATGGTTACATAGAAAGTCCAACTTTAAAGCTGTTCTGTAACTAACAGATGATCTAATTCTTACTGAAATGTTATAGCCCTTAGAAAAAAAAGCACCTAAGATACGTGTTACTGCTATGTTAATGCATCTGACTGTTTGGTTTTATTCTGTTTCCAGAACACATTCAGGATTATGGATTAGATTCAGTAAATGGTGCTGAAAAAATGAATTGTATGCCATTTATAGAATAGCACTTAGAGCCAATTTCCACATTAAACTTTGGGTGTGAGGATTTACACCAACTGAAACCTGGTAAAAATCTGGTCATGTAAGTTAGGTGCAGATGCCTGGTATTCAATAATACTGCATGCATCTTTAGTGACCGCCCTTGACCCGCCTATGCCCCTCCTATGGTCATGCCCATTTGAGTTATGCGCTATAAGATTTGCAAACGGATCTTTATAGAATAGTTCTTAGCAAGATGCATGCATAAATCCAAATTGTTGCCAATTAATGCCAACACTATGAATGTTTAAAAAACTATAATGATAAAGAATAACTAAAGTCATAAGATTATAAGAACATTGTAATAAATTATAGTATAACAAAAATGAAATAACCACACAGAAAAAAAAGAACACCGTGAGTAATGAAAAGTGTGCTGCTTTACATCATGTACATTGTGATAAACACAACAGTTTAAATGTTATATTTAAAATACCTACTGAATCTCCTTATGAACATAAATTCCTCACAGGAAAAAGAGTGGTACTAATGTCTGCTAATTAGTAATTATATTATACAGCATACATGTTATGGTGCTGCTGTGGATAAGGTGCATATGTCAAACATCAGAACCCTTTTTATTTATACACTAGTAAAAAAGCCCCGTTTCTGATGCAAATGAAACGGGGGGCTATCAAGGTTTTCTTCAGAGTGTGCATGTGGGAGTGTCTGTCCCTGCCCTCTGCCCTCTCTCCCTCCCCCCTCCGAGTCCAGTCCTTCAGTGTTAAGTTTCCTGCTGTTCTGTGTTACAGAGAGAGTGAGGGCATCTCTCTCCCCTCCCCCTCTGAGTCCTTCACTGTTACAGAGAGAGGGATTTCCTGCTGTGCTGTTTTCCTTCACTCATGGGGAAACCGGATATCTCTGGCGCTTCACACTTCCGGCTGGAGGCTTCATAGAACGTTGGTCTTGCCTTTTATATATATAGATTTTCTTTTTATGCATTGCAGTAGGTTTTATATTTATATATTATATTTGTTTTTTCTGTTACAGCAGATATTAGTACCACTCTTTTACCTGTAAGGAATTTATGTTCATAAGGAGATCCAGCAGATATGTGATGCAAGGTTCCATATTAGAAGTCACTGCCCAGGAAAAGATCTAGGTGTCATTGTTGATGATACGTTGAAACCCTCTGTTCAGTGTGTGCAGTGGCGGATAAGAAAGCAAATAGAATGTTAGGAATTATTAGGAAAGGAATGCAAAACAAAAATGAAAATGTTATAATGCTTTTGTATCACTCCATGGTGTGACCGCATCTTTAATACTGTGTGCAATTCTGGTCATTGCATCTCAAAAAAAGATACAGCAGAAATAGAAAAGGTACAGAGAAGGGTGACGCAAATGATAAAGGGATGGGACAACTTCCCTATGAGGATAAGCTGAAGTGCCTAGGGCTCTTCAGCTTGGAGATGAGACGGCTGAGGGGAGATATGATAGAGGTCTATAAAATACTGAGTGGAGTGGAACGGGTAGACGTGAATCTCTAATTTACTCTATCCAAAAATACTAGGACTAGGGGGCACACAATAAAGCTACTAAGTAGTACATTTAAAACAAACCGAAGAAAATATTTCTTCATTCAACATGTGATTAAACTCTGGAATTTATTGCCAGAGAATATGGTAAAAGCAGTTAGCTTAGTGGGATTTAAAAAAAGGTTTGGATAATTTCCAAGAAGAAAAGTCCATAAGCCATTATTAAGAAGGACTTGGGAAAATCCACTGCTCATTTTTAGGATAAGCAGCATAAAATCTGTTTTACTGTTCTGGGATCTTGTCAGGTACTTGTGACCTGAATTGGCCACTGTTGGAAACAGGATACTGGGCTTGATGGACCTTTGGTCTGTCCCAGTATGGCAACACTTATGTTCTTATGTTCTAATAACTTTGCATCATCAGCAAATTTAATTACCTCACTAGTTATTCCCATCTCTAGATCTCCCTGTTCTAGCAGTTCCCTGGGAATTGATTTTGTAGTTCACAGGGCTGGTGAGCTCTACTTTTCCCTTGCAGGGCTGAATCTGGTTCTTTTATGTGAGTCCCCCAGGGCTGCCGAGAGATTGGGCTGGGCCCAGAGCAAGGGCGCCCCTGGGGCCCTGTCCCGCCCCTGCCGCCCCCCCCCTCGAGGTCATCACCGCCGCCCCTCTCTGTCCACCACTGGGCCGGGCCCCCTCCATTCAAATCACAGTGCCTCATCTCGCTCTGTATGAAAGTGCAGCAGCGGCAGTCTGCAGATCACCTCCCTTTGGGCCTTCCCTCCCTGTGTCCCACCCTTGTGGAAGTTACGTCAGACAAGGGCGGACACAGGGAGGGAAGGCCCGAAGGGAGGTGATCTGCAGACTGCTGTTGCTGCGCTTTCACACGGATCGAGGTGGTGAATGGAGGGGGCCCTGCCCAGTGGTGGACGGTCAATGGAGCCGAGGGCGGGTGGGTGGCACTGTGGCGCCGGGTCCCCCTGGAGACCCGGGCCCGGGGAATTTTGTTCCTCCTGCCCCCCCCCTCGGTGGCCTTCGAGTCCCCACTTTTACCTTTCCCTTCTGGCCCTGGGTTTTCTTATGGGACGGGACATGTGGTAAAGGCGGTTAGCTTAGCGGAGTTTTAAAAAGGTTTGGACGGCTTCCTAAAGGAAAAGTCCATAGACCGTTTTTAAATGGACTTGGGGAAAATCCATTATTTCTGGGATAAGCAGTATAAAATGTTTTGTACATTTTTGGGATCTTGCCGGGTATCTGTGACCTGGATTGGCCACTGTTGGAGGCAGGATGCTGGGCTCGATGGACCTTTGGTCTTTCTCAGTATGTACTTATGACATAGACCCTGTCATAGTTCTGTTTGGTTGTCTCAAAACCAACTTCAAGGCAGAGCTACTGATCCTTTAAATATCCTCTGTCTATGAGGACACAGATTTTAACATTTGCAGCTGTGCCCATAATCCCCTCTATTGCTTCCTTTGTTGCAGTACCAAAAGACTTATCCAGCCTAGTTATAAAAGTGACACAGGCTCTTTTTCTCTATCCAGAGCACCTATCTCAAATGTGACAGCCCAGAAGCTGTTCTTCAGGACTCACTGAGCTCACAATATAGACTTTCTGGTCAATATTCAGCTGGCAGCAGTCAGCAGTTTTTAAAGTGCTGACTGTCATGACTAACGTAGACCTGGAAATTTAATGCAGGGCCATGTCCAGGCATCTGCATTGAATGTCCAGGCATGACCGAACATCTGATATTCAGCCAGGACCTGCATAATAATAATAATGATAATAATAATAATAATTATTATTATTATATAAACCACCAGGAGCTTCCAGTTAGTGCAGCAAGTGATAATAATAATAATAATAATAATCCTTATTTTTATATACTGCACTAACAGGAAGCTCGTGGTGGTTTACAATAAAATGATTCCAACACTGGAAACTAGAAATATGTCACAGTCTTGACATTTGAAAGAACAAAGTTCCATTCATAAAGAAATATAACAGTAGTAATTCCCTTCATTTAAAAATTAATTTAATAGCCAGATTTTGAGCTTTTTTCTAAAACTGACAATCATTATCTTAATACATTTCCATCAGGAGGTCTGTCAGTTCCCCTCCCCAAACTATTTCCCCAATCTTTCTTCTCCCTTCTTGATGATCTCCCTTGAATCCATTTCTGATCCTCCTCTTACTGTATTACCTCCCCAGTTCAAACCTCCCTGGCTACTTGATCTAATCCCTTTGTTTGTGAACCTACTTAACCCCTCCCCCCCCCCCCCCCCCCCCGCTCTGTTTTCCACTATCCAACCACCTATTCAAAACCCTAGCCACCTCTGGAACTTATTCAGAGGTGATCACTGGTGCCTAGTGGAATGAGGCTGGTGTGATCTCTTTTCTGATCCTACCCTGTTAGCTCCAGGTTTCAAATTGGCAGCACCGACTCCTAGTGGTAGACTTTCAGTACTACCACTAGGGGTCAGCCTTTCATATAAGGACAGATTGCCCTTATATGGAAGGTTGATCTATAGTGGTAGTACCATGAGATTACTGCTAGGAGTCAACTCCACTATTTTGAAATCCAGAGTCAATGGAACAGGAGCAGAAAAGGGACCATTCCAGCCTTGTCCCACTAGACACCAGGGATCACATCTGGGTAATTCCTGGGAGTATCCTAGGGGGATATCTGAAAAACACAGTGAGGAGATTGGGGGGGGGGGATCAGAAAGGGGCAGATCTGATTGGGTAGCCAGTGGGAGGATCAGAACTAGAGGAGGGGCTGATAACAGAGTGGCGGGGGAGGGGATTTGAATGGAATTGGCAAAAGTGTGTGTGTGTGTGGGGGGGGGGGGGGGGGATCAGATCAGCAACCCGGAAGTTATGTGGGTACTAGCTGATATTCAGTGCTGACCCCCAAAGCTAAGTGGCAAAAGATAGGACAGTCTTCTGTGCAGTCCTACATGGCTGCTTCCTTATGCAGGAACCAGCACTGAACATCGCCTGTGCTTGAATAAATGCCAGCTACTCCCTGATTCTTCTTCTGACTGCTCCTGTACTGGCTGGATTTTGATTGTGTGGTCTGAGCCAATATTCAGCAACATTGTTTGGTTAAGTGCCTTTGAATATTGACAGCCTGTCTGAACAATATCTATTATGTTTCCTCTAAGAAATTAGAAGGAGCTATAGGAATATTGGAAGATTCACTGGATGTCACTGGATTACTGGAAACTTCCAGAGAACTGTTGACAAAGAGAACTTTGCTTGCCTCTTTCATTTTTGCTCAAGATAGAGATGCTATTATGTACTTCTATTTTCATCATATGGACTCTGAATTTTTGGGCTCTAAACCTCATATCTATCCAGATATTTCTAGGAAACCCCAAGAAAGATGGGAGCAATTTCTTGCAATTAAGGAAAAAGCTTCCTCTTTGGATGCCAAACTTTTCATTCAATTTCCCTGTGAGTACACACTTCATTTTAAAGAGGCTTCACTTGTAAGTTAAGTTTATCAATTTGATATACCGCATCTGTGGAATCCCAAATCGAGGTGGCTTACATATAACTTATTCAGGTACTTGCACTATCCATGATGGGCTCACAATCTAAATATATTGTACCTGGGGCAATGGAGGGTTAAGCGACTTGCCCAGGGTTGTACAGAGCTTCAGAGAAAATTAAACCTGGTTCCTCAGGACCTACTGCTGACCATTAGGAAGCAGTGAAAACTGAACCTGGTTCCACAGCCTGCTGCCCTAATCATTAGGCCACTCCAATTACAAGCATTTATTAGATCTAAACAACAAGCTTGGGTGTTGTAAATGTGATCTGAATTGGTAGAGATATAGAATTTAGGCCCAAAGTAGTCTGTTCTCTTTCCATAGTACCTGAAGATTGGAGGGTGGCCAATGTGACGCCGATTTTTAAAAAGGCTTCTAGGGGTGATCCGGGAAATTATAGACCGATAAGCCTGACATCGGTGCCAGGCAAAATAGTGGAAACTATTATAAAGAATACAATTACAGAACACGTAGACAAACATGGTTTAACGGGACAGAGTCAGCATGGGTTCAGGCGAGGGAAGTCTTGCCTCATCAATTTGCTTCATTTCTTTGAAGGCGTGAATAAACATGTAGATAAAGGTGAGCCGGTTGATGTAGTGTATCTAGATTTTCAGAAGCTTTTGATAAGTTCCTCAAGAGAGACTCCTGAGAAAATTAAAGAGTCATGGGATAGGAGGCAAGGTTCTGATGTGGACCAGGAATTGGTTATTGGACAGAAAACAGAGGGTAGGGTTAAATGGTCATTTTTCTCAATGGAGGAGGGTGAACAGTGGAGTGCCACAGGGACGGGTACTATTTAACATATTTATAAATGATATGGAAATCAGAACAAAGAGTAAGGTGTTTAAATTGGCAGATGATACAAAACTATTCAAGGTTGTTAAAACGTGTGCGGACTGTGAAATATTGCAGGAAGACCTTAGGAAATTGGAAGACTGGGCATCCAAATGGCAGATGAAATTTAATGTGGACAAATGCAAGGTGATACACATTGGAAAGAATAATCCGAATCATAGTTATCAGATGCTAGGGTCCACAATGGGGGTCAGCACTCAAGAAAAAGATCTGGGTGTCATTGTAGATAATATGCCGAAATCTTCTGCTCAGTGTGTGGAGGCGGCCAAAAAAGCACACAGGATGCTAGGAATTATTGAGAAAGGGATGGTGAATAAGACTGAAAATAATATAATGCCTTTGTATTGCTCCATGGTGCATCTGAACCTTGAGTATTGCGTTCAGTTCTGGTTGCCAAAAAAGATATAGCGGAATTAGAAAAGGGTTCAAGGAAGAGTGACCAAAATGATAAAGGGGATGGAACTCCTCTCATATGGCGAAAGGCTAAAGAGGTTAGAGCTCTTGGAAAAGAGATGAATGAGGGGAGATATGATTGAGGTCTACAAAATCCTGAGTGGTGTAGAACGAGTAGAAGTAAATTGAATTTTTACTCATTCCAAAAGTACAAAGACTAGGGGACACTCGAGGAAGTTACGTGGAAATACTTTAAAACAAATAGGAGGAAATATTTTTTCACTCAATGAATAGTTAAATGGATCTCTTTGCCGGAGGAGGTGGTAACAGTGGTTAGCATATCTGGGTTTAAAAAAAGTTTGGACAAATTCCTGGAGGAAAAGTCCATAGTCTGCTATTGAGGCAGACATGGGAAGCAACTGCTTGCCCTGGGATTTGTAGTATGGAGTGTTGCCACGATTTGGGTTTCTTCCAGGTACTTGTGACTTAGTTTGGCCACTGTTTGGAAAACAAGATACTGGGCTGGGTGAACCATTGGTCTGACCCAGTATGGCTACTCTTGTGTTCTTATGTTCTGTTCAATTGCTTACTGTTTTCCTCTCTGGGATTTACATGGATCCCCTTTTTTCCCTTTTGAGCATTATAATTGTCCTTTGTCTCTCTTGAGTGTTATATTTCCTTATTTTTGCTTTATATGTTATTTTGGAAACATATATTTTGGAAACTAGAGGGTGGGGGTGACAAAAGGAAACAAGGGAAGTCAGAAAGTCACCCCCAGAATAAACATGATGGCAGAAGGAAAGGTCGTCTAAAACATAGAAAACCACCCAAACTCACACAGCACATGGAAAGCAATGAGCACAAATGCTGGTAGTCTAAATAAAAAGATTCAATATCTACAAACCCTGATGTTTGAGGAAAACTTAGATATTGTTGTTTTACAATGAGATGTGAACATACCGGAAAATGACAAATATTGTCCTGGATAAAAAGTGATATCCTACAAGTGGTCATGCTCTATGTCTTGCAGTTGTGTTTAGTGTTACATGAAAAGAATTCTCTTAAAGCATCACTTTTAGTACCAGTGGTTTGCATTTAGGGAAAAACAGTGCCAAGCAGATGCATGTGACCCATTAAAGCATCCTGTATTTTGAACCTGTTTCCACTGGGCCCAAGACTTAACTATCTTAGGAGAATAAATTGAATCATATCCTCAGTTTGAAAAGGTTGTGAAGAGACCCTGAGTTGCTCAGAAGAGTTCAAGAAACCCTCTTAATTTTGGATTTAGATAAAGTTCATCATTGGTTTTTAATGAAGAGACTACCGACCACATTCAATTCAAGAAATTTCTCAAAACTTATCTATGTGAAAAAACCTACTCCTCTGCTACTTAATTCCCTGCTGTCCCGCATTTGTCCTCCCTGTTGTCTTCCCCCCCCCCTAAAAGTTCCTTGCTTTCTATTCCGTCATTGTATTATTATGTTGTTCCTTCCATAAATGTTGTTAGCCACATAGAGCCTGCTATGTTGGGAATATGTGGGTTACAAATGTTCTAAAATAAATAAATGTAACATGTATTAGGCTTCTTATCCCTTTTCAATCATGCCAGTTCCTTCTGATGATGTCATAAACATCTGGAATAGGGTGGAGAATGCTTATTGTATGATTTCTGTGCAAAGTAATGACAAGAATCCAAGAACTTTTGGCCACAATTCAGAAAGTGCTTAATTTCATTTGAATATCTTCCAAAACACTTATACAGCTGTGCTGCCTATAAAATCATATGGGGTGGGAATCAGAGAGAAATGACATCAATATAAACATGGAAAATCTGTTATTTGATATAAGAAAATTGCAAAGGCCTTAGCTTTATGAAGGTGTCCGTCATTAAGAGCTGCTCTATTTGCTGCTTTGAAGGCTTTTTCAGTTGCATGTTTAGCTGAGTTTAAAACAATACTTCACGCTTACTCTTCTTGGAGTCATATGACAGTTGTGCTGTTTCATTTTATAATGTTCATTATAAGTTACTACTGAACATTGCAGGGTTGTTCAACCTGGTCTTCCATATGGAAAAGTATTTTCTCAAGAAAATGAAAAAGGAGGGAAAAAAACCTCACGCAAACATGAGCAATATGAAAAAAAAGTGAGGCAGACTCGAAGAGGATATCAAAATGTCAGAGTTTTAATGGTAAAATGTCATAAAATGACATAAAGATTAGGGTTTAAAGGAGGAACTGTAGGTTAGTGATAGACAGAATAAAAGTATAAAAAAATAAACTGTATCAACTAATCTCCATACTCTTTCTCCCCTAGTTTTAAAACTTGAACTTTGTACCACAGCATTAACAGATAGCCTCTAGCAGGCACTGCAGGACCTAATTTAGTCTTCATCCCTCCCACCCACCCCTATCATCTGCCCACCCCTAGCACAACTCTTCATTTATAGTCAGTTATTGTAATTAGGATAACAAACAAGAGTTTTAAGTACATTTCATTGTTGGGCAGTCTGTCTGTTGGGCAGACTGGATGGACCGTACAGGTCTTTATCTGCCATCATTTACTATGTTACTACGTTCGTTGCCTTCTAAAAAGAAAACACTAAATAAATCACTCAATATACTATATAAACTAAAGACATTTTTATATTAGGCTAATAACCTTAATACCTTAGCAAGTTTTAAATTACTGAAAAACTCAAAAATACTAAGATGGAGACAGAAGTCCAGCAGTGAGAGGGGTGCTATCTAGTCTTTTGCACTGAGTGTAACACGTATGATTATCTCCCTGTTGGTGAGCAGTTATATGTGTGTGCCCAATGCAAATCGTTCCTAGCTCTCAGAGAACAGGTCCATTCTCTGAGAGGCTAAAGAGGTTAGGGCTCTTCAGCTTGGAAAAGAGGTGGCTGAGGGGAGATATGATTGAGATCTACAGAATCCTGAGTGGTGTAGAACGAGTAGAAGTAAATCTATTATTTACTCATTCCAAAAGTACAAAGACTAGGGGACACTCGAGGATGTTACATGGAAATACTTTTAAAACAAATAGGAGGAAATATTTTTTCACTCAACGAATAGTTAAGCTTTGGAACTCTTTGCCGGAGGAGGTGGTAACAGTGGTTAGCATATCTGGGTTTAAAAAAGGTTTGGACAAATTCCTGGAGGAAAAGTCCATAGTCTGCGATTGAGACAGACATGGGAAGCAACTGCTTGCCCTGAGATTTGTAGTATGGAGTGTTGCCATGATTTGGGTTTCTGCCAGGTACTTGTGACCTGGCTTGGCCACTGTTTGGAAAACAGGATACTGGGCTAGATTGACCACTGGTCTGACCCATAAGGCTACTCTTATGTTCTTATCACTGGTTAACTCGTGTCTTGGTGGACAACCGGTCATTTTCAGCATCGTTTAACTAGTTATCACCACTGAAAAATGTCCAGTTAGCATCGAAAATAAAACCATCAATTTGGGGGATGTTCTAGAGGCATGACTGGTTAAGTCCCGATATTCAGAACTTAACTGGCCAGGCTTAGCGGCCAAATAAGGTGGCATAAAAAGCAGGCCTATCTTTGCCTGCTAAGCCATGGCTGGTTAAGTCTGAATATTGACTTAACTGGTCATGCTCTAGCCGGCATTGAAAAACCCGGATATTCAATGCCAGTCACCGCAAACTGCCCAGCATTTAATATCTAGGTTGAACACTGGCAGCGGGCAAAATGCTACCCACCACTGGCTGAATATCAGAGGGACTGAGACTAACCCTTTTGATTTTAGGGACAGAGAACAGAATCCAGTTAACCAGCTGATGTCAACTTGCCGAAGGGAAAAAAACTTTTGAAACAAGAAAGTCTATGAACTCTTTAAGCAATCTTTGTTGTCACATGCTTAGCATTGCTAATCACTAGACAGTCATTCCTATTTAGAACTAATTAATGTGTTCTTAAACACAACATCAAACAGGGCAAAACAAGTTTCCAATTATAGACTACAGACTGTTGTTGATTGTTAACGTGGAAGCACAGGAAGCAAAATAGCCTCCCTAAATTTCATCACCACTCCAGCTCTGTAGGGCTGAAAAGTAACAAAACCTTAATTTAACTAGAAAATTGAAGCAATAAGGCATGGAAGTGATGGAATGGAACAAAGGACATTCTTATCCTATCACTTTAGTTTAATTAGTATTAAATGCTGATGCTGATATAATTATTTCACCTAAGGGTGAAAAGACTTTCTGAACCTTAGTCACAGTTGATATCTATATATACAACAAATTGTTAAATTGTATTGGGTTAATATTTAATAACAACGACTGCATTTCTAAAATTCTGGCTGTGGTTTCTAAATGAATGTGTATTTTCAGTGCTGGTACAGTATATAGGTAGATGGGGTGCTGAAAATATGTATATGATGATCACCACTGCTGGCTACTCATATAGAGGTGATATTTTACTATTGTACCTACAGCTATGTGATTTAATTTAGCAGAGCTTTTTTTCTGAGCAGTATAGGTAGGGGGTAATTCTATAGTGATACAATGTGGCTCATTTTCAAAGCACATGGACGTCTCAAAATGGCAAAAAAAAACAAAACAAAAAACCAAATTAAAATTTTGGAACAGCAGAATTTGGACATCCTGCAATGCAGTTCATCCAAATAGCAAGGGGCGTGTTTTGACAAGGACTAGGGAGGGCCCAAAATTACCACATCCAACAGCGATAATCGAACAGGAAGAAACAGCAAGGTCTAAAAAGAAGGACATTTTTATTTAGGCCTGTTTTAGTCACATCTAGGGTACAAACAGGTGCTCTGATTGAGCAGCTGACCACTGGAGGGATTAAGGCATGACCTCTCATGAATCCCTCAGTGGTTGCTGTCCCCCTCCCTCTCCCCTGAAAATGACACCGGAAAGGAATACCAGCTGTATGACGGCATCAGATATTATGGGCATTCTAAAGAACACCACAAGCAGGTCTGAGGAGTAGCCTAGTGTTAAGTGCAGTGGACTATAAAACCAGGGGACCCAGGTTCAATTCCAACTTCAGTTTTCTCTCTCTCTCTCTCTCTTTTCCCCCTTTAAATTGTGAGCCCTCCATAAACTGACATATATCTACTGTACCTAAATATGTATGACATCTGCAAGCCTAACGGCTATTGAGGTGGTGTACAGTCAGATACAGTAGGTATTTTCCTGTTTCTGGAGGGCTCAGCATTTAAAATAGGAGATGCAGAGGGATATGAACCTGGGTGCCCTGGTTTACAGTCCATTGCACTAACCACTAAGATGCCCCTCTGCTCTGCAAAGACGTCTGTGTGACCATTTTTGTAAAAATGCTGCCAGACCGACATCCTTGTCTCTGGATTTTTGGCGTTTATAATTTGGACATATAAGTTTGTAAAATGGCTGTTCATTTTGGACATTCTCACATATTTTTGAACAGGAAATCCCGAGATATGGCTGTGATATGGACATTTTTTTTGGACATCATGAAAAGAGCCCTTGGGGGCAGGCCTGGAGACCAGGACCTGGGGCAAAGCAGGAGCAGATGGAGGCAAGGTAGGACCAAGCAGACGTAGGGCTGGAGATAAGGCAGAGCCCAGCAAGACACTAAGACAAGACAGGATCAAGTGAAGGCAGGGCTGGAGACAAGACAGGACCAGGCACAGGTAGGGCCGGAGATAAGGCAGGACCCAGAAAGACATTGAGAAGGAAGGCAGTGAGTGGAAAAGTCATCAGGGAGCACCCAGCTTGCTCCCCCGCCATGGGGCCTCAAAAGAATCATTGGCGCGCATTAGCACCTGCCTATGGAAGCCTCTGCCACAGAAGGCCAGGAGAGAGCAATGTCCCGGAATGGCAAAGGCTGCTATGTAGGCAGCCCACTGTGCCAAAGACTTGTCCTTGGGAGCCACCCCGAGAGACCGTGGACCTGACCCTGCTTCTCTGCCAATGCCCGCAGTTGAGTCAGGGCATGGAGCATGGCCCAGGGCCATGACACAATGAGTAAGGCAAGAGATACCATGGCCACACTTTTGGATCTCACACGGGCAATAGGCCCATACTAAGGGCAAGTACCTAAATAGGCAGGGACTGGTGCCCCCTGTACATGGGGCAAATGGCATGGTGCCCAGATTTCCGTTCCCATGTCTGCGGGTGCATGGCAGCCAGCTATATGTAAGGGTAGGGTAACCAGCTAATGTTTAATAAGGCTTGACATACTGCCTTTCTTAAAAGAAAAATCAAAGGGGTGTACAATCAACAAACTAATCAGAAAAGGAAAGGAACTACAAAAAGTGATAGGAAAGAATAGAAAGCAAAGATTTTTTAAAAACCACACAAAGGCTACATTCCAATGGATCGGACGGCGGACCAACAGCCTAAGAATAAGTAGGGAAAGCAGTAGAAAACAGGTAGATCTTAAGTGCTGACCTAAATTTAAGATAAGATGGCTTGGATCGAATTGCAGGGAGCAATGCATTCCATAGGGACAAGAAGAAGGTTGAGTGCCTGGTAGACTCCAAACGGGAACAGTAGAGATGAGGGTCAGAGAGTTAGTTAGAGAAGACAGACTATACATAGTATGCGAGAAGGAGTGTATGGGGTGATAACTGATTAGAGGTATGCCAGAAAGGAATGATACAGGAACTTGTGGGCCATGGTCAAGATTTTATGCTGAATGCAAAATCGAGGTTGATAACCAGTGGTGTTGCCCAAAGAGAGGAGTGACTCGATCGAAGATGTAGGCACGAGCTAGAATACAAATGGCAGTATTTTGAACTGTTTGCAGTCGTTTCTTGAGTCCAGGGTATCTGAAGCTTGTAAATCACTAAGATTACAATAGTGGTCAGCACTTAATTCTGGCAAATAATTCTATTTAAATAAATAAATAAATACATCCTTGATATCTCATGGAGGGACACCAAACTGGTCCTCAAACGGCCCCATGATTGATTAGGCTGGCCCTGGAAATCATGATTTATGTGTGTCTTTTATAAAATATGCATGCTCATTAGTATTCTGAATCAGGCTACATATGTGAACCGACTATATCAGCTATATAACTGGGTATGTACTGCAGAACCTGTTTGCCTTTTTGCTATATGAAGTCAAAAGAAGGCAATACAGACTTCCACAAGGCTACACCCAGGAACACAAAGGTGGAAAATGCCAAACACAATCTTCAGTGGATCAAGGAAAAGTTTATTGTCCAAGCAGTCTTGCTTTCAGATCGAAGTATGCTGGCGTTCCATTTTTAGATTGATTTACATTATTGTGCTGCATCCTGACTTTTACAGTGGGATTTTACAGTTGATTAACAAGTTATTTGCTGAAACCTGACTTTTACAATAAGATTATACAGTTGATTAACAAGACCCTTGCCAAAGGCTGGAGTGCCAAAACACAGCCCATATTGGGGTTTTCAATGTATGTTCTACACTGCTTGGACAATAAACGTCTTTTTGATCCATTGGCAATTGCATTTGGTGTCTTCCACCTTTGTGTTCCTGCCTTTTTGCTAACAAACTCTGTGGATTGCAGCGTCAGAGAACAAAGCTAGCTGGGAGAAAGAGACTGCCAAACTTTTCCCCACTAGACATTGGAGCTGTGGCCTAATGGTTAGAGCAGCTGCTTAAAAGTCCAAAGTAGGAACTTTAGGTGGTGGGTTTAAGTCCCACTTTTGTCCTAGGTTGTTAGCTGAGAATTTGTATTCTCTCTTGTTGTGGGGTGAGCCCAGAATGCTGTATAACCTTACCCATAGTACCCAATGTACCAGAATGTAACTCACCTTCAGCTACTACTGAAAAAGGTGTGAGCAAAATCCTAAATAAATATGTTTTCGATATCAGCAGAAGTCTCACATATTTAGGGACAGGAGTTTGTACTGCTGTCAATGCAGGGCTCCCCCCACACCAAACACAAAAACAAAAATAACATGCTGAGTCTTGAAGGTTCATTGCTACTCTAATCATTAGGCTATAGCTCAACATGGAGAAATTGGGGATAGTAGGTAAAGTTCTATTCCATTCAGCCCTCAGCCAAAACTAAAATGTGAAGCTCAATAAATCCTGCTGAAAAAGCAGGACTTTACCCCACAATGTTAGGGTCACAGACAGAAGCTTTTTCCTAACAATGGCATTCTTTTTTCATTGTAACCCCCCCCCCCCCAAAAAAAACAGTTATTATTTTGTTTTTTAAAACGTGAACCACTTTATCATAGGCAGTCGGTGGCCCAACTGTTTGGGGAGGCTAAAGGGGACGGAGTTAGGGGTGGTGCCAGGGGTGGGGCTTATATCCATAATTGTCTGACAACACACAGAAAAAAAATGTTAAATAGTCACAATTAATACCATTTATTAAATGTAGATATTAGGTATGTATCATATGTCAAAGAATAAAGTGGTTGTTCAAAGCACATATTAACCAATGTATACTATTCAAAAATGTTATCACTTATTAAATACTGCTATTTCCATCCATTGAAAATCCTCAAATGAAATGGTGAAGTAACATTATGCATGAAAAGGCAGCACTGTAAATATTACACTGGGCAGACCCTAATACACCAATATACCACCCATACGGTAAACACAGACCATCAACAATATTTTTTATTTATTTATTTTATTTATTACATTTGTGTCCAACATTTTCCCACATAGCATGTTTGATGCAAGTTTGATGCTGCTTTTGACTCCTAACTTGTCACTTGCCCGTAACCTTTATCTTGTCTTCCTCTCTTCAATAGTCCCTTTCCCTATGTGTCCTTCTGTCTGTCCTACCCTTATCCTTATTGGTCCTCTCTATCTGTCCTGATTTAGATTGTAAGCTCTTTTTGAGCAGGGACTGTCTTTTCTTCATGTTCAATTGTGAAGCGCTGCATACGACTGGTAGCGCTATAGAAATGATTTATAGTAGTAGTAGTAGTAATAGCAGTAGGCTCAATGTGGCTTACAATACGAAACAATCAATATATATAAATGGCGAGTGTCGTACTCACTCGCAAATGCGCAGTAGAGACCCTCTCTGCCCCGCCCCCGCATCAATACGTGATGACGGGGGCGGAACAGAGAGGGTCTCTACTGCGCATTTGCGAGGGACACCACCGTCGCTAACGCTCCCCCCACCCGGAGTTGCCGCCACCACCCACCTTCCACCCGGTCGGGCCCTCGCTCCGCTATTGAAACAGCAAGGGCACGCAGCACACAGCTCTGCTGAGCTGCCGTCGGCCTTCCTTCTTCTTCTCTGCCTGTGTCCCGCCCTCGACGACGTTACATCACACGAGGGCGGGACACAGGCAGAGAAGAAGAAGGAAGGCCACAGCAGCTCAGCAGTAGAGCTGTGTGCTGCGTGCCCTTGCTGTTTCAATAGCGGAGCGAGGGCCCAACCGGGTGGAAGGTGGGTGGCGACGGCTCCGGGGGGGGGGGCAACTCGAGGGGGAGCGGCAGCGGCGAACTCGGCGGCAGGGTGGGGGGCCTTTCAACCCCCCCTTCCTATACTAGCCCATTTTTACGGGCTGAACGGCTAGTATTTCAATATGAAACAAGGGATCATAATATCACAATTCGTCATGTACAGCCACAAAACAACCTGTTAGGGTGGATAGTGTTCACAATGAACTCCTTCTATTAACGACTAGATAGAGATAAGAGTTTTCAATTTTGGTACAGTATAAGTCATCATAAGAACAAAATATAAGAAAACCAATGGACTGCATTAGGGGCTTATAGCCCATTTAGTTATGTTTAAACAAAAGAGATCTGCATGAAACAAAATATTTATTTTTATTTTAACTTATAAAATCTCTCTCTCTCTCTCTCTGCCCCAATCCAGTATTGCTCCACTGTCTTGCCCCTCACCACCATCCAACATTGCTCCTATGCAGTGGTGTGCTGGTAAATGTTTTAACAACAGGCTCACGCCCTGGTCCCCCTCTGCGCCCCCCCCCCAAATTGCAGAGCTGGCAATAGCCAGGGAGAGAGCCTGGGGGGGGGGGGGGGGCAATGTATTACTCCAGGAAAAAAAAATTAAATGATCTCAGGTTCCAATCTAATTCATGTTTACTGTGCGATAAAATAGTAACATAGTAACATAGTAGATGACGGCAGAAAAAGACCTGCACGGTCCATCCAGTCTGCCCAAGAAGATAAATTCATATGTGCTACTTTTTTATTTGTACTGTCCTCTTCAGTGCACAGACTGTATAAGTCTGGCCAGCCCTATCCCCGCCTCCCAACCACCAACCCCGCCTCCCAACCACCAGCTCTGGCACAGACCCTATAAGTCTGCCCAGCACTATCCCTGCCTCCCACCACCGGCTCTGGCACAGACCGTATAAGTCTGCCTAGCACTATCCCCGCCGCCCAACCACCAGCCCCGGCACAGGCCGTATAAGTCTGCCCAGCACTAGTCCCACCTCCCAACCACCAGCCCCAGCACAGACCGTATATGTCTGCCCAGCACTAGCCCCGCCTCCCAACCACCAGCTCTGCCACCCATTCTAGGCTAAGCTCCTGAGGATCCCTTCCTTCTGCACAGGATTCCTTTATGTTTATCCCACGCATGTTTGAATTCCGTTACCGTTTTCATCTCCACCACCTCCCGCGGGAGGGCATTCCAAGCATCCACCACCCTCTCCGTGAAAAAATACTTCCTGACATTCTTCTTGAGTCTGCCCCCCTTCAATCTCATTTCATGCCCTCTCATTCTACCGCCTTCCCATCTCCGGAAAAGGTTCATTTGCGGATTAATACCTTTCAAATATTTGAACGTCTGTTCCTCCTTTCCTCCAGGGTATACATGTTCAGTTCCGCAAGTCTCTCCTCATACTTCTTGTAACGCAAATCCCATACCATCCTCGTAGCTTTTCTTTGCACCGCTTCAATTCTTTTTACATCCTTAGCAAGATACGGCCTCCAAAACTGAACACAATACTCCAGGTGGGGCCTCACCAACGACTTGTACAGGGGCATCAACACCTCTTTTCTTCTGCTGGTCACACCTTCTAGCTACGGCCACCGGCTTGTCACACTGTTTCATCGCCTTCAGATCCTCAGATACTATCACCCCAAGATCCCTCTCCCCGCCTAACACATACGCCTCTCTTGGATTTCTACTCCCTAAGTGCATCACTTTGCATTTCTTCGCATTGAATTTTAATTGCCAAACCTTAGACCATTCTTCTAGCTTTTTCAGATCCTTTTTCATAAATAAATAAGTAAATAAATATAAACTTTTAATGCTGAGCACCTGATTCTCAAAGTGAACATATTCCAAACACTATAATGAAAATAAAATGATTTGTTCTACCTTTGTTGTCTGGTGACTTTGTTTTTCTGATCATGCTGGCCCAGTATCCGATTCTGCTGTTCTGTCCTCTTAACTCCGTTTTCAGGGCTTCCTTTCCATTTATTTCTTTCCTTTCCTCCTTTCTTCTTCATTTCTAGTCCTCAGCAGACTTGACTGTACAGTGGATCCAGCTTCTGCCTATTTTCTTCATTCATGTGAAGTTTTTCTCCTCTCTTCCTTTTCCCTCATCTCCTTCCTCACTCCTTCCTCCCCTCCATCCATGTCCAGCATTTCTTCTCTCTCTCCCTGCCCTCCCCTCCCATCCACCCATACCCAGCGACCCTCCTCTCCTCCACCCTGCCCTCCATCCACCCATGTCGCATTGGTCGCCTGTGGCGCAGTGCACTGAATTCAAACTTTTGTTATTGGTGTTTCAAGTGTGGCAGGGTGTTGCTCCTGAGGCCTTAGTGTGCAGCCCTTCTCAGGTGTTACGGTCTCAAAACCAGAATTTGTTGGTTGTTCCATCTTTTCATCTAGTATTCTTGAAGGAAATTTGTGGTTGAGGTTTTCTTTTATTGCTGGTCCTTATTTGTGCTCCCCAGTTTAAGAAATTGCTAAAAAAAAAACTGGTTATTTTCTAGGGCGCTTGGCTGATAGGTTATTTCTGAGTTTTTAGAGTTTGCAATTTGTAAGATTGTGTATTGTTTGCGTTTTTTAAAATGAATGTTTTATTGTACCTTGTCAAGATGTTTGGATAGGCAAGTTATAAATGTATTAAATAAATAAATAAGTAAGTAAATAACCTGTCGGATCAATATTCAGCTGGTGACAGCCAGCTATTTTTAAACACTGACTGCCATGGGTACTTAGAGCAATGGAGTGTTAAGTGACTTGCCCAAGGTCACAAGTTGCTGCTGTAGGAATCAAAACCAGGATCAAAGCTTGCTGCACTAATCAGTAGGCTACGCCTCTAAATATATAAATTATGGAGTTAATTTTTATTAAAAAAATAGATGTATATGTATAAAAGGCAGTGGTATCAGTAGATACTTGTATCATGAATTCTTAAAATACTGCTTCCTGAAGATTAGTAGTACCAATGTGACTGTCATTTGTGCTATAAAGCTCCAGCTTGGAGGGCTCATGTCTTTAGAAAATCTCTATGTCTGGATTTTGTCTATCCAGCGAAAGAACTGCCTGACTCATTAAAATATTCACTGAAATATTGCCAGCAGGTCAGCCTGTAACCTCAGTGGTACTATTTTGGTTCAGTCTCACAATTTCGGTCTGGGAATTTTTGTGACTGGGAAATGCTAAGCCCTTCATTACCAGCCCCACCCAGCTTTGTGTAGCTATAAAAAAATAAAATAAAAAGGAAAGTAAATACACTTTCAAGATTATCCTTAGCTAAGCAGCTAAAAATCAAAAGTACACTTATTGAACATAAAGGGGTAATTATAAAATTATAAAGAACAGGTCCAGGGTTGTGCACACATGAAAGTGTGTGCTACCTATGAATAAGATATACTTTTGTGGAACAGTGATCTGGGAAAGCCAGGGTTCAAAGCCAGTTGATGCTCCTTTTGACCTTGGGCAAGTCGTTTAACCCTGTTTTTGACTCAAGTACAAATTTAGATTGTGAGCCCTCCAGAGAGAGGAAAATACCTACTGTACCTGAATGTAACATGCCTTGAGCTACAACCGAGAAAGTTGTCAACTAAATCCAATCATATCTAATACATATGTAGGCACTGGAAAGTAGGCAGAACTGGAGTGCATGCATGCATGCTATAAAAAGCACATATATGCACCAATTCTTACCAGCAATACAAGCACAAATTTACACTATCCTTGAGCAAGTGCATATTTATGTGGATGTTTTTTTGTACTGTGAATCTAGGAGCCAATCTAATTGACCTTCCAGCCAGGAACAGGTCCAAATCTTCTCGAACATATCTCAACCTTCACCTGCCTAATTGCAAAGGTCTCAAATACAAAACCTACTATGCATCCAACTTCTCCGTTATAGGCAGCCAACTTTGGAATGCCATTCCAAGTTTCATCCGAACAACAAACGAACATCTATGCTTCCGAAAGCTGCTGAAAACATACCTCTTCAAACAAGCCTATCCAAACGACCCAACTTAATTTGCCACCTTAATCCACACCACTAACATTAAACGTGCCTCAACCCTCCCCCCAACATCTCTTCCTCTTGTCCTTCCTTATACAACTGCATTATCTTTGTGATACTGTTTACCCATACATTGTATTACCTTTATGATACTTGTACCCATACATTGTAAGCCGCACTGAACCTGCTATTGAGCGGGGTATAAATGCCAGAAATAAATAAATAAAAGAACATACAACCTATATTGCCTTTATAACATACTCATATAAAAAAAGGCCCTGAGCACAATAACTCTATCTAAAGAACAATCACAAAAGAAATATATCCTTTCTATGAAGGTCCAAGAATTAACTCATAATAGAGAAACCATCCAAAAAGAATCTTCACTTTCAGAGTACAATCATCATAAATATAATAAACAATCACACTTATCTCATCATTTGTTTGCACCTATGCAGAGGTGGTTCTCAACTTGAATACTTCAACATGGTACCATATTTCAAAAGGTTCTGCATCAGGGAGAAATCATTTGAAGAAGTCAGAGTTTGGCTTTACTATCTGCTTAGCAAGAGGCCCTTTTTGTAATGGGTTGGCGCGCAGTTACCGCGGGGTTAGCGCGGGAGCCCTTACCACTACCTCAATGGGTGGCAGTAAGTGCTCCCCCCAAAATGGCCACATGGTAGGTGGTTCACCTACCGCACGGCCATGTCGTTTCAGGAAAAAAAAAAGACAACCTTTTACCTGCTGCGTTAAAAGAGGCCCTCAGCGCACATCAAAAACACACGCTGATGCTAGCGCAGGCCCCCTTTTACAGAAACCTAGTAAAAGGACCCCCAAATTTGCTACTGCTTACTTCAGCCATCTGGGCCCATTACTCCTCAATTTCAAAACATGGTACCATATATATCTACCAAATGTTCCAAAAGCAGCCTACTTGTTGGTGTATATGTAATACCACTGTCATACACACTGCCTGTGAGAAAGTCAAGGTAGGTTGAATCTGTGAGATGAGTGAAGGTGTGAGAACGAGAATGGGGGAGGTGGGGAAGGAGGGAGGGATGGCCCGTCAACATTCTCAGCTGGAGAATCGGAAGTGGAAATAGAGTACTGTTACTGTACTGAACCCCAACCGCTACATGAGTGAATGCCCTCCCCTCCAAGGTGTTCATGCTACAGCTGGCCCAGTCCTTCCCAAGATAAATATGCCAAGTAAAGCATTTGGTGCATTATATCTTTAAATAGTTAAATATTAAAAGCAGAAAAGAGAGATACAAACAGTAGACTAGTGAAACATCAATTATTAAACATATAATTTAGAAAAGAGTAACTTGTGCATAAAATATATTATTTAATATTTTAAAATGCTACATATTTCAGAAGCTAAATTGAAACTAAATTGTTTTATTCTTCTCGCATGTCTTTCATCTTCTTTGCTTCTCCTTATACCAATCCATTTTCCTTTTCTTCTATGGCATTTTCCTTTTTTTCAGTAGCATTGTTTTTTCCCTCGTGCTTCCCTTTATTTCCCCCTCCCTCTTCACTTTTCTGTCCAGCTCTCCCTTTTTCTCTCTTCCATTATCATATTACTTCTTCATCTGTTTCATTTCCTCTCATCCACGACACTCATCTGTTTCTGTACTCCTCTCTTAGTCCATTTCATTGTCTCCATTTTTCTCCCATCTTTTTGATGCTTATTCCTTTTTCCTTCCCTCATATTCTTGACCCGCATTACTTCCTACTTTTCATTTCACTTTTTCTAGCTATCACCCTCCAGCACATAGGTCCTCATATTTAACAGCAGTGCGACTGCCTAAATGTTATATGCATATATACCTGTTTATTCTAGTATTCTGCAAAGGAAAGTAGGCACCTACTTTCCTTTATAGAATAGGCTGCTAAGGTGCACTCTCCAGGCACCTAATTGGAGGCACCCAATTGTGGAATTGCCCACATGATAAGTACATAAGTAATGCCACACTGGGGAAAGACCAAGGGTCCATCGAGCCCAGCATCCTGTCCACGACAGTGGCCAATCCAGGCCAATGGCACCTGGCGAGCTTCCCAAACGTACAAACATTCTATACATGTTATTCCCGGAATTGTGGATTTTTCCCAAGTCCATTTAGTAGTGATGTTTAGTGCCACCTTCACCTCTACACCCCTCCCCAAGCTGGCCCACAGTGATAAGGAAAGAATGTGTCATTTAGCAATTTAAATGGCCTGATTCTGTTCATATAAGGGTTGGCGGTGGTGAGCAGCTTACAAGACGTGAGCTGACTTAACTCCAGATATTCAGTGCCAGGGAATGAGCAGCTCCAGGCATTGAATAACCGGGTATGACCACTGATACGGAAGTTAAGTGGGCACCGGCCGATATTCCAACTGGTGCCTGGTTAACTCGCTGCATAAAGTCAGGGCAGCCTTTTATTTCTGTCCTAACTTTATGTGCTTTCATAGCTGGTTAGCAGACTTGAAAATCATTACTAATCAGCTAATTTTCTGCTCCGCCCCAATTCCACACCCTGACTACTCACAAACTAGCTGGTTTTGTCACGAGTGGGGAGAGGGGATTTTCAGCGGCATTATCTGATTATGTGCTGCTGAACATCCCCAGATAACCCTGCACAAATTACTTAAATGTCCAGGAGCCTCTCCTGGCTGTTAAATTGCTTTGAATATGGACCCCATAATTTTCAACATATACAGATAAAAAAAAAAGTATGTACTTGCTGGCTGCCAGTGCATTGTAAAGTAGTGAAGGGCAATTCTATAGTAAACATACATAGGTAAAAAAAACTCAGCACATAAACGATCTAATTTCTACATGCTGATGGAGTTACAGCATCATGTTATAGTGTAGACTTATTGGCTGATATCACTGTACTGTCATTCACGGGCTAACTACTTTCCATTGCCAACTAGACTGGAATATCTCTGATTCCTGAGGCAGGCGCTTGCCATGCTGAAACGCAGGACTACGTCGAGCCCATTCAGTTTTCTTGATATTTTGGACTTATCAGCCTTTGTATCTTACATATTTTTAGCATTATAAATAAATTATATCCTGTGGTTGGAATTACATCATTGGTCTCCCCCGATTGTTCTCTTTGTACCTAAATGGAGGCACCACTTCTAGAACTGTCACCTTGGACTGTCATGCTGGGCAGGCATGTAGAGCAGGATTTGCTATTCTCCCCTTTCTCTTATTGTTCTTTCCTCCCCTCCTCCCCCCTTTAACAAAGCAAGATGCACTTAAGTGATGTCCCTTGGCATACCTGCATCTTTTAAGAAGAAGCTATGGGCCATGTTTACTAAGGTGAGCTAGCATTTTTAGTTTATACTAACCGTGTAGTTGTCCATAGGAATATTATGGGTATCTACACGGTTAGCGCGCGATAATGCTTAACGCGTGTTAAAAACGCTAACACGTCTCTAGTGTTGCTCAGTAAACAAAGCCCTGTGTTTTTTTTGTCAAGAAACCTTGCCAACTTTGGTCTACAGAGCGATTTAACCAGCCAGAAACAGTTCCCGGCCAATTAAATCGTCTGTTCAGGGCTAGCTGGTCATTTTCAGTGGCACTTAACTGACTAGTTCTGCTGAAAATGTCCGGTTAGCACCTATCACCTACTTTGGGGGGGGGGGGGGGGGGGAATCTGGGGCAGAGTCTGTATTCTATGATTGCCTATATTCAGCATTTAACCAGCCAAGGTAACCACATAAAAGTCAGTCCTATCTTTTTGGGATGCCCCATAGCCAGTAAGTGCTTACTATTATACTTAACTGGCTTTGCGTAGCCAGCTCCGCAAACCTGGAAATCCAAAGCTGAAGCCCAGAAATGGCCAGCATTGAATTTCCATGTATAACACTAGTAGCGGTCAGCAAAATACTGAGCACTGTGGCTGAATATTAGGTCCTTTGTTATAATAAAAAGCTGTTCTGTTTCTATAATTATGTTTAGATTTAATCTTAGTACAGTGCAAGATAGCAAAGGAGGCAGGGCTCATGCTCAAATTAAAATAAATATTGGTTTAAACTACAAACCATCTTTCGATTGAATGTTTTACCCTCTATTTTGCTCTTTGTTCTACCAGTGATTTTAACATATCCCTTTATTTGTCCATTCAGCAGATATTAAACTTCACTTTGAAAACAAAAATAGTTTGTTTTTTGTGGTTTTCTATGCAAACAATTTGTTTAGCCCTACTTTAAGACTCTTGGGTTCCAATGCATATAACTAAACCCTTTAAAACTAGAATTCTTGAGCTTATGTTTAATATCATTTTTTTCTTTATCATCAGTTTTAAGATCCAGGTTGTTAAGTCCTTTTCTACAGTTCACATTTATTTCAACCTTATCATTCTTGGACACTTCCAGGAGCTTCGGCTTCAGCCTCCCCACCCCCTCATTTCTCCGTGCTATGAATGTGAAAGCATTTTTTCCCATGACACGGTGCTTAGGGTAGAACAGGATACTGTACTGCAGGTGTGGCTCACCACATTGCAGACTTATGTAACAGGATAACCTCCACTGATTCCTGCTTTTGCAACTGGATATCATTTGCCCTTTTAACAGGGGTCTGCCCTGCCCTGATGGTTTCAGTGATTTACACCTTAACCTCAAGATCAATCTTATAATTATAATGCTGCATGAAAGCAGCATTTGGTCTCCAAATATCTACCATAAGATTATAAATTTGTGGGAAACAGACAAAAAGCTCTATTTTAAAAGGTCCTCCTATTACAAACTTTTGGTAATACACTGAGCTTTTCATATTTGAATTATGTATTATAATTTTTAGACTTTTACATGTGCAGTCACTGAATTATGTTTCATTTCTTACCACCTTTGGTGGGCTACAATGGTAGAGTCCTCTGAAGTCCATCCATTTTCCAACATCTAGGGGTATGATATAAAAGAATCTTTGAACAGACCTTTCCGTTCCAAATTGGAAAAAATTTGGAATTCGCTTCCTTCACATATTAGGCTGTGCAGTGATTATATATCTTTTCATTGTAAATCAAAAATTTTAGTTTCAGAAATTTTTTTTCAGATTATAAGTATTGAGTGGCCCTTCTTTTCTGTAAATTATAAGATATAATGGGGCCCTTTTAATAAGCTGCACTAAAAAGTGGTCCACGCTAGTACATGCTGAGGCCACTTTTAGCACGGCTGTAAAAAGGCTGCCTTTTTCATTTGTTCAATTAATGGCCAAATGCTAATTTCCCAATTAGCATATGCCGATTAGCGCAGAAGCCCTTACCAACACCTATTTAATAGGTGGTAAGGGCTCCTGAGCTACCCACATGCTAATCAGCATGCAGTAATGCAGCTGAGCTAGCTGATTAGTGCTGGGCATACCTACTCTGTTCCTCCAAACACGCTTCCAGCACTAAAAAATATTTTCAATTTTTTAGGGCATGTGCAGTGTATGCTGATCCCCAAACTACCATGGGACACCTCAGTGCATCCCACAGTAGGTGTTTTTACTGCAGCTTAGTAAGAGACTTAATATTGTAATTGCTAGAAATGATTAGTTGCTTCTATTGTAATCCGCAGTGAACTGTGAGGTGTCTAGTGGAAAATAAGTATTATTACTGTATTGGATTGGATTGGATTGATGAACCTCTTAGCCACAAAATGTAAGTATGAGGAGGGGTCCCTGAACCTACAGTGTTACAGAATGGAACTGTGTCAGACCATGACATTTAATAATATTTGAAAAAGGTTCATTGACAAAGCTGGGACTGACTTCCTTCTTTGGGTAAACTCCCCAAAAAAGGGTTAATTTTGTGCATATTCTAATAAAGAATGAACCTCACTCCTATGCTGGAGTATGTTGGAGATGGTCTTGGTGTCTCAAATTCACTGCTAATGCTCACCTCAACACTTGCATTGATCCAAAGAGATCCTCCTCTAGATATGCTTGGAAAGTCTTTTATATCAGGTGACTAGTTACAAATAAACTTGTTTTGAACCACTCCAAATCGAATATCCTTCTTTTTACCAATCGTCCAGGCCTAACACTAGTAGCACCCATTTAACTCTGTTCCACTTCGGTACTTGTAGTCCAAACTGTAAAGATATTAGGTGTCCTTTTGGACTTTTCGCTCTCTTTCCTCCCACAGATCTCTTCTGCCTGCTTAAATCACTTTGAATATTGGCCCCAGTATTTTATTTTCAGTTTTTAGCGATTGGAAAAATATCACTTTTGGGAAGATGCATTACTTGGGATCGCAGGTACTGGCAATATTCAGTGCTTGTGCCTGCATAGTTAACCAAACTAATTTAGGATAGCTTCAAAGCTGTTCTAAACTCATCTGGTTAGCATGTGAGCCCAGCTGAATATCAGTTGGAACTTGCATAACTTTTCACAATGTTCACTCCTTCTGATTCTCTTCCCACCCACCCTCTTCTTCCAATCCTGCACCCCTGCTCCCCCCTCTTCCCTGACAAAGATAGACCCACCCCCGGTCCTAACAGCCCCTACCCCAGGCCTACCTAGGATCTCTAGTGGTCCAGTCACTCCTGTCCCTAGTGGCTGCTGCAGTAAAATAGCTGCCACAATCTCTCAAGGCAGTCTCGTGGTACTACTGTTTCCTATCCCCTATTTAGCTTTTCATACCCCCATCATGTCCTCTTCAGCACCTTTATTTATACACTAGTAAAAAAGGCCCGTTTCTGACACAAATGAAACGGGCGCTAGCAAGGTTTTCCTCGGAGTGTGTATGTTTGGGAGAGTGTATGTGAGAGTGACTGTGTGAGAGACAGAGTGAAAGTGTGAGTGTGTGTGTGTGTGTGAGAGACAGAGTGAGTCTGGGTGTGAGTGTGTTTGTGAGAGTGTGTGTGTGTGAGAATGAGAGTGTGTGCAAGTGTGTATGTGAGACACAGTGTGAGAGAGAGAGAGAGTGTGTGTGTGTGTGTGTGTGTGTGTGCGAGAGAGAGAGTGTGTGTGAGACACAGATTCTCTGTGAGAGTGAGTGTATGAGACCAAGCGAGTGTGTGAGTGACTGTGTGGCACATAGAGAGTGAATGTGATACAGTGTGAGACAGAGTGTGTGAGAGTGTGAGTCAGAAAGACATTGTATATGAGAGAGAGTGTGAGCCCTGCCCTCCCAATCCATGCCCATCTGTCCCTGCCCCCTCCATTCATCCTTTTCCAGCAATTCCCCTCTCTCCCTGAGCCCTGCCCTCCCAATCCATGCCCATCCATGCTCCTCTGTCCCCTGCCCCCTCCATTCATCCTTTTCCAGCAATTCCCCTCTCTCCCTTCCATGTCCCCCCCCTCGCATCCATGCTCCTCTCTCTCCCATGTCCCAGCCTGGCCCGGCCTCTTCTCCCCCCCCCTTTGCATCCATGCCCCCCCCTTTGCATCCATGCTGTCGTTTCTCCCCTGCCCTCCCGCTCCCATTGTTCAACTTTACTCCCCACCCTCTTCTCTCCCCCAACATCTCTTTTTGTTTTTTTTTTTCTTTTTAAATTTACCTCCGTGGCGGTTCCGGCAGCGCAGCGTCAGGGAAGGAGGCGGCGCTCCCGACGTCTAGCCTTCCCTTCGCTGTGTTCCGCCTTCTTCTGACGTCATCCTTGACGTCAGAAGAAGGCGGAACACAGCGAAGGGAAGGCTAGAGACGTCAGGAGCACCGCCTCCTTCCCTGACGCTCCGCCCTCGACGTCAAGTTTGACGCGTGGGCGGGGCAGACACAAAGTGATCTCACCCCCTTCACTTTTGGAACGTTGGGTAAGTGAGGCTTCATTCGAACGTTGGAGGTGCGTTTTATATAGAGAGATTCTGTCTTATCTTCACAGCCCCATCCATTTCCTCTCTGTTACCCCTTCCCCATTGCTTCCACAATCTTCATAGTTTCGTACCATCTTTCCACTTCATCCCATCCCACTCCCCTTTCTTGCCTTGTCTCAAATACCCCAGCTCATTTAAAACACCTTTACACATATTCTCTCCCAGTTGCATCCCTATCATTACTGAACAATCTCTGAAACCCTACTCACTCTCTTAAGTCCCCACCTCCATCATCCCCAAGTCTCCATTCTGCCACAAAGTCCCCCATTCCTACCAAATCTTCTACCTAATTCCTGAATCCCTGTTCTCCCTCATTGCCAAGTCCTAATCTAATCTCAATCCTGAAAGTCATTTTTCTTGGGAAATGGGCACTTGACACTCCTAAGGTTCCTTTCCTGTAGTGACAGCATTACACTTGCTCACACCTTCTCACTCACGCTCCCCAGGTTTACCCATCACTCTCAATCCTCCATACAGCCTTTGATATGGTCTGTCACAGAATACTGATGAATAAACTGAATGGGCTGAACTTAGGACCCAATGTGGTGAACTGGATTGGAAACTGGTTGACTGACAGGTGGCAGAGGGTGGTGGTAAATAGAAGCCACTTGGAGGAAAGGAAAGTGAGTAGTGGATTGCCTCAGGGAGTGGTGCTGCGGCCAATTCTGTTTAATATATTTGTGAGAAACATTGCTGAAAGGTTAGAAGGAAAAGTTTGACTTTTTGTGGATGCCACAAAGATAGCCAATAGAGAAGATGCCCTGGAGGGAGAAGAAACCATGAGAAGGGATCTCCAAACATTGGAAGAATGGTCAAGGGTCTGGCAGTTAAAATTTAATGCGAAGAAGTGCAGAGTGATGCACTTAGGATGCAAAAATCTAAAAGAGATGCACCAGAAAAGAGGGGAGAGATTGGTAAACTCAGCTCAGGAGAGGGACCTGGGAGTGATAGTGTCTGAGGATCTCAAGGTGATGATACAATGCGGCAAGGCAATGGCCGTGGTCAGAAGGATGCTGGGCTGCATAGAGAGGGGTATAACCAGCAAAAGAAAGGTAATGATGCTCCTGTACAAGTCGTAGTGCAGTCCCACTTTGGAGTATTGTGTTCAGTTTTGGAGGCCATATCTTGCTAATGTGCCTCACCCCCTCAACTTTGGGTATGCTGTAATAGGTAAAGGGTGTCTCAACAGCCGGATGATTGTAGGTGTGACAGCTTAGTTGAAACCCCAGTCACCAAGGCTGGAAAGTGGGTACAATAACTAACCACATCTCTTAATCTCTAAGACTACGAGAGGAAAATAAACTAAAATTTTAGGATTCTTTCTTGCCCAAGCTTCCAAAATCAGATAACAACCAGGTGTTCTTTTTCATGTAACCAGATAACATTTATTCAAAACTTTTTCAATAAAACAGTAACCGCAGTTAAATAAAAACAAGTAATATTTCATAAACCCCCAAATTTACCATACATTCATTTTTTCTTCTACAGATTGAATTTCATCGCTGCACCAGATTAAATATCAGATAAGTTCTTCATTTTTCTTCCCTCTTTATTTTTTTTAACCCTTACTAATGTCTTTAAGTATTCCCTTAATAGGTGTTTCTTTAGAATGTGATTCTTTGTGTTCACCTTGACTCCCAAACACATTCTGACCAACTGCCCAACCACCGTTGCCATGGAGACCAGTGCTGGCTTGCCATTCCGGTCAGCTCAGCCAATCACTATCCCTTTTAAAAATTCTAAACTGGCCAAGCTGACCTGTGGAATGTTGACCAGCGCTGCTCCAGCTCCATTTTAAACAGAAAAATCCCATAGATTTCAATGGAAAAATGTTTCAAAAAATCCTAGCCACCCTACATTTCACCCAAAACACTTAACATTTGGCCCAAAAATTAAATCCCCCATTCTCTATCCATCCCTGTTTTTCAATTTTAAAAATCCCAAATTCCAGTGTCCGCCCTCAAATAAACTATTCTAAACGCCTCCAAAATCCCTAAATCCGACCAAAAACCATCCCATAAATTTCCAACTCTCCTTCCGGACCTACCCTATCGAATTTTAAAAACTTTACCCCTAATTAACCCCTTAAAAACAGACCCCTCCCAAAAGACCCCCTTAAAATATTAAAATTCAAAATGTAACCCACTGGAAAAATCAGGAAAAATCCCCTGAACCCGAAACCGAAAACCAAATTTAAATTGAACAAATCCCCAAATTTTTAAAAATCAAAAACCATATTTATACAATTTAAAAATAAATAAATTAAAATTTCGGGTTAAAAACCCCCTTACCTTAATCTAGATTTTCTGTGCACACGACGCCTGCCACTGGTTCCGGTCCTCGACATCCTGGGGCCGAAACGGAGTTAAAAATAAAAAAGCTCCGAAACCGGGCCCAAAATTTAGGCCCCGGCTTCGGCCTAAATGGAAGAACGCGCAATCCCGATATGTGCATGAGGCGCGCCACCTCATGCACACGCCTCTCGCTACGCGACGTCCTCTTCTTGCTGGCCATCTTCCTCGGCGCGATCCAGGCCCTCTCCCCCATCTCTCCTCCTCGGCGCCCCTCTCCCTCCGGACTGCAGAGCCCAAAACAAAAATATTCAGCGCTGCCTCACGCCGCTGCCCGATCCTCCTCACCTGGCCCAAGGACTCACACCCGTCCCCGGGCCACAACAACACAACACTGCTCCTCCTCTCAGCGCTGCCTCCTACAGCGCTCCTTCCTGGCCCCAACTCAGGCCCGAAAACCTCTTCTCTCCCGGAGACGTGCCCAATCATCTCCGGGAACCCCAAAAAAACCCCTAGCGCTCCCGACACCACGTACGAGCCCGAAATCGGCCCTGAAAATCGCCGGCATGCACTTCTTCACTCCCGGGGATGTGCTCAATTGTCCCCGGGAGCCAAAACAACAAAATTGCGGCGCTCCATAACGCCTCTCAATCCAGTCGACCAGCCCCCACAAAACGGACCCGAACACCACAACGAGCCCCGACCCAACACTCTGGACCCGGACATGCCCAACCATCCTGGGTCTCCCAAAAACAGCACTGCTGCCTCTACAAGCCTCAGGCTTTGCCAACTTCCCCAGCTTGCCTGCTCCTAAGACTTCCAAAGCCTCAGGTAAGTATTAGTATTTTTTCTTTCCCTTTTAACCCCTAACCCAATGTTACACTAAGGATGTAAAAAGGCTTGAAGCGGTTCAGAGAAAAGCAAGATGTACGAGGAGAGACTAGCTGACCTGAACATGTATACCCTGGAGGAATGGAGAAACTGGTGTGATATGATTCAGATGTTCAAATATTTGAAAAGTAGAAATCTGCAAACAAACATTTTCCATAGACGGGAAGGTGGTAGTACCAGAGGACATGAATTGAGGTTGAAAGCGGACCGACTCGGGAATAATGTCAAGACATATTTTTTCATTGAGAGGGTGGTAGGTACCTGGAATGCCCTCCTGCAGGAGGTGGTGGAGATGCAAATGGTAACGGAATTCAAAAATGCATGGGATAAACACACAGGAATCCTTTTTGAAAGGAATGGATCCAAAGAAGCTTAGTGGAGATTAGGAAGAAACACCACTAATTGGGATGCAAAGCCAATGCTGGGAAAGACTTCTACTGTCTGTGCCCTGATTATGGCTAAATAGATTTGGATGGGCTGCAGTGGAGCTTATCAGGGGCTTCAACAACTTCAGAAATTTAGAAGGACAGTGTCGGGCAGACTTCTACGGCCTGTGTCCTGAAAATGGCAAGGACAAATCAAGATCAGGTATACATATGAAGTATCACATCGTACCATATGTAATGTAATTGGGCAGACTGGATAGACCATACAGATTTTTATCTGCCGTCATCTACTATGATACTCCCCACCCCTAAGCATACACTCTCTTTCTTTCCCTAGTCAAAACCCCTCACTCACCAGACCCTCTTTTAAAGCTCATCTTTTCTGTACAATATTCAGTTGGCAGAATGAAAAGAATGATGGGGAGGGGGGGCTCAGGCCACCTTCCCTTTTTGCAGCCAGCCTAGTGATAGTGCAGCGGCTTGAGATCCTGGGGAATAGGGTTCAATTCCCACTGCAGTTCCTTGTGACTGTGGGCAAGTCACTTAACCCTCCATTGCCCCAGGCACAAAATAAGTACCTGTATATAATATGTAAACCGCTTTGATTGTAACCACAGAAAGTCAGTATACCAAGTCCTATTCCCCCTATCCCTAGCAGTGGCAATGATTATGACCACAGGGAACAAAGCAGGACCCCACATTTCTTGGCCAGCCTAACAGCAGTGACTGTGGCCACAGGGGAGGGAGAAGGATAAAATATTTACAGCCCAGAGTGCTGGTAGAAGTGAATGTGCTGGAAGGAGAAGTACGTTCAGGACACAGTGATGCTGATTGGTAGCAGAAATTGTGATCACTGGGGAGAAAGGAAAGCAGAAGTAAGAAGTGGTTATGGGGATTTCAAATACCTGATTCTTGGATCTGTGTTCTTCCTAGAGTCAGCAGACACATGTGGTTGTTAAGGCAAGTATAGGCTTGCTGTCTATGTCAAATATTTAGTGACACACCAGTGTGATGTCACACATTGGTTGAGAACCACTGCCTCAGACTGAACTCCATGTGCCACTACTCTTTGTCATCTACTGTTCAGTCAGTTTAGGGCTCAGACCAACAGTGTTCCAAAAGCAAAGCTGAAATCTAAGAACACCACATCTAGTGGCCCTCCCCCAATCCAACTCTCTGATCACCCAAAGAAATTGATTAATCTGACAAGACTTACTTCTAATAAAACTATACTGCCTCAGATTCTGTAATCCATTGGATTCCAGAAACCTCATTATCTACTGTTTTAGAAGTGTTTCCATTCGTTTACTTATTACCAAGGTCACACTAACTGCTCTATAGTTCCCAGCCTTCTCCTTATTTCCATTTTTGTGGTGAGGAATCAAATCCACATATCTCCAGTCCTCTGGGATCACTCTAGACCAGGGTGGGCAACCTTGGTAAACGAGGGCCACAACCCAGTCGGGTTGTCAGGATTTACCCAATAAATATTGAGATCTATTTGTATGCGCTGCCTCCATTGTATGCTTTACCTTCATCAGCCTCTACAATTCCACAGACATAACACTGTTTGTTTCTGTTCAAATAGTGTTAGAAGTCATTCTCAAAGTATCAAGAATTCAATATTCAGCCAATGAATGAAGTTCTCATTGCCAGAAGTAATGCTAGAATCATCCATTAATACCAATGATATTACAATGTCAAAGTTTTTGGTCTTGTCACGTCCTATACTGGATATAGAGAAAATGGCTCGTACATAAGCTAGAGGATCAGTTTAAGAAATGCCAAAATTGCTCCTATGGTAAGTAAAAGGCACCAAGTCACTGTGGCAGTATTCCAGCATGAATTATGCCAGTCTTGAACAAACGTAGGTATATTTGATTTCAGGGCTGTTGAGTATGAGTAAAAGTCATATAGGGGTTATTTTAGAAGCCTTATTTGGCATTTCCACATGGGAATTCAGCATTTACACATGGAAATGGCATCCATGTGTAAATGGCAGCTTTAAAGAGCTCAGTTTACAGATAGATGTTCATAATACATAGAAATTGCAAGGGGGCATGTTGGGGGTATGGTTTGGGCATGGCCTGGTTGGGTCAAAATCTACATGCGTATTCCCTATTCCTGGCATGTATAGGTTTTTAAGAAGTGCATTGCATTATCTGCTATTCAGTTAGCATGTGGTGAAAAACGTTTCTCTGCGTTAAGTGGCAAAAAGCTGTTAACTCTCCCAACAGTTAAATTGGGGGGGGAGGGGGGGGGGCTTTTCAATTACCACACATTAATTTTGGTTGCTAACTCATGATAACCACTAAACCATACCACACTTTAGTACAGTACTTCTCAACCCAGTGCTTGAGGCAAACCTAGTCCATTCAGGTTTTCAGGATATCCACAATGACTATGCATGAGATAGATTTGAATGCACTACCTCCTTGGTATGAAAATCTATGTATACTCATGTATATTCATTGATTATTCAAGTGGGATTACAAAATAAAAAGCTAAATTAGAACAATGTCCCAGGTCAACAAATATCATAAATATGATTCTATTTCCTAGGTATCAAAAAGGAATATATTAAAAATATTTGTGAAGGTGCTCACAAAACCACTGTGACTGAAAGTAAAAAATCACATATGTGGAGGGACATAATTGAACGGGGCGCCCATGTTGTCATGAGAGTGTCTTCGCAGGATGGCCCCATAAAGGGGCAGGGCAACCCGTATTATCGAAACAAGATGGGCGTCCATCTTTTGTTTCGATAATACAGTCGGGGACACCCAAAACATGAAATTTAGGTCGACCTTAGAGATGGTCATCATTAGGTCGTTTTTGAGATGGTCGTCCCTGGTTTTCGGCGATAATGGAAACCGAGGACACCCATCTCAAAAACGACCAAATCCAAGCTATTTGGTAGTGGGAGGAGCCAGCATTCGTAGTGCACTGGTGCCCCTGACATGCCAGAACACCAACCGGGCACCCTAGGGGGCACTGCAGTGGACTTCACAAATTGCTCCCAGGTGCATAGTTCCCTTACCTTCAGTGCTGAGCCCCCCAACCCCCCCCTCAAACCCACTACCCCCAACCTACACCACTACCATAGCCCTTACGGGTGAAGGGGGGCACCTACATGTGGGTACAGTGGGTTTTGGGGGGGGTTGGAGGGCTCAACATTTACCACCACAAGTGTAACAGGTAGGGGGGATGGGCCTGGGTCAGCCTGCTTGAAGTGCACTGCACCCACTAAAAACTGCTCCAGGGACCTGCATACTGCTGTCATGGAGCAGGGTATGACATTTGAGGCTGGCATAGAGGCTGGCAAAAAATGTTAAAAAATTTTTTTTTTTTGGGGTGGGTGGGTGGGGGTTGGTGACCACTGGGGGAGTAAGGGGAGGTCATCCCCGATTCCCTCCAGTGGTCATCTGGTCAGTTCGGGCACCTTTTTGAGGCTTGGTCATAAAAAAAATGGACCAAGTAAAGTTGGCCAAATGCTCATCAGGGACACCCTTCTTTTTTCCATTATCGGCCGAGGACACCCATCTCTAAATCACGCCCCAGTCCCACCTTCGGTACGGTGCCGACACGCCCCCATGAACTTTGGTCGCCCCCACGACGGAAAGCAGTTGAGGTCACCCAAAATCGGCTTTACATTATGCCTATTTGGGCGACCCTGAGAGAAGGACGCCCATCTCCCAATTTGTGTCGGAAGTTGGGCGTCCTTCTCTTTCAAAAATTCACCTGATAGTCACCATTATCTATCATAGCACTTCCTCATTAATTTAAGACAGCAGTCCTCAGAAATGTCAGTATCACAGTTTTGTTTTTTTTGTTACATTTGTACCCCACGCTTTCCCACTCATGGCAGGCTCAATGCGGCTTACATGGGGCAATGGAGGGTTAAGTGACTTGCCCAGAGTCACAAGGAGCTGCCTGTGTCTGAAGTGGGAATCGAACTCAGTTCCTCAGCTCCCCAGGACCAAAGTCCACCACCCTAACCACTAGGCCACAATCCAAAGATATAATACACTTCTTCATCAGCGATATTAGTAAATCTCAAAAACACTAATGATGGACCATTGTGTGGCCTTTGGTGGTGTGCTGCGGGCTGGGAGGGTTATCTATGGGTGTTCTTTTGTCCGGTGGATTCTTTTTTGCAATGCAGGTGTTCTGTTATCTTCTGTGCTTCTTTGTTTCTCTGACTGCTTTTGCATTCTTCATCGCTCCCTTTGCTGACAATTTTTTTTAATGTACCAATGAGTGACACACATGGGTTTGTAAAACATTTTCTTGTCGCCAGCCTAGAGCCAAGCTACCAAGCAGCATGGAAGAGGAGAAGCTGGAGAGGGAAAAAGGGACTGGGAAGTATCAAATTGCTATGATTTGTTACTCCTAGCTAACACCCATTGAAATATCAATGGCTAGTGTGCGTGTATTTTGAGTATGTGGAGGACTAGCCTAATGGTTGGTGCAGCAGGCTTTGATCCTGGCAACCTGGATTCAATTCCCACTGCAGCTCCTTCTGACCTTGGGCAAGCCACTTAACCCTCCATTGCCCCAGGTACAAAAACAACTTAGATTGTGAGCCCTCTAGAGACAGAGAAAGTACCTGCATATAATGTGTACAGCGCTGCGTATGTCTAGTAGCACTATAGAAATTATTATTAGTAGTATATTCATCATGGACAACCTAGTGGGACTAGGTGTGCCTCAAGGACTGGGTTGAGAAGCACTGCTTTAGTAAGTAGGGCCTAAAATGTGCTGCTATCCGTCCAATAATGCCCTGCAGATTGAGACCTTATTTTCTCATGCTCTCCTCTTACTGGTCCTTAGTGGTGCCAATCAGCTGAGATGTGGTTTTTTTTTTTGTGGTAAATCCTATTCTAATCCTGCCAGATATACAGGGGATCTCATTTCAAACAAATCTTCCTGCCTATGTGTCCTCTTACCCGAAGTTCCTATGTAGGTAGTTTTCTGATCAGTCTCCCTTTCACAACCAAGTAGGGATCCTTACAGCTCTAGAGAAGCCACCTGCTTCCCCTCTATGGTGTCCTTCACTCCTCCAGTCATTAGAGCAACAGTAATACTGGAAGTATTGCCCACAGTTCCTGCCACTACTGCTCTCTCTCTCTCTCTCTCTTCCTAGGGGGCTTCTCTTTATCACTAATGGAGATGTCAGCTAATCACCTTTGCAGCCAAGGCACTTTTCAAAGCTTTTGCTATGCTGCACAACTCTGGCCAGTCCCAAATTTAAGCATAGGCAACTGCCTAGATTGCCAGATTTTGACAATATGAAATACGTTGGCTACACAGAAGCCTGATTCTGTCCTTTAAGACTATGCTGTATGATCTCTACGTAAGAAGCTCCCCCTCCCCACCAGTGGTTCCCAAACCTGGTCCTGAAGGCACCCTAGCCAGTCAGGTTTTCAGGATACCCGCAATGAATATTCTTGAGAGAGATTTGCATGCACTGTCTCCACTGCATACAAATCTATCTCATGAATATTCATTGTGGATATCTTGAAAACCTGACTGGCTGGGGAGGCTCCAGGACCAGGTTGGGAACCATACCAAGCTATGACTTTGTGACCTATTTTTGCTTTTTATATGGAACTTGCTCTGTGTAGATGTGATTCTTTGATGCTTTGGTAACTGTTGTTCTATGCTTTCTTGTTTTTGTTCAATAAAATAAATTTAACTAAAAAGAACCCATTTGAGTAGCCACTTGAGACGTGGAAAAATGGAAACACTGTAAGATGGCAATGATTCAGATGCTATTATTCCGTGTTCAACATTTGTCATAATGAAAGAATTTGAAGCAGTTAACTGTTAACATGAAGGAAAAAAGCATACTTTGCTGTGTGAACAAACCTATTGGTACTAACTCTTGAGCAAACGTCTTCAGTATATCCAGGGATTGCTAATTTGTCTTGGCTTGAGCACGCTCAATTATTTCGAAAAGTTGGCTCCCATGACGAAACATATGTGCTATATTCAATTTGACTGTGGAAATGTAGCTCTGCAGATTACACTGATGTGCTGCAAATGCTATTCCTGTTGCCTTTCTTAGGAGCAGGACGTTCCTGTGATAGCTTTCAGATGTTTTTTTAGGGTAGTTATCCCAGTGCTTGTACAGCCCTCAGTGGAATTTCCTGAGCAACCCCTGGGTGGGACTCCGCTTTCTTCAAGGACTCTCATGCGTCATCTCATATGTGATGTGTCAGTTCTGAAAATATTCCACGGACATTTCAAGTGAAAGCTTCAAACTGAATTTCCGTTTGACCCCTTTCCTGTGTATCACCTTATGGGCCTACACGGTCCCATTCCAGTGTGTCACATTGATAGGAAAGCTTATTATTTAGCTCAGTTTTGAAAACACTGTTACAAGCGAGTTGGAAATAATTATGTGGTGCGGCTGTTATGTTTAAGACCAGATGGTAGAATTTCCATTCTAATCCTCCCCACACTGAGAGGTTTATAATTCCACAAAATGTTTAGTAAGTTAAATAAAGTTTCCATACTTTGGATTTGAAAACTGAGTAGCAACTTTTGAAAATAGGCCGTACGTTTTGTTTTTAATTAAACTTAGGGTGTATGTTATCACAGTCTTGTATTCCCCTTTACCTCTCCCTCTCTCTTTTCCTACCTCCCTCATGTGCAGAAGCCACTGCGGACTACTGGCTTGAACCAACCACTGACTCACTTCCTTGCATAGCAGCTGTTCAGTGGGGAACTTTTTTTCCCTTTTTTTTTTCTTTACAAGTCATTGGACAGTGAAGGTTCACCAGGGTTTTGTTTCCAGCACTATCTTTACAAAGCTCTTTCTCTTTCTCTGTCTGTGGCTCTTTCTCTTGCCAGCAGCCATTGCTCTCCGAGAGGGGAGGGCCACAGTGTCTCACACAGAAACTTCAGTGACTGCAGTGTTTGGATTCATTCCCTCTAGGGACTTGCTGATCAATGCTCTGATCTGACTTCCTTCTGTTTTTAATTTTTTGGCCAACTGTTGTTTTAACAGCTGTTAGGGGTTTGAAATCCCTTGGGTTCTGTAGAGCTCCTGAACTTCCTCTCCCTCCGCCTTTGTTCACTGTATCTAGAGAGGAAGAAGGACAGAGTGGTTAGAGGTCAAAGCACAGGACTGACTTTTAAAACCAAGGGGTTATGATCTCAGCTCTGCCACAGATTCCTTGTGTGTCCTTGCACAAATGACTTAATCTTTCTTAGCCTGCCCATGTGACATAAGAGGAAAGGGAAAGGGAAATGGGACTTGGTATACTGCCTTTCTGAGGTTTTTTTTGCAACTACATTCAAAGCGGTTTACATATATTCAGGTACTTATTTTGTACCAGGGGCAATGGAGGGTTAAGTGACTTGCCCAGAGTCACAAGGAGCTGTAGTGGGAATTGAACTCAGTTCCCCAGGATCAAAGTCCACTGTACTAACCACTAGGCCACTCCTCCACTACTATAAAAATAGTAATACAGTGAAAATGATATTATATGTCTCTATGTTTCTCTTGTTGCGTCCTTTTAGGAGTTTATAGTGCAGATGGTTAACATTTCAATTAGTTTATTCCAGCTATGGCTTCATGTCCTTGCGTAAGTGAAAAGTTGGGAAATTATTTAGATAAAAATATATTGGAACCAATATTCTTACCTGGGTAATTGATGACCACTGGGGCCAGCCACTGATTCTGAGCAGCAAGATAGCTGTTCTAATTCTTATGGTACCTGGATAACTTCTGGCAGTGCCTTATCCCCGGATATTCAGTGCCAGTATCTGGGCATCTTCCAGTGTTGAATATCCCAGTATAAATCTGTATTTGACATCAATGCTGACTGTGGTATTTAAATATCAGGGGATATATAATATCAGTTATTATGAACATTAATGTTACTTGAGAAAATAACACTGCTAATGAAGTTTCTGCATAAGGATCTCAGTGTCTGCTTTCCTCAGCTAACTGACAGACCGATGATCAGAAGCAAATGCGGTTGCTAGAGGCTATTAGTGCCATATGTGTTTGATCCTGCCCCATGATGAGAGCAACCGAGTACGTGAAACAATGCGCTCACTGACTTTGACCGCAAGTAGCATGCAAATGCATGCTAAACAGGTAATTAAGTATTCCTCCCCAATGCTGAGCAGGCAGCAAGTCAAACACTGGCGCTGCTCCTGCGGCAAATCCTATGCCAGCTCAGAGCTGGCATTATGGTTTGAAGAGCATTGGGGAGGAATGGGGAGCCCTGTCCTTGCAAGCACCCCAACCCGCCCCCCCATATAGTTTTCCTTGGTGGTCCAGTGGCCTTCTCCATCTTCCCCTGGACCTCCAGCCCCCCAACACCCCCTGACGCAAGGGCATGGGGAGCTTGAGGTCCAGAGGATCTCCAGCCTCCTCCCAACAGCAAAATGAAATCCCTGGTGACCCAGTGGCCAACCCTACCCCCACCTGCCACCCACCATGGTGGTCTAGCAGCCCCCAACTTCACCCATACCTTAAATGGGGAAGGTAGGAGTAGCATTCTCTCTTCCATCAAGCACTGCCTCCAAAATAGTGGCACCCTGCCCTGCTCAGTGATTCCTATGATCTGAACTAATAGTGTGCCTACATTTGCATGCTAATAGCTCTGATTATAGGGCATTATAGCCCCACACTGTTCCAGCGCTATTTTTAGAGTGCTGTTTGGAAATGAATACAGTGGTAGGCTTATCTCAGAACTAGCAGGTCTTGGGGCCATGTTCATCAACAAGATGTTGCTTTTGCCATTATCATTACAAAACAATGCTTCATCCTTTATATTGCAATAGGAGATTAAAACTATCATTAGTACTACTATCTATCATTTTTAAAACACTAATAGATGTATTGGACAGAAAACAGAGGGTAGGGTTAAATGGCCATTTTTCTAATGCAGAAGGGTGAATAGTGGAGTGCCACAGGGATCTGCACTGGGATCAGTGCTATTTGACATATGTATAAATAATCTGGAAATCAGAACAACAAGTGAGGTGATTAACTTTGCAGATGACACAAAATTATTCAAGGTTGTTAAAACACATGCGGACTGTGAAAACTTGGAAATTGGAAGACTGGACATCCAAATGGCAGATGAAATTTAATGTGGACAAATGCAAAGTGATGCACATTGGGAAGAATAATCTGAATCATAGTTACCTGATGCCAGGGTCCACCTTGGGGGTCAGGACCCATGAAAAAGATATAGGTGTCACTGTAGATATTACGCTGAAATCTTCTGCCCAGTCTACAGCGGCAGTCAAAAAAGCAAACAGGATGCTAGGAATTATTAGGAAAGGAATGGTAAATAAGACCGAGAATACTATAATGCCTCTGTATTGCGGCATGGTGTGATTACACCTTGAATATTGTGTTCAATTCTGGTCGCCATATCTCAAAAACGATATAGCAGAATTAGAAAAGATTCAAACAAGAACGACCAAAATGATAAAGGGGATGGAACTTCTCTCATATGAGGAAAGGCTAAAGAGGTTAGGGCTCTTCAGCTTGGGAAAAGAGAAAGCTGAGGGCAGGAATGATTGAGATCTACAAAATCCTTAGTGATGTTGAACAAGTAGAAGTGAATCGATGTTTTACTGTTTCAAAAAGTACAAAGACTAGGGACACTCTAGGAAGTTACATGGAAATACTTTTAAAACAAATAGGAGGAAATATTTTTTCACTCAACAAATAGTTAAGCTCTGGAACTCTTTGCCAGAGGATGTAGTAACAGTGGTTAGCATACCTGGGTTTAAAAAGGGTTTGGACAAGTTCCCGAAGGAAAAGTCCATAGTCTGCTATTGAGACAGACATGGGGAAACAAATGCTTGCCCTGGGATTTGTAGCATGGAATGTTGCCACAATTTGGGTTTCTGCCAGGTACTTGTGACCTGGCTTGGCCACTGTTGGAAACAGGATACTGGGCTAGATGGACCACTGGTGTGAACCAGTATGGCTATTCTTATGTTCTTATATAAGCAGCACTGTACACAAACATGTAAGGGACCGCCTCTGCTCAAGAGACCTTATATTCTATTCAAGGCAGACAAAGAGGACAAATAAGAGATTATGGGGATGATTTAAAAAAAAACGTGTGCACTGAACTGGTGAATAAAGGGTTAAAATTTAAAAGTGGCCTCCATAAGGTGGGCTTTTAGCTTGAATCTGAATAAGGCCAAATACGGAGCATAACAGAACAACAGCAAAAGTGAGAAAAAAGGAGTCCAAATGATGAGTGTATAAAGATGTGGTGTTTAATTTGTTCAAGAAGCGACTCAACACGAATTCATGTTTCGGCTAAAAGGCCTTCATTGGGAGTCTAAAAGCAAAATAGCATACATAAAAAACATAGCAGTAAAATAATATATATACAATACATTAAAAATAAACATATATATTTGAATCATGGTTTTAAATATAAATATATAAATACAAATATAAACAAATGTCCAACAGCTTTAACCATGGTGCACTATTACTGTACTCCTGGGGCAAATCTGCACGAAAAACTTTAAAAATTTTGCATCTTTAAGTAAGAACTTTTCAGGGACAGTAGTTATACTGTATTTTGATAAATACAGTATGCAGAATTTTTTTAATGCACACAGAATTGTAAATTTTTTATGCAAAACTTTTATTTGTTTTGCATGGAATTCCACTGGGAATACAGTGTGTTCAGAAAAGAAGTGACAAAGTTTGCTGATGTATAGAGAAATAAATGACAGGTTTTAGGAGTCTGCTGAATATTGCAGAGAAAGAGCGAGAGGAGTCACAGTTGACCCCAAATTACAAGCTGAGGAGAGAGGGAGGATGACAGCATTATCCAGGGAAATAGATGTAACCCGGGTCTTGCCACTACCAGCATCAGCTCAGCTCTTTCCATACCGACCCAGGTCACAGGGATACTCTCTCTGCTTCCACTACACCACACTCTCGCTCACTCTGCACTCTCTGTTCAGCTTAGCTCTCTGTTTGTGCTTGGGAGTGGGTAAATAGTCTGGAATAGAGATCTGTGGACTGAGAAATAAGTGGGGTTTCTATACAGTATCTCACCAGTCCAGGAGCAAGCATCCTCATTCCCTCTTCAAAGAAATCACGCAGCGCTCCAATAGTGCCTTTTTTTGATGTAAACCCCTTTGTTCCAAACTTGATCTTCTTAGCAATTTCAGTATTTACACATTTACAGATACTCCTGCCCTTTTACCCATCCCAGGGGCTGTTAATAATCCAAGGCTGTTTTCAACTCCTCTGATTCCAATCTGCTTCTTCAGGCACAGACCTTTTAGGCTGTCCTCCTTCCAGAGATGCATTTCATGAGCTGCAACCTGGCCTTGAGCAGGCTTCCCCTGTTCAGGTTCCTGCTTCAGGCTGGGTTCCCCTTACCCACCCTCAGCTCTGACACTTTCACAATTGCCACTTAGTGGGGCAACAACTACTCCTCAATTCAGCCTGAGTTTATTTAGCCATTTTAGGATCCTCCTCTCCTTGCGAGGGTACTGACAACCAAAGACCACTTCTCTACTACTACTTCTACTACTTATCACTTCTATAGCGCTACAAGGCATACCCAGTGCTGTACACCATACATGAAAGACAGTCCCTGCTCAAAGAGCTCACAATCTAAATAGGACAGACAGACAGAACAACTAAGAGGTAAGGGAATTAAAGAGGTGGGAATAAAAGGGTACAGGGCAAGTGAGTAGTGGTTAGGAGTCAAAAGCAGCATTAGAGATGTGGGCTTTTAGCCTGGATTTGAAAACGGCCAAAGACAGGGCTAGACATACAAGCTAGGGAAGTCTATTCCAGGTGTGAAGTGCAGCAAGATAAAAGGAACAGAGTCTGGAATTAGCAGTAGAGGAGAAGGGGACAGACAAGAGAGATTTATCCACAGAACGGAGTACCCGAGGGGGGGGGGGCGTAGGGAGAGACAAGAGTGGAGAGGTACTGGGGAGCGGTAGAGTGAATGCACTTATACAGTGGGGGAAATAAGTATTTGATCCCTTGCTGATTTTGTAAGTTTGCCCACTGACAAAGACATGAGCAGCCCATAATTGAAGGGTAGGTTATTGGTAACAGTGAGAGATAGCACATCACAAATTAAATCCGGAAAATCACATTGTGGAAAGTATATGAATTTATTTGCATTCTGCAGAGGGAAATAAGTATTTGATCCCCCACCAACCAGTAAGAGATCTGGCCCCTACAGACCAGGTAGATGCTCCAAATCAACTCGTTACCTGCATGACAGACAGCTGTCGGCAATGGTCACCTGTATGAAAGACACCTGTCCACAGACTCAGTGAATCAGTCAGACTCTAACCTCTACAAAATGGCCAAGAGCAAGGAGCTGTCTAAGGATGTCAGGGACAAGATCATACACCTGCACAAGGCTGGAATGGGCTACAAAACCATCAGTAAGACGCTGGGCGAGAAGGAGACAGCTGTTGGTGCCATAGTAAGAAAATGGAAGAAGTACAAAATGACTGTCAATCGACAAAGATCTGGGGCTCCACGCAAAATCTCACCTCGTGGGGTATCCTTGATCATGAGGAAGGTTAGAAATCAGCCTACAACTACAAGGGGGGAACTTGTCAATGATCTCAAGGCAGCTGGGACCACTGTCACCACGAAAACCATTGGTAACACATTACGACATAACGGATTGCAATCCTGCAGTGCCCGCAAGGTCCCCCTGCTCCGGAAGGCACATGTGACGGCCCGTCTGAAGTTTGCCAGTGAACACCTGGATGATGCCGAGAGTGATTGGGAGAAGGTGCTGTGGTCAGATGAGACAAAAATTGAGCTCTTTGGCATGAACTCAACTCGCCGTGTTTGGAGGAAGAGAAATGCTGCCTATGACCCAAAGAACACCGTCCCCACTGTCAAGCATGGAGGTGGAAATGTTATGTTTTGGGGGTGTTTCTCTGCTAAGGGCACAGGACTACTTCACCGCATCAATGGGAGAATGGATGGGGCCATGTACCGTACAATTCTGAGTGACAACCTCCTTCCCTCCGCCAGGGCCTTAAAAATGGGTCGTGGCTGGGTCTTCCAGCACGACAATGACCCAAAACATACAGCCAAGGCAACAAAGGAGTGGCTCAGGAAGAAGCACATTAGGGTCATGGAGTGGCCTAGCCAGTCACCAGACCTTAATCCCATTGAAAACTTATGGAGGGAGCTGAAGATGCGAGTTGCCAAGCGACAGCCCAGAACTCTTAATGATTTAGAGATGATCTGCAAAGAGGAGTGGACCAAAATTCCTCCTGACATGTGTGCAAACCTCATCATCAACTACAGAAGACGTCTGACCGCTGTGCTTGCCAACAAGGGTTTTGCCACCAAGTATTAGGTCTTGTTTGCCAGAGGGATTAAATACTTATTTCCCTCTGCAGAATGCAAATAAATTCATATACTTTCCACAATGTGATTTTCCGGATTTAATTTGTGATGTGCTATCTCTCACTGTTACCAATAACCTACCCTTCAATTATGGGCTGCTCATGTCTTTGTCAGTGGGCAAACTTACAAAATCAGCAAGGGATCAAATACTTATTTCCCCCACTGTAGGTCAGTAAGAGTAGTTTGAATTGAATGCGGAAATGGATAGGGAGCCAGTGAAGTGACTTGAGGAGAGGGCTAATGTGAGCATAGCGACTTTGGCGGAAAATGAGTCACGCAGCAGAGTTTTGGACTGATTGAAGAGGAGAGAGATGGCTAAGTGGGAGGCTGGTGAGAAGCAGGTTGCAATAATCTAGGCGAGAGGTGATAAGAATGTGGATAAGGGTTCTGGTAGAGTGCTCAGAGAGGAAGGGATGGATTTTGCTGATGTTATAGAGAAAGAAACGACAGGTTTTGGCAATCTGCTGAATGTGAGCAGAGAAGGAGAAAGAGGAGTCGAAGATGACCCCAAGGTTCCGAGCTGATGAGACAGGGAGAATGAGAGTGCCATCCACTAATGTTCCAGGGCATTGAGCTTGACTTCATGGAAATGGTGCCATGCTTGCCAGTGTCCAAGTTACCAGAAGTGTGAGACCTACAAAGAGTAGGATTGATTTGGATAGGATACTTGAGTTTTACGTGTAGGGTTAAATCCATGGGCAGGGTCTTTCTCCAACATATGGCAGGGGTGAAGGTGGGCATCATGTGCTGTCATCATCAGATACACATTACTAGAAATATCAGGGAGGACCTCTGGGTATGGGGATCCTTTTTAGGCAGGTATAATAGTGTGGCAGGAGGCTTTAGAGTTTACTGCCAGAGCACTTGGGGGTATACACAAGTGTCTGTACAGCTGGAAGGAAGAAGGGGTGATCAGGAATATGAAGCCATCTACCTGTATACATGACCCCTTACCATCCTCCTGGCTAACCCCCCCTCCCACCACCACCACCACCACCACCACCTTGGATTAGTTCCTTTGGCCTTCTCCCTGGTGAGTCTCAGTTTATCTACAGGCCAAGTCCTATCTCTCTAGAAAACTGCAGTGGTCCATCATAAAGCTTAACCTAGATCCTTCTGTCCCAGACCATTACTGCCCAGTCTAACTTCTGATTCATTTCCAAAGTTCTGGAAAAATTAGTTTTCACTCAACTTTCATCCTTTGTAGAAAAAGCACCTGCCCTTCATCCTGGACAATCTGGTTTTAGAGTGTGCTGCAGTACGCAAACAGTTTTGACGAGTGTCCTTTGTGAAATTCATTCACATCTTGATAAGAGTCTCGGTACACTAGCCATACAAGAATTTACAATATCAACCTACATTTATGCAGATGACATTCTTCTTAGTCACTACACTGACCATGGCATACCTGTCCTCATTCCCCTTCAGGCATGTCTTGATTCAGTTGCATGAAGGCTCTCATCACACCACCTTGTTCTCAATGCAGTAAAAACCATGACTTATTGGTTCACAGAACATCCCACTACTCCAACTCAGCCTCTTACTCTTTTAGACTCCCCTATCACACCAGTGGAATCATTTTGTAATCTGGTTTCTATATCCTTAGACAACTTCACACTCTCAGACCATATTTTAGTCATGATTTCTTTCACAATCTTATTTTCTCTCTCCTCATTTCCAGACTTGACTACTGTAACATCATCTATTCTGGTGTTTCTCAATCCTTACTTGAGAAACTTCAATCGCTGCAAAATACAGCTATACAACTGTTATGTCACATTAAGAAGTTTGATCATTCTTCACCACGATTTTGAGCCCTCTAGGGACAGAGAAAGCACCCGCATATAATGTGTACGTGCTGCGTATGTCTAGTAGCACTATAGAAATGATTAGTAGTAGTAGCAGTGGTATCACTGGCTCCGACTTCCTAATATTACCCAGTACAAAATTCTGCTGACTTTTAAAGCTCTTCGATCTACCTTGCCACTCTAATGATTCCTTACATTCCTGCTTGTACCCTTTGTTCCCTAAATGACCATCAACTAGTTCTATCTAGCCCAAGGCAGGCCCAGCATGAACAAACTAGGTATTGCACTTTCTTTTTCATTGCCCCAGCCCTCTAGAACAGTCTCCCTCTTAAAATTCACAGTTAAAATGTCACCAGATTTAGGGGTCCTTTTACTAAGGTGCGCTGAAAAATGGCCTGTGGAAGCATAGGTGCGTGTTTTGGGCGCGTGCAGATCCATTTTTCAGGGCGCCTACAAAAAATGGCTTTTTAATAAAATTTTTGCTGAAAATGGACATGCGTCAAAATCAAAATTGGCGCATGTCCATTTTGGGTCTGAGACCTTACCACCAGCCATTGACCTAGCGGTAAATTCTCACGCGGTAACTGGGCAGTAATGACCTATGCGGAACTCTTTGCTGGAGGATGTGATAACAGCGGTTAGCATACCTGGGTTTAGAAAGGGTTTGGACAAGTTCCCGAAGGAAAAGTCCACAGTCTGCTATTGAGACAGACATGGGGAAACAAATGCTTGCCCTGGGATTTGTAGCATGGAATGTTGCCACAATTTGGGTTTCTGCCAGGTACTTGTGACCTGGCTTGGCCACTGTTGGAAACAGGATACTGGGCTAGATGGACCATTGGTCTGACCCAGTATTGCTATTCTTATGTTATTATGTACAAAAAGAGACATTCAATAACATACAACATTCTGGTTCAGTTGTGGCATGCTGTAGCTCAGATGTGTAGTGTAGGCTATTCAGTGCTTTTTTTTTTTTTTGTAGGAAAATAGGTACCAGTACTCATACAGGGCTAACCTTAAGAGCAGGGAACTTATCTATGGCTCCACCCCTACATTATAAACTTAACTTGACTTAAAACTCTTCATTCACACCGTGAAACTTAAAGTCTTAAATATAGTTAATGGAGGAAAAAGACCTCAAAAGTCTCGGCACAGTGAGGGTTTTGTAATAGAAGCTCCTTATCCCTCTGGATAAAAATACTGGTATCGTTGGTGGGCATAAAAAGTGTGGCCACTGAGAAACATGGTTTACATTCACAGATTGAATGGACTGCTTTTTTGTAAGCTACCTTAAATTATCTATATAACTTTCTTTAGTTAATTCATTTTTGAATAACAAGTGAATTAAATAACGAGTGCTGTAATTCTTGTTCCGCTTCCGGTTCATATAAAGAGGTTGGCGTTTTGAAGTTATCTTTAAATCTAGCGTATAGGAAAAGATGAGTAAGTGAGTCATTCCACTGTGATTTTTGTTTGGAGATGTATTTTTTCTGCATTGTTGGATGACTAATTGAGTTTTTTTGTAGGTTCTAGAAGCACTTAGTCTCCTGAAGAAGCTTTACAAAGAGTGAAACTGAGAGCCCCGTTGGGCAAAATGAAAGCTGAGTAACTTCATATGTTCTTGTTACAATGAGACAATCATGGTGTAGTTTTTGAAATTTTAGAAAATAGAAGAACAATTGAGGAAACTGATCGTTGACAAGTCATAAATATTGATTTAATTAAAATATGTGGAGGTTTTTTGACCTATGATAATACTGGAATCTGTGATGTGCCGACACTAAGAAATTATACTTGCTGCTGTGCTGAAATGTTTGAGGTCTTTTTCCTCCATTAACTGTATTTAAGACTTTAAGTTTCACGGTGTGAATAAAGAGTTTTAAGTCAAGTTACGTTTATTCTTCAGCTTGGATATTGCTTACACAAGTGATTTTTGCTGAATGAGTGCCTTAAAAAGTTTTTTGAACAATCCACCCCTACAGTAGCCACAACCCCACAGTAGCCACATCCATTTTACCAGCCATGGAGCATATAAAAAGGCATCATTACAAGTCCCTAGGTCCAACAAAAGAACCCCTAAGAGTAACCATAAACTAATAAAAAAAGTAGACAAAAATTCATCTGAAACCCTGGCATGCGGGATAACACCAGAAAAACAAAATATTTCCCCTTGTACTGCTATAAAGATAGCAAACGTAAATTTCAAAAGCTGACATAGCCCATTCACTACATTACAAATTAACAACTAGAAATAAAACAAAAAATTAACATAGCTACCACATTAGTTTAATTTAAACCAAAAATAAAATTATTTTCCTACCTTTGTTGTCTGGCTACGTACTTTTTTTCGATTATATTGGTCCCAGTTTCTGGTTTCTACTTTCCTGGTCTTCTCTTAACTCTATTGCCAGGATTTCCTGTTTATCATTTTTTCTTCCTTTTCTTTTCTTTTCATTGATTTTATTTTCTACTTTTGTCCACATTTAGTTGTTTCTTACTATCCAGTCTTCAATTTCCCTCTTTTAAATGTGCCTCCCTACAGCTTGCCCCTGTCTCTCACTTCCATCTAGCATGTTCCACTCGCTCCTCCCCATTTTCATCCAGCATTGCCCCTTCTCTCCTCCCATAATCTATTTAACTTTTGCACCCTCTCTCCTCCCCACTCCCAACCAGCATTTGCCTCCTTTCTCCTCCTCACTTCCATCCAGCATTTCTCCCCTTTCTCCCTGTTTCCCCATGCCTCCTCTCTCCCCATCCAGCATTTCTCTCCTTGACCCCGCTCTCCCCATCTGTTATTTCTCCCTTTACAGACTCTCCACATCTGGCATGCCTTCACTTGCTCCCCTCTCTCCCCATCTGGCATTTCTCCCCTTGCTCCCCTCTCTTCCCATCTGGCATCTCTCCCCTTGTCCACTCTCTCTCATTTGGCATCTCTCCCCTTGCCCCTCTCTCCCATCCAGCATCTCTCCCCTTACCCCCTCTTTCCCTATCTAGCATTTCTCCCCTAACACCCTCTCTCCTCATCTAGTATCTCTCCCCTTGCCCCCTCTCTCCCCATCCAGTATTTTCCCCTTCCCCCTCTCTCCCCATCCAGTATTTCTCCCCTTCACCCTCTCTCCCCATCCAGCATTTCTCCTCTTGCCCCTCCCTCCCCATCCAGCATCTTTCCCCTCTCTCCCATCTAGCATCTTCCCTTGCCTTCTCTCTCCCCATCCAGCATTTCTCCCCTTGCCCCCTCTCTCCCCATCCAGCATCTCTCCTGCAGCCGCTGCTGCTTCTCCCAATGAGCAGCAGCGGCAGGCAAATCAAGGAGTAACAGACACGGGGCCACAGTGCTCAGACGCACACTGACAACTCTGCCGATCCCCTGCCCCACTGACATCATCTTCCTGTTCTGGGGCAGGGGATCAGCAGAGTCAACAGCGCATGTCTTAGCACTGCAGCCCTGCACCTACTACTCCTTGCTTTGCCTGCTGCTGCTGTTCATTGGGAAAAGCAGCTGTGGCTGCGGGAGAGAGGCGGAAGATGGGGGGATGTGCATGGAAGGATAAAAAAAGGTGCCAATACGCTGTACCAACACGAAAAAAGCCCTGGGGCTATTAGACAAATTTTGACTGGCTTTTTTAGTGGCATTTTTCAGTGCATTCAGAATTGGTAAGCTGGTGGCAGCATCTAGATGGGAGACAAAGCCTATGGGGGAGCATCGAGATCCAGGGCAACAAGCTTTGGATGAAGGTGCATAGATCTAAGACAGACCAGGAGGGCAAAGGGACATGCCTAATTCTCCGAGCTACTCTGCTAGTTCCCTGCCACTAAGCAATGTGCCAGTGTACAAGTGCATGGCTTTTAGTCGCACAGAGAGAGCCCACATTCTAATACATAAAAATGGTATCCCCTTTATTAGGTTCCAGTTTGCAGCAGTCCTAAAAAGACTATCCAAGCCATTGGCCAGGAGCCAGGTTCATTTGGGATGCATTCTTTCCACATAGGGACAAGGTCAGAAGCCGCACAAGGTGGGCTGCTGTAGGCCACCATCTAGAGGACTGGGAAATAGAAATCCTCAGCCTATGTATCATATTGCCAGAACAGTCAGGGAGCTACCTTGCCATCTCTATGTTAATAACGCTAGTTCATTTGTCTTCTATGCAAGTGCAGGAACACAGAAGTAAGTGTGGATTGTGGTTCACTCCTAGGCTCAGGCCAGGCAGCAAGCATGTAGAAGACTACATGGACAGCACCTTGGTTTGGCACTAAGAGGATTAAGAGTGGCATAGCATGGGAGGAGCAGCATGCACTGGGATCAGCTACTTCCCACAATGGTGGAATTGATGGAGTGGCATGCTCAGCCAGGGTTAGTGATCATTCATGTGGAAGGGAACGACTTCTGTAAGGTTCCAGCAACACGGTCATAGAGAGAAACTGAGCACTTCTGTGTGCAGCCTATCCACTAGAAAAGCTCATATGGTCTTACATTATACCCCAGTCGGCATGGGGATGCAGCAAATTCCTGGACTGAGCTCACCAGAAGGTCAACAAACAAATCAGTGACTTTATCCATCAGAGGGGTGGGGAGGCCATATGGCACCAGTTAATGACAATAGACAGAAGAGGTCTGTACCATGCAGCTGTTGTGCAGCTGTCAGACATTGGTCATGAAACATTTGGAGTGATGCTGCAGAACACAATCGAGAGGGTGATGGAATTAAGATAAACAAGGTCACAGCTTTATTGTTTGGAACCTAGGGAAGGCGAATCACTTCCTCTAGGCTGTGGCGGATCCCTAAGTCAGTAAGATCCATTTCAAGGGATAGTACACTGAGGGGCACAGTGCCATCTAGAATTGGAGGTCAGTGCTACCTGAAGGGGTCAGGTGCAAAAGGAAAAGGGGTGTAGGCTCATACTGGACGCCGCCCTAATCACAACCTTGATCTGGCTGAGTTTAGATGGCAGGCTGAGGGCTGGGAACAGGAATATATATTGTGAATGATGACTGGCCCAGGACAGATTTATTGTATGTTCTGAATAAAGCTGCAACCTTGTACACTAGAACAATTTGCTTGTACTTATTCCTGGTGATTGGTGTGATCGGGAGAGAACAAACAAGTGCTTTAGCATATTCCCGGGGCTTTTCTTCTCCAATCTGGGTCTCTCTTTTCCCTTCTGGGCCTGCACTTTTAAGTTTCTTTCCCAGGCACTGCCCTTGCCTCTGAGATCCCTAGCTATGGCCTTGTTAAGGTGAGCCAAAAGAAAAAAGCAACACTGGGCCTTCAAGAATAGGGCGACAGGAGTACTTTATTAGCCAAAGACCTGACACGGGCCATGTTTCGGCGCCAAAAAGGCGCCTGCCTCAGGGGTCAAATTGTAGATATAGCGATCGTACAGAGTTCAAGTTGTAAATGCCTTAAAGACAGCCTGGGTAACTTGCATTAATTTCGCTATAGCGCGAAAAAAAGGGGCTCCGGCGAAGGAGCCTTCTCCTGTTTGGTCCGGACGATCGCTATATCTACAATTTGACCCCGAGGCAGGTGCCTTTTTGGCGCCGAAACACGGCCCGTGTCGGGTCTTTGGCTAATAAAGTACTCCTGTCGCCCTATTCTTGAAGGCCCAGTGTTGCTTTTTTCTTTTGGTTTCTCTGATTGTATACTGTATTTACCCTCTCTGTCTGTACTCTACTACCTTGTTAAGGTGAGCGACACATAAGGAGAACAAGGGATCCTAAGGGGCTTTCCTTTCCAGGCTGTAATCCTATTCAGTACACAGACTGACCTCTAAATGGGAATCTCCCATGCAGTGCCTTTTCTTCTTATGTTAGCTTCAGCTGCAGCCTCTCATATTGCTTCACATCACACCATTTTTCAGCAAGTATTCCAAGCTAGGCACTCTCTCCCAGCATCATAGCTTACTCCTTGCTTGCAGTCAGGCAGAGGGATGGGTAAAAACTCTGCCTTCAACATGCAGGTCATGCAAAACATGATTCAAAACTCAGGAGAGATCTCACAAGATTAAAACTGCACAGGCCCAAATGCAGAGCCAAAGCACACAATGTCCCATAGCCAGGGGCCGCCAGTGAGGGATGTGAAGAGATGTGGCTGGGGCTGTGTGCAGGGACTCAGCATGGGTGCTTATTTGCATGTCAGTAAGGACTGAAAAGCAGGGCAGAAAAGAAGAGCCATGTGTGCCAAAACGCAATCACACAATGGTAGGGCGGCTGGCCCTGCCCATTGCAAATCCAGTCAGAAATCCAAACAGTAATCCACACTGCCACCTAGATGTACGCAGAACCACTGCAGTAATTCCAGATATGGAGTAGCAAAATGTTTTACACCTCCTCACTACACCAAGGTGGTATAATCACACTGCCAGGAGCATACTGGACTAGAGAGGGTCGCAAAGGGATAGTAAAATTCTTAACAAACAAAAGGCGCAGGGGTAGATATTCAATTATATAAACCGGGCAGGAAAGGCTGCTGGCCAGTTAAATATCACTGAGTGGGTTGGCATCAGATATTCAGCAGCAGTTAACTGGAGAGTGCCGCTAAATTTCAGCTCTGACTGCTGTGGCACTCCCTGGTGTAGACACAGACGTTATCTGGGCACACCCAATATTCAGTGCTGGTGTCTGGTTAAATAACTGAGCAAGCAGGACCACAAAAATACAGCCCTAACTATGCCCAGCTAGTGATCCAGGTTCCAGCACTGAATATCGGCTGGATATTTATATTTCTTTATTTCTTTATTTGGATTTTTGCTCGCACCTCTTTGGTAGTAGCTCAAGGTGAGTTATATTCAGCTACACTGGGTATTGAGTGCTGGTACCTGAATTAGGCCCAGCACTGACCATCCAGGTCTAATTTACCCTATGGCAGTGAGCAAGTTAAAAAACGCTGACTACTACTAAGGGCTGAAGATGAACAGGACAGTGCCAAATTATAAATCTGGTGCAAATAAAAAGTCATTGTGCATGCAAAATATTCACAGTTTCACATTCTTTTGGTATGTGATTTCTTTTCCTAATACTAATGATCTCATAAAAGATTGAATTTGAATTATTTTAGTTCCACCTGCACTTATGAACTATGGGGGGCAATTCTATAAAGGGCACCAAAAGTTAGGTGCCAAGATGCAGCGCACTAAGCATTAACCGCCCGATATTTAAAATCATTTAACTGGCTAGGAATGGCTCCTGGGTGGTTAAACGACATCTAACCGGCTATCTGGCAATATTCAGTGGGAGAGAGCTGGTTATCTTCTGCTGAATATTGCTGGTTAGTGCATAGCGGGTAGCCGATTATATTGCAGTATATAACTGGCTATCCACCGATATTCAGTGCATCACCAGCCAGGAGCGTAGCCAGGCACCCAATTTTGGGAGGGCCTGGGCACAAGATGGGTGGGCAAAAGAACCTCGCCCTATCCCACAGGTGATTTGGTCTCTCCCTCTCTCACCTGCATGCCATATGGTCTCTCAAACATCCCCCCTCTCCCGCATGCCTTTTAAATAGCAGATTTTCACAGGCAGCAAGCAGCAACTAATACACACTGATCATGTTGGCCCCACTGATGCAACTTCTTGTTTCCTTATAGGTGGGAATATGTCTGAAGGAAGGCTGTGGGGCCGGTGCAAGCAGTATGTATCAGCCGCTGCTTGCTGCAGGCAACGGTCTGCTATTTACAAGGTATGCAGGAGAGACAGTTGTTGGGAGTTTTCAGCTGGTGGGGCTTAGGAATCCCTGCCAGCCACATCAAAGGGTGCTGCTACTGGGTGGGCCTAAGCCCAAAGTGGGTGAGCCTAGGCCCACCCTTGGCTACGCCACTGTCACCAGCTAAGTTTGGTGGCCAAGTTAGGCCGCCAAAATAGCTGGAATATCATTGGCCAGTGGTGAATATTGGCTTGGCCAGTTAAATTTAAACTGGCTAAGAAACACCCGGATGTTCAATACTAGTCACCGGAAATGGCCTGGCATTACATATCTGGGCTCAGTGCCGACTGCAGGAGGCAGCCCGGCTACCTCCCACAGTCTGAATATCGGCCTCTAATTTCATAACAGCATCTGGGTGTCCATTTTCTGTTGTAAAATATTAGCATAAAACATTTTGGCCAATGATGATTGCCAGTCTTGGTGGCGACTAAGTTTATGTGTTGAAGTAAGACTGGCAATTTATGAGGCTTTTTTCTTCTATTTTTTCATGTTTGTAACACATACCCTCCTGTTTACTAAGCCACACTACCAGCTGCTCTGCGACAATGCCAACACAGCCCATGCAACGTGAATGGGCTGTTTCAGCGCTAGCGCGGCTTAGTAAACAGTGGGGATAGTGTTCATCTAAACCACAATATTTGGTGATTTGCACTTAAGTAAACATTATTATACACTAGGAAAAAATGCCCGTTTCTGAGCGGAATGAAACGGGCGCTAGCAAGGGGCCCCCTCCCTCCGTCCCTCGAAGCTACTTGCCTTGTTCGCTGTGGGCCGTTTCGGCCCTCGAGTGTCAATAGCTCCGCCCTCGACGTCATGACGTTTTGATGCGTCATGACGTTTTGACGCGAGGGCGGTGCAGACACTCCAGGGCACACCGGATATCTCGGGCGCCTCAACTTCTGTGGAGGCTTCAGAACGTTGGGGTTGCCTTTTATATATATAGATTATATATATATATACATTATACATTATACAAATGCAACAAATAAATAAATAAAATAAATTATTAAGGGTTCTTGTACCTCCAGGGCTACCTATCGTATTATAGTCTAAAAATGATTTCCTGTTGAATCCTGTCTGAAACAGTTCTCTGGGTGAAATATATTCACTATTGTTGGTTTTTGTTATCACACTTGCTTATGGAGAAGGTTCTCTATCCATGCTGTGCAAACTGCAAATGAACGGTTGATCTCTCCTTTTGAGACCATTCTGTTTGCAGACATTTTTTTAGACTGCCATTTGCCAGGAAATACCTCGTAAACATATTTGCAGCGTGTATTTGGCAAAGATCCTTGGAAAGCAGATGGCATTGCCTTAGCCAGAAAGGGTGTGAACTTGTTTCTCAATGTTTTTGCCGTGATGCTGCTACTTATGGTATTTGCAGGATCAATTCAGCAGACTACTTATTAAACGGATTATGCTGCATTAGCGGAATAGGGCACACACTTATCAGACAATGCTTTCACACCATGTTGCTTGTTTGCAGCATCTTTTCAGGGAGCTCCAGTAACAGGTGGCAAAGGATATGCAAGTATTTCTCAGCACTCCACTATGATACATACAGTATTTGTATCATCTGCTTAACAGGGTCCCTTGCAAATTGATTGCACTGTGACTGCTACATATATGTTTGCCAGTAGTTTGTTATTATTTTGGCCATTAGTATTTGTAGAACTTATTTGGGAAAGCTTCTCAGCAAACCATCACCTGCTGCCTTAGTTGTGAAGGTTGTATTCCTGCTTCTCCAATTGTCACTGCTGCAGTAGCTTAATGGTTAGGGCAGGGGGCTGAGGACCTGGTAAACAGGGGTCAAGTTCCACTGCAGCTCCTTGTGACACTGGGCAAGTCACTTAGTTCTCCGCTGTCCCAAGGATGAAATAAATATGTACCTGTATATAAAATGTAAATAGCTTTGACTGTAACCAAAGAAAGGCAGTATATTGAATCCCATCCCCTTTCCCTTTCATTGGTTTCTCTTTAGACTCTGTATTAAGTTCAGAGTTCTAGTAATAATCTTTAAGATTTTAACAGCTACAGAACTGTGTGCAGCTGTCTGTACCCAATTATTGGATTCTACTCAAGATCATTGTCTTGTGGTTTCCTTTGGCCCTTAGTATTAGACTGAAGTTGACATGCAATCAGACCTTAATTGGTGGGGTTATATCACCGTGAAAAGTCTTCCACCTGATTTAAGTGAAGTCTTGGATGGGGCTTTGTAGTTGGTTGAAATGTATCTGCACCTGGTTGTCATGATTTGAACTCTGGGGAGTTGGGGGGAGGGGATAGAGTAATATAGTTTTATTTTTGTATTAGTTTAGGACTGTGGTTCTCAATCCAGTACTCAGGACCCACCCAGCCAGTCAGGTTTTCAGAATACTCACAAGGAATATGCATGAGATGGATTTGCATGCAATGGAAGTAGTGCATGCAAATGTATCTCATGCATATGAAATGTAAAAAAAACATATGACTAATTTATTTATCTTACAATATATAACTCACATTCACTATTTAAATACCACTGTTTAAAAGCATAATCTTTATTTCGCACTATAATCCCAAATAAAGTAACCATTTAAAGCTATACCCACTCCCCACGGCAATTATACCCATACAAAATGTCCATATGTTAAGGAAGTTCTTCTACACAATATTCTCCTCCACAACCAGAAAGGTTTTGTAATCGTTCCAAATTTCAAGTTCTCAAAGTTCAACAAGCTGTCAATGCAGAACATCCATCACATTCAAAAAATTCTCAACTTGGAAGTCTCAGTTCGGTACACAACTTAGAAGAGCTTCCCACTGCTTAAAGGTCATCGAGTGCCACAAATAATCTTCATCCACACCATATTTTACATAAACAACGGGGATGGAGAATGGGCATGGCTATGCTAATCACTTAAGGGGTCTTTTACTAAGCCACGGTAGAGTTTTTGGTTCGTGGTAGAACTATGGTGTGGATGAAGATTATTTGTGACACTCGATGACCTTTTCCTGGGCGATGACTCCTAATGTGGAACCTTGCATCACGTAGCTATAGTTTGGATTTCTGTTTTCCACATGCCTCACTTTGAACTTGCTCACATTAAACATTATCTGCTATTGGGATGGCCAGTCTTCGAGTCTTGTAAGGTCCTCTTGCAATTTAACAACTTTGAATAACTTTGTGTCATCAGCAAATGTAATTACCTCACTAGTCATTCCCATCTTTAGACAGTTTATAAATATGTTAAAAAGCAGTGGTCCCAGTGCAGACCCATGGGACCCCAATATCTACCCTTCTCCATTGAGAATACTGACCATCTAACCCTACTCTTTGTTTTCTATCTTTTAACCAATTCTTAATCCACAATAGGCTATTACCTCTGTCTCATGACTTTATAATTTCCTCAGTAATTATTCATGAGGTACTTGTCAAATGCCTTTTGAAAATCCAGATACACAATATTGACTGGCTTACCTTTACCCACATGTTTATTCATCCCTGCAAAAAAAAAAAAAAAAAAAAAGTGGATTGGTGAGGCAAGATTTCCCTTCACTAAATCCATGTTGGCTTTGTCTCATTAATCCATGCCTTTGTATATGCTTTGTAATTCTGTTCTTTATAATAGTCTTTACCATTTTGCCTGGCACCGACATCAGGATCAACTGTCTATAATTTTCCAGATCACCTCTGGAGCCCTTTTTAAAAATTTGCATTACATTTGCACCCTCCATTCTTCCAGTACCATGTTTGATTTTATAGATAAATTACACATTACAAACAATAGCTCTGCAAGTTCATTTTTCAGTTCTAGCAGTACCCTGGGATTTATACCATCTGGTCCAGGCAATTTGCTACTCTTTCAGTTTGTTAAATCACCCCATTACATCTTCCAGTTTACAGAGATTTGTTTCAGTTTCTCTGATTCATCAGCATTGAATACCATTTCTGGCAATGGTATCTCCCCTACATCTTCCTTGGTGAAGACCAAAGCAAAGAATTAATTTCATCTCTCCGCTATGGCCTTGTCTTCCCTGAGTGCCCCTTTAACCCCTTGGACATCTAGAGGTCCAACTGATTATTTTACCAGCTTCTTGCTTCTAACATACCTAAAAGAAGTTTTTACTATGGGCCTGATATTCAGAACATGGGAGGTAGCTGGGCTGTGTCCCACAGTCATCACTGAGCCCGGATATTCAATGCCAGGCCATTTCCGGTGACCAGCAATGAATATCCGGTTTATTTTTGGCCGGTTTGAACTTAACTGGCAGAGCTGGTAACCAGCGAAGCTTGAAGAATGGTCTAGAATTTGGCAGCTAAGATTTAATGCAAAAAAATGGAGGGTCATTCCTTCAGGTTGTAAAATCCCAAGAGTATAGGGAGTGAAGTACTTCTGTGCATGAAAAAAAGTAGGACCAGGTGGGTGATCATATCTGATTAACTTAAGGTGGCTAAACAGGTAGAAATGATGACAAAAGCCAGAAGGATGCTTGGGTACATAGGAGAAGAATGGCCAGCAGTGAAAAGCAGATGGTACTACCAGTGTATAAATATCTGGTAATACCCCATTTAGAAATAGAGAAAAATGAAGGCAGATAATGACCATATTGCCTATCCAGTCTGCCCATCCATGCCATCTACTCTGCCTTCCACCCCCTTAGAGATCCTATGTATTTGTCCAAAGCTTTCTTGAATTCAGATACTGTTTTCATCTCCACTACCTCCATTGGGAGGTTTTTCCATGAATTTATCGCTCTTTCTTTGAAGAAGTATTTTGTCGGGTTACTTCTGAGCAGTGATATTTTATTTATTTATTTGCTGCATTTGTATCCCACATTTTCCCACCTATTTGCAGGCTCAATGTGGCTTATATTATGTCGCAAAGGCGGACACTATTAACAGAATGCAAAATATTGTTGCAAATAAGGTACAAAGAATAACAGGTAAATTAGAAGTAATAAGTAAGTAATTCAGAATATGTGAGTGGGAGTAAGACAAGGTATAATGTTCAGTAATGATAGTGTGGATTAAAGTGTCTAAATTAAGAGAGTTCAATATTGGCTAGTACTGATGTAGATTGGCCAAGATATTATGGAGGATTCTCTTTGTAAGTCTCTTTGAACAGGTAGGTTTTTAGTAATTTTCGGAAGGTTGCCAGAGAATGCGTTGATTTTATGGTGTTAGGTAGTTTATTCCATAGTTGCATACAAGTATAATAGAAGCTAGATGCATGTAAGGATTTGTATTTAAGACCTCTGCAGTTGGAGTAATGGAGTTTCAAAAAAGTGTGTGATGAACTACTTATATTTCTTGCTGGTAAATCTATTAGGTCTAACATGTTAGATGGGCCTCTCCATGAATGATTTTATGGACCAAGGTGCAGACCTTGAATGCGATACAATCCTTTAATGGGAGCCAATGAAGTTTTTTTCTGAGGGGTTTAGCACTTTCATACTTCGCTTTCCCGAATATAAGTCTGGCTGCAGTATTCTGGGCAGTCTGGAGTCTCTTAATGGTTTGTGCTTTGCATCCCGAATAGATGGAGTTACAATAGTCCAAATAGCTCAATACCAATGATTGCACCAGCTTGCGGAATGACTCTCTGGGGAAGAATGGTCTCAGTCTTCTAAGCTTCCACATTGCATAAAACATCTTTTTTATAACATTTTTCACATGACTATCCAGGGTAAGATTTCGGTCAATTGTAACACCCAAGAGTTTCAGGGTGTCTGCAACAGGAAGAGTGTGATTTAATGTATTGATATTGGTAAATTTGGTTTTATTATATTGTGATGAAAGAATAAGACACTGCGTCTTTCCTGCATTAAGTTTTAAGTGGAATGCATCCGCCTATGAGTTCATAATTTGGAAGCTGTGATTGATTTTATCTTCAATTTCTGATATGTTATTTTTAAATGGAATATATATCGTAATATCATCAGCATAAATATAAGGATTTAGGCCTAGGTTAGATAATGATCTGGCTGGTGGTAGCATCATTAAGTTAAATGTTGGTAAATGTTTAACAATGGGCTCTTTCTCAAAAAAGAAAGAAAGAAAGTGGTATATATGTATGTAACTTTATTATACATTTTATTGGTACAAGTTACAGTGTAGCAACCAATTTACAAATAATATTAAAATATACGATATTCTTTACTGTAAGTTCCATATGGCCATGCAACCTCTCAAAACTCACCCCTGTGTAAGCAAATCTGTCCAAAATAGTTTGGTACTCTGAAATAAAATTATTTTACAGTTTGCCTAGTAGCGGAGAGATTTATGTTGCTATATAAATTTAAGTGCAAATGGTGCACCCAACTCCAAGAGGTTCTCTGAATTTTATAAAGCGCTCGATTTTGTTGGGCAAAAAATGCATTCTACAAAAGTGGTTGGAGAGGGATCCTCCCACACTCGCATAGTGGAGGTCCCTGATGATTCAGCTGGTGATGATGGTGTGGTGCTTGTTTTCAGACATGGACACACTGCTAGGAAGACAATTTCAGAGTCACTGAGAGCCATTCTGGAACTCTCTCATACTAGTAGCTCATAGTCGTTTGCTTAATTAAGACTCGTATGAGTGTTTCTCACCATCATGTCCCTCTAATTGGAAGCTAGGGACTTTGGGGAGTTTGGGGTGGGGGTGGGATTTGTATAATTGATTCTGTACTTGCTGTTTTCTGTGGGGTTTTTCTCATTGCTAGTTATTGTTGTGGAATCAATAAGAATGATTTATTTTAAAAAAGCGCGACTGGGGGCAGCAGAGCCCGACTCCGCGTTCTTTCAGGTTGGGTCCAAAAACTTTTAGGCTCACCCTTGCTGTGTGGCCATGATCTGCAGAGCAGGGAGCTAGTCCATGGACCAGGAGCAGCCTGAATGACCTTCCATCTGTTAGAGATAGAGAAAAATACTAGAACTCTCAGTTATACTGATGAGGTCATTGGAAAAGATCAGTTTTCTCTACTTCCATCTGCTGGTAGGAGAGGATAAAACCCACTTGTTCAGAATAATATGGCCCCAGATCAAAAGGAAATTTATTTTATGCACCTATAGTGAACATTATGTTACTAACATCCCAAAAATATGGAAGACCCACGTGGAAGACAAATAGATGGCAGAGCATCTTGATCATATGTAAACAGCTGATCAGTGGGAAAGAAGGAATGGAACTCAGTTCCAGGGATATCAAGCTGTTCCTCCTCCTTATGGAGTATTCTTTTACCGTATAGAAAATATGTTGGGTGGACATGGTTTCTAAGAGTCAAAGGCTTTGATAACAGAATAGTGTTCCTATTATTCAATTCCATCTTCACTTTAGGACAACTGTAGAGTACCAAAATATAAACTTTCCCAACCAAGACCACATATGGCCTATTTTAAGGTTAAAGCAAAGTTCTGTAATAGAGGTAGCTGGCATGTCTTGGGCAGTGTTTCAGACTGTAATTTCCTGACAGGAGGTAGGAAGGCAGTTCTATAAAGGGAGTTAAAAGATAGGTGCTAAAAAATCTGAGTAAACCAGCATTCTATAACAGAAAAATGTGTGAGTCAAATCTGTTATAAAATACTAGCATAAGGCCATAGTCTGTTATTGAGAAGGACATGGGGGTAGCCACTGCTTGCCCCAGGATTACTTTTGTTTATTTAATCTTGATATACCACCCTCCCTTCATGAAATCAGAGTGGTTTACAATTTAATAAAATCACCAATCAATGGAAAAGGAAAGGAAAGGAATTACAACTGAAATAGGAAAAGAAAGAGGAAATCAAAAGAAAATTGAAAAGGAGAGAAGAAATCAGAAGAAAGTAAAAGTTAAAAAGGGTCAAGTAAATAGCCAGAGACCCGCTGCATTAAAATATCACTATTTGAGACTGGAAGAAAAGGCCATGGTAAATAAATGGATTGGTAGCATGGAATTGTCACAAAGGGAAATGAGCCCTTGGGCTGCTGCCGGTGAACGGCAGCAGCAGGTGAACCATCCAAACAAGAACTGGAACTGGAAAACTGAACTGGACAGGCAGGACTGGAACAGACTAGCAGTGCAAATGTATACAGGCAAGAACAGACAAAAAGTGCAACAAGCACACAGGCAAATATAAAGAAACAGCACTTGGCTAGGCAGTAACAGAGTATACAGGAGCTTGACTAGTCAGGAACAGGGTACACAGGAGCAGAGCTTGGCTGGGCAGGAACAGGGTACACAGGAACAGAGCCAAGTAAAGCTAGAAGAAAAACAATCAAACGGGCCGCAAGGCTGAACTGGAACCCGTGCAAACCAGAGCCCTCTCATATAGACCGCAAGGCCAAACTGAAACCAGTGCATACCAGAGTAGGGTTACCATTCGTCTGGTTTTACCCAGACATATCCTCTTTTTGAGGTCACAGCCAGGCAACTGGGCAGTTTTGCCAGCCTGCCCATTTGCTCGGATTTGCGGACAAACGGGCGAGTGGGCCTAGGGGTGTCCTATCCTTCCCTCCCCTTACCTTACTGTTCTGCCCTGGTGGTCTAGTGACCTCTTTGGGGCAGGAAGGAGCCCCCTCTTTCCTGTCCGGAGTGACTGCAGACTGTTTCTTGCTGCCTCCAGTCCTGGTGCCAATTCAAAATGTCCACCAAGAGTTCAAATGGCGGACTCGCGAGACTTCTGCAGAAGTCTTGCAAGGTCACTCTCGGCAGCCATTTTGAATTGGCACTGGTATGGGAGGCAGCAAGACAGTCTGCAGCTGCTCCGGGCAGGAAAGAGGGGCTCTTTCCTGCCCCAAATAGGTCACTAGACCACTAGGACAGTACAGTAAGATAAGGGGAGGGGAGGACAGGACACCCTTAGTGGGTGTGACGGGGCGGGGTGGGGTGTGAAAGGGGCAGGGCAGTGTGTGACAGTGGCGGGATGGAGTGTGGTGGGGGCAGGGATGTGGCAGGGGCGTGGTATGAGTCCTCTTTTTGGGGGCAGCAAATATGGTAACCCTACACCAGAGCCCTCTCACACAGGCTACAAGGCCAAACTGGAACCCGAGCACAACAGCAGAAGTCAAAAGAGAAGGCACGTACACACAGGCAGAGGCCTAACAAGAAAAGAACAAACACAAGAAGGCTGAACACACAAAAGCAGCAAGGCTGTACTAAAACCCACACAAACACAAGGGCCTAAGGCAAGTCCAAGCTCACACAAGCACAAAAACAAGAGCCAAGGCAGAAGTGCTACAAAGCACATTAGCAAACAAACAAGAAACAGGGCAGATGTCACGATTGTGGTCGTGAACCCTCTCAGACTCACCTTATTTCTGATGGTCAGCTTCTGAGCTGGCTTCTGTCTGTTCTTCCAGAGTTAGTTCTGTCTCTGTCTCTGTGTGTTGGCTGCTTCCAGCATGGCTCTGATTACTCCACTATACTGCACCTGTGTGTGTTAAGCCTCTCTGTGCTTCAGTATGCTTTCTGCCTGTGTCTTGGTTTGTGTTCCTCTCGCCCTCTGGTGGCCAGAACTGGTGGCTGCCATAGACTTTCCAGACTTTCTTTCCGGTCCGGTCCAGATATTCCAGCCCTCCAGACTTGGTTTGAAGTTTGGCAGCTAGCCTCACCCATAGCTGCCTCATGATTCCTGCAGTGAGTTCAGCTGCTGATGGGTTTATTACCACCTGGAAACCTTCTGAGTTTGCCTTTGCATCGTCTAAGCTCCCTGGTTTGTTGGTGCTTTGCTGCACTTCTGCCTAGTCTGGTTTCTTGTTTAGTTCCTTGTCTGTTTCTAATTATCTGTGTGTAGTTTAGCTTAGGTTTATTTGCTTACTTCCCTAGTCTTGTTTCTGGGCTGTATTCCTTGTCTAGTTTCTGTTTGTCTGTGTCTCTTGCTTAGTGGCTGCTCTGCAGCTTTCAGTCTTGTCTCTTGTCTGTCAGTATTTGTACCCTGTTTTAGTGGCTGCTCTGCAGCTTTCAGTCCTGTCTCTTGTCTGTCAGTATTTGTACCCTGTTCAGTGGCTGCGTGGCAGCTTTCAGTTCCTGTCCTTTAGCTTGTCCATTCCCTCCTTTGTGTAGTATTGTCTGTCTTTGAGTCCTAGCCCAGTTTTCTGCCTTGCTTGCAATGTATATTCTTTTCCCCTCTGACCCTCAGTCCCTGTTCAGCCTAGTTGGTATCCAGTGTCTGCCCTGTCTGGTAAGTCCTGCCGGCCTCCTGCACCCAGGGGCTCAACTCCTGGGGAAGGGCAGTCAAGCGCAGGTGAAGTCTAGCTGTTTCTGTCAGAGTTCTGCCTTGTCTCTGGTGTGGGGTGGTTTTGCCTGCCACTGCTGCTTCACGGCAGTGGCCCAAGGGCTCACGAACCTAGTTTCTGCCTTGAAAGCCTGACAGCAGAAGTGCTAAACAAGCACACAGGAAAGCCTGGAGACCTTTGATGTTGCAAAGGCCCTGTTTGAATGTCCTTATATTCCTTATGAGAGCCTTCACTGATGATGTCATGACTTCAGAAAAGAGGCTTGAAACACAGTAGAAGTATTAGCAGAGGTAACAATGCAAGAAAAAAACAGTCTGGAGCCACCTCTGAAGCTGACCACTGGAAGGCAAGGTGAGTCTTAAAGTGGAGACAAGGCCACAGTCACGACAGGAATGTTGCTACTATTTGGGTTTCTGTCAGGTACTTGTGACCTAGCTTGGGCACTGTTGGAAGCAGGATACTGGGTTAGATGGACCATTGATCTGACCCAGTATGGCTATTCTTATGTTCTTAACATTTAGGCGCACCCGCTTATTCCATGTCAGTAGCAAGGGTAAAAGCGCAGACCCATATGTGACATCCTGTACATGCACATCACTTGGTGACACAGCCATGTGAATGCTCCCTTTGCAGTTACACACTAGGTGCCAAGTTACAAAGTAGTGCTTAAGTGCACTTACATGCAGACCTGTCATTTCACCCCTGTCTTGGCGTGTAAGTGCCATTGTAGCCTGGAAGTTGCTAACTTTAGCACACTATATAGAATGAGGGTGTAAGTGTAACCTCCACAACAGTTTAACCCCTAACGTACCAAACCCAGTTATATAGGTCACTGTTAAAACCTAAATGCACATCTCCCAGGTAGCATCAAAGTATGGTAACAACTTGTGAGACAATCTATGGCAGTTCAGTATTTTCATAATGGCAGCATTGCTGAATTTTCATGTTTGCCATCAATGCCTCCCCTCTCTGCCTTATTATCCCAGAAGCTCAATGAATGTTATATTTGCTTTGGATCATATGACAGACTTTTTATTCTAACAACTTCGCCACATGAAAACATATGCACCCAGGGCCATATTTATTATGACTGAATAAAAGGATTCAGCTGTGAACAACCATTTTATGCTAATGACAGTCCTGCACTGCTGCCTGCCAAGATGTGCTGCAATAAGCACTTCTCATGCTTTCATTGTTTTATCAAAGTGGAATTAGATGGATATTGTTTTACAATCATTTCATTTGTGAACTGGCCTGTGTTAGTCTAATGTTGCTACTATCATCCCTAAGATAATATATCCCTTTGGAAGATTCCACCTTCATTTTGAAAAGAACTGTGACTCCAGCCAAGAAAGAGGAGGCTGCTGTAACCACAGCGGTCTTGTTTTCCACATATAATAGACTTTAGTTGCTGCATATCACCATCCTGAAGATAATTATTCTCTTCTTTTCTGGCACTATAGTTATCACCTACTTTTCATCGAGCGCATTCTTCCAGTAATGACAGTAATGAGCTGGTTTGTACACACAGTACTGTAACAAATTACCTCTGCGTCCAGCACTTTCAGATGGAGACAGTAATCGGTCGGTGATTGCCTTGTTTCATTTGGGCAACTTTCAGACTTCCTTGGACCTTACAGAAGCCTATCTGCCTATCCCCATTGCAGATCATCACAAGCGGTTCCTCTATTTTGTGTGCTTAGGCGCTATTTTCAGGTTTCGAAAATTGTATCTTCTGAAAAATCTCTTTGAACTCTATGTGAACTGCACAATGACACTACAGTTCATGATTGGTTCTCACAACCCAGAAATTGTAGCTTTAGATAATTTCTGACAAATTGGTCCATTCCACCTCTTTATTTAAACCGCTAGGGGTTATTGCTGCCACTAAAAAATGAACCATTGTTCTTTCTGTAACAATAATCGCAACAAGTCCCCTACCCTTTTAAGATGAATACATTTCAAAACTTTGGATCACAAGTCCTGCACTCCATGTTTGGCATTTTGCCAATGCTTCTTCTTATTCTACTGTAAAATTATTCATGTGTTCCTAGATTTCACTGTGTGTTGTGTATCCTATATAATAAGGACCACATTGGCATGTAATACAATAAACTACCTGTATCGTATTGCAATCTGTAAATTGTTCCAACTGAAAAACTTTAGTAGAGTCTAGAATTGTTATCTGGGATATCTCTTATACATAAGGGCATTAAACACACTCTGTGGTACATTCATATAAGATCCTCTGGAATGCAAACTTCAATGGTCACTCTAATATTGGATGAAACTGCACCATTTCCCAATGCTTTTTCATCATTTTACAAATAGAAATCACCTGTGTGGAGTATGGATGGGCATATAGTATGGAAGCCTCTTCATCTTTGATTGAATATAACAGCCACTCCTATTTCAAGCATAAAGTTCTCTTATATGCATGTTTAACTATATTATTAGGGTAGCCCCATTCCAAAAATCTTTTGTGAGAAACAATCATGAACTGTTTTGTCATCACACAGTTTATGTAAAGAGTTCAAGGAGAGATTTGACATTTCTTGTGAGTTGGATTGAAATTAAGAGAGGCATATAGTTCTGCTTGTTAGCCATATATTTGTATGAGATTATTGTGTTATAATTATATTTGATGTTTTGATAATTCTTATAATGTGTTTCATTTGATCTGTGCAGTTAAGAAAACACCCCATGAAGAAGGATGGCGAATGTGAATTTGGGATGAAGATGTGGATCTATTAAGCCGATACACCCTTTTATTGTGTTCACAACCCTTGAAAAATATTAGAGAATGACATCGAATTCAAGTTGACATGTGGACAATCACATACAGATAAGTAAAATCTCCATGTTAAAATGTGGGCAAAGAAGACTGTGTTTGAACAATGTGCAGTGATAAGAAAGAGAGTGCCTAGGCTTTTGTTGACATATTTTCGGCACACCGAGCACATTGTTTCACTATTATTTTGAAATTAATTAGAGCTACTTTGAGATGTCATAATAATTGATTAAAATATTTGAATTAATTATTCAGAAGATAAAAGTTTTGAAACCTGGGCCACAGAATTTGTAATTTGAACCATTAGGATGTGGGTATACATTATTGAAACTAAAATAAGTTTACTTCTCAGTTATCTGGATATTTGAAACACAGGGTCCCTGCTCCACAGTAGAGCCATTCAAAGTAATTAAAGAGGTGGTTTATTCAACGGAAACCCCAATACTAGGTACCCTAAGAAGGTGGAGGGAAGTGTAAAAGCTGGATGCAGGATAGTGCTTGGAGTCTTTCTTCTTTCATTCCCATAGTGAAAGTTCAGTAAAGATTTAATGAGAAGCGTGGTGGGTTTCCCACCTGTAGACTCATCCAGACCTTTGTCCTCTAACTCAGAGACCAGGGGAGAGATGAGGAAAAGGGAAGGGCCATGAGTGGGTCTGGTTTCCCATAGGAAAGGATTATGGAGGAAAAGAGAGGGTTTTGTAGGTGATTCACAACTGAACCCTGAGGCACAAGATGTCATAAGGAATAAAAGGGAGGGATCATCAAGGAGGATCCCATCCAAAGAGGGAAGTGAGGAAAATAAATCTGCAGCTAGTTCCACTTCCAACATGGGAAGAAGGATTTGAACTCAGACATAGGTGGAGTACATGCTAGAAACCTGGTGTAACAGAAGTGGGACCCAAGACCTGTTGCATTTTGATTTCCTAGTCAAGTGAAGTTGCGTATGTGGTGAGCTGAGAGAAATTAACTTCAGGAAAAAGAGAAGGGACTTTAACCAGTGTGGAGTGACAACAGTTAGAGAAAGGAGAATAAGCAAGGAAAGAGCATAGCTCAAACATTATGAATATTTGAGAAGGAGAATATCAAGGGCTGGCAGAAGTCCCTAGTGCTAAGAGGAGCAGATTGGATGCAATACCCATCCACAAGGGGAGGCAGGCTGATGCAGGAGAGCAGAAGTGACCGTACACCATGAAACAGACCAAGGGATATTTATTTATTTATGTATGTATTAGGATTTATTTACCACCTTTTTGAAGAAATCCACCCAAAATGGTGTACAGCAATAAGCTGGACATAGGCAACAGACAATTAGAACACTAAACATATTCAAATAACAATACACAGTATGGTACAGTATGTTACTGACAGTGACAACACAATACACATTAAACATCTTAATAGACAGCACAGGGTGTATGAGTAGAAGATAGAGTAACAGGAGTTAGATAGAAATAAGGGTGACTACCTTAAGGAAAAATTGCACGTAAAATCAGGAAAGGTGTATGAAAATGATCTCAGCTAGTGTAGGAGTGGATAAGCAAGTCCTGCTCCAGTAAGTGCAGTTGGTGTTAGACCGAGTTGTTTCTACCATTAAAGGTTTAGGAGAAGAGCCAAGCTTTCACCTGCTTCCTGAAGTAGAGAAGCAAGAGGAAAAGGAAACTGAAATGGCTCTCCAAAGAAGTGACTGAAAAAAATAAAGGCATAAAGGTGGTATTCACAAAAAGAGGAACAAAGAAAAGAATACTGGATAAAGCTGAAAGAGATCAAGAGAAAACTCAAGACGGCAAAAAGCACACCCAGAATTAAAAATGGCTAAAGATGTAAAGCGAGGTGACAGAATTTTTTTCAGGTATATTAGGGAGAAGAAGGTGAGAGATGGAACTGCAGGACTCAAAAGTGCTGAGGACTAACATATGGAGAATGAAGTAGAAAATGTGAAAATGCTAAAAAAAAATTGTTCCATGTTCGCAGAAGAAAATCATGGAGAAGGATCACAGATATCTGACAAAGGTATATATTGGAATGGAGAAGATATCACACTATTCATGGAAGAAAATACTAATGGACAAGCTACAAAACTAAAAGTGGACAAAGCCATGGGACTGGATGAGATATTGCATGATATTGACGACACTCCAAGAGGTTCTGGCAGTCTTCTAGTAGATATGTTTAAAATATCCTTGGAAACAGGACTGATGCACTGCTATGCTTCACAAAAGTGTAAGAGAAGAAGTGGGAAACTATAGGCTGATAAACCTCAGCTTGGTGGTGGGGAAAGTAATGGAGAAATTTCTGAAGGAAAGGATAGTGAACTTTCTAGAATACAATGGGTTGCGAGATCCAAGACAACATGGTTTTACCAAAGGAAGATCAGGCCAAATGAATCAGACTGATTTCTTTGACTGGGTGACCAGAGAATTAGATTTAGAGCATGCACGGGATGTAGTCTATTTAGATTTCAAGAAAGCCTTTGATACTGTTCCTTTTAGGAGACATATGACTAAACTAAGCAGTTTGAAAATGGGTTCCAAGGTGGTGAACTGTATGAGGAATTGGTTGATTGGCAGATGACAGATGGTGGTGATAAATGGATGAAAGAAAGGTGAGTATTAGAGTGCCTCAGGGACTGGTCCTGAGACTGATTCTGTTCATTTTCTTTGTGAGAGATATTGCTGAATGATTGGAAGGAAAGGTTTTCTTTCTTATGGATGACACAAAGATTTGCAACAGAGTGAACACCCTGGAGGAACTAGACAACATGAGAAGTGACTTACAAAAATGAGAAGCGTGCTAATGCTTCGAGTTTTAAGCCAAAAAAATAAGGAGTGATACATTTTGGGTGCAGAAAATCAAAGGAACTGTATGTGATAGGAGGGGAGAGGCTGATATGTTTGGACCAAGAGAGGGATCTCAGGGTGATAATGTCTGAGGATATCAAGGTGAGAAAGCGATGTGACAAGATTGTGGCCAAAGTCAGAAGGATGTTAAGATGTATAGAGAGAGGCATAAGCAGCGAAAGGGATGATAATGCTTCTGTACAAGTTGTTGGTGAGACCCACACTTGGAGTATTGTATTCAGTCTTGAAGGCCGTATCTCATTAAAGATATGAAAAGACTTGATGTGGTTCAGAGGAAGGTAAGCAAAATGGTATGGGGCCTGTACCAGAAGACACATGAAAAGAGACTTGAAGACTTGAATATGCATACCCTAGAGGAGAGAAAGGACAGGTGATGTACAGTATGGTACAGATATTAAAATGTTTGAAGGTATTAATGAAAACACAAATTTTTTTTGAAGGATAAGACTATATGACAAGAAGCTGCAAGGAGGTAAACTTAAAAAACTTAAAAGCAATATCAGGAAATACTTTTTCATGGAACAGATGGTGGATGCTTGAAACGTCCTTCTGGTAGAGGTAGTGGGGACAAAAATAATAACAGAATTCAAAAAGACATGAAGTAATCACTATAATCTATGGCTGGCATTTGTACAAGCACCTACATTTTAGGCTACGAATAGCCGGTTACAGCATAAATAATGGAACATAGGCTCTTAGGTTCCTGTAGAAAAGGCTCCTACTGTGCATCCTCAGTTATAGAGTTGGCCGCATAGTACTGCTGAAAATTCTTACACATTATCAATATGGGTAATGGTGAAACACACATTCACCTTACACAATGAAATGTAGAAGTAGGCAAGGTAAGGAGAGTATCAGAGTACTGTCAGCGGCCGCCATATGTTTAAAGCTAAGTGCTTGTTTTTATGATTGCTAATATCTATTTTATTTTATACATTTTTGATATGTGAGATATTTTGAGATCTATTTCCTTAAAAAATTGTGAATAAATTTGGATTCTAAAGAGATACATGTTTGCAGGTTTTGGAGAGTGTATGATTGAGGATATTGAGACCTGCGGTTGGAGGGCTTGGAATGGGATGTCCCATAAGAGGCCGCATAACCTATTTTAGGTCTTTTTAAGAACACAATACTCTGATACTCTCTTTACCTTGCCTACTTCTGTATTTCACTGTTTAAGGTGAATTTCACCGTTACCCATATTGATTATGTGAATACTGTTGGTTTTGGGTTTGGTTGTTTACGCATATATTATTTGATTTAGGCAGCAGAAAATTCTTACATAGCAAAGGTAGAGAGTGGGCATTCTAGCCAATTACACAGATAACCAGCGATATTCAGCCACTATCCATATAGCTAAGTGATGTAATTTAGGCGAGCAAACAAGGCTGTCCTTAATGAAATCACTTAAGTATGCTGATAGCAGTTGACTATCTTTGCTATATTTATACCTCAGAAGTCATACGTATATTCAGTGCCATTTAGTGTGTGCCGAACATACGTGAATGGTTTAAACTCCATGGCTGGCGTTTAAAAGAACACTGACCTCACAGCTTAAATATTGATCCATTCATAGTTTAAGTGGTATAAGGAAAATATTTCAAGTATTTCTTTTTCAGGTCAGAAGGAGCCTAGATAGCACGGTCCAGTGGCATTTCCTCAAAATTCTCTTCTCCCTGCTATAATGTTAACATTTTCAGCACGATTATCTTCAAACTAAAGGCACTTCAGCACTGCTAGACTTTGTCAAAGAACACAAATCATAATTGGTTGCCCACACTCAGCTGAATTATGTACAGTGACTTGTATTTCACTGATCTCCGCAGTAGACACATGAACTCAAGGCCTTTCTAACAGAGAGACACAGGCTGGATCAACAATGAAGGCCATCTGGCTTCTCTATACACAACACGTGGAATTCTCATATTCCTCTGCACTGGAAAGCAGTAACAGCTGTTAGGGCTAACTATTTCTCCAGTCTTATGGAAATGCTTTTTAAAAAAAAACCCCAGCCATCAATTCTGTTTCAGACAAGTATGTCTTCAAAGCAGAAGGTAAAATAATCTTTTTATTTTTGTAGTTACTCAATATATTTTTTAAGTTGCTATGTGGGAGTTGTGCTGCTTCCACTGATCCTCTGTTTGTCTCTCGCTCCTGCATCTGTACCCTAGTACGTTCAATAAATATTCAGGTTTTACACTTTTGAATGGGAACGTTTATCTTGTGAAGCTGGCCCATGTGGCTTTCATGGCGGTGGGATTAGCGTCTTTTGTACTGCGAATAACGGAACTCTTTTGAAAACAAATGCAAATAAGGCAGAAATTTTGTTGGTTCATAAAGTGGAACTTTAGTGACCTCTGATCTTGAAGATCTGAGCACCCGTGAAAAGGTCTTTTCGATAGGCTATTTGCTCTATTCATAAATAGCTATGGCTCTGAACTGAACCATTTCAGAAATTCAGTTTTGCATCTTGATGCAAAGTGATGTCATGCTTCAAAATCCAGACATACTGCATTCTCATGTTTTCTAGGTTATATTGAGGTAGGTATTGAAAACGTTTTTCTTGTACCAATAAAATGTATATTAAAGTTACATACATATATACCACTTTCTTTCTTCTTTTTTTTTTTTTTTTGAGAAAGAGCCCATTGTTAAACATTTACCAACATAACACTGCTCAGAAGTAACCTGACAAAATACTTCTTCAAAGAAACAGTGGTAAATTCATGGAGAAACCTCCCAATGGAGGTGGTGGAGATGAAAACAGTGTCTGAATTCAAGAAAGCTTGGGACAAATACATAGGATCTCTAAGGGGGTGGAAGGCAGAGTAGACGGCATGGATGGGCAGACTGGATAGGCAATATGGTCATTATCTGCCTTCATTTTTCTCTATTTCTAAATGGGGTATTACCAGATACTTATACACTGGTAGTATCATCTCCTTTTCCCTGCTGGCCATTCTTCTCCTATGTACCCAAGCATCCTTCTGGCTTTTGCCATCATTTCTACCTGTTTAGCCACCTTAAGTTAATTAGATATGATCACCCACCTGGTCATATATATATATATATATATATATATATATATATATATATATATATATATATATATATATATATATAAGCATGGCGGACCATCAGTTTAGAAGTATTTACCAGAAGAACCAGCGCTGCTTAGGGTCTCTTTTACTAAGCTGCGCTAGTGATTTCCAGCACAGCAAATGAGACTAAGCCTATTCAGTTCCTATGGGCTTCCTCTCATTTGCCCTGTAGGAATTGCTAACAAGGCTGAATTTCCTCAGTGGAAGATGTTGAGGTTTCATTTGATAATATTTTGATTGTCTATCAGGAAACTTTGAATGACCGATTGCTCTTAGAACACAAACTGATTTGTTTTGGTTTTTTGTTTGTTTGGTTTTTTTTTAGCATTGACTATTTACCAGTTTGTTTCCTATTAAGTAAGTTTGAGGTATTAAAAAAAAATCACTGTGAAATCCCCACCACCACCACCACCACCTGCAATGAGGAAAAGCTAGGGTGATGGATACTATGATAATGGAGTTTCCCCAGAAGGATGGGTGGGTTAAATGGAAGCTGAGGATTAAAAATAGAATTGCATTTCTTAGAACTGAAAATTTATGTTGTGAAACATTTGTCCAATATAAATCTTTACAAATGGGGGGGTTGTTTACTAAAGCTTAACTCGAGTTATATGCAGCAGGGCCCATAGGAATAAAATGGGCCCTGCTGCAGATAATTCGAGTCAAGCTTTAGTAAACAGTGTGGATAAATGCATTGCAGTAAATTTCAATAGGAAAAAAGTGCTAATATAAGAAGAGTAAGTTATAAATAAATAAGAAAGATTATGGAGGCGATAATGGCAGTAGTTGATAACAGATGAAATAGGCATATTGAAAAGTGCATGGTGAAAAATAAGGGAGTTAACAGAGCAGAAAATAGTGAAAGCTCAGAGGTCTGAACTAGGCTGAAGTTAAAAAAACAAAAAACAAAAAAAGGAACAGCAAAAGATAGAAGAAAGTAGAATAACTTACTTTTACCTATAGTGAGTTTGTGAGAATGTTCAAAGATGAAGGCTGATATGTTAGTGGCAGAAGATATATGGCACTATCTATGAAGGGGAGAGAAATGTGGAAGAAATTGATCATCATACATGTAAAGGTTCTGCGATATTCTGAACTATAAGGAAGGAGATTTTCAGAACTGCCTAACTGATATCCACTTAAAAGTGCACAAGTGTAGGGCTCGTATGCATATACATTTCATACTTTTACCCACAACGAGCAGAGGTATTCCTGTGGGTGGAGTTGCAGAGGTGTTGGCATATATATGCATAAAGTATAGAGCCTGTATTCACATACGTTTCATACTTTTAAACAGAGGTATTCCTGCGGTGGAGGTGGGAAGGGTATTTATTCTGTTTGTGCTTTAGACAGATTTCACTGTTTCTAATATGTAACATGACTTTGAAACCATTTTTACAGCTGCTGTAACACTGCACCAGTCCTGTGAGATTCACCTCAGCAGTGTCTCCTGTTCCCCCACTGCATGCATGGAACAGATGGTCACCAAAGCTTGTTCTGTATCACCACTGTAGTGAGAAGTCAACAAGCATACACAATTTTTCACATCACCACCTTTCCATTTCCTGAAAGGGGTATGAAAAATGTAGGCACCAATTGTTTAAATGAGCCTGCAATGGAGTAACCCGTTTCAATATGGTTTATGGATGTAATTCAACAATGCGTAACTGCTTAAACGTGCACTGGTATCCAAAATCTAGGAAGGTTTACTAAAGTCCATAGTTAACTCATGGGAACTAGAAATCTGTTAGCTGGATTGTGATAATGAAGTTTACTCATTTTTTAAATCTAAGTAGCCTTAACTATACAGGATGCCGAGCACAGCTGTTTCAAAGGTTTTTTGTTTTTTTTTGGTGGTGGGTATTACCAGAACTATTTAAAAAGAAAGAAAAAAAAAAATAACTTTAACTAAGCTGCTCTAAAAGTGGCCTTAGCATGCTCTTAAATGGGGCACTTTTAGCGCAGCTGGAAAATGGCCTATTTTTCATTTTCTTAATTAATGGCCATTAAAAAAAGATTAGGTTGTGAGCCCTTACCATCACCTATTTTATAGGTGGTAAGGGCTTACGCGCTAATCAGTTAGCAATAGGAATGCAGATGCTCTAACTCATTAGCGTAGAAATGCCCACGCTCCACCCCTCAGCAAAAAATGCAGTTATTTTAGGGTGCAGTTTGTGAGTGCACAATGCAAAATTATCATGGAACACCTCAGCACATCCCACGGTAAGCCCTTTTCAGCTGTGGTAAGCACGTGCTAGCGCTTACTGCAGCTTTGTGAAAGGACCCCAAAGACTATAAAAAACTACTAGTTTATTTTCTTATTTACCAGAACCTTATGCTGCTCATTCATTGCCATAGGCTGAATTTCTTTCTATGCGTTTACTAGACTATATCAAGAGATCAGGGCTGGCGTTAGAGGAGCGGGGCAAACAAGGCAGCTGTCCTGGGCCCCACAGCTCCAGGGGGCTCTCCCAGTCCATCATTTCTTCCTATTCTCACCACCCCATCTAAGGTCTCCTTCCCTTCTCCTCACCTTCCTTGTCTAACGAAAATCACGTTCTTGTTCACAGGAGGTCACCAATGTGGCAGTGATTCTGATATGCTGCCTGTGTCTGCCCCGGTGCTGTTCCTCTGCCGTGCTCCATCCCCTTGCTGTTTTCAGCTTGGGAAGAACGCGGCAGAGAAACAGTGCCGGGGCAGACCAAGGAGGTTTTACGACAGGAGATGGCATGAGCCTATCTAGCCCATTCTGTAGGCTGAAGCCAGTGGGTGGAGTTTGCCACCATATTGTGTGACCCCAAACATTTGCAGATGCTATTGAAAACAATAGCAAACTTTGATTTTCATGACTGCCTATGTGTGGGCTTTTTTTTTTTTTTTAAAGCTTCCTATATGTAACGCAAGGTTATTTTTTCTACCTCTGGGGGGTTCTGGGGCATAAGCCATGATCTGCAGGTGCGGGCACTCCGGAGTGGCAGACTTGTTTTTGGAGCCGCAGGAGGCTCGATTTTTGTAGGGGTCAGCTTTAAGAAAAGCCCTGGCTCTGCCTGAGTTCAGGGCCAAGTTCTGAGGACCCCCTCCCCAGAGGTTAGAAAAACCTTTGAGTTACATATGGCATGCTTTCAAATTTAAAAAACACACACACATAGGCAGTAATAAACCTCACAAATTAGCTATTTTTAATAATGTCTGCGAATTTTGGGGGTCACACAATATTGTGGCTGCATGGGGGAGACAGCTTCAACTTTTTAATGTCATGTTGTCTTCTGTCATAAAACCTCTTTGGGGCAGACGCAGGCAGCATATCAGAATTGTTGCCACGTTGGTGACCTCCTGTGAACAAGAATACGATTTAAGTTAGATAGGGAAGGGAAAGAGACCTTAGATAGGGTGGCAAGAAAGGGAAGAGATGGCAGATTAAAAGGGCCCCCTGGAGCTGTTTTAAAGTAGACCGTGGGGGGAGGGAGAAGGTTTAAGATATAGGGGGACATGCCATACTGGGAGTAGGGGGGAAGGGACGGAGGAAGAATTGATGGGCCTGGGAACAGAGGGGAGGAAGAGAGATGGCAGAGAATGGGGTGTAGGGAAGGAAGAGAGAAGGAGAGATGGGCCCGGGGGTGGTAGGGAAGGAGGAAGAGATGCTAGATAGAAAGGCAGTGAAATTTGAGTGGATAGAGAGGCAGAAAAGAAAAAAGGGAGGAAAGAGCTATAAGGGAGAGATTAACATGTCAGAGAGGTGTAGTGAAGGAATAGGACAAGGCAGGAGAGAGAAGAAAAGAAAAATGGACAACAGCCACTGGAAAGAGAAATAGCAGAAGACAGAAAAATTGACACCAACATGACAGAACAATAAAATGTCCAGACAACAAAAGTAGAAAAAAGGTTTTTTTTTTTTAAATTTATTAACTGGAATATGTTAACTTTGAGATAGGTGTATCACAGATGTCTTTGTATTGTGTTCAGTGGCATAGCCAGATGGTTTTTTTGGGGGGGAGAAGGGCAGGGCTGAACCCAAAAGTAGTTGGGCAACAAATTTGCTCCCTGCCCCTGTCCCCGCACCCCCACCCCACCTGAATGCAAAATATAAATACCTGAGCTGACAGGGATCACCAGGCCCCTTCAGGTGAAGACTTCTTTTTTCTTTGCTGCTCTGACAGCCAGAACTATGCAAGCTGGAGCCAGCAGCAGTGTCCCCGAGCTGATGCCACCACTGCTGACCCACCCTTGTGAATGCTTGGGTTTTTTTCTCCTTGTATGAAAGCTTGGCATGTATGGGGGCCCAGCATGGGTGATGGCTAATTTTGGAGGGTCTGAGACCCTGGCCCAAGCCCCCTGTGTTCAATAGAAAAGAAAGTGCATTTCTGGTTTTATTTCTTCAGTGTTGCAGTACTTGCCAAGTTTAACTTCTTGGGGTTCTTAGTTCAATTTTGGTGTTCATATTTCATTTCTAATCCCTTGTTCTGTATTTGGTGAAGGTCTGTCTGTGTATCCTGTGTGAAGAAGTTATTTAAAGTTGTTTTATGTATAGAAGTAATGGTGGGTGGGGAGATTGGGGGAGGGGGCCTCCTCCTTAATTTCTGCCCTGGGCTCCAGCATGTCTAAAACCTGCCCTGTAAGAGGTAATGAGTATGAACATATGTAGTGGTCAGACTTGAAAAACATGTGGTCCACTGGGTGATAGTCTACAATTTGTATCATAGTGCACAGTTGAATTACAAAATAAGTACACTTGAAGTTCAAGTTGGAGAAAAAAAAACTTCTTCCTGGAAATTCTTAGTAAGTTTCATAATGTCCTCTAGACATCATTCCCCAAGTTAGGATATCTGGCTGAGCACACAAAGCTTTATTTGCACTGTGGAGGCTGGGCAGACTTATACGGTCTGTGCCCTGAAAAGGACAGGTTGGTACAAATCAAGGTAAGGTATACACAAAAAGTAGCACATATGAGTTTATCTTGTTGGGCAGACTGGATGGACCGTGCAGGTCTTTTTCTGCCGTCATCTACTATGTTACTATCAGTGTCACCGTATTTAAACAGTCTCTGAGAGGATTCTGATTGTAGATGAGTCTGCCACTCTCTGTGCTGTAGGTAGTCGGGAATTCCTGCTACAAGAAGTCAGAATTCACTGTATTCAAATAGGGTCCATCTGGACGCCAACTCTGAGTAAAATGTGAGAAAGGGAAAGGGAATTGGGACTTGATATACCGCCTTTCTGAGGTTTTTGCAACTACATTCAAAGCGGTTTACATAGTATATTCAGGTACTTATTTTGTACCAGGGGCAATGGAGGGTTAAGTGACTTGCCCAGAGTCACAAGGAGCTGCAGTGGGAATCGAACTCAGTTCCTCAGGATCAAAGATATGTGCAGCTGTTCTTTCCATATACAGATGAAGGGAGCTCTTGTAACAGTACAGTTGTTTGTAATAGAGAAAATAAAATTTGTGCTGGGGATTTCCACGTTCCCATGAGTCACTGGGAATCATTTGACTCCTATCATACCATCACCTTGGCATCTGGCCTCTGCCGTTTCAGGACCAGTTAGCTGCAATTATATTCAGTCAGAGAGTGTTTATCAACAGTATTCTCCACTTGGCATTGCTTTATGAAATGATCAACTTCCTTAACCATTACAGTTCACAGCAGGAAATGAAGCAGGAGAAAAACACTTCCTTCAAGGATAGGAATTGCCAGTTCATTTGAGTGATTTGAATGTACCATTAGCAACTGTAATGTTCCGGAGAAATAAAATGCCACTAATTACCCAAGAACTGAGTACTCCCATTCAATACAGGACAGCTAAAGCAACTCTTCCACAGCAAAAACAAAACACCCTTCAAAGACAACAAAAGACATTTAGTCCTATCCTAATATTTTTCTTCATAGAAATTACAGCTGAACAAATGTAGTTACTGCACTGATTTCACATTAGTCAGATGCAGATTCATTCTAGCCTTTATGAAATGAATTGCAGACTTTGCTGTATATCTCCTGTCATAAAAGGAGATATTTGGTCACTTTGTCGGCTGTTCTTAAGTATGTAGATAATAAAGAAGCAAAAATCACCACAGTGGAAATAGAAAAGAGACCAACAGGGAAGTCCAGGCTAAGGAATAAGAGTTCAGTAATAGCAGTATGGCAAAAGGAGTTTATCATAATTAAAACACCCCCCCAAAAAAACCCCAAAAGACTGCACTGTAAAAACATTCTGTTTCTTAATGCATAGATTCCCAAATGAAACTCATATGGAAAACTCCCGTCCAACTCTTACCTTCTTGTTTAGAATCAATTTTCAGTTAAAATGTATAAAAGGCTAACATAGCATACGTGTCTGGACAATTAAAAAAACACTACAGAAACACTGTTTTATGCACAAGTTCTCAGGTTGAGCTCTCAGAAATAGGGCCTCTTCTACTTTACTTCTAAACCTAAGGCAGTATAACCACCAAAGCAGTGATTGCAGACAGGTCCATCCACCATTACCTCATACTGCAGGAACTCGAGTACCCAACAGATTTCAAAAAGCAATTCAAAAAATTAATTTTTATAGTATAATTCCATGGATAAACAATGGCCTTCCTAAGTCACCTTGGCTAATCCTTTTTTTTAATGAACTTTGCCTTTAAGAACTTGTTCAAACTGTTTATTATTGTTATTATTTTTTTTTAAGTTTAAAATTTGAAAAAACATAGATCGAAAATAAATTCAGGAAGCTACATACTAATAACTGGCATCAAAAGGAAAACAAATCCTACTGCTGATCTTGGGCAATTCACTTAACCCCCCATTGCCTCAGGTACAAACTTAGATTGTGAGCCCTCCTGGGAAAGAGAAATATCCAGATTGCCTGAATGTAACTCACCTTGAGCTACTACTGAAAAAGGTTTGAGCAAAATCCAAATAAAACAAATAAATAAAATGACCAGTATTATAATACTATGGGCCCTGTTTACTAAGATGTGCTGTAGGCACGCTAGCATTTTTACTGCATGCTAAAAATTAGCATGCGATGCTAGAGACACCCATGGGTGTCTCTAGAGTTAGGCTAACACACCTTAGTAAAGAGTTCTCTATATTGTAACCAACAACAAGGAAAGCAAAATCCTAATCCCAAAAGACGAATATAATGATTGACTGTGGAAAAAAAGAAAGCCCCAAACTTTTCTATTACAGTCCTAACCCACCTCACAAATACCAGCATCCTACAAAATAGCAAATCATTAAACAATGTTTCCTTTAAGAAAATCCTCTAACTGAATAGGGTCTAAGATATATCTGACCCAGTGGCATAGCCAAGGGTGGGCCCGGGTGGGCCCTGGCCAACCACTTTGTGTTCAGGCCCACCCATTAGCAGCACACCTATGATATGGCTGGCAGGGATCCCCAAGCCCCACCAGCCGAAAACTCCCAACAACTGTCCTTCCTGCATACCTTGTAAATAGCAGATCTTTGCCTGCAGCAAGCAGAGACTGATACATACTGCTTGCACTGGCCCCAAAGCCTTCCCTCTGACTATTCCTGCCTATGCGGAAACAAGAAGTTGCATCAGTGGGAAGGCTGTGGGGCCAACATGAGCAGTGTGTATTAATTGTTGCTCGCTGCTGGTGAAAATCTGCTATTTAAATGGTATGCGGGGAAGGGGGATGTTTGAGAGACCCTATGGCATGCAGGCGAGAGGAAGAGACCAAATCACTTATGGGACAGGGAGGTTCTTCTGCCCACCCATCTTGGGCCCAGGCCCACCCAAAATTGGGTGTCTGGCTACACCCCTGATCTGACCGTATAAGCAGGATTCCAAAATAAGCTTGGCCTTCCTTAGGGGAGCTTCTGCAGCTTATACTTCTGTAGTGGAGGCATAGGGTGAAGGATTTCTCTGCTCAGGTCCTCTCTGTTCTGTCCTACCAGAGGGCCTTTAACTTCCTACGCCTTCTGTGACCTGCCCTCCTGACTCAGAAAGCTACCTAAATTATTCCCTGCCTTAAGGTAGCTCAGTTCCAGCCTCAGTTAGGGAGTGTCCTTAAGGAAACCCTGCATTATACCACCCACTACCTCACACAGTCCTATTTATGCACTGACCTTGGATGGTTGAGTGCTGAAAGTCAGTACTTCAATGGTCAAGTGCTGACTCCACCCCTGGAATGCCCCCAAAATAGCCAGTTTTGCATTAGCTGCAAAACCGGTTATCCCCAAACAAGCAATTTATCCAGCTAGGACCACTTCTGGCTGGTTAAGTCAATTTGAATATTGAACCCCCCCCCCCCCCCCATAAGGTCAGATATATCTTGAGGTCAGATATATCTTAAGAACTGAGCACAAAGGATGCGTGCAGAAGCACAAAACTTAAGCAGCAGTGCTGGCTAACAAGATACGGGACCTGCAAGACCTGCTAATATAGCACCAAAATGCATGTCTGAAATTCCAAGTAAAGGCTGAGACCCATGAAGTCTTGTCCTTAACCCGTGTCAGAGAACAGGAGATCACAGAGTTAAGAACCTGTCTGAAGCATTAGACAGAAGAGGTTTCCCAGCAGGAACAGATAACCCATGTAAAGTCTTCCATTGAGACTCTGTAGCAGTAGGTAGAAGGGCTGCTTATTGAATTAAAGGAGGCAAAGGAACTCACCCAGGTTGCAGAAGAGTGACAAGGGAGTACCTTGGCTGTGCTTAGCCAATCCTGTGACCAGTGCAGGCAGCTGAAGATCCAGGTGGAAAGGCTGCGCTGCAAGATACCACAGTTTAAAAAAGAGTACTATGTTCTGGTGGAAGAGAAAACTGAAAGAACATTCTGGTGGATCCTCTTCCACTTCTATCCCTCTACCAATCGGTGTACCTCAGGGTTCTGTTCTCGGTCCTCTCCTGTTCTCCATCTACACTTCTTCCCTTGGCTCTCTGATATCATCCCATGGCTTTCAATACCATCTCTATGCTGATGATTCCCAAATCTACCTCTCTACCCCCGAAATCTCAACCAGCATCCAGACCAAAGTTTCAGCCTGCCTATCTGACATCGCTGCCTGGATGTCTCAACGTCATCTGAAACTTAACATGGCCAAAACTGAGCTTCTCATCTTTCCCCCTAAACCTACCTCTCCTCTCCCCCCTTCTCTATTTCTGTGGATGGCACTCTCATTCTCCCTGTATCATCTGCTCATAACCTTGGGGTCATCTTTGACTCCTTTCTCTCCTTCTCTGCTCACATTCAGCAGATTGCCAAAACCTGTCGTTTCTTTCTCTATAACATCAGCAAAATCCGTCCCTTCATCTCTGAGCACTCTACCAGAACCATTATCCACACTCTTGTCACCTCTTGTCTTGATTATTGTAACCTGCTTCTTACCGGTCTCCCTCTTAGCCATCTCTTAGCCATCTCTCTCCTCTTCAAAGAAAGAAGGAGGAAGTAAACTGCTGGTTGCAGGAACCGCATGGACAGTTGGAGAGAATTGTTCCAACTGATTAATTGGAAAAAATGAAGGAAGTGCTAGCCAAGGTGAAAGTAAAGGAAGTGAATCAATTGTCAGTAAAGAGGCTCAAAGCCTCAGAGACCAAGATCTGGTCAACCAAGTGGGAACTAACCTTTCAAATGAAAGATATGAAGAGGCTCCTTGAAGAAAGGCTGAATGTTCAAAGGGCCTGGTGGAGGCCATACAGATTGATATCCAGAAGCTTGAGTGGGTTCATGAACCCTGAGATGGGCTTCAGAATGCTTGGGTCCAGGCAATTAAAAAAATTATTCAAAGAAGAAATGTGTGCGCTAAGAATAAGACTTGGAACAGAACTGGCAGGCCAGGAAGACAGAAGCCTGACCAAAGCTGAGAAGGTGGAGCAATCTAGCACCTTGGAGTTGGGGATGACAGTTGTTAAGACTACTGACATGTGGAGTAGGTTACCTCCGGAAAATGATGGCAACATCAGGGAAAGAGCAACAAGTATCACTAGGAGGAGGGATCATCATTTAAGCCTGATGCTGGAGTTCTATCCTGAACTTAGGGTATTGTTTCAACTCTATATGAAAAATGTTCTGGGGTTAAAGGATTTTCTAGATTGTAAGCTCTTTGAGCAGGGACTGTCCTTTTGTGTATGGTGTACAGCGCTGCATATGCCTTGTAGCGCTATAGAAATGTTAAGTAGTAGTAGTAGAATGTTCAGTTTCATACTTTCTCATTTTCTGCAGATTTGGTAGGTTGAGTGAAGAGATGGGCTCCACTTTTTGGGTCAGATTTGGAAGGGTACTCAGGTCAAATCTTTTACAGATCTTCAGACTACATATGGTATTCCTGCACACACACAATACATTTACTTTGTTGTGGAAAAAGATTTGGGGTGGAAATGAGGAGGGTAACTTGTTACGCCCAGAAATAGTCTTGAGAGAGCTTTGACAACACTGGGACTTCAGGCTCGACTTATTACTAAGCTATATTCTGCTCTGACGTATGGGAGAAAGGATGATACCAATGCTGGGCTAATTACTAAATTGAATGAGGACTTGGTATTGACCCTTGATGAGGAGGATTAGCAGGAATTCTGGGATCATAGTAACATAGTAAGTGACAGCAGATAAAGGCCTGAATGGTCCATCTAGTCTGCCTAACGGTTACATTCATTAGCAATTCAAGATTAAAATCAACAATGAACGTGGTATTATATACTTGATCATGGTCTTTCTTTGGTGTTTGTGGCATGTAGACCAAAGAAGTCCACCCAGCTCTGTCCTTATGTTTCAACTACTGGAGTTACTATCAAAGCCCACTCCAGCCTATCCAAATCCATGCTGTCATTTGCAGGACACAGACCATAAAAGTCTGCCTGGCACTGTCCTAGCTTACAATCTAGAAAATCCTTTAACTGCACCAGGCTCTCCAGTTGTGAAGCTGGACAATAGCTTATGCCCATTAAACAAAAGAGTTGCTGCAGAGAAAAGGGCACAGCAGAAAAGTCTTAAGCAGAGATACCTCAAGAAAGATGGGGTAGTCAATGAGGGTCCCTTGAAGGAGTGCTTTTCTTTGTGGTCCCTGATGGGCTGGGAGGACATACGAGAAGTGGAAAGGCAGTGGTCCAGGCTGAAAGAAGCTATAAATATGGCTATGAACCTTTATGTAAGAAGAGTAAATAAAAGCAAGGAAACCAATATGGTTCTCCAAGCAAGTGGCTGAGAAAATAGCCTTTATTTTGCATTTGAGTTGGCATTCATGAAATACAGAAAAACTCAAGAAGAGGAACACAGAGAGGAATACTGGATGAAACTGAAAGAAGCCAAGAGAGATATATGTCTGGCAAAAGCTCATGCAGAAGAACAAATGGCTAGAAATGTAAGAAAGGGCGACAAGAATTTTTTCAGGTATATTAGTGAAATTAGGAATGCTAAAAATGGAATTGTAGACTGAAAGATGATGTGAACTGCTATATGGATAATGAGGAGGAAAAAGCAAACATGCTAAACAAATACTTCTGTACTGTATTCATGGAAGAAAATCCTGGAGAAGGACCACGATTGACTGGCAAAAGTAAATATGAGAATGGTGTGCATATAGCACCATTCACAGAAGAAAGTGTTTCTGAACAACTTGAAAATCTGAAGGTGGAGAAAGCCATGGGACTGGATGGGATTCATCCCGGAATACTGAGGGAGCTCAGAGGGGTTCTGGTGGGTCCTCTTAAAGATTTGTTTAATAAATCCTTAGAGACCGGAGAGGTTTCATGGGATTGGAGAAGAGCAGATGTGGTCCCTCTTCACAAAAATGGTGACAGAGAAGAAGCTGGAAACTACAGGCTGGTAACTATCACTTCAGTTATTGGAAAAGTAATGGAAGTGTTGCTGAAGGAAAGGACAGTGAATTTCCTGGAATCCAATAGGTTACAAGATCTGAGACAACATGGTTTAACCAAAGGTAAATCATGCCAAACGAAACTGACTGAATTCTTTGACTGGGTGATCAGAGAATTGGATTGAGGACATGCGCTTGATGTAGTCTACTTAGATTTCAGCAAAGCCATTGACACAGTTCCTTCTAGGAGGCTCGAATAAACCTGACAGGCTGAAGTTAGGACCCAACGTGATGAACTGGATTAGGAACTGGTTGATGGATAAACGCCAGAGGGTGGTGGTTAATGGAATTCACTAGGAGGAAAGAAAGGTGAGTAATGGAGTGTCTCAAAGACCAGTGCTGAGGCCGATACTGTTCAGTATATTTGTGAGCGACATTGCTGAAGAATTAGAAGGTAAGGTTTGCCTTTTTGTGGATACCAAGATTTGTAACAGAGTGGACGCCCTGGAGGGAGTAGAAAACATGAAAAAGTCTCTGCAAAAGTGCAGAGTGATGCACTTAGGGAGTAGAAATCCAATGGAGCCATATCTGTTAGGCAGTGAGAGGCTGATATGCACAGATAGGGAGAGGGACCTTGGGGTGATAGTATCTGAGGATCTGAAGTTGACGAAACAGTGTGACAAGGTGGTGGCCATAGCCAGAAGGATGCTAGGCTGTATAGAGAGAGGTGTAACCAGCAGAAGAAAGGAGGTGTTGATGTCCCTGTACAAGTCATTAGTGAGGCCCCACCTAGAGTACTGAGTTCAGCTGGCTGCATCTTGCTAAACATGTAAGATGACTTAAAACGGTCCCGAGGAAGGCAACAAAAATGATATGGGGCTTGTGCCAAAAGATGTATGAGAAAAGACTGGAAGATCTAATTATGTACACCCTAGAGGAGAAGAGGGACAGGGGAGATATGATACAGATGTTTAAATATTTGAAAGTTATTAATATGGTGGTGAAAAGTGTGAGCCCTCCAAAACCCACCAAAAAACTACTGTTTGCACATGTAGGTGACATCTGCAGACATAAGGCCTATGTAGTGGTGTACTGTTGGGTACAGTATTATTTATTTACTAGTAAAAAAAAAGGCCCATTTCTGACACAATTGAAACGGGCGCTAGCAAGGTTTTCCTTGAGATAGTATGTATGAGAGTGACTGTGTATGTGTGAGAGAGAGAGAGTGAATCTGCGAATGTGTGTGTGTGACAGAGAGAGTGAGACTGGGTGTGAGTGTGTCTGTGAAAGAGAGTGTGTGTGCCTGGGGCTCCTCCCTCCCACCCAGTTCCAGTGTCCCCCCTTCCTCCTTGTTCCAGAGTCGTCGTTCCCCCTCCCTCCCTCCGAGATCCAGGGTCGTCCCCCCATTTTTTTTTTTAGTTTTTGTACAGGTGGTGCATTCCCCCCCCCCTCCCCTCCTCCAAGTTCCAGGCCCCCTCCCTCCCCTCCCTCCCCCCCCCCGAGTTCCAGACTCCCCTCCCTTCCAGTTCCAGACCCCCTCCTTCCCTCCCTCCGAATTCTAGACCCCCTCCCTTCCCCTCCCCCTCCAAATTCCAGACTCCCCCTCCGAGTTCCAGGCCCCTCCCACTCTCCGAGTTCCAGACCCCACCTCCCTGCCTTCCTCCCTCCAATTTGCAGACCCCCTTCCTCTGATTTCCCGACCCCCCCTCGGAGTTCCTGACCCCTGGACCCCCCTGCCACGACCCTCTCAAGCCCCCCTTCCTGCCACCAACCCTTGGGGCTTCGGAGCCCATCTGTGAAGAAAATTACGGACACAGGCAGGCAGGTAGACGTATAGAACGTTGGAGGTGAGAATTATTATATAGGATTTTAAAAACGTATATACCACCAACTAGGTGGTTTCCATAAAAACATTCATATTCAACCACAAATATAAAAACATTACTCAGTATCAAACAGCAGACTCATGTAAAATTACCAAAACGCAGAAACAAACAGTATTGTTTTCAAACGTTTTTTAAACTGCTTAAGGTCAGAGCAGCGCTGAAGCTGGCCAGATAGTTTATTACACAAGGAGATTCCAGTTGGCACAAAAGCCAAAGCTTTTGTATCAGCATATTGCAAAGGTATTACTGCATCAACAGAAATACACAGTTGATTCTGATCTTAACATACATCTGGGATGGTACACCTACAGTGCTTCCTTCAGGTAAGACGGGGCAGAAGCAAACAATACCTGATGAACAATTGTCAGCACCTTAAAGAGAATCCTTTGTGCCACTGGAAGCCACTGTAGTTGCTCAAGAGCAGGTGTCAAATGTGAAAATCTAGATAATCCCACAATTGAAATGCCTTAACGCCTGATGCAGCCATACCAACAAACAAGTTATTGCAGTAGTCCAGTCGCATCAAAATCATACTTTGAACCACACAATGGTAATCATACCAAGTTAAGCACAGATTTTAATCTAAAAATCATATGTAATTGTCTAAAGGCTGTCCGAACAACATTAGCAACCTGGGATTTCATTGTAAGCCTATGATCCAGCATCACCCCCTGTACTTTCATCTCTTTCTTAACCAAACGGACCAAGAAAGGGATCTAGGTATCGTTGTTGATGATACGTTGAAACCTTCTGCTCAGTGTGCTGCTGCGGCTAAGAAAGCAAATAGAATGTTAGGTATTATTAGGAAAGGAATCGAAAACAAAAATGAGGATGTTATAATTGTTGGATTATTTGTAGTAAATAATTAGCAGATTTTAGTACACACAGCTTCAGCTTTAGAAATGTTAATTTCTTTCTTCATCTCTCTCTCATTCACCCCTGAATAATTCACTGCTGAGTCACTTTAAAGTTGAAGTAACAAAACATCTGTTTACTCACAGTTTGCAGTTAGATTATAATCAGACAGGCTTATATTTACATATTACTATACATTTGTATTATCAGCTCCTTCCATGTGCTTAGATGGTAATGGATGCTCACACCACCATAGATCCTCTCAGGTTAGGAGAGAACATGAGCTCCATGTGCTCCATGTGCTGCATCTGCTGCATCTGCTGTGTCTAACCCCCACAGGAAGTTGCATAGCTGTGTGACCTCTCTAAGTAATTCACATCAGAGGTCACAGAGTAATCACAGAGAAATAATAGGTGACAGGCAATGCATGTAAAATACAATTACATTCCAACAAACCCCTTCTCATGCATAACTGTCATGCAATTATTTATTCATACAAAGTCCAAGCTTTATACGCAGATTCACAAAATGTTCTCTGGGTAACGGTTTGGTCATGATGTCAGCTGTCATCTCACTGGTGTGACAATAGTGTAGACTGATGACCCCTTCTTTCGCCAACTCTCGCACGGTTGTGGTATTTCGTTGCGATGTGCTTGGTACGTGACTGAACCTTGTCATTCTGTGACAGTCGGATGCAGCTCTGATTATCTTCCATTATCTGGATTGGTCTCTTTTCAGCTATTCCGAAATCCAGCAAAAGTTTTTCAATCCACATCAGTTCTCTGCACGCTTCCGATACGGCCACGTATTCAGCTTCTGTAGAAGACAAACTCACAATACTTTGTTTATGACTGGCCCATGAAATTTGTACATTTCCATACATAAACACATATCCACTTGTGGATTTATAATCAGAATGATCCCCTGCCCAATCTGAATCACAGTAACATATTAGTTGTGGATTACTATTGGCTGAAATCTTTAATTTACAATCAATGGTACCCTTTAAATACCTTACCATCCTTTTAACTGCAGTCCAATCTGATTTGGTAGGTGAGCTGACCCTTCTGCTCAAATTCCTACTGCATTTGCTATATCAGCCCTGTATGTGGTAGCTAGATATAAAAGCTTACCTATGGCTGATCTATATTGGATGTTATCTGGTAAAGGTTCTCTTACTGTTTCATCCTTCAGAAAATCAGTGATCATGGGAGTGCTTACAACTTGGGCATCTTGCATACCTAAACTTTCAATAAGCTCATTTATTTTCTGCTTCTGGCTTAGAAGATAAGAACCATCATTTTGTTTCTCAATTTCTATACCAAGATAGTATGACACATTACCAAGTTCTTTTATCTCAACATTGAGGTTTAAATATTTTACAATGTCCTTGTACTCTTGCTCACTTTTGCTTGCAATGAGCAGATCATCAACAAAAGCTAAAATGTATGCATATTGTCCATTTGTGCACCTAGTGTACAAGCATTTATCTGCTTCACCTTGCTTAAATCCTAAATTTGTCAATATTTCATGCAATTTTTCATTCCAACATTCTGCACTTTGCTTTAATCCACAAAGACCTTTGTTTAATTTACACACTAGCTGTCTTTGTTTTGTATTTATGAAACCTGTTGGTTGTTCCATGTACAAGTCTTCAGTTATTTCTCCATGAAGAAACGCTGTTTTCACATCAATGTGGTTGACTTGCATGCCTTTTGAGACTGCAATGCTCAGAAGTGTTCTGATTGTCGTGTGTTTCACTACAGGTGCAAACACTTCATCAAAATCTTCTCCATATTTTGAAGATATCCCTTTGCCACTAATCTGGCTTTATACCTTTCCACTTTTCCTTGTGCATTCCTTTTAACTTGAATACCCATTTGCATCCTATAGCTTTCTTGCCAGGAGGTAATTTTGTAAGAATCCAAGTATTATTTTTATCCAATGCATCAATTTCTTCTTGTGCAGCTTTATGCCATTCAGCAGCTTCTTCTGCTGACATTTTCTCAATCTCATCCCATGTTAAGGGCTCTTGAGCTTCTGCTGACTTTGTTAGGTAAGACAGTCTTGGGGGTGGAACACCTTTGTTTTCCCCTGGATGAGCGTCTGACAACAGGTTGGTCCGACCTTTCTGCATCCTCTAAATCTGAGAGTCCTTCTCCAATTGATTCCCCTTCTCCAACTGTACTGTCTTCTTCAATGATCCTTTCTGTGTCTGCTTCCTCTGCCTGTTCCTCGTTAGATACAGGTGAGTTGCTTTCAGACATCTGCCTTGGTATGGCATTTATATACACTGGCATGTCTATTATGGTTCTAGTTTCATATTCTGGATGATAAGGCTCATCTGGGATAATCCAGCCTTTATCAACCCTTTGTTTTCATCAAAATATGTAACATGTCTTATGCCAACAATGCCAGTTTTCAGATTCAAAATTCTATATCCTTTGTGTCCTGGAGTATAGCCAACTAAAATGCCCCTTTCTGTTGTGGAATCCAGCTTATGCCTTCTTTGCTTTGGTACATGAGCATATGCTGTACTTCCAAATGTTCTTATGTGTGACAGGTTTGGCTTCCTACCATGCCATGTCTCATGTGGGTGTGCGCTCAGCGCCTTTAGTTGGCATTCTGTTTTGTAGGTACACTGCTGTGAGAATGGCTTCCCCCCATAGGTCTTTTAGGAGATTGCTATCTGACAGCATACATCTGGTCATTTCCACAAGTGACCTAAATTTTCTCTCTGCAACAGAATTTTGCTCTGGTGTATAAGCTACTGTTGTGATATGCTGAATGCCTTCTTGTTCTAGAAATGTGCGCATGCTTTGTGAAGTGAACTCACCACCATTGTCGGTCTGAAGAACCTTTGGTTTTCTTTCAAATTTATTGCTCACCATGGCTACGTATTTCTTCAGCATGTCTGTGACTTGACTTTTTTCTTTCAGCAAATAGGCCACACAATATCTAGAGAAATCATCCAAGAATATTAGCACAAATCTGTTATTTCCCAATGATGGGATATTAAACGGTCCACATAAGTCACTGTGTATTAAGTCCAGCACTTATTACTCCTATTTCCTGTGTATGCAGGAAATGAGGGTCTCACACCTTTTTGAGTAACACAGTCTATGCATTTCTCCATTTTACCAGCATCTGCACTTATCTGAATGCCGGTGGCTAGTTGCTTTCTGTAAAGATCCTGGATCACCTTAGAATCACGATGTCCCAGGCGGCGGTGCCAGATTTCCAGACTACATTTACCATCATTCTTCCTTACTTGCGCCATATGTGAGGCTTCACCTGAAATGTTCAGCTTATAAACATCATTATGGCATAAAGCTTCAGCATACACTTCATCATTTTTAGAGATTGTGCACTTACTGTTTTCAAAATGAATCGCAAATCCCTTCTTATCTAATGTAGATACACTAAGCATATTGCAAAACTGCTTGGGGGAATATACAAGACATCACTTACAGGAATTTCTTTAACTTCATTAGACACTTTGCATTTTAAGAATCCAATTCCGTTTGCTTGGATCTGAGCAGTCCCTGCGTTTGCAGTTTTAGAATACCTTCCTCTGGACACATTTCCTGAAAGAAATCTTTACAATTGGTTAAATGGCATGTGCTCCCCGAATCCAAAATCCAAGTACTTCATTTGAATTATTATTTACCATAGTCAAAGATTTTCTGCCATTAGAAAGCCCTTGTGTTATCTTTGTCCTTCATACATTTCCTGGTTTGAAAATTCTTTAGTTCCATTGGCTTAGGTGAGCTAGAGGGAGTGTTTTGTGTTTCCTTACACCATTAGATACATGTCCCTCCTTTCACATGAGTAGCAAATCAGCTTGCCCTTGGGTGGAGTTTTCCCCATAGCTCCGCCTGCCTCTGTTCTTTGCCAAGAAATTTGTTTCCATTTCTCTCTGACTTGCTTTGAGAACACATCTCCTCAGAATCATTTATTATGCATTCCTGCCTTAGTTTTGATGTTGCCTGTTCAAAAGATTGCCCTTCAATGGCCTCATTTACAGACCTAAAAACATCAAACTTCTTTGATAGTGAGGTAAAAAGAAATGCTCTTTTCAATGCATCACACATGGGAATTCCAGAAGTTCTAACTTTTGAAATGAAGACATAAGATGCATAATGTGATCATTACATTTACTTTTATCCCTTAATTTGGTTTCATTCAACTCTGCCAACCAAATTGGTTGCTGCTTTGCATATGTAGTTGCATACATAGTTCTCAGTTTATATAAAATGTCCTTTGGTGTATCTTTTCCCTCCACTAATATGGCTTGTTTCTCTGAGAGAGCTTCCAAAAGCATGCACTTCACATAATAGTTTGCATTGTCCCATTCAGCATATTTTCAGCTGTTCTGTCTTGGTCTAAGCATATATTTAATCCTTTTGCTCGAAGGAGACATATGAATCTTAGTTCCCACTGCTGATAATTAAACTCAGTTAATTTAGGCACCTTGAGAGAATAGAAAAATGGTGAATTTCTTCCCTCAGCCATTTTCTTAGCCTTCTGGTCTGCTGTGTGGGGGGGAGAGAGAGACAGACTGAATCTTTCCTTTAAAACTTAAGAGAAAATGTGGCCTTTTTTTTTTCTGCCTGGTAATATTTCTCTTCTTTTCAATTCCTGGACCCTGGGCCCCATAACCCTTTTGTTGGATTATTTGTAGTAAAATAATTAGCAGATTTTAGTACACACAGCTTCAGCTTTAGAAATGTTAATTTCTTTCTTCATCTCTCTCTCATTCACCCCTGAATAATTCACTGCTGAGTCACTTTAAAGTTGAAGTACAAAACATCTGTTTACTCACAGTTTGCAGTTAGATTATAATCAGACAGGCTTTATATTTACATATTACTATACATTTGTATTATCAGCTCCTTCCATGTGCTTAGATGGTAATGGATGCTCACACCACCATAGATCCTCTCAGGTTAGGAGAGAACATGAGCTCCATGTATAATGTCCTGCTTGCTTTTCCCTCCCTCTCTCTCTCTCTCTCTCTCTCTCTCTCTCTCTCTCTCTCTCTCTCTCTCTCTTATTCCCCCTTAATACTAAACTAGATCCTGCAGTGCCTGCTAGATTCTATCTGTTAATGCTGTGGTACAAAGTTTTTAAAACTAAGTGGAAAAGACTATGGAGATTAGTTGATAAAATTTGCTTTTTATATTTTTATTTTTCCTCCTTTAAACCCCAATCTTTAAGTTCCCAAAGCACAAAGCAAAATAGTGATCACTTACCAGAGAAATGTCCTCTTCTCATCGGAACTTCTCAGAAAGAAAGTTCAGTGGGACCTTGTATCTTGGACCTTTTATATGAAGTCCACTGCAGTGCCCCCTAGGGTGCCCCACTGCTGAGCTGGAATGTTTTTGAGGCCAGTCTATTATTTATTTATTTATTTATTTATTGCATTTGTACCCCACATTTTCCCACCTTTTTGCAGGCTCAATGTGGCTTACAGAATGTTGTTATGATACAGTCATTACATGTTCTTAGATACATTACATAATTAAGAATGCTGGCACTTCATTACATCCCAATGGCTTATTTTGTGCATTTTTCCCTTGGACATTTTTTGCAAAAATGGTCACAAAGAAAAACACACTGAGTGCAAGACCTCTAGGAACTGGCCGTTTTCAAGACAAAAAGATAGAACTTTTCTGGTTTGAAAATCATTATGTTCGCCACTTGATTTTGACATTTTCAGCAAAACATCCAAAATCAGATTTAGACATATTGAAAATACACCTATAGAGGGGCATAATCGAACAGCACCGGCCATCTATATGGCCGGCCATCTTCGGGGCCAGCTCCGCAGAGGGACGGAGCCAACCGTATTTTCAAAAAAGATGGCCGGCCATCTTTTCTTTCGATAATATGGTTGGGGCCGGCTAAATCTCAACATTAAGGTCAAATGTTGAGATTGCTGGGTTTAGAGATGGCCGGCTTTGGTTTTCGGCCATAATGGAAATGGGGCCCAGGCCATCTCAAACTGGCGAAATGCAAGCCTTGGTTGTGGAGGAGCCAGCATTTGTAGTGCACTGGTCCCCCTCACATGCCAGGACACCAACCGGGCACCCTAGGGGACTGCAGTGGACTTCAAAAATTGCTCCCAGGTGCATACCTCCCTACCTTGGGTGCTGAGCCCCCTCAAAACCCACTCCTCACAACTCTACATCACTACCATAGCCTTTAGGGATCAAGGCACCTACATGTGGGTACAGTGGGTTTTTGGGGGATTTGAGAGGGCTCAACATTTACCACCACAAGTGTAACAGGTAGGGGGGGGGATGGGCCTGGGTCCATTTGCCTGAAGTGCACTACACCCACCAAAAACTGCTCCAGGGACTTGCATACTGCTGTCAGTGGAGCTGGTATGACATTTGAGGCTGGCATACAGGTTGGAAAAATAAATTTTGTTTTTATGTTTTTAGGGTGGGAGGGGGTAGGGGTTGGTGACCACTGGGGGAGTAAGGGGAGGTCATCCCTGATTCCCTCTGGTGGTCATCTAGTCAATTGGGGCACTTTTTTGAGACTTGGTCCTAAAAATAAATGGACCAAGTGCAGCAGGCGAAATGCTCATCAGAGCCGGCCATCTTTTTTCCATTATCGGGTGATGTCGGGCTATCTCGTAACCACGCTCATCGTCCCACCCCCATACCACCCCCATACCGCCTTCTGTACCCTGCCTTGAAGTTTGCCCGGCTCCGCGATGGAAAGATGTTGGCGCCGGCCAAAATCGGCTTTCGATTATACCGATTCGGCCGGGTTCAGGGAGATCGCCGGTCACAGTGGCATTCCCAGGGGTGCTGACACCCAGGGCGGATCGCCGATGCGCCCCGCCCCCCCAGGTGCAGTGGCCCCCCCGGAACAGCGTGACCCCCCCGGCGAAGCGACCCCCCCGGCGAAAGAACTCCCCCGGGTGCACGCTGCTGGGGGGGGGGGGGTGCCGCGCGCCTGTCGGCACTTTGTTTCCATGCTCCCTCTGCTCCGGAACAGGAAGTAACCTGTTCCGGGGCAGAGTGAGTATGAAAACGAAGAGCCGACAGGCGCACGGCACCCCCCCCCAGCGGCGTGCACCTGGGCCAGACCGCCCCCACTGCTCCCCCTTGGTACGCCACTGGCCGGTCATCTTCCGATTTGTGTCGGAAGATGGCCGGCGATCTCTTTCAAAAATAAGCTGGATAGTCTCCTAAACCCACAATGGTAACACAATGGTAAAAATACCCCCACTCCAGCTGACAGTCCCCCTTCTTTCTAATTCCTGGCAGCTAGATCAGCTGGAACATCTTCACACAGTGAACTCATTCCATATCTTGTGTAAATCAGCCTCCTTATAGTTATCTAGTCATCTTCCAAATCCCTGTCATTACAATATAGGTCCCCAATCTCTTCCTGACCTGAACACAGTATTCACCCTTACCACTGTCCCCTACTGCACCCAAGGGAGCAACAGCCACAAGATTGTTTTCTAAAGCATGCTTATGTGAGTCATGCAATGAACACATTCAAGGATGACATTGACTGAGTCCTTGATAATGCATAAGAGAGGGTGTCGGGCAATATATCCCTTACTGGGCCAATGGGAAATGGCATACAGAGGATTCAAATAAGCACACAACAGACACTGAATTACCATTATACAGTAAACCAATGAGTACAACATCTTTACTGATATCAGAAGGATGATAGATCTTTATTTATTTGTTAAATTTGTACCCCACATTTTCCCACCTATTTGCAGGCTCAATGTGGCTTACATAGTACCGTAGTGGCATTTGCCAATTTGGTTGATAACAAATACAAAGTTATATTGTGGTCAGATGAGGTAGGTGTGGATCAGGCGTCATGGGGTTGAAGGAAGTGAAGATTATAAATTGTCCAGCACGATCATTAGTTATGCTGTGTTGCTGGGTGTGAGGATTTACACTGGATCTGTAGGATAGGCCTTTTTGAAGAGGTGAGTTTTTAGTGATTTCCTGAAGTTTAAGTGGTCATGGATTGTTCCCACAGCATTATATTGCAAGAGAGCACTGATGGAGATCTTGGGCAAATAATAGTGAATGTAAAGTGGAGAATCAGGGATCCTGTTTGGGAACTGGAAGTGTTACTGAAACTCATGAAGAGAACAGGGGAGAGGATAAAGAAGTGTGAAGGTGGTTGTGGAGGTGCCAGATAATTAGAACTAGGCTGGGATAGTTAGAGCTGGAAATATCAGTTTACATATAGCTCAACATGAATAAATCAAAAATAATTTCAGTATATTTGAATACCCATGTTTATCTAGTTCAAATGCAGATTTACTCCCCTGTTTACTAAGCTGTGCTTGAGGCTGCTGTGCGCTAATGCCCACACAGCCCATTCACTTTGAATGGGCTGTGTGGGCACCACTAGCGCGGGCTTAGTAAACCGGGGGGGGGGGGGGGGGGGGTGGGGGGGTGGGGGGGGGATAGGGAGATTCAAATATATTCATAATATTTGAAGGATAAGATAGCAGATAAAGATTAATGTTTCATCTTTACATTTGGTCATTTTGCTATTGTTATGCTGTTAACATAACTGCGTTTCATGTTAAACCGTACCTGCTATACACCGCCTTGGGTGAATCTCTTCATAAAGGTGGTTAATAAATCCCAATAAATAAATAAATGTAGCCCATTCAGTCTGCCCAGCAGTGATTTGATATTATAGATGCACATACAAATTAATATATGGAATCCAATATTCATTCCTCCTTCCCCCAGAGCCTCTCACGAAGCCTGTCAAAGTAGTAGCACTGCTTTTTAGAGTTGTAAGTACCTCCCCCCACCCAGTGTTGGTTACCTCGATGCGTTTTCATAGGTTTGGAGGAAACTATCAATACTTTGAATTTATGTAATATGAATATTCATTCACGTGAATCCACTTATTAAGAAAGACAAACAAACAAACAAACAAATAGATTCAAAACCAGGTCAAAGTTGACTCTGAATATTGGAGTAAAATGAATCAAATGTTTGCAGACCTGAGCCTGGATTCACATCAGATGAGGGGATCCAGAAGAAACTCATTTCTAAGCTGGAAACCATATCAGTTGTCTCATGTTTCTAGCTAGTAAAATCTTGCTTTCTCAGTTTCTAAAAAAGAGCTCCTTCTGTGGCTATAGAGGGAAGGACTAAGGCTGTTCTCTTACATAAGAAGGAGAGTTTTAGCCTTAAAAACAGGAGGTTCGCCCACATAATCACCTGGGACTGACTTGGCTAGTACAGGCAGCCTGGAAGGTTATAGGAGCCTGGGAATGTTTAACATCAAAAAAACGTAATTACAGCCCACCAAGAGCAGAGGGAATTACACAGGAAATGTGAAGATTAACCCTTTTGTGTCCCAAAGAAGGAATTGAAAACTTGCACCTTCTAATGAAAGAGAATATCTAATAATCCATTTGTACTGTGCAGGCAATAAATTGATTACAACCAGGCAAAATTATACAGCAGGAAAAGAACTGAATGTTTGGTCTTCGTCACTGCTATGCTCTTTCCTCTGTAATATCAAATTACAACATGAAACGTGGCATCACAGCAAAAGCAAAGTTTTTGAAGTGCACCATTTGGAAGGGTGTGAAGTCAGGCAAATCAAAAAACTGGGAGTGTGGCCTACCTAGGTGGTCGTCAGAATGTGCTCTTAGCCTGCACTAGAATTGAAGGGCTTTTCTTCCATGACATATATAGTAGACAGAAAAAGAAAGGCTACCTCTTCTTCCCTGTCAGCTACAGGGGCCCTTTTACTAATTGTTGGTAAGCACTAGAGAATGACACGGGGACAGGGAACTGCAGTAACCGCAGGGATGGGAACGGGGACAGAGCTCACTGGGACAGGGTGGGGACAGGTCCCACGGGGATGGGGGCAGGGATGGGGACAAACTTTGAAATCTGTTAATGAACTGGACTGTAATTTGTGTTTAAGTGATGCCTACAAAGATATTTTGATTTGGGGGGGGGGGGGGGGGGGGGGGGGGGAACAAGCAAACTTACTGGCCACAACTAGCAAAATTTGCATGGGGGATCCTGTACATCCTGCTACCAGCACATCTTCTATTCCAGGAAGGACTGTGGAAGATAGGAGAGCTAGATTGAATCCTGAGATTGTTGATGACTTCTTATTCATCCACAAATTAAAATATCATAACAGTGCTTCATAGAGCATATTTCTCCCCTCTAGGGCATATAGAATGGGTTGTATTTTATACCCCTGGACACTTTAACAGTGTGACTTAGGATTTCTTGGTGTAGGAGAAATGGCCTACTGTTGGGGTTGGAAGAGTAGAGGGTGGTGGTGAGAAGGAGGGTTATTATAGCTGCTCATTGTTATTATTGTTTTCTATTTGTAATTTATACACAACAGTTGTACAGCATATTGTTCCTTTTTATACTTTAATACAAAGATTTAAATATAAAATCATAAGTGTTCAAGGTTTCTGCAGATGAGGACAGAGCCTACGGGGACGGGGCAGGGACGGAGACAGAACCTGCGTGGATGGAGACAAACTTTGTCTCTGTGTCATTCTCTAGTAAGCACTACTGCATGCTTCCTGTACACCAAAATGCACGACTGCAGGGTTCGCTCAGGCATCTGCACACTCTTCCCCAGTGGAAAGAAGGGGCGTGTTTGGAAGTGGAAAGTAGGAGTGCCCAGCACTAATTGGATGGCATAGCTACATTGCTCCACATCAACAGATTAGCGCATGGTTAGCGCATGAACCCCTTCAACCTACTAAATAGTTGTCAGTAAGGGCTCACGTGCTAATGGCCATGCACTAATTGGCCATTTTACAGTCGCGCTACAAGTGGCTTAAACGCATGGGAAAACCCACATATTAATTATAGCGCATGGCCCCTTCTAGCTCAACTTAGTAAAAGGGCCCTGTAATGACTTAGACACTGACACTTGCTGCAGTGAGTCAAAGAAACATTCAGACCTATAAAGCAGTGGGAATACAACACGCACTAAATTTAGATGTAGCGCATTCCAGGCAAAAGCAAAAGATCTGGTAGATAATTTTAACTGGCAGCTGAAACAACAAAAACATTAAGGTCCTCCTTTTTGTTCCGTTTTTGTTCTCATTCCTGAGGTATTATTTGTGGCTAATGTTCTCAAAAGCTCTTTGTACTTAAGTCACCCTTGCCATCAAGAAAGTACAGAGATGATATTGAGCATGATTTAAGCAAGTATCAGAATCTCCAGCCCACTTAAACCACGCTGAGCAGGCAAACCACTGATACTGAGTGGCACTTAACTGGGCTCTGACCACTGTTGCACTGTCTATTAGTGATGGAGCAGTCCATGGGCAGAGCTGGCACTTAACTGGTTAATGGTGATATTCAGTTCACTATCCAGTTAGGTAAGAGCATAAAGTTAGGCCAGCAAAAAGGCTGGGGCTAACCGGGCATCAGTCCAAATATCAGCCACTGCCCGATTAAGTTCCAGGTCACTTCACTGACCTAGATATATATGTCAGAGCCTGGAAATCTGGGCTTAATTCAGCTGCAGCTGTCGGCGGCTTAGAAACCACTGACTGACACAGGCTAAATATTACCCCTAAATAAACTAGGGGTGCTAGTGTGTTGATTGACATTATTTCTTGTACATATGCACTACAGTGACACATGGATGGTTTATTAGAAAATGAAAGAACAGACCTGGGGGAAGAGATATTAAATACAAGCCTGACAGAAAGACCTGAATAATCTGACATTTACCCTCCAAAGCCCTTCTTCCTCCTCCTACACCCTGCAGAAAACGTGATGTGAACTCACTGTTAACAGAAAAGATTATAGTCAAGTTTATCTGAATTACCTCTTTTCTTTAGTGCAGAATCTATATGTAAGGCAGTGTTTCTAGAGAATATATTGCCCAATGAAATTAAATTCTTTTGTTTAATTTATCCTGAAAATGTGAAGCACTTTGTACATCCTTGGCAAAGCATGGTAATATAGCATAGTTATTGTTGCTGAATTTCTCTTTTTAAGACAGTTGTACTAGCAAAAAAAAAAAAATGAGGAAGAAAAGAAAAGAAAGTTACATTTGGTACTTAAAAGAAACTAAATCTTTAAGATCTCTCTTTTCCATTTTGATTATTTCATTCCTGAGGAGATATTAGCATTTCAAGTTTCTGAAAGCTTCCCCTACATAGCCATTCCCACCGTTATAAATCTGGTTAAATTATGGAGCCGCTGTGCTGTTCTTTATGAGAATGCCATGTGTGCTCTGTGCTATTGTAAAACTATGAATGCGGCACGAATAAGTGAAGCATGAACTTTTTATGACACATACAGGTGAATACAATAAGACAAATAATACTAGGTGGCATAAGGTGACCCAGGAACAAGGCCACAATAAGAACCAATAGAGCAAAGGAAGGAAGAAGCAATTAAATACTTTAAGCTATCAGTACTTGCTGCTCAGTAACAGGCATCGATTCATTAAACCCAACAGCAAGATTTCTCAATTCACCTTTACAAAGAAATAAAATAACTATTACTCTTCTGATTGAGTACTCTGCTACTAAATCTATGTAGTGACCGGAAGTGGCCAGGCAGGGTAAAGAGTCCTGGTGGGTGGAGGATGAACCACAGAATTCAGCCAGGAAGCAATTTTCCACTATTAGGATGTATGTTCTCAGTTTTAAAGCAGTTTCAGAGAAGATTACTTTCTTTTCCAATTTAGCCTTCTGAAAAAAAGGGAACATGCAGTACCATTGGCCAGATACTTTCAAAGATGGTATCCTGGGCTCTGATTGGCCCTGGAGTTCAAATCTAGCCAGGAGGTACTGGATTATCTTTAGTCTCAGTTAGGGAGAACAGAGGAGAAACATCTCTGTCCTGAGACTCTGTTCAAGACTTGTAGGCAGTTAATTTCCTGAACTACTACTACTACTACTTAACATTTCTAGAGCGCTACTAGGGTTACGCAGCGCTGTACAATTTAACAAAGAAGGACGTTTCCCTGCTCAGGTGAGCTTACAATCTAAAGGACAAAATGTCAAGTTGATGTAGTCTAGATTTCTGAGTATAGGTGTGGTGGTTAGGTGCCAAAGGCGACATTGAAGAGGTGAGCTTTGAGCAGTGATTTGAAGATGGGCAGGGAGGGGGCTTGGCGTATGTGCTCAGGGAGTTTGTTCCACGCTTGAGGTGAGGCGAGGCAGAAAGGGCGGAGCCTGGAGTTGGCAGTGGTGGAGAAAGGTACTGAAAGGAGGGATTTGTCTAGAGAGCGGAGGTTACGGGTAGGAACGTAAGGGGAGATGAGGGTAGAGAGGTAAGGAGGGGCTGCGGATCGAGTGCATTTGTAGGTTAGTAGGAGAAGCTTGAACTGTATGCGGTACCTGATCGGAAGCCAGTGAAGTGACTTGAGGAGAGGGGTGATATGAGTATATCGGTCCAGGCGGAAGATAAGACGTGCAGCCGAGTTCTGAATGGACTGAAGGGGGGATAGATGGCTAAGTGGGAGGCCAGTGAGGAGTAGGTTGCAGTAGTCAAGGCGAGAGGTAATGAGAGAGTGGATGAGAGTACGGGTGGTGTGCTCAGAAAGGAAAGGGCGAATTTTGCTAATGTTATAGAGGAAGAAGCGACAGGTCTTGGCTATCTGCTGGATATGTGCAGAGAAGGAGAGGGAGGAGTCGAAGATGACACCGAGGTTGCGGGCAGATGAGACGGGGACGATGAGGGTGTTATCAACTGAAATAGAGAGTGGAGGGAGAGGAGAGGTGGGTTTGGGTGGGAAGACAAGAAGTTCGGTCTTGGCCATGTTCAGTTTCAGGTGGCGATTGGACATCCATGCAGCAATGTCGGATAAGCAGGCCGATACTTTGGCCTGGGTTTCCGCAGTGATGTCTGGTGTGGAGAGATAAAGCTGGGTGTCGTCAGCATAGAGATGGTAGTGGAAGCCATGAGATTAAATCAGGGAGCCCAGGGAAGAGGTGTAGATTGAGAAAAGGAGGGGTCCAAGGACAGATCCCTGGGAGACTCCGACAGAGAGTGGGATAGGGGAGGAGGACGAACCCTGAGAGTGTACTCTGAAGGTACGATGGGAGAGATAAGAGGAGAACCAGGAGAGGACAGAGCCCTGGAATCCAAAGGAGGACAGAGTGTCAAGAAGTAAGTTATGATTGACAGTGTCAAAGGCGGCGGATAGGTCGAGAAGGATGAGGATGGAGTAGTGACCTTTGGATTTGGCAAGGAGTAGGTCATTGCAGACTTTAGATAGTGCCGTTTCTGTCGAGTGCAGGGGGCAAAAGCCGGATTGAAGTGGATCGAGAATGGCATGAGAGGAGAGAAAATCGAGGCAACGGCTGTGGACGGTGCGTTCAAGTATCTTGGAAAGGAAAGGTAGGAGGGAAATGGGGCGGTAGTTGGATGGACAGGTAGGGTCAAGTGATGGCTTTTTGAGGAGGGGTGTGACTACGGCATGCTTGAAGGTGTCCGGGACAGTTGCAGTGGAAAGAGAGAGGTTAAGGATATGACAGATAGGGGGGGGTGATAGTAGGAGAGATGGTGTTAAGTAAGTTGGTGGGGATGGGGTCTGAGGAACAGGTGGTGCATTTCGAGGAGGAGAGGAGATGGGCGGTTTCCTCTTCGGTGATATCAGGAAAAGAGGAGAAGGAGGCCTGGGTTGGTTGGTTGAGGGAGTGGGTAATGGGATGAAGAGGAGGAGAGGGTTTGGTGGTGAATTCAAGGTTGATCTTCTGGACCTTGTCGCGGAAGTAGTCAGCCAGTGATTGAGGAGAGAGTGGGGGGGGGGGGTGGAGAGGAGGGCACCTTGAGGAGGGAATTGAGGGTGGCGAAGAGACGACGAAGGTTAGAGCTGAGGGAATTGGTCAATTGGGTATAATAGTCCTGTTTGGCGAGGAATAGGGAGGACTGGAAGGAGGATAACATGAATTTGTAGTGAATGAAATCAGTATGGGTGCGAGATTTCCTCCATAGGCGTTCAGCCGATCGGGTGCAGGAGCGAAGGTATCGGGTGCCAGGGGTCAGCCAGGGCTGGGGATTAGTACGCCTTGTGGGGCGGGAGACAGATGGTGCAAGGGTGTCAAGAGCAGAGGAGAGAGTGGCATTGTAAGTGGAGACAGCCTTGTCGACAGAATCTGAGGACATGATGGAAGGGAGGCGATCAGAGATAATAGAGGATAAGGTGGGTGGGTCGACAGCCAGGAGATTCCTGGAAGTGGTGGTTAGAGTTGGGCGGGACTGAGGGGGAGGGTGATGAAGTGTGAATGTGATCAGGTGATGGTCAGAGATAGGAAGAACTGATGTACAGAAATTGGAGGGTGAGCAGGTAGAAGAGAGGACGAGATCAAGACAGTGACCAGATTTGTGAGTAGGGGTGGTGGAGCTCACCTGGAGGATGAAGGAGGAGGTTAGAGTGAGGAATTGAGAAGCGTATGAGTTGGATGGGTTATCAGTGTGTATGTTGAAGTCACAAAGAATGAGGGATGGGGATGAGGGCTCAAGAAAAACGGAGAGCCAGGAATCAAAGTCGGTAAGGAAGGAAGGGAGGGACTTATCAGGGGGGCGGTAAATGACTGCAACTCTTAGTGGCAGCGGGTGGAATAGACGGATGGAGTGAACTTCAAAGGATGAGAAGTAGTGAGACTGAGGTAGGTGGAGAGGTTGAAAACTGCAGGAGGGCGAAAGTAGTATCCCGACACCGCCACCGCGGCCAGCTGGGCGGGGTGAATGGGAGAAGAGAGAGCCTCCATGGCATAGGGCAGCAATTGAGGCAGAGTCGTCAGGGGTGAGCCAGGTTTCAGTTAGGGCGAGCAGATGAAGGGAATGGGAGATGAAGAGATCGTGGGTGAAGGGAAGTTTGTTGCAGACTGAGTGAGCGTTCCACAGGGCACACGAGAAGGGGAGGGAGGAAGGGGAGAGGAGGGGAATGGAGATGAGATTGGAGATATTGCGGGAACATAGATGAGGCGAGGACAGGTGTGGAGGGCCTGGGTTGGGATTGATGTCTCCCGCAGATAGCAGGAGAAGGAGTAAGAGAGAGCGGAGAAGGATGGGGGAGGTAGGGCGACGAAGGCGATGAAGACAGGGTGCGCATAAGAGGAATGGGGAAGGGTTCATGGCGGGAAGGAAGTGTTGAAGGTTGAGAGCTAGGAAGGAGGAGGAGGTCAGTAGGGATGGTGAGGTGGTGGGGGACAGGGGTAGGTAGGGTGTTGCAATGGTGAGTGGGACGGGAGAGGACAGGGCTGGGCAGTGAGTTCGTGTGGGGAAAAGATTAGGGAGGGATAGGGCAATGAATAGAATGTGAGTGGGGGCCATAAGTGATAACAGAGATGATTCGGGCAGGTAGCCGGACTGGGAGACAGGCAGGTTGAGGTGAGCAGTCGGGGAGGAGAGTGATGAACTGGCGGGAAGATGGACTGGGAGACAGGCAGGCAGGTGAGCAGTTGGGCAGGAGAGTGATGAGCTGGTAGGAAGATGGACAGGAGAGTGATGAGCTGGTAGGTAGATGGACTGGGGCAGGCAGGAACAGGTGATTGGGTAGTGGGCAGGCAGGTCGATTGGCTAGCAGTTCGGTACCGTAGCAGGACTGGAACAGTCTGGAGTGGTTTGGAGCAGAAGAGAGCAGAGCTGGATCAGGCAGGCAGGTCGATTGGCTAGCAGTTCAGTACCATAGCAGGACTGGAACAATCTGGAGTGGTTTGGAGCAGAAGAGAGCAGAGCTGGATCAGGCAGGCAGGTCGATTGGTAGTAACAAGTGTTAGATAGTTTTAATGTTGAGCCTTGTTTTAGTTATCTGTTATTGCTTGCTGTACTTTTTCACCTGGTTTTTCAAACATTCACTGTTTTACTGTAACAATAAACCTGTTAGTTTATTGGCTCTGTTGTCCTGGACTGACTAAGAATCCTGGTGGTTTGTGTTTTGGGTCTGTGAGTACTTTCTAGGAACTGTGGGACCCCTGGGAGTGTGACCCCAGTGTCCTAGAAATCACCGGGGAATAATTTGAGAGTAGGAGACTAGCCCAGAGGCAAGTGAAACCCATGACTCCCCTCTTTCCCCCCCAAAATCCATAGTTGCCCAAGAGGCCCCCTTGCATCTCCTATGTCACTCCCTAAAACTCCCCAAAAAGCCAAGGTGGCCCAAATGGTCGCCTTGCACTACTCTCTGAACCCCCTCCTAAATCTGTGGTGGCCCAAGTGCCCACTCCCAGGTCCTTGAGAAATGTGAATCTAAGATAACATCAAGGCAGCAAACCTCTGAGGCAAAGTTGATCAGACTCCCTTCAATAAAGAATTGAACAGGCCAGTTATCATTGTGAAAGCAACAGACCAACAGAGTTTCAGTTTTCTTCACATTAAGCATAAGTGTTGCTCATGAAACCATATGGATACATAATGAGTACAATCAGCAACAGCTGTGCAGGGTTTACAGTTTATTTCCAACTTGATATGTTGCTAATAGGAATATCCGACATAGCGGTTTACATAAAAACACGGCTACCACACCTCTCTACTTATAAAAAAGGGAAAAAGGATCATATCATCAGCACATGTATAAAATCTACTCCTCGGTGTCTTAAAATCTTACAAAAAGGGCTAAGATAAATAAGTTAAATAAGACAGCAGATACTGCAGAGTCCAGTCCATGCTACATGACAGACCATGTTCACATGTTATTGGCCACTTTTACTTGCTGCATATAAGTACATAAGTAATGCCACACTGGGAAAAGACCAAGGGTCCATCGAGCCCAGCATCCTGTCCACGACAGCGGCCAATCCAGGCCAAGGTCCAAATTTTGTACCTGATCATTTAATTACAATGCTTTGGTGCCAGTCCACAGAGGACAGTCAATAGAAAGAAGTGGGATCTGAAAGCAGCAGAGGTATCGAAAATATCATAAAGTATGCTGTATTACTTTGAAAATCTCTCAAAACTGACAGAAGGTGTAACTCTATCCCAAGTCTAGGATGAAATCCATATTATTGGACTTAGCTCACACCTTTTCCAGCAGCAGCTCGAGATGAATTACATTTAGGTACACCAGGTTTTTCCCTGTCTCAGAGGAATTAAAATCAAATTTTGTACCTGAGGCAGTGGCATAGTGAGGGGGAGGGGTGGACTGCCACAGACACCGTCTTGGCAGGTACCCCAGGCCCCCCAAATTGAGGCGCTTGACTAGTGGGGGCCCCAAGCCCCGCCAGTAGAATCCCTCCTGCCCGTGCCGTTCACTCCCCCCTCCACTCCCTCCCCCTCCACACACAGTGCTGGGTTATTAACGCAACCGAGCATGTGCGAGAGAGGCCTGCATGCTCAGTTATACAAAAACCCAGCATTGAGCAGGGGGAGGGGGGAGCTGACAGCACAGCACGTGAGCAGGTGGGCTTCTGCTGGTGGAACTTGGAGCCCCCACCAGTTCAGGTATGTGGTAAGTGCCGGGGGGAGGAGAGAGTGGAAGAGAACACTGGTGTGGTAAGGGGGGGCGGGGCGATGGTACCATCCTCCCTTTCTGTGCTACTGACCTGAGGCAATGAAGGGTAAGTGACTTGTCCAAGATTACAAAGAGCAGCAGCAGGATTTGAACTAAGCTTCCCTGGTTATCACACCAGTGTTCTAACCAATAGGCTATTCCTCCATTGAGCATGTGATTTTTATCTAAAAACTCTTTGAGTGGCTTGAGATTAACCAGATTGACAAACCTAGGGAGGTGGTTATTAGGGTGTGGTAAAAGTTTGGTTTTTACTGTATATTGTTACCAAGACAGTCACCAACCTGTAGCATTGGTAAAGGGTCATGGACTTCATATACTGCCTTTCTGTGGTACAGCCAAAGCAGTTTACATATTCTATGCAGTACTTTCTCTGTCCCTACTGGACTCATAATCTGTTTTGTACCTGGGAAAATGGAGTGTTAGGTGACTTACCCAGGCTCACAAGGAGCTGCAATGGGAATTGAATCCGGTTCCCTAGGCTTACAGCCCACTACAGCAACCATCCCCTCCCACCCCGAGGTACCTACCTACCTAGTCACAACCCCTCCATCCAGTGGTATCATCCCCTAATCACAACCCACCCACATGGAGATCTACTTCTCATTACAACCTCCCAACAAGAAGTCCACCCCCTGGGCTTCTCTACAAAGTTTCCTGGTCTCTAGTTAGATCAGGCAGGAGGTATCCCCAGTTGCGCCTGCACAGAATTCAAGAATGCATGGGATAAACACAGAGGAACATTATATAGAAAAAGGATGAAATCCAATTAAAGCAAAACTTAAATGACCTCATAACTGGAGTGAGCTTTGATGGTAGCTTCAGAGATTGGGAAGTAAGACCAGTACCAGGCAGATTTCCATAGTCTGGGTCCCATAAATGGTTAAAAACAGATCAGGATCAAGGCTGGAGTGGGCTTCGATGGCAACTCTGGTAGCTGGAAAGTAGGACTGGTACCAGGCAGACTTTTACAGTCTGTGCCCCAAAATTGGCACAGAGAGACAGAGATTATACCAGTGATGAAGAAGTGGAACCTGTACAGACTGCCAGATTCAACTCTGGCCACCTTGTAGGGCAGACTGGATGGACCGTGCAGGACTTTATCTGCCAACATTTACTATGTTATTTGCAGGTGCTGGCAACCCCTAGCGGTAGGCTCTTGGTACTATCTCTAGGGTCAGGTTTTTATATAAGGGCTCCCACCCAACACTATTGGAGACTAAGGAACCTTGAAGGTATGGTGGGGGGGAGGGAGCACTTTATGATGGGGGAGGGAGTGGACTTTTGTTTGGAGGGTTTGATGGGAGATGGACCTGGCTTAGCCTCTGTTGGAAACAGGATACTGGGCTAGATGGACCATTGGTCTGACCCAGTATGGCTACTTTTATGTTCTTATGGACTTCTGGCTAGGGGGTTGTGAATGGGGGAATTAGCTTTGATGTTGTCATGTGAGGGGGAGGAGAGGGGCAGCTGTTTCTGCAAACCATTTGCCAAGATGCAGCCCAGAAGCTTCGGGCCACATATTTGCAGTCTGATACTCATGGGATGTTAACATAACCCCAGCTTTTTGCTGGGGCTATTTTTCCAGCTATAACACAGTTTGCAGTGTTCATCATAAGCCACATCATAGAATTTACATAACAATGAGATGTTTTCATGCGTTGGAATGCTTTGCATCTCATTACTATTTACTCTGTGTTGACTTAACTAACGATGCATTATGGCACTGCAACTTGCATTAGAGCCCTTTAATATGCGTTAAGAGGCAACTAACAGAGAAATAACCGTAACACAGTTTGACAACTACCTCCCTTAGGCAGAAATGGGAGACTAGATATTAGACAGTAAATCAGAGCTACAGAACTGGTGAACTTGATTTTGAAATCATTTTATTCTATATCTTACAAATAAGTCATACAAAAGTACTCTCTAGTGGGGTATTTTTTTTCAAACTCTAATGTTATATGAAATCCCAGTGCATTAGCAATGAACAGTTGAAATCAGTACTGTTTTTTTTCCCCTGACAACACCCTTTCCCATTTATCCTGAGTTTGCCAAATGGCTCTGCAGTTCCTGGTATTGACTTTCTGTGCTTACGTGCAGTGTACTCTAATGAGGTTTGGCTTCCACTCAGTTCTGCAGCATTTTCCATTGTATAGCTAATACTCTTATTTCCTGTTTTGTTTTTTTTTCATTTACAAATACATCCTAATGCTCCTATTTCTGCATTTCATTTTCTTGCAGATGGTCATCAGAAGTCTTAATGCTATTCTAATTTACCTCTGCTAGTACATTTCAGTAAGTTTTAACTAAACTTTCTAGGTAAAAGAAATAGATGCTGATAGTGTTTAGACCTATATCTAGTGACTATGGGCTTCATTCACTCATATTCAGGACCTTAAAATAAATTACTGCAGAAAGTAATTCATCAGTCTTATCATGAAACCACAGAACAAGAAGAGAAAGATAGTAAGATCCATCTACTTTGTTCATTTTACTTATTACAAACCCTGGGGCCCTTTTACTAAGTTGTGTAAGTGTCTACACACGTCCAATCGGTGCCAAAATGGAGTTACCGCATGGTTACCGCCACATGGCTTTTGCGGTTATTTCATTTTTGGCGCACGTCCGATACGCTCGGCCAAAAAATAATTTTTATTTTCTGCCGCACGTGTTGGACGCTCGCCAAATGGCATTTGGCACACGTAGATCATTACCGCCCGGTTACCATGTGAGACTTTACCGCTAGGCCAATGGCTGGCGGTAAGGTCTGAGACCCAAAATGGGCACACGACAATTTTGATTTTGCCGCACGTCCATTTTTGGCAAAAATTTTAAAAAGGCCTTTTTTTACAGGTGTGCTGAAAAATGATTCTGCGCGTGCCCAAAACCTGCGCATACACTACCGTAGGCCATTTTTCAGCGCACTTTAGTAAAAGGACCCCCCCCCCCCTGTGTATTGCATCTAGGAAAGCTGAATAAACTATTGCGTGCAACTTTTTAGGCCATCTACTGCTTAAAATCGTATAATATATTATATTATCAGTTTCATTTAGGAAAAACAAATCTCCATGACCTATTTTCTGATTTGTGTTGTTGCTCCCTTGACATCACCAACATCTGGAATTAGAAAGAAGACGCTCCTGTAGCATACTCACAGCCTGAAATCAGTTTTAATTAAGGACAAGAAGCAAATATATAGTCCAGCTTATAATCGAAAAAGAAAAACACCTATATTTCGACCCAAATCGGGAGATGGGCATTTTTCTCGCAAAGGTGCCCAAATCGGTATAATCGAAAGCCGATTTTGGGTGTTTCCAACTGCACTCCGTCGTGGAAACGAATAAAGTCGATGGGGGCGTGTCAGAGGCGTGGTGGAGGCGGGACTGGGGTGTGGTTATCAGCTGAGGAGAGATGGGCATCTTTAGCTGATAATTGGAAAAAAAAGGCGTTTTGACTGCGATTTTGGGTCACTTTTTTTGGACCCTTTTTTCTCACGAACAAGTCCCAAAAAAGTGCCCCAACTGCCCAGATGACCACTGGAGGGAATCGGGGATGACCTCCCCGGACTCCCCCAGTGGTCACTAACCCCCTCCCACCAAAAAAAACCCCACTTTAAAAACTTTTTTTCCAGCCTGTATGCCAGCCTCAAATGCCGTACCCACCTCCATGACAGCAGAATGTGTTCGATCCTGTCACAGCCTTTCCCTGGGTCAGATGTGGCTCTCGGGTGCAGTACAGGGTCACATCAGCATTGCATTGTGGTGGGTGTAGGGTATTGGGCTCCGTGATTTCATTAGCTTGTGTTACAGTCTCACGATGTTGGTAGTTGGTAGGCTCTTCTCCCATGGTGCTTTTCTCCCTGCCTACTGGGTCAGAGTGTGCCCTGTTGTGTTTCCTGTTGTAGTCCATGCGGTAGTCGCCATTTTTGTAAGCCAGTTTTAGTTCCCTTTCCTGTGTTAGCCACGTTAGAGAACTTAGTTCTTACCTTGAATGTGGCTGAAAGAGGGCATTGTACAGCATTCTGCCAGCTCTGACCTACTGCTAATCTCAGTACCAGGGAGACTCGTTGCCAGTGGGGCACAACCTCTGATCTGCAGTTAACTGTGAGTAAACGCGGTTATTCCAATAAAAGATGTTTTCGGAGAGAATAGTCTTCAGGTGTCAACTGCTGTGCCAATGTTATACAGCAGCAACAAGTCCTAGAGGCCTGCGTGTATGCAGGTCCCTGGAGCACTTTTAGTGGGTACCGCAGTGCACTTCAGCCAGGTGGCCCCAGGCCCATCCCCCCCTCCCACCTGTAACACTTGTGCTGGTAAATGGGAGGCCTCCAAAACTCACTGTACCCACATGTAGGTGAACCCCTTCACCCCTAAGAGCTATGGTAGTGTTGTACATTTGTGGGTAGTGGGTTTTGGGGGAGGGGGGTTGGGAGCTCAGCACCCGTGGTAAGGGAGCTATGCATGTGGGAGCTTTTTCTGAAGTCCTCCGCACTGACCTAGGGTGCCCAGTTGGTGGCCTGGCATATTAGAGGGGCCAGTGTACTACGAATCCTGGCCCCTCCCATGACCAAATGGCTTGGATTAGGACGTTCTTGAGCTGGGCGTTTTTAGTTTCCATTATCGCTAAAAAAAACAAACGCCCAGCTCAAAAACGTCCATTTTTTCGAAAATACGGTTCAGCCTGCCCCTTCATGGACCCGTTCTCGGAGATAAACACCCATGGAGATAGGCATTTGCGTTCGATTATGCCCCTCCACGTGTCCTCTGCACTGCCTTATTTAAAAGCACTGACAGAGCACTTATCTGCGAGGGAAAAGAAAAGTAGAAAAAAACTCTTTTTTTTTTTATATGTGGAAAAATGTTATCATAGAGGGGCATTAAGAACAACAACTTTTTTCATAATTTCATACCTGTAGGTTGAAAAGACCATTAAAATAGTTGTAAGATATTTCTACCATTTGAAATGGAAATGCTCAAAAAATCATGAAATAACACTTTACAGGAAACTATAATTACAGCCAAAACATACAGGCTGAACAAACCTAGAAAAGAAAAAGCCCCAGAGGCCAGCAGCAATTATTGACTAGGATTGATCAAATATAGTCATTGGCTGAAATAAACCTTCCTTAGTTGTATCAAGTCTCAGTAGCAGAAACAAAATATGAAACTTGTCTTAAATAGTAGTATTTTCTGGAAGAGCAAAAAAAACTTCCAGTATCCTACTCTTCTGTGTTGAAGAGCTCAGATCCAGTAGTCCAGGTTAAATGATGGCCAGAGTTTCATTTTACAGCGTCAAGAACCAAATGTCTGTAAACTTCTGAAACAAAAATAAATGCAGTTCAAATATGTGCATGTCAAAAACAATAAAACCTTTCGTCTGAAAAAATATATATATATATATATATGCATTTTATGCAGTTGACAAAGAGGGGCATAATCGAAAGGACATCCCGGTGAAGGGGCAGGGAAACCCGTATTATCGAAACAAGATGGGTGTCCATCTTTCATTTCTATAATACGGTCGGGGGCGCCCAAATTGCGAAATTTAGGTCAAACTTAGAGATGGTCGTCCCCGATTTTCGGCGATAATGGAAACCGAAGACGCCCGTCTCAGAAACAACCAAATCCAAGCCATCTGGTCATGGGAGGAGCTGGCATTCTTAGTGCACTGGTCCCCCTCACATGCCAGGACACCAACCGAGCACCCTAGGGGGCACTGCAGTGGACTTCACAAATTGCTCCCAGGTGCATAGCTCCCTTACCTTGTGTGCTGAGCCCCCCCCCAAACCCCCCAAAAAACCCACTCCCCACAACTGTACACCACTACCATAGCCCTAAGGGGTGAAGGGGGGCACCTACATGTGGGTACAGTGGGTTTCTGGTGGATTTTGAAGGGCTCACATTTACTACCACAAGTGTAACAGGTAGGGGGAGATGGGCCTGGGTCCGCCTGCTTGAAGTGCACTGCATCCACTAAAACTGCTCCAGGGACCTGCATACTGCTGCAATGGACCTGAGTATGACATTCGAGGCTGGAATAGAGGCTGGCAAAAAATATTTAAAAAGTTTTTTTTAGGTTGGGAGGGGGTTGGTGACCACTGTGGGAGTAAGGGGAGGTCATCCCCGATTCTCTCCGGTGGTCATCTGGTCAGTTCAGGCACCTTTTTGAGGCTTGATCATAACAAAAAATGGACCAAGTAAAGTCGCCCAAGTGCTCATCAGGGATGCCCTTCTTTTTTCCATTATCGGTCGAGGACGCCAATGTGTTAGGCACGCCCCAGTCCCGCCTTCACTATGCTCCCGACACGCTCCCGTGAACTTTGGTTGTCCCCGCGACAGAAAGCAGTTGAGGACACCCAAAATTGGCTATTATGCCGATTTGGGTGACCCTGGGAGAAGGACGCCCATCTCCCAGATAAGTCTGAATATTAACTTAACTGGTTATGAGCTATGTGGTATTTAAAAAAATACCTCAAATTCAATGTCAAAGAGAATTTCCAGTTTTAACTCCAGTGGTGGACAAAAAAAAAAAAACACTGCCTGCCACTGGCTGAATATTGGCCTGACTGTGTTTTATGTGGTTCTATTTATATTGTTACCTTATGTGGTTATGCACTGAATATTGTCTCCACCCCCACCCACAAATTAACCAGTTTCAGCTGAAGCGCTAACCACAGATTTTCAGTGGCAATAACCAGTTAAGTGTCACTGAATATCTGCTGTTAGACATGGACAAGGGAATGTAACAGCCAGGGTCCTCTCCTGGCCTTTTAAATCGCTTTGAAATTAGGGCCCAGTGTAATATATGTATATTGTACTGTCTTTTCATATGTGGGTTAGGGCTGTTATTGTGTGTTTAGTTTTCTGTATAGGTTTTGAATGTCTTTTTGAAGGGTTTTGTGTTATTTCATAAAGTGTCTGGCCTTATTTTAAAGCAGGCTCTGAGGTAAGGGACCCCGCCATTCAAACTAAATATGCTTAATACCAGTGGTCTATATATCTTGTATAGTCATCACACAAACAAAAACCCATCTTCATTAAACAAAGTGTCTGGCAGTGGAAGGAGCGTGTGCTGTTCCTGAGGTGATGACCACAATTTGAATATTTTTGTCTGATGAGTTGTAAGGGGGATAAAGCACTTAAACAGCTAGGATAACCTCATAAATAGGACCACATAAAACACTGTGAGGCCCATTTACTAAGCTGCGTAGGTGCCTATGCATGCCCAACGTGCGCCAAATTGGAGTTATTGCCCCGTTACCTCATGGCCCTTGCGGTAATTTCAATTTTGGCGCACGTCCACTACGTGCATCTGAAAAATATTTTTTCTTTTCTAGCACGCGGCAGCTATGTGCGTCAAGTGGCATTTGACGCGCATAGACCATTACCGTCTGGTTACCGCGTGAGACACTGCTAGGTCAATGGCTTGTGGCAGTGGCATACCTAGGGTAGTTGACACCCGGGGCCAGTCATTTTTTAACACCCCCCCTCCAAAATCCAGTACTAGGCATACCGAGAATACAAAACACTCAGGACCTATAGAGCAATTCTACCATACCATAAGCAGTCATTTCTATGAGTCATACATGGAAAAAGAAATCTTAAACACTACAGTGAGCACTAGAACATCAATTCACCTATTGTAAAACGAAACCAGACAGATAGTACAGATCGTCAATCCTGCACAGTCAATGCCAACTGAAAGTCATGTCTTTTTCACAAACACAGATACACCCTAATCCACTATACAACAAGTAATCATAAACTTTCTATTTATCAAAAATTAAACTGAACCCCCAAGATGCCAGACTCTGCATACAATGCAACACCACAGAAACAGAAAATGTCCCCTAGTACTGTGCAAAATATAAAGACAGCAGATGTAAATTTGGAAAAAAAACTAACAAATACCAATCACCACTTTACAAATTAACAAATAGAAATAAAACAAATATAGAAAATAAAATACCATTTTATTGGACTAATACATTTAGCTGTCAGAGGCCAAAACCTTCTTCCTCAGGTCAATACAGTATAGTGTGTTACAGTGTCCTAACCTGACCTGAGGAAGGGGGTTTTGTTCTCCGAACGTTAGTCAAAATGTATTAAAATTAGTCCAATAAAAAGATTACCTTATTTACATGTTCTATTATAAACATTTATTAACACAGCTACAATACTACTTTATCCTAAAGCAAAAAAATAAAAATATATATTTTATTTACAGTTTGTTGTCTCTGGTTTCTGCTTTCCTCATCTTCTTTTCACTGTCTTCCTTCCATCCAGCATCTGTCTTCGTTCTTTCTCTGCCATCCAGTGTATGCCCTCTCTGCTGTCCCCTCCATCCAATGTCTGCCCTCTCTCCCTGCCCCTTCCATTCACTGTCTGCCCTCTCTCTCCCCCTTCCATTCACTTTCTGCCCTCCCTCTCTCCCCCCCCCCATCCATCCAAGGTCTGCCCTCCCTCACCTCCCCCCATCCATTAAGGGTATGCCCTCCCCTCTCCCCCCATCCATCCAGGGTCTGCCCTCCCTCTCCCCCCCATCCATCCATCCATCCATCCATCCATCCATCCATCCATCGTCTGTCCCCTCTCTCTCTCTCTCTACCCCTTTTTTCAGTCCCCAGTTCCAGCCCTCTTATCCCACCTGCCCCTAGTTCTAGCCCCAGCCCACATCTCCCACTTGCTCCCCCTTTTCAGCCCCACTATCCCACCAGTCCGCAGTTTCAGCCCCAGCCCTTTTCTCTCACCAGTCCCGAGCTTCAGCCCCAGCCACTTCTCCCTGTCCCCTTTTCAGCCCCCAGTCCCCCCAGCTTCAGCCTCTGCCCCTTTTCAGCCCCCAGTTCCAGTACTAGCCCCCTTATCCCACCTACCCTCCTTTTCAGCCCCCAGTTCCAGCCCCCTTCATCCACATGCCTTGCATTAGGGACCCCTTTTCAGCCCCAGACCCATTTTCCCACCAGCCCCAGGCATGGCTCCCATTTTCTCGCATGGCCCCTTCCCCACCCCCCTTCTCCCCACACGTTCCCTTCTCCCCTCTTCTCCCATCTGAGATCCCCCTCCCACCCCTGTCCCCTTCTCCCCTCTTCTCCCATCTGAGACCCCTCCCCACCCCAGTCCCCTTCTCCCATCGAGACCCCCTCCCCACGTCCCCTTCTCCCATCTGAGACCCCACCCCCCTTCTCCCCAGCCCAGTCCCCTTCTCCCCTCTTCTCCCATCTGAGACCTCCCTCCCCACGTCCCCTTCTCCCATCTGAGGCCCCCCTCTCCAGTCCCCTTCTCCCATCTGAAACCCTCCTCGCCCATCTAAGCCCCCCCCAACTCGACCCACCTAGCACCTTCGACGACAGCCCTCGTCTCCTGCCTCCATCTGGGGCTTTAAAAAGAAATCTGAAAAGCAGCATGGCAGGCAGCGCTTCGTGTCTGCCCTGCCTGCTTGTAAAAGAAAGCGGCAAATCTCCTCGTCGACGTCGCAACGTCGTGTCGGGTCTTCCCTCACTGGGTCCCGCCCTCGCGACGTCGACGAGGAAGTTTGCCAGCGCTTTCTTTTACAAGCAGGCTTTTCACATTTTTTTTAAAGGCACAGGATGGAGAGGAGACGAGGGCTGACTGCAGTCAGCAACGGAGCACCCCCCACCCACTGACATCCGGGGCGGACCGCCCCCACTGCCCCCCCCCCTTGGTACGCCACTGGCTTGTGGTAAGGTCTCAGACCCAATTTGGACATGCGGAAATTTTCATTTTGCCGCACGTCCATTTTCGGCAATAAAAAAAGGCATTTTTTGTAGGTGCACTAAAATATAATTATGTGCACACCCAAAACACGCGTCTACACTACTGCAGGCCATTTTTCAGCGCACCTTAGTAAAAGGACCCCTATACTATCTTTATGCACGTCATCCTAGCCATTGATCATCAGTGTTTTAGTCTGATATGTGTGTGCTTGAATAGCTATAATGAATATGTATGAGATGTATTTGTGCTAATGAACATGCTAATGTGTCAAGCCTCACCCTTTGCCCCTCCTCCAAATGAAACAGTCAAGCTACGTCCATGCTCCATTGGCTTCCTATTGTGTGGTGCATTAAGTTTAAAATTTTAATGTTAGTCTTTAAGGCTTTAAATAATGATGCCTCATTAGATATTGTACAAAATTTGAAAGTTTATCATCCTTCAAGGGATTTGAGATCACAAGGCCAATGTCTTTTAGATGTCCCTTCTTTTCATCAGGTTCATTTTGAGGAAGACCATTCACTCATATTCTTTATAGTTTGACCAACTATGTGAAACATTCGTCATCTGGAAATGCACCAAATAACTTCATGACTAATGTTTAAAAAAACAGTTTAAAGCATATTTGTCTCATGAGGTATTTTATTAGTCTAACCCCATGAAGTACATACAGTGGTGGAAATAAGTATTTGATCCCTTGCTGATTTTGTAAGTTTGCCCACTGACAAAGACATGAGCAGCCCATAATTGAAGGGTAGGTTATTGGTAACAGTGAGAGATAGCACATCACAAATTAAATCCGGAAAATCACATTGTGGAAAGTATATGAATTTATTTGCATTCTGCAGAGGGAAATAAGTATTTGATCCCCCACCAACCAGTAAGAGATCTGGCCCCTACAGACCAGGTAGATGCTCCAAATCAACTTGTTACCTGCATGACAGACAGCTGTCGGCAATGGTCACCTGTATGAAAGACACCTGTCCACAGACTCAGTGAATCAGTCAGACTCTAACCTCTACAAAATGGCCAAGAGCAAGGAGCTGTCTAAGGATGTCAGGGACAAGATCATACACCTGCACAAGGCTGGAATGGGCTACAAAACCATCAGTAAGACGCTGGGCGAGAAGGAGACAACTGTTGGTGCCATAGTAAGAAAATGGAAGAAGTACAAAATGACTGTCAATCGACAAAGATCTGGGGCTCCACGCAAAATCTCACCTCGTGGGGTATCCTTGATCATGAGGAAGGTTAGAAATCAGCCTACAACTACAAGGGGGGAACTTGTCAATGATCTCAAGGCAGCTGGGACCACTGTCACCACGAAAACCATTGGTAACACATTACGACATAACGGATTGCAATCCTGCAGTGCCCGCAAGGTCCCCCTGCTCCGGAAGGCACATGTGACGGCCCGTCTGAAGTTTGCCAGTGAACACCTGGATGATGCCGAGAGTGATTGGGAGAAGGTGCTGTGGTCAGATGAGACAAAAATTGAGCTCTTTGGCATGAACTCAACTCGCCGTGTTTGGAGGAAGAGAAATGCTGCCTATGACCCAAAGAACACCGTCCCCACTGTCAAGCATGGAGGTGGAAATGTTATGTTTTGGGGGTGTTTCTCTGCTAAGGGCACAGGACTACTTCACCGCATCAATGGGAGAATGGATGGGGCCATGTACCGTACAATTCTGAGTGACAACCTCCTTCCCTCCGCCAGGGCCTTAAAAATGGGTCGTGGCTGGGTCTTCCAGCACGACAATGACCCAAAACATACAGCCAAGGCAACAAAGGAGTGGCTCAGGAAGAAGCACATTAGGGTCATGGAGTGGCCTAGCCAGTCACCAGACCTTAATCCCATTGAAAACTTATGGAGGGAGCTGAAGCTGCGAGTTGCCAAGCGACAGCCCAGAACTCTTAATGATTTAGAGATGATCTGCAAAGAGGAGTGGACCAAAATTCCTCCTGACATGTGTGCAAACCTCATCATCAACTACAGAAGACGTCTGACCGCTGTGCTTGCCAACAAGGGTTTTGCCACCAAGTATTAGGTCTTGTTTGCCAGAGGGATTAAATACTTATTTCCCTCTGCAGAATGCAAATAAATTCATATACTTTCCACAATGTGATTTTCCGGATTTAATTTGTGATGTGCTATCTCTCACTGTTACCAATAACCTACCCTTCAATTATGGGCTGCTCATGTCTTTGTCAGTGGGCAAACTTACAAAATCAGCAAGGGATCAAATACTTATTTCCACCACTGTAAGTACATAAGTAATGCCATACTGGGAAAAGACCAAGGGTCCATCGAGCCCAGCATCCTGTCCACGACAGCGGCCAATCCAGGCCAAGGGCACCTGGCAAGCTTCCCAAACGTACAAACATTCTATACATGTTATTCCTGGAATTTTGGAGTTTTCCAAGTCCATTTAGTAGCGGTTTATGGACTTGTCCTTTAGGAAACCGTCCAACCCCTTTTTAAACTCTGTTATTGTATGTTATGTTTTTTTGGTTTTATGAGTGTTAGTTGTAACCCACTTAGATGAGATGGATAAGCAGGATAAAAATGAGATAAATAAATAAATATCCACATGTGTATGCAAATCTATCTCATGCATATTCATTGTGCATATCCTGAAAACCCGACAGGCTGAGTGTGCCCCGAGGACTGGGTTCAGACTCACTGCTGTTGCAGATTTTCCTAGGTATTTGTTTGACCCTGTTGACTTGCCTTCTTACTTCATTAGGTTGGTAGTGTAATCTCCAACATGTCTTTGTAGTTTCTTCAGATGGGAGTCTCTCTCTAAGGGGTCAGAACAAATGTGGTTGTACCATAGAGCTTGGTTGTAGACAATGGACTTAATGGTAGGTGATGGGCAGAAGCTGTCAAGGTGACTGTATTAATTTAAGTGTTGGTATTGGCACTTAAATTAATATATATATTCAGAGCCCCTATATATATATATAGGTAGCAGTGCTAAATATACAGATAGTGTGGTCACCATGCCGGTACTATCCATTTTGTTTAGACCTGCTATTTTGGCTTAGGATAGTCTTTAGTTGTGGTTTAGACTGCAGATATATGTAGTTTATGCATTTACTCTGATACTTTTGCATCCTCGGTGGTTATTAAGTTTAGGCTGCCACAGTGCTAGCTCCACCAGAGTTCAGCAGTGCCTTGCAGTGGATGTGATTTGTAAGAGAGTGATATATGTTTTTGTACACCTCTGACGCAGCCATATTGGCAAAACATAGCCACATTGGATGTTTTATTATTATTTTTTTAAACTTTTAATAAATTATTTATATGTTTAACTAATAGAGATAAGTTTAATTTTACTATTTTGGGCCACTCTGTATTTTGTTTGCTTTTACCTGTGGCCCTCATTTAATTTTATTCTATTTTGATTCACCTTCTCATATGGGCCATATTTATGCAGTAATGTTGAAATGGTTGAACAGTCAACATTTTCCCCAGTCTCATTGATCTCTGTAGTTCTTGTAAAGTAATCTTAGTTATCATGGTGACCTTCCTCAACAATTTTCTTAAACTACTGCTACTGACTTTGGAGAGATGCCTTCATGAAGGTAGCGCCTTGGTAGTGTCAAGCTATTTCCACCATATAATGATAGACCTGAGAATACTCTAGAGAAGAGGTTCTCGACCCAGTCCTCAGGACACAACCAGCCAGTCGGGTTTTCAAGATACCCACAATGAATATGCATGAAATAAATTTGCAAGCACTACTTTCATTTGATGCAAATCTATTTCATGCAAATTCATTGTGGGTATACTGAAAACCTGATTGGCGAGGTGTGTCGCAAAGACTGGGTTGAGAATCACTGTTCCAGTGTAATATATTCCATCATTTCCAAGCAATGCCCTGTGCTGTCTACATAGGAGAAGCAGGTCAATCCCTAAGAAAAAGAATAAATGGACACAAATCTAACATTAGAAATGGCAACATTCAAAAACAAGTAGGAGAACATTTCAACCTTCTAGGACGTTCTCTATGTGACCTTAAGGTTGCTATACTCCACAAAGAAACTTCAAAGGGACACTCTAGCATAAAACTTCACTGGCTCCCACTTAAGGAATGCATTGCATTCAAGATCTGCACAATCATACACAAAATCATTCATGCAGACACCCCAATCTACTTGCTAAACCTCGTAGACCTACCTCCCAGAAACGCCACAAGATCATCCCGCAAATTTCTAAACCTGCACTACTCCAGCTGCAAAGGACTTAAATACAAGCTGATGCATGCCACTACCTTCTCTTACATGAGCACGAAGTTATGGAATACATTACCTACAGACTTGAAAGCAATCAACGAAACAACTATCTTTCGAAAATCTCTGAAGACATTCTTTTTCAACAAAGCCTACAATGAGAACCTATAGCCTCACTAAATCACCTCACCAATCCACTCTATTATGAACGCCTACCTTATATAACTACCCTAACCACTCTCTCCCTTCCTCTATCTTCCCTTCCGAATCACTACACATTACTAACTGTATCTGATATCCTGCAATGACAATGTTAACAAATCTATAAGTCACATTGAGCCTGCAAATAGGTGGGGGAATGTGGGATACAAATGCAATAAAATAAATAAATAAACTAGTGAACTGAAACTCATCAAAAAGCTTAATAAAAAGCAGATCCCTAGGCCTGAATAGGGACATTGGATTCAGGGCACACTACAGGTATAAATGGACTCAACACTCATATTTTCAGATCATCTTGTTTTTGTTCTAATTTCATTCACCACTGCTGTCAGTTAACTGAATTATGCAGCCTTTATCTTTTTCTTTCCATACCCTCACTGCACTTTTCAGTATCCCTATTCCCTCTCCTATGCTTCCTCATGTATATGGACCAGTCTCCTGAACTTCATTTTATGCAGTTGACAAAGTGGACTCTGGTCCTTGAAAGGTCATGCCTCAATAAATTGTTACTCCATAAGCTGTCACCTGCCTCTGTCAATTTTGTTTCACTTTTGTTTCAATTGGCCACTGTTGGACACCGAATGAACTAAATAGACCATTTGACATGCACCATTTCTTTGAGGATGTACTTAACTTTTATCCAAACCCACAAAATGGGGAAAACCTTTTAGTGCATCTCTAGCCTATGTGACTTACTCAGATTTATAAGACAAGGCATTTCATTTTCAATTTAAACTTCTGCATACATGTGGACCATTAGGGTCACAGTGAGTGGTAGAGAAGGTTTCTAAATCAGTGTTTTACAAGTCTTTATTCTAAACATTCAATCAATAACAATTTTGCTGCTGCATACCTGTGAATTTTTCTGTAGTATTTTCCTTACAACTAACACAGAGACACAATGCATATTGCCCAAAGCTAATATTATTTTATAATAACATGTGCTGTAGAGTTCCATGTGTTAACAATTTGTCATGCAATAATATTTTAACATTCTAATCAAACTCGTTTTCTCAGCTGCTCTGAAACTAATACTAAAGAGATTGTCTAACTTATCTCAGAAATATTTAAAGAAAACCTATTTTAAAAATGTTCCGTCTTATCTAGGAAATGATCAGAAAATTGGATGATTTTCTTGGAAGGCTTTAAATAGTCTATTGTACGTTGGAAGACTTTGGAACATTTTTTATCATCATAATTTAGAACGGATTTTCAACCACATGCATAAGGAAAATGATATATATTCTTTTATTAAGATTATGGTAGATGTGTGCAGAGAAATTTCAGATTCAGCATTATTAAAAGCTGACCTTAAAAGTAAAGGTTAATCCTAATAACATTTTGTTTTCAAATTACACTTGTTTCCTTCAGTGGCTCTTAGCATTTACAAAGGTAGTTTTTCTGGAGATCACTTGTGTTGTATCCAGCTTACACATTGCAAATAAGAACTCGGTGCAGGAAAATATCAGACAAATCCCAAATAGCAACTGCTACAAAAACAGTTATTTGGGAAGAATATAACTGTAAAATTGGAACATAGTAGATGACAGTAGGATAAAACAAACTGGTCCCTTTAATCTGCTCACACATTCCTATCCATTCTGGAAGGTAGACATGTGCATGGGATACTTTTTTGCTCTAGTTCATTTTCAGATCAAATATCCTTGCAATTGTTTTTAGGATCCTGAAAATCTTTGTTTTGTTTGTTTCATTTGATCCCATTAAACTCAATAGATGAAGCAATTTTCTACTCTGACAGAAAGGGTTTTCTTGCTTTTTTTTAATTGAAACTCGCTTAACACTTGCTGGCAGGCGTGAGCCACAGAGACAACAACAGTCCAAGCAATGGTGTGTGGTGACCTTTACAATACGGGATTCAGTGAGTGTGCTGAACAACAAGAGGGACTCAATGGCATCAACACTGCACCTCCCACTTCCAAAAAAACAAGAGGGGCTTGTCAGCCCCAACACCATACTTCCCACTCCAGCAAGAACACCAAGATGACCTTGGTGGGCCCAATCTAACACCTCCAATTCCAATGATAAGCAATAAGAGGGATTTAGTGACCCCAACATAAAACGTCCCTCTCCAATGAAAGTAAGAGGGTCGTGGCAGCTCCAATGTAACAGTTCCCACCTCCAATGGAGACAGTGGGTCTCAATGACCCAGACAAAACACAATCCACTCCACAACCCCCCCCCCCCCCATATCCCATTCCCCCTGTAAACTGTACCCAACAGCTTCTTCCTCTCTCTCTTTTACCTTTTGCAGTACCCCTCAGTTTTATCTCTCATCCCGTCACCCACAAGCCACTGTTCCTTATCCTGTGGTCCACTTACCATATCTCTCTTCCCTACCCTTTCATCCCCATTACCATCTCTTCCCCTTCTGCTGCCAAGCCCACTTTCTTCCTCTCCTGACCCTACCCCACACCTCCTGTCTGCCTCATCCCTTCACTCTTCCCTTCTTGTGATTCGAGCTTCCCTCACTCTGCTCACCACCCCTTCTTCCCTTCCTTTTATCTCATACTCCCTTCTTTCTTTCTTTTCATCCTGCTCTGACCCTGACCCAATCTCTCTTCCCTTTTTGCCACTCTAAACTCTCCCCTTTGTATCACCAACCCTACCCCTCTGTAACCCCTTTAACCCCCCATTCCTTCTCTCATTCAAAAAAATGCATCCCACACTCACCTCTCTGCACCTTATTGTCCCCACACTTTCTTCCCCCTCTCCTTCCTTAAACTTCCCTCTCTCTCTCTCTCTCTCTGCCTCCCACCTGACCAGGTCCAAGAGGAGGGCTGGTATTAGGGAGTGGCAAACAGGGCAGTTGCCCTGGGCACCCATAACATAGGGGGTCCCAAGCCTGCCTCAAGCTGAACGAGGCATAGGCTGAAGACCAGCTTTCAGAGCCCCTCCCTGGTTTCTTCCCTGGGCCCCTGAATGTCTAACACCAGCCCTGCCCAAAAGTAATAGAAATGGTTATAAAAAAAATCACTCAAAACTAACTTCTTAAACAAGAACCTTACCTACAAAGAGATGCTGTCCTAAATATTATAGTGGGTCCTACAACATCAATGCATCTATTGGGAAAAATGAACAAGCCAAATTACCACAGATTGTTAAATAAGGAGTAGCTTAGTGGTTAGAACACCAGGCTTACAACCAGCAAAGCTCACTTCAAATCCCACGACAATTTCAGGTTCAAACTTAGGGGCCCTTTCACTAAAGCTTAGCAAGCGCTAATGGAATTATACCTATGGATTTCTTACCTTTCAGTGCACACTAATTCCATTAGCGCGTGTTACGCCTTAGTAACAGGGCCCCTTTGACTGTAGGTCCTCTGGGAACAGGAAAATACATATTGCACCTGAATGTTAACTTACCGTGAGCTACTACTGAAAAGGTGTGAGCTAAATGCAAATTAATAATAATAGAAAATTCATGAGAACAGAATACCTGGCCTCAATCACATACATAGAACACAGATACCAAATACAGAATAAGTGATCACAAACTATCCAATTCTGGTCGCCGCATCTCAAAAAAGATATAAAGGAATTGGAGAAGGTGCAGAGAAGGGTTACGAAAATGATAAAAGGGATGGAACGACTTCCCTATGAGGAAAGGCTAAGAAGGTTAGGGCTCTTTAGCTTGGAGAAAAGGCGGCTGAGGGGTGATATGATAGAAGTCTACAAGATAATGAGCGGAGTAGAGCAGACAGATGTAAAGTGTTTGTTTACACTTTCAAACAATAATAGAACCAGGGGACACAAGATGAAGCTAGAATATGGTAGATTTAAAACAAATAGGAGAAAGTTTTTCTTTACTCAGCGTGTAGTTGGACTCTGGAACTCGTTGCCGGAGAACGTAGTGACAGTAGCTGGCCTTACGGAGTTTAAGGGGGGTTTGGACAGATTCCTGAAGGAAAAGTCCATTGAACATTATTTTTAAAAAAAAGGGGGGGGGATTATTTTTTTTTTTTTTGGGGGGGGGGGGTTGCCGGGTTCTTGAAGCCTGGATTGGCCGCTGTCGAAGACAGGATGCTGGGCTTGATGGACCCTTGGTCTTTTCCCAGTATGGCAGTGCTCATGTGCTATATGCTAAATAGAAACATGTACACAGAAATTAAACTGAATCCCCCCAGAAGGTTTCCCCATGCACTATGCTAAATATAAAGATAGACTAGACAATAGATCAGTGGTGTGCTGGAGGGAAAGAGTGTGATGGGCTGGCTCTCATTTATCAATGCTGGAATATCCTGCTCAGTTGTGTTGTTAGGATTCATTTATTTGGATTTTGCTCACATCTTTTTCAGTAGTACTCAAGGTGTGTTTCATTCAGGTACACTAGGTATCCCCCTGACCCTGAAGGGCTCACAATCTAAGGGGCCCAACGTGCGCCAAATTGGAGTTACCGCCTGGTTACCGCATGGCCCTTGTGGTAATTTCAATTTTGGTGTGCGTTAGCTACGCGCATCTGAAAAATATTTTTTATTTTCTGATGCACGACAGCTACGCGCGTCAAGTGGAATTTGATGCGTGTAGACCAATACTGCCCGGTTACTGCGTGAGACCTTACCACTAGGTCAATGGCTTGCGGTAAGGTCTCAGACCCAAAATGGACGAGTGGCAATTTTTGTTTTGCCGCACATCCATTTTTGGCAAAAAATTTGTATGTGAGGCAATGGGGGGTTAAGTGACTTGCCCAAGATCACAACAAGCAGTAGCAGAAATATCTGAACTAGGCTTCCCTAATTGCCACCATTGTGCTCTAACTACCAGACTATTCCTCCACTCCTCTAGGGCCTATAACGGGATGTCTCTGATGGCAGGAACTATCTTATTAGTTCTACCTTGAAGTTCTCTAGTGGCTCCAGAGCTGGCATGAGGAGTAGGGGCCTACGTGGCAGTATTTCAATCATTCATAACCAATTATTCTTTTCAATCATGTTTTTTTTGTGAAAATAGACCTATGATTAATAAAACTCTCCAATGAATAAACAATAGAATAAACGATAAAATGGTAATATTTGAACATGTGTAATAAATTGTTCATTCCAATTACAGCATTTTGCTGTACCTGTACTGCTAATTTAAACTGCTTAATTAAGCAGGAGACAATAAAAAATAAATAGTTTGAGTAATCTATAATGAATTTAGGTATAATTTAAAAATAGAAAAGGAGAGTTGTCTTATCAACAACCACATGGTTCTATTTACAACATAGATTCCTTCAGGTTCACGGTACTTAATTTAATAGAATCCCAATAAAAAGTGCCATAATTAATTTCAGACCCTCCCTGCCTCCCAGAGAACAAGGGTTTCTAGATTTTGATGCCTATTTAAGGCTTGAAAATGACAGGAGAATTGTTTATAGCTTTCCGACCAGTACCCTGAAGAACTGTGTGTAGCACTGGAACATCTAATAAGCCATTTAGTAGGGGCAAGTCAAAATTAGATTAATTGGGTTCAAACGTCCTCTGCCATTAATTTCATCTTCAGCAAGAAGAAATGTTTATCTTCATTCCACGGGAATTAGCTTCCAAATTATAAGCTGAAACTATCTTTTTGTGTCTAACTTGGGGCGTTTCTGCAATTATGTTTCCGTTATATTTTTTCCTTTTGTTCTGAGCCTTTAATCAGTTTGTTCTCTAACTCTGGGGACTGGTGCTTGATGACACCCACCTGCAGGGAGGGGTCCTTAGCTATTATGAAAGTTTCCTCTTGCTGATCTGAAACTCCAGCAGTGCTCATGCATGTTTTCCTTTTGTCTGCTATTTCAGTGCTACTGTCCACGATGAACAAACCCCACAACCCCCCTCTTTCAAGTTGGCTAAGTCAGGATGGCCCTGCTTACCTTTTAACCTCAGACTTTTCCCCAACCTTATATTGTTCCTGTACAGAGGTTTCACCAACTGAAAATCCCTGTGCAACATTAGTGATTATTGTTCTAAGCCTTTGGTTCACTTTTAAAAAGATAAATAACATGAAAACAAAACTCTGAAGGTACATTATAAGCCCTTTTCATCGGTTGTATTTCTTTTAAAACATAATGGATCAATATGTAAACTTGCAGTCAAGTTTAAATACTGTACCTATATTCAGCATCATTATCAGAGCTGCCAAGTTACCCATTCTAGGAGGAAGACTTTTTGGCCAGTTCTGGTTTTAAACTTACATCCCAAAACAGCGTAAGATTTGTAGTCCATGATTCTACCCATTGAAATCAGTGCTGCAGGTCCCATAATGCACCAGGATGAGGTTGGCAGAAATCCAGGACTGGCCATGTTCTCCTTCCTGGAATGGGTAAGTTGGCAGCTCTGCACTATCTATAGATGCAGCGGCACTGAATATACATTAAACTGTCTACCTCTACAGATAGGGGGCAAGTCTACACCTTAGCATCTTCTTTTAGGTGCCCTAACACTGCATGATGAGAGCATCAAAAACATGCACTGGCAGACCCCATTTTGCCGCAGCTTAGTAAAAGGACCTCTGCTTGTTTTAAAATGTGTGACACCTAGATTTTTTTCTTGGGTGCTGACTCCTAGGGAAGAACCTATCATCAAATAACTATGATTTGGATTATTCTTCCCAATGTGCATCACTTTGCACTTGTCCATATTATCTGCCATTTGGATGCCCAGTCTTCCAGTTTCCTAAGTCTTCCTGCAATGCAGGGGCGTAGCCAGACACCCAATTTTGGGTGGGCCTGGGCCCAAGATGGGTGGGCAGAAGAACCTTGCCCCGTCCCACAGGTGATTTGGTCTCTCCTTCTCTCGCCTGCATGCCATATGGTCTCTCAAACACCCCCCTCTCTTGTATACCTTTTAAATAGCAGATTTTCACCAGCAGTGAGCAGCAACTAATACACACTGCTCATGTTGGCCCCAAACCCTTCCCTCTGATCCAACTTCCTGTTTCCGCCTAGGCAGAAATACATCAGAGGGCCGGTGTGAGCAGTATGTATGTCACTGCTCACTGCAGGCGAAGATCTGCTACAAGGTATGCAGGAGGGACACTTGTTGGGAGTTTTTGGCTGGTGGGGCTTGGGGATCCCTGCCAGCCACATGATAGGTATGCTGCTACTGGGTGGGCCTGAACCCAAAGTGGGTGGGCCTGGGCCCACCCAAGCCCACCCTTGGCTACGCCACTGCTGCAATGTTTCACAATCCTCATGTGTTTTAACAACTTTGAATAGTTTTGTGTCGTCTGAAACTTTAATCACATCACTCATAATAGTACTGGTCCCAGTATAGATTCCTGCGGCACTCCACTATTCACCCTCCTCCACTGAGAGAAATGACCATTTAACTCTACCTTCTGTTTTCTGTCCAATAACCAGTTCCTAATCCACAAAAGGACATTGCCTCTTATCCAATGAGTTTTAAAATTTCTCAGGAGTCTGTCTTGAGGGACTTTGTCATATGCTTTCTGAACATCTAGATACACTACATCAACCGGCTCACCTTTATCCACATGTTTATTCATGCCTTCAAAGAAATGAAGCTAATTGGTGAGGCAAGACTTCCCTTGGCTGAATGCATGTTGACTCTGCCCCATGAAACCATGTTTGTCTATGTGTTCAGTGATTTTATTCTTTATAATAGTTTCCACTATTTTGCTTGGCACTGATGTCAGGCTTACCTGTCAATAATTTCCCCACATGTGTACATCCCATTGCATTTGCAGCCCTTGCCACTTACATGTGTCCTTAAAGAATAGCATGTAGTTACTTTGCTGCCACTTTACTCCTGCTGGAATTCTGCGCAACTGTGGAGCAGAGAATTTGTGCAGAATTCTACATTTTTATGCAGAATCTGCACTCTGAGGCTGGATGGCTGGCCTCCCCACTGCCCCTGAGCCTTGGTGGGCCCTCACTGCCCTCCCAGGCCTACCTGAATACACCCTGGTGGTCTAGTGGGCTCTTCAGGGGCAGGTAAGAGCCCTACTCTTTCCTGTCCGCTGCTGCTGCTCTCTGGCTCATGATGTTGCTTTTTCAAAATGGCCACTGAGACTTCAAGTGGTAATCTCATAAGACTGCTGCAGGAAGTCTCGGCGGCCATTTGGAAAAAGTGGTGGCATCGGTCCAGACCAGCAGCGGTGGGGCAGGAAAGAGTGGGGTTCTTTCCTGCCCTGAGGAGGTACTCCGATGCAGCTCCTACGAAATAGGTGAGTGTAGGGGCGGGCTGAAAAAATATATTGATGGCCTGTGGGTGCAGGCAAGGAGGGAGCTGTAAAAAAAAAAAGTGGATAGTATATGTGGGTGGGTGGGTGGAGGGAGGGAGGGAATTGTAAACAAAAAGGTAGATGCTGTGGGTGGGTGGAGGGAGGGGGTTGTAAAAAAAGGTGGATGCTATGTGGGGGTGAGAGGGGGCTGTAAAGGTGGGTGCAGGGAGGAAGCTGTAAAAATATGGATGCTATGGGTGCTGGTATCTGTAATATCAGTTAATTTATGACAAACTTGCAGAACTGGCAAATTTTATGTACAGAATTTTACAGAATTTTGATTTTTGTTTTTTGGTGCTGAATTCTGGCAGTAGTAACTTATGCATTAAGTTATATTTACCCATGAAAGGGCCGGTGTTCTGTATGTTTATGCATGCAAGTGGCACACTAATTGTGAGCACCCAGTTATAAACTTGTCTATTCAGTTACTATCTGTACATCAAAGTGAATTCAAGTTTCTTTAAGTTTCAAGTTTCTTTATTTGCTATACTGCCCATCAAGAAAAACTGAGTGGTTTACATATAAATATAATTCAATAGAACAGAATAGAGAAAGGGATTTCTCTTGGATAGAAAAAATAAGCAAAGTTCAATAACAAAATACATCAGTAGAGTTACAGTTAGCTCATTTATAGCCTGCTCATACCAAAAGAAATAGTTCATAGCGGGTTACAACCAAGATACTAGATTAATAAAACAAATCTAGGATGTAACAGCAAATAATCATATAATAGTATACATTGCATAATTACTTCCTTATTACATATTGATAAAACGTCTTTAAGTTCTTCTTAAAAATGGCATAACTAGGCATGCGACTTACACAGTGCTTTTTTTGTAGAAAAAAAGGTGCCGGTATTCATTGTGGGCGGAGTCACTACATATGACTCCACCCCTATTATAGCCACCCCCACGTTAGCCACCTTTATACCAGTCATAGCACATATAAACAGACATCATTGAAAATATTATACTAGTATAGGAGAAAAAAATAATGTGATTTTTTTTCATTATAAATAATTTCTGTAAGCTGTTGCTCCAGTATACCCAGTGCAAAATATGACAGCAGATGTAAATTCTCAAATTGGACATATTCCAGACACTAAAATGAACATAAAAGGATTTTTTCTACCTTTGTTGTCTGGTGACTTTGTTTTTCTGATTATGCTGGCCCAGTATCCAATTTTGCTGCTATCTGTCCTCTTAACTTCATTTCCAGGGCTTCCTTTCCATCTATTTCTTTACTTTCCGCCTTTCTTCTTCATTTCTTGCCCTACATCCATAAGTAAAAGCTGGGTCCTCCACAGACTTGACTGTCCAGTGGATCCAGCTTCTGCCTATTTTCTACATCCATGTGCAGTTTTTCTCCTCTCTTCCTTTTCCCTCATCTCCTTCCTCACTCTTCCCTCGCCTCCATCCATATCCAGCATTTCTTCTCTCTCCTCCATTCGCTCATGTCTAGCAGCCCTCCTCTCCCCTGCCCTCCCCTCCATCCACCCATGTCCAGCATTTCTGCTCTCTCCCTTCCCTCTCCTCCATCCACCCATGTCCAGCAAGCAACCCTCCTCTGCCCCTTGCCCTCCCCTCCCATCCACCCATGTCCAGCATTTCTTCTCTCTCTCTCCCTTCCCTCTCCTCCATCCATCCATGTCCAGCGACCCTCCTATCCTCCCTGCCATCCACCTATGTCCAGAAACCCCCTCCCCTTCATCCACCCATGTCCAGCAACCCTCCTGTCCCCCTGCCCTCCCCTGCCATCCACCTATGTCCAGAAACCACCCTCCCTTCCATCCACCCATGTCCAGTGACCCTCCTGTCCCCCTGCCCTCCCCTGCCATACACCTATGTCCAGAAACCCCCTCCCCTCCATCCACCCATGTCCAGCGGCCCTCCTGTCCCCCTGCCCTCCCCTGCCATCCACCTATGTCCAGAAACCCCCTCCCCTCCATCCACCCATGTCCAGTGACCCTCCTATCCCCCTGCCCTCCCCTGCCATCCACCTATGTCCAGAAACCCCCTCCCCTTCATCCACCCATGTCCAGCGATGCTCCTGTCCCCCTTGCCCTCCACCTATGTCCAGAAACCCCCCTCCCCTCCATCCACCCATGTCCAGCGACCCTCCTGTCCCCCCTGCCATCCACCTATGTCCAGAAACCCCCCTCCCCTCCATCCACCCATGTCCAGCGACCCTCATGCCCCCCCTGCCCTCCCCTGCCATCCACCTATGTCCAAGCGTCCAGCAAACAACCCCCCGGTCCCCCCTGCCCTCCACCCATGTCCAGTGACTCTCCTCGTTCCCCTGCTCCCCCTCCCTCCAGCCACCCATATCCATTTGAGCCCCCCCTCCCGTCTGAGCCCCCCTCCCCGACCCCTCCCTCCCCCGAGCTAACCTAGTGTCCCTCCGCTACTCCGTGCCGCCAGACAACCCTCCTGCCACCCAACCCGGCTGGCACCTGACCCAGCATTTTAAAAAATTCTAGGAAGCGGATGTCCGCTGCTCGCGTCTGAGAGTAAAAGAAGAAAAAATCGCTTCGTCAGCCGGCCTTCCCACCCTGTCCCGCCCTCTGATGTAACTTCCGCAAGGGTGGGACAGAGCGCGGGAAGGCCGGCCGACAAAGCAATTTTTTTCTTCTTTTACTCTCAGACGCGAGCACCGGGCCTCCGCTTTGTAGAATTTTTATAAATGCTGGGTCAGGTGCCGGCCGGGTCGGGTGGCAGGAGGGTCGTCTGATGGCACGGAGTAGCGGAGGGACCCTGTAGGTTAGCTCGGGGGAGGGAGGGAGGGAGGGAGGGAGGGAGGAGAGCCGTCGGACCTTCAAAAAAGGTGCCGGTACGCCGTATCAGCGCGTACCGGCACAAAAAAGGCACTGGACTTACAACAGATGACGAAACCAGCTGTAAAGAAGCAACTTGATAGGAAAACAAGCTAGTAAACATTTTCTTTGAAATAATTCCCCAGGGGCTAGGGAAGGAGAAAAAAAAAGATTTTTTTACAAATGTTATATTTTGAAGCTGAATCAGCATAATATACTAAAGAAAGCATATATCAAGGACTAAGGTCAAAAACAATCTTATACAATAAACACCTAAGTTTAAAAAGTCCCCTAGCCTCAACTGGAAGCCAATGCAACTTAACAAAAAATGAAGTAACATGATCGTATTTTTTAAGAGAAAAAAAATCAGACGTACAGCCACATTTTGAATAGTTTAGATGTTTTTCTAAAGATGTGTTTTGAAAAACATAGACAATATTGCAATAATCCAGTTTACTAAGAATGAGTGACTGTACCACCAATCCAAACAAACCTTCTGGCAGATATTTTCTAATACACCTCAACTTTCTTATTGTGTTAAAGGAACTACATATTAAGCAATTAACTTGATTTTCCATACTTAACTTCTCATCTAAGGAGGCACCCAGAATCTTAACTGAGCATTCTAGAGAGTAGGAATCACCATCAATATTTATTTATTTATTTGTTATATTTGTATCCCACATTTTCCCATCTATTTGTAGGCTCAATGTGGCTTACATAGTTCTAGAGAAGTGTTTGCAGACTCCCGTGTAAACAAATACAAAGTGATGTTATGGCAAGATAAAGTTCATGTGGCACAGCCACATTAGGGGATCGTGCAACGGAAGAGTTGTGTTATATTAAATTTTGAATCTGTATTTAAATTCTTCTTGTTCCCCAACAACAAAAATTTGCTTTTCTCTCTATTTAATTTAAGATAGTGTGTTATCATCCAATCAGTGATGGTTGCAAAATAATGAGATAGTATCTACCATGATAGGAAAGACTATTGTTATATCATCTGCATAAATATAAACTTGATAACCTTCTTTTTCCAGACATTTACCCAAGGAGGACATAAGCACATTAAATAACATGGATCTCCTGATGGCAGAACCCAGATTTTTGAGAGCAACCCTTGTGTCTTCATTCTGTACCATCTAAATATCAGGAAACCCTGGATCCATAACAGCACCTTGCCAGTAATACCAAAACCATCCAAGGCCTCATGATCAACCAGGTCAAATGCACTTGAAAGATCTAACTGCATAATAAGCACTTTTTGACATTTACTCGAGGTGTTTAACACAGTTCAAGAGTGTAACCATTAGAGTTTCAGTACTATGGTTAACCCGAAACCCAGATTGGGATACATGTAATAAGTCAAACTGTTCAAGATAACTCACCAACTGTCTAGTCACCAAAGCTTCCATTATCTTAATGAAATAAGATATTGAAGCCACTGGTCTATAAATGGCCAAATCTCCTTTCAAGTTTAAAGGGTTTTTCAATATTGGAGCAAGAATAATCTCAGAGAAGATTTGTGGAAAAGAACCAGAAGCAAAAGAATCTTCAATACAGTTGTCCCGTCTTCCGCCGGGACCAACACTCACCTGCTCGCCACTGGTACCAGTGGGCCGTGGGGCCCGGTGGCCGGCCAGTGGGGGGGGGGGGGACGACGACCATCGCCTTGTTCCCGCTTGTCCCGTTTCGGGACCTTACCAGTGCTCCCGCGGCGGGGAACGATGGTCGGCGGGGGCCGCGGGCCCCGGTGCGGCAGAGACAGGCCGCCGACGGGGCCGGCACTTCCGCGGGGCGGCCCAAGGCTGGCGACCCGCGGGAACGTACGCCGGCCCCAGGGAAGGGAGGACGCCGGCCAAGATGGCGGCGGCGTCGTTGTCTCCCCGACCGGAGCTGAGAGGGATCGCAAGTCCCGCCCCCTTGCGCCGGATTGGTGCATGGCAGGAGGAACTCCGCCTGCGAGGCGGGTCCTCCAATCCCGGCCATCCTTGCCTGTCAGGGCTACAGGGATTGGCTCTTCTCCAGGGAGGGGATGGACGGGCGGGGGATTTAAACCCCGGAACAAGGAGGTCTCGGGGCTTCCGTTTCAAATGTCAGAAGCCACTTCAGAGACTGTGTTCTTCGTCCTGCTAGCCGTCCTTGCTAGCTACTTCAGGGATTGTGTTCTTCGTCCTGCTAGCCGTCCTTGCTAGCCACTTCAGAGACTGTGTTCTTCGTCCTGCTAGCCGTCCTTGCTAGCTACTTCAGGGATTGTGTTCTTCGTCCTGCTAGCCGTCCTTGCTAGCCACTTCAGAGACTGTGTTCTTCGTCCTGCTAGCCGTCCTTGCTAGCTACTTCAGGGATTGTGTTCTTCGTCCTGCTAGCCGTCCTTGCTAGCCACTTCAGAGACTGTGTTCTTCGTCCTGCTAGCCGTCCTTGCTAGCTACTTCAGGGATTGTGTTCTTCGTCCTGCTAGCCGTCCTTGCTAGCCACTTCAGAGACTGTGTTCTTCGTCCTGCTAGCCGTCCTTGCTAGCTACTTCAGGGATTGTGTTCTTCGTCCTGCTAGCCGTCCTTGCTAGCCACTTCAGAGACTGTGTTCTTCGTCCTGCTAGCCGTCCTTGCTAGCCACTTCAGAGACTGTGTTCCTTTCGCTAGCCGTCCTTGCTAGCCACCCTTAGAGACTGTGTTCTTCGTCCTGCTAGCCGTCCTTGCTAGCCACCTTCAGAGACTGTGTTCCTTTCGCTAGCCGTCCTTGCTAGCCACCCTCAGAGACTGTGCTTTGCAGCGCTAGCCGTCCCTGCTAGCCTCCCAGTCGGGACTGTGTTGCTGGTGTTCCGCCAGGCCGGCCGTCACCCCGCGGTTCCAGCAGTCCCGCTGGCCGCCTGCAGCTGGGGGCTCAACCTCCGGTGAACGGCGGTCGCCGCGGGTGAAGATCCGGGGTGCGCGGCAGTCCTCTGAGGTCCTACAGGCCTCAGAGAACCTAAGGGCTCACCACTACCTTGACGAGACAGGAAACGGAAGCCATGAGCTCGCCGACGCAGCCTGATCTACGGGACCTGGCCAAGGTACTTCAGCAGCAGCAGGAGCAGTTGAACGCCCTATCAGGGGCGCTTCAGAATGTATGCTCGCAACTGTCAACGCTTCAGGTACAGAACCAGGCCCGCAGCGGCTCCCCGTTCGGGAGGGTTCCGCACGGGACCTCGGTTCCCTGAGCCGACACGATATGATGGGGCCCCCGGAGGTTGCCGGGGATTCCTCAATCAGTGCAACTTGGCCTTCCGGATGCAACCGGAGACATTTGCTTCAGACCAAAGTAAAGTGGGATATATCATGGGCCTATGTGAAGGGAAGGCCCTGGCCTGGGTGGCCCCATTGAATGAACAACAGGACCCCATCCTGGATGATTATAGTGAATTTCAGCGCCGTTTCCGTATGGTGTTTGACCTTCCGGGAAGACCCTCGTCTGTGGCCTCGGAACTGCTGCGAATTCATCAGGGGGAGGGGACGGTGGCCGATTATGCCATCCGTTTCCGGACTTTAGCCACGGAGCTCCGTTGGAACCCTGAGTCCTTGATGGCAATTTTATGGAAGGGTTACAAGAACGAATCAAGGACGAATTGGCAGGACGAGAGGTCCCAGGCCAGTTGGATGCCCTGATTTCGCTGTGTATCCGAGTAGATACCCGGTTCCAGGAACGAGCCCGAGCCCGGGCGGAACGGCAGAAGTGGACGCGGGGAACGTCCTGGACTGCCAAGGGGCTATCTCCTCGCCGTGGGAACCGGGATGGCAAGGAGAGTGGGGAGGAGCCGATGGTGATGGGCCGGCAACGGCTGGCTTCCTCCACTAGGAAGAAACGCCTGTGGGACGGACTGTGCTTCTATTGTGGTGAGGCTGGACATTTTATTCGAGCCTGTCCCTCCCGGGCGGGAAACGTCTCCCCCAAGGCACCTTGAGGGGAGGGGTCTTGGGGCATTCCGCTCCCCTGCCGGAGGCCTTGATCACGCTACCAGTAACCCTCCGATGGCATGAGACCATGATTCAGACCCGGGCCCTGGTGGACTCGGGGTCGGGGGGCAACTTCATCGGGCACGAGCTGCTGCAACAGATGGGCTGGCCCACGCTCCCGCGGCGGCCGGCACTGCAAATAACCTCCATCCAGGGGACGACATTACCGCAGCCAGTCACTGAGATCACCCCCTATTTGCAGCTCCAGGTGGGGGAGGATCACCAGGAGGAGGCCCGATTTCTGATTCTATCCCGGACCATTCATCCAGTGGTCCTGGGACTGCCCTGGTTACGGAAACATTGCCCGGTTATTGACTGGACCAGTGGAAGCATCCAAGCTTGGGGTAGTGCCTGTCGGAAGAACGGTTGTAAGGGCCAGACCGGCAGCTGCTCTGCCCTGGCGGTGGTACCCGGAGGGGCACAGGTAGAGCTGGGCTCACTGCCTATGGACTATAGAGACTTTGCAGATGTGTTTAATCCCAGGGAGGCGGAGGTTCTACCGCCTCATCGGTCGTTTGACTGTGCCATTAACTTGAGAGCAGACACCGTGCCGCCCCGGGGTCGCCTATATACCCTGTCCCGAGGAGAGTCCAAGGCGATGCAGGAATACATCCGGGAGAATCTGCGGAAAGGGTTTATCCGGCCCTCTACGTCCCCAGCCGGGGCCGGATTCTTTTTTGTTACTAAGAAGGACGGCTCCTTAAGGCCCTGTATTGACTATCGGGGATTGAATGCCATCACGGTAAAGGATCGTTTTCCTCTACCGCTCATCCCCGAACTCTTCAGCAGGTTGCAAGGGGCCCAGATGTTTACCAAGTTGGACTTGCGGGGGGCCTACAACTTGGTTCGAATTCGGCAAGGGGACGAGTGGAAGACGGCTTTTAACACCCACGAGGGACATTTCGAGTATCGGGTGATGCCCTTTGGCCTGTGTAATGCCCCTGCGGTGTTCCAGAGACTTATCAATTTTGTGCTTGAGGATTTTTTGAACTCCACAGTGATTGTGTACCTGGACGATATCTTGGTGTTTTCCCAAGACCCCACCGACCATGTGAGCCATGTTCGCGCCGTGCTGCAACGGTTACGGCAATACCGCCTGTTCGCTAAGCTCAGTAAGTGCGCTTTTCATCAGAGGTCGTTACCTTTCTTGGGACACATTCTGTTACCCGGGGGCCTACAGATGGAGCCGGACAAACTCCGGGCAATTCGAGAGTGGCCCCAGCCGCTGGGATTGAAGGCCCTACAACGTTTTCTGGGATTCGCGAACTACTATCGCCAGTTTATTCCTCAGTATTCTCAACTGACTGCACCGCTGACGGCCCTTACTAGGAAAGACGCCAACGTCCGGGACTGGCCGCCCGAGGCGCAAGTGGCCTTTCGCCAGGTGAAAGAGGCCTTTAAATCAGCGTCCATTTTGCTAGCCCCGGATCCTGAGAAACCCTTTATTGTGGAGGTGGACGCGTCTGCGTTGGGAGCCGGGGCGGTCCTCTCGCAAGTGAATTCCAAGGGCCGGCGTCAGCCTTGCTCTTTCTTTTCTCGTAGATTCTCCCCGGCGGAATGCAATTATACAGTAGGGGACAGAGAACTCTTAGCATTGAAATTAGCCCTACAGGAATGGAGACATCTGCTGGAGGGGGCGGAACATCGATTCACAGTGATCACTGACCACAAAAATTTACTGTATCTACAAGAGGCTCAACGGCTCAATCCCCGACAAGCCCGGTGGTCATTGTTTTTCGCCAGATTTCATTTTCAACTAGTTTTTCGGGCGGCTGCTCAGAATACCCCTGCGGATTCCCTCTCCAGAGCGTTTGAGGTTCCTGAGGAGACTAAGGAAACCCATTCCATGTTGGATCCAGCCTGCCTCAGCGCGGCCGTGGGGGAGGTGGCTCCTACTAAGGAACTAGTGCCGGCCGCTGAACGAGCGAAGGTAATGCAATGGGGGCATTCGTCCCGATGGGGGGGACATTTCGGGTATCAAAAGACTCTGCGGCTCATTGCAAGACAGTATCAATGGCCTCAGATGAGACGGGACATTCTTCAATTTGTCACCACCTGTCCTGTGTGCGCCCGGATCAAACCGGTGATCGGGACCCCCATAGGGAAGCTACAACCACTGTCCGTACCGACAGGGCCCTGGATGGAACTTTCCATGGATTTTATCACCGACCTTCCCGGTTCCCGGGGACATACGGTGATTTGGGTGGTAATTGACCGTTTTTCCCGAATGGCCCATTTCGTGCCCTTGCCAGGACTTCCTTCGGCGATCGCATTGGCTCAACTCTTCATTCAACATATTTTTCGACTCCACGGGCTGCCTCTTCGGATTATTAGTGACCGGGGCCCCCAATTCACCTCGCGCTTCTGGAGGGCCTTGTGTACCGCATTGGGGGTGAAGACCCATTTCTCATCAGCATACCATCCCCAGACCAATGGCATGGTCGAGAGGGCGAACCAAACGTTAAAAGGGTTCCTACGAGCGTTTGTCAACAAACGCCAAGATAACTGGGTCTCCCTACTTCCCTGGGCCGAGTTTGCATATAACCACAGTGTCCATTCGGCCTCGGGAGACTCTCCATTCTTCTTGGTGTATGGACGACATCCTCGACTGCCAGCACCTTTCCCATCTGGATCTCCGACCCCCATGGTTAATGTGACTCTGGCAGATCTGCAAAGAGTTTGGGAAATGGCCCGAGAACAACTACAGAAGGCAGCCACCAAGTACAAGATCTTCGCAGATCGGCATCGGAGACCCGCTCCCGACTTGCAACCAGGGCAGAAGGTCTGGTTAAGCACCAAATATCTCCGACTTCGGGTACCCTCGCGGAGATTAGGACCTCGGTATATTGGACCGTTTGCAATCCAATCTCGAATTGGAGCTGTGACTTATCGATTGCGATTGCCTAGGACCCTGCGGGTGCATAACGCCTTCCATATTTCCCTATTGAAAAGCTTTCAAGGATCTCGATGGCACCCCCAACGGCAGGAGACCGAAGATCTTGAAGCAGATCCCGATCCAGAGTATGAGGTGGAGGATGTTCTGGATTCAAAGAAGCGGCGGGGGAAGTTATACTACCTATTGTCATGGAAGAACTTTGGCCCCGAAGACAACTCCTGGGAGCCCGCGGCAAATGTACATGCTCCGGAGTTGGTCAAAGCCTTCCACGCCCGGTATCCTTCCAAACCCGGGTCCGGGGGAAAGGAGGCATCCGGGAAGGATACTGTCCCGTTTCGGGACCTTACCAGTGCTCCCGCGGCGGGGAACGATGGTCGGCGGGGGCCGCGGGCCCCGGTGCGGCAGAGACAGGCCGCCGACGGGGCCGGCACTTCCGCGGGGCGGCCCAAGGCTGGCGACCCGCGGGAACGTACGCCGGCCCCAGGGAAGGGAGGACGCCGGCCAAGATGGCGGCGGCGTCGTTGTCTCCCCGACCGGAGCTGAGAGGGATCGCAAGTCCCGCCCCCTTGCGCCGGATTGGTGCATGGCAGGAGGAACTCCGCCTGCGAGGCGGGTCCTCCAATCCCGGCCATCCTTGCCTGTCAGGGCTACAGGGATTGGCTCTTCTCCAGGGAGGGGATGGACGGGCGGGGGATTTAAACCCCGGAACAAGGAGGTCTCGGGGCTTCCGTTTCAAATGTCAGAAGCCACTTCAGAGACTGTGTTCTTCGTCCTGCTAGCCGTCCTTGCTAGCTACTTCAGGGATTGTGTTCTTCGTCCTGCTAGCCGTCCTTGCTAGCCACTTCAGAGACTGTGTTCTTCGTCCTGCTAGCCGTCCTTGCTAGCTACTTCAGGGATTGTGTTCTTCGTCCTGCTAGCCGTCCTTGCTAGCCACTTCAGAGACTGTGTTCTTCGTCCTGCTAGCCGTCCTTGCTAGCCACTTCAGGGATTGTGTTCTTCGTCCTGCTAGCCGTCCTTGCTAGCCACTTCAGAGACTGTGTTCTTCGTCCTGCTAGCCGTCCTTGCTAGCCACTTCAGAGACTGTGTTCCTTTCGCTAGCCGTCCTTGCTAGCCACCCTTAGAGACTGTGTTCTTCGTCCTGCTAGCCGTCCTTGCTAGCCACCTTCAGAGACTGTGTTCCTTTCGCTAGCCGTCCTTGCTAGCCACCCTCAGAGACTGTGCTTTGCAGCGCTAGCCGTCCCTGCTAGCCACCTTCAGAGACTGTGTTCCTTTCGCTAGCCGTCCTTGCTAGCCACCCTCAGAGACTGTGCTTTGCAGCGCTAGCCGTCCCTGCTAGCCTCCCAGTCGGGACTGTATTGCTGGTGTTCCGCCAGGCCGGCCGTCACCCCGCGGTTCCAGCAGTCCCGCTGGCCGCCTGCAGCTGGGGGCTCAACCTCCGGTGAACGGCGGTCGCCGCGGGTGAAGATCCGGGGTGCGCGGCAGTCCTCTGAGGTCCTACAGGCCTCAGAGAACCTAAGGGCTCACCACTACCTTGACGAGACACCGCTGATGGCCGGCTTTCCACTTCCGGGATGGAACCCCTGCAACATGGCGCCGGCGGAGGATAGCCGGCGTCTCTTCCGGTTGCGGGATCAAGCAGGGGAAGCGGTGACTAGCGTCACCTTGGATTGGTTCATGAAGGCTCAACTGCAGGAAGCACCAGCTGGGGTCCCGCGCTAATGAGAAGGCCTACTTAAGGAGCACCACTCCTCCTAGCCAGTGCTTCGGCTTCTCGGTCCTGAGAGCTCCGCATTGTTGGATGGAACTCTGTACCTTGCTATCTGCTATTGCCTGCCTTGACCATTGCCTGCTACTGACTCTTCTTGACCGCTGCCTGCCTTGACCATTGCCTGCTACTGATGCTTCTTGACCGCTGCCTGCCTTGATCATTGCCTGCTACTGACTCATCTTGACCGCTGTCTACCTCTACCTCTGCCGCCGCTGTCCTCCACGCCGGCGTGCCAGTTCCCCCGGGACCTCGGACCAGTTGACTCCCAGGGATCTAGAGCCCGCGCTGTCCGCTGGGCCTGTCCGCCCCCTGTTCCAGAAGCCCTGTAGGCTGTCCGCACCTGGAGGCTCAACTTCCAGGGAATGGTGGCCTTCCCAGGCGAAGAGTGGGGGTGGGTCGGCTGTCCTCTGGAGAAGGAGGGGTTCACTCCGCCGTCTGCGGCCGGATCCAAGAGCTCACACCAGCGAAGCTGCTCATCCTTTGGCGGAGCAAGACAACAGTGAAGCAGGGCCTCCTTAAAAATTTTGGGTGATGTTTTCATTAGGTAAGTAGGACAGTTGTCAAGATAACAGTGATATTTAGCAAACTTTATACATAAGCAATTCAGTTACTCCTCCAAAACATCCAGGCCATCCTACCGTACCAATGATCCAGCCCCCCCTCCCCCACCCACCACAAGTAGATCAAGAAAATCAGGAAAATGCTACTTCAAAAAGGAAGGTCTTCACATCAATTTTAAATTTGGTCAAGGAGTCTTGTTGACGAGTGTAAAGGGGAAGAGTATTCCAAAGACTATGGGTCAGTACGTTAAAGATTTTTTTCTGGATATTATCATAGCAGATGTGTTTGAATGTGGGCACGGTAAGTAGGTGTTGGTTTGGGGATTGAAGAGCACATAGAGGGGTGTAGGGAGTCAGCATACAAGAAAGAAACACAGGGAAATTAGTCTGAGAATTTTAAATACTAAAAGGACCATGTTTTATGATATGCGCTCTGTTACAGACAACCAGTGAGCCTCACGGAGAAGTGGCATCACATGATCATACTTTCGGACGGCAATGTTTTGAATAATTTGAAGGTAATGAATGTCCAATGCCCTAAGGCCCTGATAAAGTACATTACAGTAATCCATACTACTAATGACCAGAGCATGAGTCAATGTCTCTAGTGCAGCTGGATGGAAGAGATGCTGTAGTGACCGAATCTGCAAAAGTTTGTAGAAGCAGTGCTGTATTAAGATGAAAGTTGGGCCTGAAATGTAAGTTTATCATTGAGTATAGCACCTAAGATTTTAAGCGTGGTAACCAGAGGAATTGGACAGCCCTGGATAAGAATAGGAAAACCTTGTTTGGCAATCTGAAGGGCGCATGCAAATCAGATCATATTCTGATTAGCGCGTGCAACTTAATTATCTTAAGAAGCTAATCAGCACTGATAATTGCCACTTAACAAGCAATTATTGACCCTAATTGGAATAAATTAGAATTTACGCGCATAACTATCTAAGCATATCCTTGAACGTGGTACATGTAAATTCTAAGAAGCAGATTGAAAAAGGGGGTATGGAATGGGCGAGACGTGGGCATTTCTAAAAAACTATGCCTACTGTTACAGAATATACCTGCTCCGTGCCTAACTTAGGCATAAGCATTTGGACCAAGTTTTACTTGGCGTAAATGCCTGCAACTAAATTTAGTCAGACAGATGGATGCTAGGCGTAGTTTATAGAATATACATAGGTGTATTTTTTTTCAGCACCAATTTTTAAGGTGCCATATATAGAATCTAGCCCTATATGTTTAGCTAGCTCCACCAAATAAACACCAACAAGTTATATATACAAGTGTACTTATAATTGTCGTCATGCAAATATTTGAACTTCTGCATATAACCTATATGCAGACAACCCCTAAATATTGGCACTATACATATAAGTTATAGGTTTAGCTCAGACAACACAAGTTATACCTGGTTCTTCCAGGTATATATAGAATCTATAGGCTAGTGCTTATGCCTGGGAATCACGTCTAACTTTAGGCACGTCCATCTGCACCAACTGAAATGAGGTGCAAGTCCTTGCGCCTACATTAGGCATGTATCCCCCTTATCCTCTTATAATGTGTTTAAATTCTAGGAACACCCCCAATCTACCCATGACCCTCCTATTTCTGTGCCCCCTTTTTGGACCCCCGTGTACAATTTAGGTGCAGATCTGGCACCTAAATTTGAGAGTGTACATGTCAATTAAATTGAATTAGTGCCCATAATTGTTTAACAAGCTAATTATCGGTGCTAATTAGATCATTATTCAAATAAATTACATGTGCAAATTGAGCATGCAATTTTTAGCGTTTTTTAAATAGAATTCGGGATTATATGTATAGGGGCTGAATACATATATATAGGAGGTAATTTTATAAAGTTTTATTGTTCTCATAATCCATACATCCTTGCCTAGCTCAACAGTGTGCTAAACCAATTTGAAGACTCGCTTTCTAATTTCCAACTGTTTGTTACAAATAAGTGAACAAGGAACTACTGAAAGTAGTTGCAGAGAAAAAGAAAACCAAGAGTGCTGCAGGTTCAGTACAAGCAGAGTAAATCTTTTGTGGCTAAAGGATGATGAACTGACTGACTGACCAGCTGTAAAACCAAGGGAGTGAATGTTGAATGCCTGGTAAAAGGATGATGCAAATTCCAGGAGTGGAAGGAGACTGTGAAGTGTTAGCTTGGAGATTGATTGCATTAGAGGGAGCGGTGAAAAAGAATACCCATAAGGACTAGGGTCTCTGAAAATAACCAAAAGAATCAAAGGACATAACTTGGGCTGAGACATGAAGGCAGGCAGGCCTCAGAGTCAGGGTACCTTCAGAATGACTCCTGAAGAAATTGAAATGTCATGGTATAGGATGCAGTATCCTATTGTAGACTATGAATTCCATTTTGGATATTTCTCACACCTTTTTCAGTAGTATTTCAAGGTGAGTTACATTCAGGTACACTAGGTATTTCCCTATCTCTGGAGGCCTCACAATCTAAGGGCCCTGTTTACTATGGTGCGTTAGCTTTTTTAGCATTAGCTAAAATTAGCCCGCGCACTAAATGCTAGAGTCGCCTATATGTTTCTATGGGTGACAGCATTAAGCAAGTGCTAATCATTGGTATGTGCTAAAAATGCTAGCACACCCTTAGTGCCGCTTAGTAAACAGGGCCCTAATTTTGTACCTGAGGCAACGGCGAGTTAAATGACTTGTCCAAGATCACACAGAGAAGCAGTGGGATTTGAAATGGGCACCCCTGGATGCAGGGGCGTAACCAGACAACAGATTTTGGGTGGGCCTAGGCAAGAAATGGGTGGGCACCAAGTGTTCTTCCCAACCCCCACCAGGAAAATATCTGAGCTGGTGGGAAAACGCTTCTTTCCACCTTGGCAGTCTGCAGTAGGCATGCGCTGAAAACTGAGCATGCACAGGTGCCAGTATCGTGGAGAGCAGCGTTTTAAATACTATCAGGGGGATGTCTTCAGCTGGCAGAGCTTAGGATCCCCACCAGCTACCGCTAAACATGTGCTTCTGTTGGGTGGGCCTGAGCCCTAAGTGGGCCACCCAGGCCCACCTGTGGCTACGCTACTGCCTGGATGTCAAGCCAAGTGCTTGAACCACTAAGCTACTCCTGGTTAAAAAAATAGAAAACAAGAGAATAGGGTTAAATGATCAATATTCTCAATGGAGAAGGGTAAATAGTGGGATTCCCCAGGGATCTGTTCAGAGATTGCAACTTTTTAGCATATTTATAAACTAGCCGTTGAGCCCGTAAAAACGGGCTAGTAAAGGAAGGGGGGGGTTTGAAAGCCCCCCCCCCTGGATAGGTCGCCGCTGCCCCTCCCCCCCGAGAGTCGCCGCCGCCCCCCCCCCTGGAGTCCCCTCTGCCACCCCTCCACCTGGGCCGGGTACCTGGCTTCACTATTCAAACCGCCGGAACGCAGCACACAACTCATCTGAGCTGCCATCGGCCTTCCTTCTTCTCTGCGTGTGTTCCGCCCTCGTGTGACGTAACGTCGGCGAGGGCGGGGCACAGGCAGGTAAGGAAGGCCAACGGCAGCTCAGATGAGCTGTGTGCTGCGTTCCGGCGGTTTGAACAGTGAAGCCACGTACCTGGGACGGGTGGAGGGTGGGTGGCGGCGGCAGAGGTGACTCCGGGTGGGTGGGGGGAGCGGTAGCGGCAACCCTGGGGGGGAAGCGGTGGCGACAGCGGTTCCCTCACTCGCAGGTGCGCAGGTTCCCTTTCTGTCATGCCCCCGTCATCACGTATTGACGCGGGGGCGGGACAGAGAGGGTCTCTACTGCGCATTTGCGAGTGAGTACGCCTCTTGCCATTTATATGTTTGATGACCTGGAAACAGGAACAAATTTGCTGATGAAAAAGTTGTTCAAAGTTGCTAAATCAAAAGAGGATTGTGAGACATTGCAAGAGGACCTTATGAAACTAGAAGACATCCAAATGGTAGATAAAATTGAACCCAAGTCCCTGAGGCAGAATATTTCGAAACCCCTCGGTGTCGGGCATCAGGAGGGGCTCTGCCAAGAGAAACACACGGAGCAGAGGGAAACTCCGGTGTGTAGAAAACGAGTTGTGCAGCAATGGCTGTTGGGTGGGGCTCAGCCACTTGACAGCCCTGAGATGTGTTGTTATTTTATTAGAAGTTGTTTTAGGAAAGTACATAGTACATACATAGAATGAAAATATACAATATAGGAATGTGCTTTTTAAAAACTGGGTGGTGAATATGTCAGTTACAAGTGAACGTGAAAGATAGAATTTAGTAATATATATATATTGCTGTATTCACATGGTATAGTTATTATAGGGGCACTGAGGTGTCCTTGAAAATTAAAATTTAAAATATATCTTCAGGGGATATTGAATGACTGAGACACTTATCCACCCTCTAGGGTAATATCTTACATTGAGGATATCCCTGCATGGGTGAGTTACAACTGAGAATTCCCCTTATAACCATCAATATCTGGTTTCATACCTGAGTGTTAGTTTTCTCTTGTTACCACAGACAGTAAAAATATTTTTTGAATGTTATTGACATATGTTCTCCACCTGTTTTTTTTCTGGACAACAGTACCCTGGCTATATATTGTATTATAAGTGGTTTGAGTACCTGTGGGTTATAGTGGGACTTTTTGTATTTACATTTGAGTTATTCCAGGACCACCCCATAACCCTCGCCTGGAGTCTCACACCCCTGTTATCCTACCCTGTCAAATCTCTCTACCTGCACCTATCTAGGTCTGAAGACTTTCCGGCCTGCTCTCCTTAGCATACCATAGCCATCTCTTACTTTGATCTGGAGCTAGTGATAGCAGCTCTCCATACAACTGTTGATGGTTTCTCCTCAGTGACAATAAATGGTGGCACATAAGGTTCTCATGATCAATTCTACTCTGATCCTCCATCCCAGAGAACGGATTCTGCAATTCTTCAGCTGTATGGGCTCGCTGATTCTGTCTCTTTACCATCATTGACCCATGATAGCTGAAATGCTTCCTGTCCACACTGATAGCCTCCTTCCTGTCTTATGTTTATCTTCAGCCCACATGGAAGCCTCCTCCTCTTTAGCCACGCAGGCTCAAGATGACTCTTATTAGGACAAAATAATAATAATTAAAAAAAACAAACAAAACAACCCCCAACAAATTGCTGCAACAGCAATTAGAACCCAAGGTCCACAAGGGCCCACTTGCTTGTGGGTCTTGTAATGAAGAGCACTTACATTCAATCTGGCACATAATCAAGTTTGTACACTGCATATGAAGTATTTCAGAGTTATGCTAAGTACTAGCTCCTTTTTGAATATTCGCAGATATTTCTCAATGTCTATATTTATATGGATTTCTCTTTGAGCAACAGCTTATTGAATGTTGACCTGAGTTACATTATATGCTTCCATCATTCCAGGTGTACAATATCTATCAAAATATACTAAACAGTTTGAGTTTGCTCCTTCAAAAAAAATGTTTTCCGCAAGATAACCTGGATCTTAAACTCCCTCCAGCCAAACGCAGTTTCAAATGCACAGCTCAACAATATTTACATCAAACACTTTTGGCTGGATGCAACTAGCTTAGAAGTCCCTATAGACAAATGCAGTTCCTAGTGCATACACTGTGGAAGAGGATTATACTTTACCTTCTGGTCTTCTTTTCTATCTGCCTCTCTGACTGAACTCTCTCTTCTTTCAATCACAGGTTCAGGGGCATAGCTACCACTGAGTGAGCCTGGCTAAATGCCCAGGCTGCCCAATGGTAGGGGCTGCCTGAAGTTCCAGCATCCCTCTTTTCCTCTGACCTCCTGCAGCTCCTGCATCTCTATGCAGCTCCCCTCCCCCCCATCCTCTCAACACATAGTGGGTCACCAGAAGAGGTAGCCCACCCTCTCTCTTGCCCCCCCCCCCCCAGGTCCATAATTTCTCACCCTCTCTTTCTCCTCCCCTTTGCTCCAGGTTGGACTTGGGGTGGAAAGCAGAGAGAAGAAAGAGAGAGAGACTCAGAGTAAAAAAGAGGGGGAAGAGACGGGAAAGATTGTAGATAGGGTGGCAGAAGGGAGAGAAAAAGAGACTGGGGGGGAGGGTGAAAGAGGGAGTGACACTGAGGCAACAGAGGGAGAGATGTAGGACGGGGGGGGGGGAAATCAGGGGATGATGGAGGAATGAAAGAGAGAGGAGAAGATGGATATGGGAAGGGACAGGGACAGGGACACGGAGGGGTGATGCTGGTTACAAGGAGAGGGATAGTGACACACAGAAGTGATACAGGACAGAGTAAGATAAGGGACCTAGAGGAATGGTGTTGAATATGGAGGGAGGATAGGTTCACTGAGAGGACAAGTACTGAGCATGGAGGGGGGTAGGGACATGGATAGGATAGATAGGGATGCAGAGAAATGATAGATATTGAACACAGAGATGAAATGTCAAAAGGAGAGGATATGCAGAAAAGAAAATGAAAAAAAAACTGAAAAAAAGCAAAAAAGACAATGGGACCAAAGCAATGCTCAGACAACAAAGATAGAATTTTTTTTTTTTTTTCTGAATGTATCAATTGTAATATATCAGCTTTGGGAAATGCGCTTCGCTGATATTTTGTATTTCAGTTTCTTTTTCTATTATTATGACAGGTTTTATATATTTGATTTGGATTCTTTTCACACCTTTTTCAGTAGTAGATCAAGATGAGTTACATTCAGGTACATTAGGTATTTCTCTGTCACTGGAGGGCTCACAATCGAAGGTCCCTGTTTACTACGATGTGCTAATGTTTTTAGCACACACCAAAAATAGAGATCTGGAGTTTCTATTTCTGTTATTATGACAGGTTTTATATATAGCTCTGGAACATGTTTGCTTTTTGCAGGGTTAGTTTAATGGAGCTTTGAAAGGATGTCTCCTTTTCCCCTCCCCCCCCCCCCCAGTGCCCATTACCTTGGGAGAGATGGTGTTATAAGCAGCCCATTCAGTCCTAGCTATGTCACTGCACAGCTATGTGAGTGGGTCTGTGTATGGAGTCTCTTTTGAAACATTTGCCCCTTCCGCCATCCAAGTGCCCCAATGATTTTGCCTCACAGCATACTGGGAGCTGTAATTTTTAATCTGCCTTATTTTGCCTCTTTGGAGAATTTATCTGTTTTCTGCGGAGACAAATGAATTCTCCTGTCACCCCTTTTGTACTCCTTCAGGAGGTGATAATGCCCCTGTTTAAGACTCTGGTGAGACGTTATTTAGAATACTGTGTATAACTCTTGAGACCGCACCTTTGAACAGGATGGAGTTGGTCAAGAAGGCGGCCACTAAAATGGTCAGTGGTCTTCATCATGAAGTGTATGGGGACAGACTTAAAGATCTCAATATGTATACTTTAGAAGAAAGGTGATGGGAGATATGATAGAGACATTTAAATACCTATGTTGCATAAATGCACAGAAGGTGAGTCTCTTTTAATTGAAAGGAAGCTCTGGAACAAGGGGGCATAGGATGAGGATGAAAGGGGATAGACTCAGAAGTAACCTGAGGAAATACTTCTTCATGGAAAGGGTGATGAGTTTGTGGAACAGCCTCCAAATGGAAGTGGTGGAGTTGAAAACAGTATCTGAATTCAAAAGAGCTTGGGACAAGTACATAGGATCTCTAAGGGGCTGATAGGGAGAGTAGCTGGTATGGATGGGAAGACTGGATAGGCCATATGGTCTTTATCTGCCTATATTTTTCTCTGTTTCTATAGAAAGTAGATGTTCCTCATACCTATGTCATGAGAGCTTATTTCCAATTAATTTGTTAATTTTCTTTCACTTAGCAGTAAATTTCATTTTTTGTGGAGCTGACATGGTGCTGTCTCTCTCTCTGTTTTTGAGAAAGTCAGATTCTATTTTCAACAAAACACCAAATGGCTAAATGAGATCGCAATAAGAATACTGATGTGTAGCAGTGAAAGTTACACAGCCACTTTGTGATAAGGGTGCTTAAGGAGCTGTATACTGGCTCCTTTGTGCATCTTTTGGAAAGTGTTTTGGGTTTCTACAGCACCAAATAAATGCAACATTCATTCATTCATTTGCCGGGCTACTTGTAATTCTGGGCTAATTTTCCTGAACTTTGCAGGTGCTAATAAAACCCAGAAGAAAGGTCAAAAACTGAAAGACACAGAAGCAGACCCTGAAAAGATCAGCTTTTTTTTTTCTTACAAGGGACTGCTTAAAATCTCATGCTGTTTGGCAAACATGCTGGATCTCAAATCTTTTATATCTGTTGACAATAAATTAAAAAAAAAAAGGTCACGATCTTCACATTTCTTATACAGTTATTATCGGTAAAATTTGTTAAGACTATCTAGCAAAGATTCATTAGCCACAACTACAGCATGATAAGCCAAAGAAAAGGCAAGGGAACAATAATGTACAGCACAGACAGCTTAAATCTGCATTTAAAGGGCAAATCTATCAAGGGCATCCTGAGCCAGAATCACACCCTGTGTGATACACACCCTCACACTCCTGAGAGATAAGCAAGGATAATAGTGACAATCAGAGAACAACCAAATGTTAGCAAATCTCCAACAACCACCTCATGAAGCACCAGATCAAAAAAAAAAGACAAGCTTATGGGGGATTGCATGTAATATAATGCAAGTGCAAATGCCAACATTTAAATTTGGTTCCTTGATCATACAATATATGACCCTTCTAAAATATGAAGAGTATGTATAATCTGAAGGAATGCCTTGCCTACACCTACTCTGTAGATTTTTATAAGCATGGACTGTAGCAAAATACTGGCCTGGGAGATCTTATTTTTTCAACTCTACCCCAGCCCAGCATCTCTCTGTCATTTATCTCCCTTCCAGTGGCCCATCCTGCCTCATGAAGGTTAAAAAAATATATACAGGGCCTCTGCGCTACTGCTGGGCTCAAGGCCCTGCCCTTAGTTTCTACTTCCTCTTTGTTTCTTCAGGGGCAGTATAGTTTTCATGTACATACCACTGGTTTCTCCCCCCCCCCCCCCCCCCTTCTAACTCTCAGCAGAATTCAGCCCAATAAGGCAATTCGCCTTTGAACATACATTGAACCAAACATATCTGAGAATATGGCCTTTGCTAACATCACTACTTACACGTACGTATATGCCAATTCACATGGGTAAGCCTATTTACATGTACAAATGATGTACAACTATTCCAAAATTATTGCTATAATAAGCAACAGTTAACAGGGAAAAAGTATCAGATGAACTGAGCGTATATCAATGCCAGTACAAGCATTCGGAGGCAGAATAGCTTAGAAACTGCAATTAACCATGTAAATGTGTTTCATGCTATCAGATCTCACTTTGTCAGAGCTCTGCTGCCTTTGTATGATTAGCATAAATGCAGGTGCAAACAGCATTTATGTACTTTGATAGGAAACAGTTGGAGACATCTCACCATGGGACCCAACACATTCAGATTGTGTACATCTGTTCAAATTATGTATCCAAGCCCAAAGACATGAATGCAAGGATAGAAACATCTGTCCCGAGACCATTTGCCATACAACAGATGCTAACATCTTTATTTATGCAAATAGCTTGTGTGATGAGCTGAGCAATGATAGGAAAAAGAAAGTTTGACAGAGATATTTCAAGTGCGGACAAGAGAAATGAAGCTTGCTGCATACATTGGACTTGCTTAGAGCAATAAAGGTCATAGAAACTGAAAGCCAAGTAAATTTTCCCAAATGAGCTTTTTGCAGATATAACCAATTATACTAGCTTTTATCATAAGAGGAGATATCCATGGGACAGTACAGGATATCCCCTAAGTTGGTCTTCATATCTTTATTGTAGCCACAGAAAAATGCCACATGTCAAATGTGTCCAGGTATTTGGCTATTTATGCAAGTCAGGGGTTTTGAAAAAGAGACCTTTGCTCTGAGACTTAGAGGCCCTTTTAGTAAGGCACGGTAGACCTAACGTGGGCATACCGTGTGGTAAAAGGGCACTAGTGTGGGATGTGCTGAGATGTCCCACGGTAATTTGGGCAGCAGCGTGTGCTATTCCCACAGTAAAAAATATTATTTTTTGCCATGGGAGGCATTGGCTACCTCTTTCTGCTTGAGTCCAATATAAATGATGTCTTTTGGTTTTCAAGTCACGTCTTCCCTCTGCACCAGAATATCTAGCTTGTTTTATTATACCTTATGCACCTCAAGGCACCTCTGTTCCTCTGCACCTGGTCCACTTTGGTTGCCCCCTCCCTCTCTTGTCCACCTTGATGTCACTCATTCCACAGTTATCAGTTATGTCGGACCCCAGCTTTGGAATACACTTCCCGCTCCCCTCTGTTCTGAATCATTTTACACAAATTTAAAGCAGCTTTCAAAACCCATCTCTTTATTACAGTTTACGGTTCAAATGCATGTATTATTTCAACTTTTAAAAAAACAACAACTTTGAAATGGCAGTAATTGCAACTGTTTTATTGTAAACTACACGGATCCCATTTTGGCCCTTTGCGGTATATCAAATTTTTGTAGATAAATACATAAATATCTGGGGGAGGAGAGTAGGCATGCCTGCGCTAATCATGTAGCATTGGCACAATACTGTGGGCTACTCGATTAGCACAGTAGCGTGGGAGCCCTTACAGCCACCTATAGCTCCTGGTGCTAATAGCCACACACTAATAGGGAAATTAATACATGACCATTTAAAAAAAGCCATGGCCATTTTAAACCATGCTAGCAAGTGTCCCGAGCACGCAACAAACCCACGCACTAATCACAGCACCGGCCACTTGCTAGCATGCCTTAATAAACGGACCCCTAAAATTGGGAAGAGCCAAAATCACTAAAACTAATGAAAAAGATCACAATTCAGCAAAGAAAAACTTGAAATCACACTCAAATCAACTTTGAATAGCTATCTCTTAAAAAGGTAATTTTTAATAGACTGTGCTTTAGTATATGCTGTATGTGTGTGTATACATACATAAAAGGCAGTTATCCCTCTGTATGCCTGGACACTGCAAGGGAACCGCTCACGAAGAATTTATTGCTTTGGGACCAGGGTCGAGACCAACAGAAGCTGTGATGCAGGAGGCAATTTTATCATACACACTGCACACTGGTTTAAGCCAATAAAGCAGACCACTCCAGGCTGGGTGCTCTAGACCAACAAATTTACTTTAATGTCTGTTTAGACAAGTAACTAGGAGTTTGGAGTCTGTGTCCCCACAGGTTACAAAGAAAGGACTCAGAGACATTCTAGAGAGAAGAAGGGGGGTGGGGGTGGGGGAGTGAGGAATTGAAAGGAGAAGAATCCAAAGATCATTCATCAGGACCATACAAAGCCAGAATTGTGCCTTCTGTGACATGTCTCCTGGTGCCATTGCCCCGCCCACTGTGCTATGGCCAAGAAGAGGAGAAAATAGATAGGGAGCAATTTTGGCACCGCCCACCTCCCTTGTCCCAGGTACAGCCACTCTGCTCACATATCCCGCTGTAGGGCCCTGCCATTCACAGACACCAATTGGAGAGTCACATCTGCTGAAGCTTGGAAACAGAACCGATAGATAAGAAAAGCAGAGAGGCATATGTCTCATTCAAATTTCATTCCTTTACAGAATTCTGCATATTATGTTTTTGTATGCTTTTACCAGTGTGGTTGTGTGACAGAGAATGGTCCAGGTGAGACTTTCCACAGAGATATGGCCCTGATAGTATGAAACTGCCCCTCCTCCAGTCCAATATGGTTCCAGGGACAGAGCGTTGCCTCTGTCCCAATATTTAAGCCTGGAATACAAGTTCTAGCCATCCAGATGTTACATATGTACAATATCCTCTAAAAGAAAATCCTACCAATAGTTTTACCTTTACCCTCTAATAATAAAACTAAGCAAAACATAACTGGGATCTTCACAAAGAGAGAAAGCTCTCATGGACTCACACTATTCTTGAAGTCTTATAAGATATTTTCTCTTACTACTACTCAAACAAGTAAGAATATTCAAATTCTGGTGGCATACCAGTAGCACAAACTCCCTCCATGTTATTTGAGACTTATCACCCACCAGCTCTCTCAACTGAGATTCAGGCAAGAATACAATATCAAAAGAGGCTGATACATACATCAGGAATAACAAAATATAACAGAAATAAAATTTTAAGAAGCATAGCATCATATTCTATTTAATCTTAAACAAATACGAAAAAAAAAATAACTCAGCCCAAATCCACCAGGAGATCATTCCATAATCGAACAGATAAAACAGAAAAGATTAGAAATACACAGCCTGAAATCTCACATTCTTGATCGTAGGAAAGGCCAGAAATAACTGACTACACCTTCTAGAGGTTGCATTAAAGTTTAACATTCTCACCAATTGAGATAAATCTTCTCGGCAAGCACTCATTGAGTTCTTAAAAACTAAACATAACAACTTTAAAATGAATCCGAGCATGTATCGGCGGCCATTGTAACTCCTTTAATAAAGGAGTCACATGATTATTTGCGATTTACAAAAGATTAATCCTGCAGCTGAATGCTGAATTAATTGAATTTTAGAAAGAAACTCAGAGGTTATGCGAAGCCCTTAACATCCAGGCCGTGAGTGCCAGAGACTGGAGGATGGGATGTAGAAGAGACCCCTCGTTCTGTGTGATGAGGGTTGGGGAACATTTCAAGCTCCATGATTCTCGGAACGAGAACTCCAGAAGAGGAAGCCATATCTGCCGGGGTCAGAAAAGAGCAAACAGAATCCTGGTCCCACAGGCCTGCCTGCGCGGCAGCAGAATCTGCCCCATGAGAGATGAGAGGATATGAATACAGAAGACTGTTCCCAAAGGAAGGAGGAAGGCAACCGCTGGTAGCCTGTTGAAGGCCTGGAGCAGAACTGAGGGACAGTGTGATTGACCTGAGTGGCCAAGAGATCCATTGAAGGGGCACCCCACGGGTGGAAGATCTCGCAGACAATGCCTATGTTAAGAGGCCACTCGTGTGGGCGCATGACCTTGCACATGCATAACCTTGCACAATCTGGCAGCCACAGTTGGATTCGTCCGCCAGATGAGTGGCTCTGAGGAGCAGTCCCAAACAGGCTTCCTCCTGACACAGAGGTCAGAATCCGATGACCCCCTGCAGGTTGAGGTACTACATTGCAACGTGATAGTTCATGTGAACGAGTACAAAGTAGCTGAACCGTCTATCACTGAAATCTTGTAGAGCGGACCTGATCACCCGGAGTTCCAAAAGGGTGAGAAGGAGAGCTGTCTCCTGGGCTGACCAAGCATCTTGAGTGTGAGGCCCGGCTAAAGGAATTTCCCACCCTAGGTGGGACGCAGCCACCATCAGCACCCTGCGAGGCTGAAGAATTTGAAAAGGCAGTTCCAGAGTCAAAGTGGACATAGAGTCCCCCAAAGCAGAGAGTAAACAGGCTGTGGAGACTTGTATGACATTGTCCAGGGTCCTTGTGGCCTGACAGCACTAAGAAGCAAGGGTCTACTGGGCAGTTACCACGTGAAAACGAGGCATGGGTGTTATATGGAGACCATATGATTAAACAACTTCAACATCTGCCGAGATACGAACTGCTGATAGGCTCAAACCTGAGTGGGAAGAGCGACAAGAGTGTCTGCCCCCTGCATGGAAAGAAATGCCCGAGCCAGATGAGTATTCAGCAGGATTCCAATGATCTCCAAATGGGAGACAGGAAGCAGAAGAGACTGGGGTTAGTTGAAATGACCCCAGCAGGTCCAACACCCTAAAAGTCCTTTATATGGACTCCTGAGCACCAATTGTCGGCATGCTCTGATCCAGCCAATCGGCCAGAAAGGAAATACATGGACTCTCAGTCAGCTCAGAGACGCTGCAAAGTATCCCTAGACACTTGGTGAATACCCTGGGAGTTGACGTGAGGCCAAAAGGCAGCAAAAGGTACTAGAAGTGGAATGCCCCCAGGCGAAATCGAAGATACTTCTCGTGCATAAAGATCCTTCAACTGCAGAGTACAGAGCCAATCATGGCCCTGAACCATGGAGAGTGAGGTGCTCAGGGAAATCATAGTGAACTTTTCTGTGATCAGAAAGCTGAAAAGGGCCCTTAGATCCAGAATGGAATGAATCTCCTATGCCTTCAGAGGCACAAGGAAGAACCTGGAATAGAATCGCAGCCCTGTTCCCCTGGTGATACGGACTTGACCGCAGGGACCAACAAAAGGGTGGAGTGTTCTTCTGCAAGGAGCTGCTTGTGAGTTGCTCTCGGCGGGCAATTCTTCGGCCTGCGGCCTGTCCCGAAGAATTGTAACCTTCCTGTGCTAACCAGTTAGCGCATGGTAATATAGCAGCACTGATTAGCATAGGAATGCCCACTCTCAGTCCTTGTAATCCAAAAAAATGTGGTCTCAAAATCTCTACATTCAAAGGAACTCCATATATAAACATCCACTCAAGAAGTTCCCTTAGAATCACTATAACAGTAATATTTTTAAAGGACCGTCAAAAGGTGAAAAGAGTTCAACTCTTGGTTGTATCCTGACTGTTTTTACACACCTCTTATCGTCATCAGTCCAGTTTTGTTCAACTTATATAAAACAGTTTTCATATCTTCTATTGCATAAGTAGCTCAAATTTTGTAATTCCACTTATCATAGGAAACTGCGCTTGTATTCTCTCATATTGGTTCACAGAAACTCAAACTGCTTGATTGCAGTAACCCACTCCGACATAGTGCTACGTTTCACTAGTTCAGCTGCATCAGGGATTCAGGGTTTCATTTAGTATTACTTTAGGAGCATACATCTGGTATCATCAGATTTCATCTCTACTCTCAGTCCTGACATGCTCCCTCAAAAAATTATATTAAAAATATTTTTTAGTGTAGTTAGCACACACATATTTATTTATTTGTTACATTTGTAACCCACATTTTCCCACCTATTTGCAGGTTCAATGTGGCTTACATAGTACCGTAAAGGCGTTCGCCAATTCCAGTATGAACAAATACAGTAATGCTGTGGTAGAATAAGGTTCGTGTGTACAGACCCATTAGGGAATCGTAGAGCACTTACTGCAGGACGCTCGAGTGTTGTCTCATGGTATGCCATTTTAAGGTGCATTAGGTGTGTGTTAGCACCTAGTGCAGTTTAGTAAAAGAGCCCCTAAATAAATAAGGGGTCCTTTTACTAGGCTGTGGCAAAAAGTGGCCTTAGTGCGCCCTTGTGCAGGCTTTTCCCACACACCAAGGCATGTGCTAACAAATGAGTGTATTTTAAGACAGATATATAATGGGCAGCATGCCATTTAGCACACACTAAATCCATTAGTGTACCTTTGTAAAAGGACCCCTAAATAAACTATATGGATCCACTGGATAGGGATTTTATCCACTTCCACAGAGAGGTTCTCCACCCGCAGAGGAAGGAAAAGAGGCAGTGGTACCCAGCTGGTAAAGAAAAAAAAAAAAAAAGGAAAAAGTTGCTCCAATGCACAGTTCATCCAGATCCCTTCCTGATCCAATTTTTCTCCACTGAGTGGAGTCCACTCCCACTCCCACTCCCACAGCGAAGTCCTCTACGAATGTAAACGTCTCCAAACAGAAACAAGCAGATGTGGTGATGCTTATTCAAGGTGGAAATTATGAGATCCGGAGGCAGCAGCTTCCACTTATTTCATTACAGCAGTTAATTTACCCATAAAATTTAAAATTCTCTTTTTGGGGTTACTCTTCAATCATTCCATTTTTTTTAACGCAACCACGAAAACAGGCGAACTCGGAGGGGGGTGGAATATGTATCAAATAACCCTGCTACTCTGTGCCTCTCTAATACATGTTTGAAATATTTTTCCCACAATTTACATATTTCACTTACGCTACTTCGAAATTATTCTCTGTGAAAATCACAGCATAAAATCCCCAATATGGCTAGTAAAAAGCCATTACAATTTTGGTAACTGGCTCATTTCACTATAATCTAGAAACCAAAAATAAATACATAAATAAAATCTTCAACGAAGTAAACTGTTTCCCTTTAGGGCGGATACCATTTAATACTAAAAGGTCATCAAAATTCCTTCAGCGGTTCTGCAAGTTTCATCTGCAGTGTCTACTCTCGCTCACTCCTCAGGACAACAGGACAAGCAAGCTCATCACCTGGCACAAAACAGCATGAGCGCGCGTCGCTGCTCGGGCACAAAGCGTGAACGTGGAAATAGAGGAGAAGTTCTTCTCGCGATGTTTTCGCCTCGAGGCACGCGGGAGCTGCGTCACCACTGTGTAGTGCCTAGTGGGGGTGCGCTGCTGCGCACTGTAGTGGCAGCGAAGGGGGACGGCGCGCGTTGGCGTAGCAGTAGTGCAGCCGACATCTCTTGGTGAAGGAAAGCGCGACCGCTGAGGTGCATGTGAGTCGTGTGACTTGTCTGCTGTCGCTGGCAGGGAAGAAAGACCCGTGGTGAGAGGAATGAGTTGTCAGTGGGAGGAACTGCAGTTTCAGCCGCCGCCGTTGCCTCCTCCTTCCGGCCCGGGAGCGCTCTCTCGGCTCCCTCCAGTGGCATGTAGTGTGTGAGCCTTCTGCCCATTTGTCCAAATCAAACGTCGCCTTTCACCTGCTGTCGTGAGTCAGCGAGAACAGGGCCTCAGTATTTCCTCCTTTTCAACCCTTCCCCCATTCAGTGTTGAGGGGGAAAATATATATATACACACACACACACATATATATATATATATATATATATATATACACAATTTTTTAAAATTGTGTTATTGGAAAAAATATCATTTCATGCTATTTCTAATCGTTTCACTTGCCTTAAAACTTTAGTTTTAAAATTGTCCTAAATCCATTTTTTTTTTTGCAGTTTTTGTTTCTTTTTTTGCATGTTACTCCTACAGAGAAACTGTGTGGCTCAAAAAGCAATGCTGGATCAGGAAGCACAAGAAAGTTTTGCTGCAAAGACAGCATCCCCAGGTATATGATATGTTTTAAGTTATAAATGTTTTGTATGTCATTTATTGTACTATAGACAGCTTTGTAAATGACATTAAAAAATACAGGGAGACCCAACCTAAAGGGATTGGACAAAATGCAACTAAAGTTTTATGTTCTACAGGTGCTAGAGAGCCAGTTCAAGGATATCTTATTAATCTTTGGGCCCTATTTACTAAACTGCATTATAGGAGCGTTAGCATCTTTAACACGTGTTAACCGTGTAGGCACCTACAATATCCCTATAGGTGCCTACATGGTTAACGAACGTGCTAATTGTGCATTAAAATTAATAATGTGCCTTAGTAAACAGGGGCCTTTGTATCTTCTACCCTAAGCAATAGGCCAATGTGGAAATTTAATGGAAAAGCAATTGCCTGAAGTAAAAACCAAATTTAAGTAGATTTTAAAAACATGATGAGTAGGGGTGTTACTGAGTGGACCAGAAATATAATGGCCCATTTCCTGTTATCCTTCTTTTAGTTAAGTCTCTTGCTTTATGTTCAGAAGCAGCCTTGAAGGAAGGGGCAACACTGTGCACCAATCAGAAGCGAGATCTCGGGGTAATCATATCTGATTATTTTAAGGTTAACAAAATAGTGGCCGGAACCAGAGGAATGCTAGTGTGTACACTATTGCTAACAAAACAAATTGGGGAGGTATGCAGGGACATGATTTCAGAAACACTTATTCAATATAGATTTGTAGATGGGTATGATGGTTTTATGCATTGTCCCTCCTTGCTATCTTTAACTGTTAAATTCATATCACTTTTAGAAGTAGGGTTTTTTTCTGAATGAAGTCATCCTAACTATATAATTATACAGCTTTATGACTTTAAAAGATTTTCTGTTCTCACTTTCCAAAGGTCATTCAAAGCAAATAAAACCATAAAATACAATTGCATATCGATACCTTACCTAGCTTTGGCAAACTTTTCTTTAACATGTAGAAAATAATAGCAAATAAAGACCATATGTTTTTTATGTATTCTGCCCCCTCTATACCTATTAAAAGCTGTATAATCCCTTTCTGTCCCAGCTAGGTCCTCTTGTCCCACACCTTCTTAAAATTAGATACTATCCTCATTTCCACCACTTCCACTGGGAAGCTGTTCCATGCATCCAGCTCTTGTTCAGTAATGAAAAATCTCTTTCGATTACTCCAGAGTCCACCCCCTTTATTCTCATCCTATGACCCTCTTGTTCCAGAGCTTTCTTTCACTTGAGAGGACAATCTGCTATGCATACTGGAGTAGTATTTAAATGATTTCATTAAACATAAGAACATAAGAGTAGCCATACTGGGTCAGACCAATGATCCATCTAGCCCAGTATCCTGTTTTCCGAACAGTGGCCAAGCCATAGCACAAGTACCTGGCAGAAATCCAAATCATGGCAACACTCCATACTACAAATCCCAGGGCAAGCAGTTGCTTCCCATGTCTGTCTCAATAGCAGACTATGGACTTTCCTCTAGGAATTTATCCAAATCTTTTTTAAACCCAGATAAGCTAACTGCTGTTACCACATCCTCCGGCATTGAGTTCCGGAGCGTAACTATTCGTTGAGTGAAAAAATATTTCCTCCTATTTGTTTTAAAAGTATTTCCATATAACTTCCTCGAGTGTCCCCTAGCCTTTGTACTTTTGGAACGAGTAAAAAATAATTTACTTCTACTCATTCTACACCACTCGATTTTGTAGACCTCAATCATGTCTCCCCTCATCCGTCTCTTCCAAGCTGAAGAGCCCTAACCTCTTTAGCCTTTCCTCATACGAGAGGAGTTGAGTCCCTTTTATCATTTTAGTCGCTCTTTTTGAACCTTTTCTAATTCTGCTATATCTTTTTTTTAAGATACAGTGACCAGAACTGAACGCAATTCTCAAGGTGTGGACGCACCATGGAGTGATACAAAAGCATTATAGTATTTTTGGTCTTATTCGCCATCCCTTTCCTAATAATTCCTAGCTTTTTTCCTTCCCCCAAAGTATACATATTATGACCTTTAAGTCTGTCCTTGTATGCTTTATGAAGAAGACTACTGATCATTTTAGTACCTGCCCCCTAGACAGACTTCATCCTGTTTTTTTTTTGAATGCGTGGTTTCCATAGTTGCACAGAGTATTCCGAATGAGGTCTCAACAGTCTTACGCAGTGGCAGAATCATCTCTTTTTTTCTTTGCTGGTCATTCATCTCCCTGAACACTCAAGCATCATCCTTGCTTTTACAGTCAATTTTTCTGCCTGTGTGGCTACTTTATGATCATAGGTATAGTACCTGAATGTATGCTGCTTTAATTGCTTTTGGGCATGCAGGTGGTATATAACAAATCAGATTAAATTTTCTCCGATGTCTTTTTCCAATTAACACTTACTCTTCTTTTGAGTACAGAAGTTCTTCACCTCTCATACCGTACCATTTGACTTAGGTTGTGCAGCACATAAACAATACTGCATTTTTTTTTTAGCATTAAATGTTAGTTCCCAGACTTTAGATCATTCCTCAATCTTCACCAGACTGCTAGCATAACATTTCAAAATTTACAAATTCCACAAATCTGCTGGACAACACTTTAGTCAGCTGTAATCCCAAGCTACATGGTGCCAATGGAACTAAAACAATCACAACTGTGTTAGGGAGATTGTACCTGTACATTATCAATAGAAATCAAACAAAATAAAAGATGGAAAAGAAATTAAGATGATACCTTTTTTATTGGACATAACTTAATACATTTCTTGATTAGCTTTTGAAGGTTGCCGTTCTTCGTCAGATCGGAAATAAGCAAATGTGCTAGCTGATAGTGTATATAAGTGAAAACATTCAAGCGTTACTATGACAGTCTGACAGGGTGGGAGGATGGGGGTGGGTAGGAGGTATGCATGGGGACATCAAAGCATATCATTGATATTCTAACAGGATGGGTGTGGATAGGTGAGGGATGGAGAGAAATACAGCTTTATGGTTTATAATGGGCTAGGAACCCCAGATCCTTGTTAAGTCCTTTCTGTTGGGTGTTAAAATATTCAATCACCCAACAGAAAGGACTTAACAAGGAGGGCAGTCACCTTTTTGATCATGACAGCTTCCATGCACTCATTCTTTCATTGTTTACTTCAGGATTATTGCAATATCATTTATGTAGGTTTACCACACACCGCATTACAAAAACCTGCTATAAAATTGCTTTGTCACGCTCATCATACAGATCACACAACCTCATTATTGAAGCATCATCACTGGGCTACCTGTTGACTATCAGATCACTTACAAAATCGTGGTGTTTACATTTAAGACTTTCGGGGTAGGTGTCCCCGATTTATCTCTCTTGTCTTACAATCTATCCCCAACTCACCTGCTAGGGTCCTTTGCTCTTTAAATTATCACTGCCTAGTGCTGCCTAGCCCTACGTTTGCACATTTTAGAAATGACTAGACACTTTCTTTTTCATCTCCACCCACATCTGTAGTAACCTCCCCTTCTCCCTTTGTAATGACTGGCTGATCAGAAGCACCAGCCAGAGTGTGGAGTTTTTAATTTTCCCCTCTGTGTTTTGCTGCTCTTTGTATGATTGTATATCTTTCCTCTTATTAAATGGAGTTCCTTTCCTAAATGTATTTTTAGCCTATACTGTACTCTGCTCTGCCCTGACAGAGCAGTTTAGTAAATTCCAGTAAACTATACTTAGAGTGCAAAAATATTTTCTCCTTTTGGAAATTCATGGACTGTCCCTAGTCTTTTTTACTTTTTGAAAGACAAGATTAAACAACTGATACATACTTAAACATTCAACTCCATACAGGATTTTTGTTTTGTCCCCATATTCATGGAAGCAGGGTGCACATTGTTATGTATATATTTTTATGAGTATTATTTATATTCAGTTGCATTGTCTGTATAGTTAGCAAAGTGTATTAGGGTTCCTATCCCTGTAGTTTGCAGTATCCTGTGATTTACTCCTTGTGAGCTTTCCCCATTGGCTCTTAGTTCTGAACTATGGCCAGCCATTCCTCTGCCTCTACGGGCTGTGTGAGTTTTTTCAGTCTTCCTAGCACAGTGTTTCCCAACTTCTTCAAGCCGAGTACCCCCCTAAGCGCTGAAAATAAATACGTTGCAATAATTTCAATCGAGTACCACCAAGCTCTTATCAGCTCTGTTATTTGTACATTCCAAAAACTGACATTTTAAAATCACAAAATGGAAAATGAAGGGTTTGATATTTTAAAACGATTTAACCCACCAGAAATGGCTCCTGACCAGTTAAATTGTTTGTTCGGGGCTAACCAGTCATTTTCAGTGGCACTTAACCAATTAGTACTGCTGAAAATGACCAGTTAGTGCTTAAAGCAAAGCCTCTGTTGATAGATTGTGAGTGGGAGGAACAGGGAGCAGCAGCAGAAAATGGGCATTTATGTTGGCTGGTTTGCACACTGCCATGTACCCTCTGCTTATGTGTCGTGTACCCCTTGGGGTACATGCACGTATTGGGAACCTCTGTCCTAGCATACCTTTATGATAAGCAGCTGTTCTAGGGGCTGATCCTTAATCTATTGTAATTCCATCAAAATTCTTCACCTTTCCCCAGGTCATTTTCCCCTTTGTGTATTACAACTTTTCCTCTCAGCTGGGCTGAGGTTCTGGCCATCTCTTGCCTCTGAGGTGGCTAGATATGGACTCTATGCAGAAGGCAGCAATTCTGTCCAAGCAACTGAACTGTAATTTTTTTTTTCTTTTACATTAAAGAAGAGTTGGATTAAGAATTGAGAGTCTATTGGTAAAGTTTTTACTTGGGAATGGTTTAGCTGGCTGTTGAAGCTTTGCCACCTCACCTAGCCTAGAGCAGCACAATTTTATAGACCTCTATTATATCTCCTTTCAGGGCTTCCTTCTCCAAGCTTAAGAGTCCTAACCTCGGTGGTGCTGGATTCGGCTCGCACTGGTACACAAGAGCTATTTATTAGTTTTTTAAAAGAATTTTGGGAGCCAGTTGATAAAATAGCTACTTTAACAACCGGCTCCCAAAATTTGGGCTCGTCGTGCCTCCTCTTGGCATTCTCCTTCCCTGTGGCGCAGCACCTCTTCTTCTTGCAGTAATTAACTTTTTTTTGAAGCAGTACTAGTCCAGCACCATCAGAAAAACCAGGCTGCTTCAGCCAATCCCAGGGGCTTTCCTTCAGTATTTCTCACCCCCTACGGTTTGCACTTTCTACATTAAATTTCATGTTCCATTTCGATGTTTAGTCCTGCTAGCCTCCCAAGGTCTTGCTGCAATTTCACATAGTCCGCACACGATTTAATACTTTGAAAAGTTTAGTGTTTGCAAATTTGATCACCTCAGTCTTTCCCATTTCCAGATTATTTGTAAATATGTTTGTCCATTGTCTGTTTCTATAGACTTAGCTGCATCACAAAGTTTCTCCTCCTTTTTCCATCCATGAACTGTTGACTCATTAACTGCTAGTTCACTAGCCACTTGGGTCTGCAGGACTCCAGATTAGATTCTATTGAACGCAGCAAATTTTTCTTCTAAACTATACATTTTACATTTGAGGTTTCTGACATTTCTTTGACCCAAGGAGGTTTGATTGAGATATGAGATGGTGAGCTGTGCTCAGTGGGTGGAGATGGCTTCGGCATTACAACATCACACCATTTCCTGCTAATCAAATTGGGAGCCACGCTTACATCGCGTTATAAACAGATTCGCATTATACCGGATTGCGTTATAATGGGGTTGAGCTGTCTTTGCGTGTTAAGTAAGCCATGTGCGTTTGTCCCTCTGAGTAGCCCTACACCAAATCTATCCCTGGTCCTGCTAAAGTATTTTTTCTTTAAAAAAAAATGGGACAGAACTAACTAAGGAGGCACTTATACAGCATTAGTTCATACAATTCGAGAAGGGGATTTCTAACGAGGGGCAGAGGGTACTATCCCAGGAGCATATGGAGACAGATATTCCTATTTTTAATTTTATCTATGTATTAAGTGGGACAGACAGAAGTTTTGAAAAAAGGCCTATCCTATGTACCCACTGATAAATATGATCGCTTTCAAATATGCATTGATGTCTACAAGTTTGTTAGGAAATTAGAAATTGACCATTTTTTTTTTTCAAAACCAAGCCTAATACTATAGATTTGTCAGTTGTTAAAGGATCATCAAAATGAATACCTCCAGGTGAAATGGATCCACTTATTTTTACTTTCAACAAGTGTGTATTAAAAGATGTTGAGCGATTGAAAACCAAGAAGAAACAAAGATTTTTTTTTACATGAAAAGGGAAGAGAAAACAGCTAATAATGCACTTACACACAATCATAATGTAGTTATGCCGGCCAATAAAGGAGGTGGAATTGTGGTGATGGACCACACATATGTTGAAGAAATGGAGAGACATATTTTTGACAATGAATAATTAGAAAAAGATCACACATAATCTGAAGAAGGAAATTTAAAGATGTGGTTGATTTTGCTGTCAAGGCTATACATCACACAAAAAGAGTTCATACTTGAACAATCCACAAATTCACCATCAACCCTCCTTGAAGACTGATTATTTTGGCAAATGGATCCCTGTTGGAGCTTCTCTCTGACTTTGTGGATGTTTTCCTTAAACCATTAGTTTCCAAGATTAAATCATGGGTGCGTGATTCCACACGCATGATTATTACATTCTTTTGATGGCGAACTAACTTGACATCTATCTGATAACTCTGGACATAGAATCCCTTTATACAAATATTCTGCACTTCATATCAGAGACTCCTGATATTCTGACAGCCACCTAGGCCTTGACAAAGAATTATTTTTGCTTTGGAAAAAGATTCTTCCAGCAAATTAAAGGCACCATTATGGGTGCATCCATGGCGCCCGATTTATCAAATATTTATGTTGTGAATTTTGAAAATCTTTCCTTGGAAGCATATCCCTTTATGGACAAAATCTGGATGTATTGTAGATATATAGATATGACTGAATGAATGCTTTTTATGAGTGGATTAACATGAGAAATCCTAATCTCAAATTTAAAATGCAGCATGATTTTAACAAATCATTTTTGAACATTCGTATTAAAAAGCAGCATATAGTTTAGTGACCATTGTTTTCACACATCTGAAGACCGGAATAAATATCTCCACTATAAGAGCTCTCATCCATGGGGCCTAAAGAAGAACTTGGCCTTTTTGCCAATTCCTTAGGCTTAAATGTCTGTGTTCAGACTTTAATGAATTTAAGCAAAAGGCCTCCATGATGGCATGAAGATTTCAACACGGAGGCTACACAGCAAACTGTATTCAGGAAGGCCTGAATAAAGCAAGAGCTAAGAATCATGAAGAATTGCTGGAAGAAAAGAGTGAAAACAAAATCTGATATTCATACTTATCTAGTGACATTAGGAAGAACATTTGAAAACAATGGCCATATTTTAGAAAGTTATGAATTTTTTATAGCCAGGAGTCTAGTAATTGCGTATTCTAGAAGCAAAAATTAGGATAGATTAGTTACATCAGCTGTACCAGAATCTGTCTCCCCCCCCCCCCCCCCCCCCCACCCAACCTTCTTAGGCCAAATAAGTTGGGGAAAGTGTTTGTTTGTCAATAAGCACTAGATATTTCTTGTTTTAAAGATTCACAGATCAATAAAACATTCAAGCTTTTTCATAACTCAGACTGTAATACATCACAAGTAGTGTATGTAATTGTGTCCCTGCAATTTAGTTCATGTAGGAGAAATGAAGAATTATTATAAGTGCTCCATTTCTACAACATTGGTTAGAAAAGGGATACTCCATCTTAGGTTTTTTGTTCTTAAGGTTGTTGTCAGGAGCAGAAGTGATGGTATTGATATAATACTGTTAAGCTTTTCATCTTTTAATTAAATTCAGTCCATCCTTTTGATTTGAATCGTGAAATAGAGTTTAGATACTTCCTCTGACCTTTTCTATCCTTAGGTGCCATTGTTCTCCCAGCATTTCAGCTTCCATGTTCTTCTTTTTTTATTTTCCTTTTCCTTTTTTTGTTCTTTTTCCTTTTTTCCCTTTTTCTTTTTTCCCCCTCATTTTCCCTGTCCTCCCCCTTTTTTTCTTGTTCTTTAGCCTTGAGTTAGTTTGTTTTTATCTGTGCCTTGTTTTTTGAGAGTCAGTTCTTCATATTTGTCATTAATTTTTTATCTGTTTTGTCATTTTTCTATAGAGTTTTTGTCACTGATTGTTTTCAAAGCACAATAGTTTTTTTATATTTCACATCACTGAGTCATTCTGTTTTAGCCTCATTCACAAGTTAACCAGTACACTTCATGCTGTTTTTTCAAAGGTCGTTACAGGGTTTTATTTATTGATTGTTTATATCTTCCTCATCACTGAGTCACTCATCTTATTAACACTTGTCAGTTATGCACACTTCATGCTGGTTTCAAAGATGCACAGAAAAGCGGGGAGAGTCAGCTCAGCCACATCTTTGCAGAAGATTCTGCACAGCTAACAGCAATATATGTGAAGGCCTATACCTTGGCTTTCAAAAGAGCACAGTCACAATTGGAGCCTTCTTCCGTTTCCCAATACGTCATTTTTTTTAGAAGAGTCATCCGATTCTGAACCATCACATTCCTCCACACCAGTGTCTCGCTCACCCAAAAGAAGCAAGCCTAAGGCAAAGCACACCACACATATACGGATGCACTACCATTGACTCTCACTTTGGGAAAGCACACAAAGGGAAACGCTTCATTTCAACCACAGACTCTGATGCTACCTAGGAACTGGGCTCAGATAAGTTGAGCAGTTATGCCCACCAAAACACCCTGTGATTAAGCAAGAGTCATCTGATCAGCCACATTCCATGCCTGACCGACATTCCCCAGCACACAGCCAGCCACAAGCATCTACTGCCAGCACACTAGAAACTTCAGAAAGGGAAGATCTAGCAACATACATGGTGCGTAAAAAGATGGTGAATATGGGGCTTTACCAGTTCAATGACTACCCAGGAAAGAGTAGAGTGTGCAAATTTAAAGGATGCCACAGTATTTATGAAGCCCACTCCCAATGCAAGAGATGAACCTGATACTAAAGTGGCTGGGAACTGAGTCAGCCAATTGTGTAAAGAGATTACCAGATGCATATTTGCATGACTCCTCAAGAGGTTTGAAAGAATGACTTGACCAACGCTATGGCAGCCCAGAAGCTATCCACCAGGTACTGATGAAAAGCATAAGGAGTTACCCGAAGGTGACAAGTCAGAAGAATTAGGAGATTTCTTCCAGGAACTGGAAGCACTTAAAGCTTATCTGAACCTTCCTGGCCTGAACTATTTGGATCCAGCTTGGGGCATAAATGAGATTATATCCAAGCAGCTATATGACATAAGAGAAAAATGGTCATCAGTGGGCACCAAATATAAAGAAGACCACCAAGAGAGGTTTCCTTCCTTTACAGTCTTTGTGAAGTTCATCCGAGATTTAGCAAAAAAGGAGAAATGACCCCAGCTTCATGTTTGATGTACCTGAAGCAGTCAATGCAGGCTGATTCCCGAGTGAAAGGCCAGCCAAGAAGTACTGCAATACCAAGAAGCTTTTAGCTGTACATATGTTGGAGGTGTCACACACACAGCAATCCCACCAACTGATCGCCATCCTACTACAGAGAAAGTAGAGGATTCCGACAGTGTCCTATATATAAGAAACCTCATCCTCAAGAATTGTAGAGGGTTTAGGGAGAAACCTTTAAGAGAATGTAAAGATCTGTTCAAATTGTACAGAATGTGCTACAAATGTTGCTCTTCAAGCACATGGATAAAGGCTGTAAAGTAGCCATTAAATGTATGGAGTGCAATAGTGACCAGCATGTCAGTGCTTTACAGCCTGACAAGAGAGAGCCTACATCAACAGGAACTCCAGCCCCAGAGTCAAGCCATGGCAGGCAGAAGGAGATAGAGCAAGCATTACCACCAAACGTTACTCCAAACTGTACACAGGTGTGCAGAGGAGGCCGCAGTGGATGGTCATGCACCAAGATTTGTGTAGCTAAAGTGTACTCGAAAGAGCAACCAGAAAAGGCAGTAAAGATGTATGTCATCATAGATGATCAGAGTAACCAGTCCCTGGCAAAGACAGAGTTCTTTGATCAATTTGACATCCATAGAGCTCCCATTACTTCAAGACCTGTACAGGGTGGACGAAGGATAGGGAGATGAGCAAATGGATACGTGTTAAAAGTGGTGGATGGTAGCAACAAAACCGGTCTACCGACACATTGAATGTAATCAGATACCTGATAACCGATAAATTCCTACACCAGAGGCTGCACCACACTGTCATCTCCAACCTATAGTGGAATATCTACAGCCTTTGTACCCAAATGCCAAAATCTTACTCTTCTTGGGAAGAGATGCACCAACATTGATCAGATACCTCCTGGTACCCCATATGCCTACCGACTTGCCCAGGGATGGGTGATAGTAGGTTACATCTGCCTTAACAGACTGAGGAGACCAAATGTAGATGCCTTGGAAAATGGGCACACCAACTTTTCAAGCCTTGTCATAACCATCTGCACATGAAGGAAGTTTACAGCTGGGGAGAACCAGAACCCAGCTCAACCATTTGTCAGGACATCTCTCCACCAGATTTGAGAGCACATCTGGGGAACTCAGTGTTCCAAGTCACCAAGGATGAAGACAAACCAACTCAGTAGAGGACCAGAGTTTTTGAGAATTATGAATAAGGAATTCTACAAGGACAAGTCCAATAGCTGGGTGGCTCCGCTACCATTCCGGACACCTAGAACACAACTACCGTATTTTTCGGACTATAAGACACACTTTTTTCCCCCAAAATTTGGGAGGAAAATGGGGGGTGCGTCTTATAGTCCGAAGCTAGCGAGTTTTGGATCGCCGTCCCGTACTTACGCGATGCCATGTTCCGTGGTGGTCTAGTGACGTCGGGGCAGGAAAGAGCCCCCTCTTTCCTGCCCATCGCGCTGCTCTCCGTGCTCCTCACTGCTTCCTGACGGTCTCGGCGATATTCAAAATGGCTGCCGAGATTCTCGGCGGCCATTTTGAATCTCGCCGAGACCGTCAGGAAGCAGTGAGGAGCACGGAGAGCAGCGCGATGGGCAGGAAAGAGGGGGCTCTTTCCTGCCCCGACGTCACTAGACCACCACGGAACATGGCATCGTGTAAGTACGGGACGGCGGTCCAAAACTCGGACAAGACGCACCGGAGCACCTAGGTTTTAGAGGAGGGAAAAAGGAAAAAAAAAATTTTCCTATTTCCCTCCTCTAAAACCTAGGTGCGTTTTATAGTCCGAAAAATACGGTACCTAACAGAGAGCAAGCTCTCTCTCTTCTCACTTCATTGCAGCAGACTCTGAGAAGGAAACAAACAGAAAATAGCACTTTACAACATTCATGCAGAACATGATGGATAATGGCCATGCAGAGCCATTAAGACGACAAAGAATGTTGGTACTTACCTACCTTTGGTGTGTATCATCCACAGAAACCAGGCCAGATCAGGATTGTGTTTGATTCTAGTGCTCAATTTAAAGGAATCTCACTCAACAATGTTCTGCTTTCTGGGCCTGACATGATTAACAGCCTATTAGGAATCTTGATTTGCTTCCAAAAGGACCCTATTGCCATAACAGCAGATAATCCAGCTTTGTCGTACATCTAGACTACAGAAATTACTTGAGATTCCTGTTTACTGTGACAGTGACATCAACCATCTCTCCAAATCATTCCCTATTTATTTTCACCCCTTATTCCCCTCTGAGCATTACAGCTTTTCCTCTCCGCTGTGCTGAGGTTCTGGCCAACTCCTTGCCTCTGGGGCTAAATGCAGACTGTGTTAAGCAACTGCCACTCCTGACTCTTCCCCCAGTGGTTCATCTAAAAAAATGTTCTAACTCCATCTTCGAAGATGGCAAACAATGCCTTATTTTAAGAATTTTTTATCGTAAAATCTGCCATATCTTTTGCAAAAGGAAGATTCTTATTGCTAGCCAGTAGCTCCTGTGTATTACAGAAACTCTTCACCATCTTATACAACTTTTTAACATTTAGCAATTCACTTTCTATATAGGACATATAGTAGTCGTTTCGCTGCCTTGATTTTTTTTTTGTATAGTCCTTTACTGCACTTCTCCAAACCTTTTTGGAATCGTCAGACTGAACCTTTTGCCATTTCCATTCTAGTCTCCTACAAGATCTGAGGTGAACCAAGGAGATTTTGTCTTCAACAGATATTTTTTTTTCATCTTAGTAGAGGCAATTTCATCCAACACCTCTCTGCTTAAAACATCCCAAAATTCCAAAAGAATAATATTAAGCTCTTCCAGAGGATTCAATCTAGCCATCGCCCTAGTCTGAAACGATTGCACATCTATTTTACCACTAGACTTGCAGCTTTTACCTTGGGTACAATATTTATCTCCCCCCCCCCCCCCCCCCACCCAAAAAACATACCCTTTCTCACTAATGTCATTTAAAAACTAGTCTTTATGGTCAGACCAAGGAACTAATGCCCAGAAACAATCTTTCATCAACAGATTATCTCCTAATAAAAATCTATATGCCAGCATATCTAATTGATGACCTTTGGAATGAGTGGAAGGAGCAGTTGGAAAATTAAAACCTAATGATGTTTAAAAAAAAATCTAAAACAGCCCTTGTATTAGGATTAGCTGCCTGCTCAAAGGGTAAATTAATAGCCCTAGCCAGGAAACATTGGCGTAGTTTACACATATCTTAGAAACAAAATCTAAAAATTCTTCTTAAACTATTCTTCAACTACCTCAAAGATGATAGTATAAAGTCCAGCAAAATTGATCAAGTAAGGAATCATCACAAATAGAATCAGCTAAAATCTCCAGTGAGGAGGGATACATACTCTGTTTGATCTAATTACATGTAGCAGTTTATAACCATTTGGACGTAGTTCCCTAATCAAAGTATCATCTTTACTATGAATCCAAGTTTCTCCAATACACACTATGCTAAATTGTTCCTCAGTTATCGAATCCCTAATTAACTCCACCTTATTCAGCACTGACCTACCATTTACATAAGCAATTGGAATGGGAACATAAGAACTCACAAACAAGTTTAAACATTGAACTTTAAAATCAGCTGTCTGTCCTGTAGATGACCTTGAGTTCTACAGGCATTGTGTGAATGCTTAAATTTCTTATAATGCTCATCCTTCTCTGATCCAAATAACGCATTTTCATGACATTCAACAATACCAGATCTAACACCAACTGCTCTACCTAAACATGGATTGGTTAAGAAAAATGGTATAACATAGCCTATAGCCCACAGTCCAACTTTATGACCAATAAAAAATGACAAAATAGCTTGTACAAGCAACCAGTATACAAACGGTGCCATAATAAAATCTTTCTCACAAACTTAACCAAATTAAACTTTCAGTAAACCCAGGGTGCTAACCTTAACTTTGTTTCAGATCCACTTGCTTCTTCCCCCACAGATGACACCAAGAGTAGTTCATCACAGATGACTTAGGCAGCACTCAAGGATGGAAACAGGTGGGTAATGGCCCTTATTCTTCTGCAGTTTTATTTAATGTAGTTCTTAAGTAGTTTACCTATTGTACCTGTTCCAATCATAAAAAGTGTAGATTTGGGGGGAATCCAAGATGGCTTTTACTGGATTCTTCAGTGAACTGCTGTAAACAGAACTGGCAGTTTTGGGCTTTTTTTGTTCTGTTAAATTTGTTATTGCAGCAATGGTTTAATGGAAAGGCAAAATCTGGATAGCCAATCCGGTTGCCCTACTTCTTGGCCAACCTTCTGTTCTTCAATTTACAGCTCTCTGAAATACATCAAGTAGCTGAGAATGTTCTTGCTCTGGTGGTGCAGAGAGGGGAAGCCCACCCTGCTTTGAGGACTTTCACTTAGCCCAGATGATTGACCATCACCAAACAAGAGGGGGGAGGCTGCAATGATGGCTTCAGAATGTGATACAGTCTTCCATGTGGAGCAGGGAACGGTAGTCAGGAATCTGACAGTGCTAGAACTGGTGGGTGCAGAGTTTGTAGAAACCTGCAGGGATCATTCTGGAGTCCATCTGACAAGCCATTGTTTGTCTTGAAGGCACTATAGGGAATAGTGAATGAACTAGAAAACTATAGACTCTGACCTCCCAGGAAGCCCTTTTGGAGGAGACAGGGCAGCAAGATGGACAGTTAGCATTGAAAGAAGTCTGAAGAAATACAGAGAGTCCAGTCTAAATTGATAGGTGATTTATTAATATTCATCAGAGGTTGGAAATGTTTGAGAATGGACTGATTCAACAACAAAAATTGACCTGCAGTAAGAATGATCAAAATATCCGAAAATAAAATCTCACTGGATAGAAAGGATATTCTTTAGGGAACAGTGATAGAAACATTGAATTGCATTTGGGATGTTTTAATTTTCCACACATACTTTTTTGATTATTCTGCAGATGGAATTGTTCATACAAGGGTCCTATGATTGACATGAAGGAGTTTATTTAATGATAACCAGGTTTATGGCTGATGTTTCAAGTCTGAGGATCCTTCCTTTCTATTTATCCTTATATTGGGAGTCTTGTTTGCTTAAGAATAGACTAATATATTTAAATATTTGGGTTTTGAATTCCCCTAATTTGCCTAGGGATATAGTTAAGAGATATTTATTGGAAGTGTTGAAAATATTTGCTCTACCATTATGTAATAAATTGTATTATCTTCTATTTAAGACAAGAGGCCACATTAGAGAAAGCGGGAAGAGAGGAATAATGTACACAGGGATCTATGTATTTTCTGAATGAAACAGCAATGCTTTGAAGATGGTTCTGAGGAACTGTTAGATCAAGCAATCTTACTCTTCCTTTATTTTTGAGAGTGATGCTCTTTTGTTTTTCCATAATTGATTTGTTGAGATCATTGTGTGGTGTTTTCTTGATTTTTATATGGAGACCCAGAGGAGGAGGAAACTTCCTACAGCTCTGGCGAGATGATGTAGGGAAAGGGGTCATATTTTTTTTTACTATCCTGTGACATGTTTGTTTAAAACTGGTAATCTGAGATTATATAGATTATGAACCTGCACATCTGAAAGAATTTATTGAAAATAAGATTTCTTTACAGACTACTAGTGGGTTACCAGAGGAGGGAAGCACTCGGGGGGAGGAGGGGGGTGCTTAGGGCCTGCCATGAAAACCCATCACAATTGTGGCAACCCCTTTAAGCCTTTCACTGCTTGGTGCATTTGCACAGGGGACCAGAGAGAGAGAATTAAAAAAAGAAAAAATGTAGATTGAAGTGTGTGTGTGTGTGCTTGCTATACTACCTAACGGGTAAACGCACAAGGCAGTTTACAAACTATACAGAAAAATGAAAGAAATGCCTGTTAATTGATAGGGCAGGACAGAGAAGACAAAACAGACAATAAGGAATAGGAGCAGGCTTTAGCTCTCCTTGATGGACTCCAATAGTCTGACCAAAAGGTTTTTCGAAAAAGTGAGTCTCTTATGCTACTGTTTTGCATTATTCTTTATGTATCCTATACTGTTTATTGTAAGCCACATTGAACTCAAACTTGTTTGGAATAATGTGGGATATAAGTGTCACAGATAAATAAGTACTCAACTCTAGGTAAGAAGGTTCTGAGAGCACTGATATAGGAAGAGAATTCCAAAGAGCTAGTGCAGTAAACAGGGGCAATGGAGAGACAGAATTCATAAGCAGATCGGAATGCACTAATTATACTATACAGGAAAGGTTTTATCGATCTGAGTTTTAACTATTTCTACTTTCTTAAACTAGATAAATTTGCTTATTTGTGTGTGTTGATCTTAAACATTAACATTTTCTTAATTGTTTTATCTTTTACAGATAAAGAACTTGTCTCTGGAGCATTACATGGGAGAAAGGGTGTTCAAAATAAAATCCAGTTCAGGACCATTGCTCCAAAACTTGATCCTAAGGTTATGTCATCAGGAATACTGTCTTGCCCCCTAACATCTCTGCCTGATATACATAGTCAACCAGTTTCAGGGGTAAACTCTAAACCTCTTGTTGTGCCAGCTCAAAATTATGCATTGATGCAAGTTGCTGGTCAGGAAGGAACATTCTCTCTTGTAGCTTTGCCCCAGATTAGCCCAGCAATGGCAACCCAGCAGATCCAGCAGCCTAACAAATCCCTTTCAGAAAATATTAAATTACCAATTCCAAGGTACCAGCCTACAAGACTCAAGAAGTCTGACAAGAAAACAACTCAGAGCTCCAATTTAGATGTGCCAAGCAAATTTTTTACATTATCGCAAACATCTACACAGACTCATCTATTGACTACCACCCTTCCTCTCCAGTCTGAAGTCATTTCTAATCCAGATGCATCTGAACAAGTGATACTAATAGACCCTGGTTCAACTGAAATCACAGTTGCTACCTTGCTTACTGAAAATTCAGGGAAGGCTGCACCCTCATCACTAAACAAAACAGAAGAAGCTGAAGCAAGGAATTCAGGTTCGGTCACCTTAAAGGAACTTTCCTCTGAACCAGTCAATACAAATAATTTTATGAAAAACAATCTGGATAAAGTGGATCAGAATAGGGATACATCAAATGATTCTGCTGTACAATGTGAGAAATCCAAAGAAAGTTCTTTTGATTCCACAAATGTTAATGTTCTCTCCCCATCAATGTTTGGCAATGCAGTTCAATTTATTCCATCAGCAACACCTAAAGGAAAACTTCCCATTTTACCATACTCAAAAATGAAAAACACAATATGTTCAAAACCTGTGCAGAAATCTGATATTGTGGATGTGTCTGCCTCCTGGTCAAAATCAGAATCTGGCAAATTAACATCGTTCCTGAAAAACTCAAATGTAACCACTAAAGTTTCAGATAAGCTGCTGGCTCTGGTTCTTGATCAAATCTCAGCACAAACAACCTGTGAGAGTGTATGCCATCCAGCTACAAAATTTGACAAGGACTATTTTAAGAAAATTAGTAGTGCTGCCAAGAGAAGAGGAAGAAAAAGGAAACCACCTGATGAAGTCTTGGCTTTTCATGCTAAAAGAAAAAAGTATGTTGTTAAACTGAGGGAGAACAAAAATAGCATTAGAGTTGATTCTCACGAACCTAAGGCAGTGACTTCAAAAAAATATCGGAGCATTATGCCCAAGCCTATAGTTGTTCAGGCTTTAGCTGCACCTGTTGTACAAACCCAAACTCCTCAGTATATGGAGCAAAAGTTGATTTGGAACTATTCACCTGCAAGCAGACATTTTAGCAGCAAGCAAAATGTAGGAACAAAAGTAGGCAGTGTTTGCCAAAGCCCGTCCTTTTTGTCAAAGTCGTGGCATAAATGCCATGTGTGTAATCATAACTTTCAGTTCAAACATCATCTCCAGGCCCATATGAACACACATACAAACAGAAGACCTTACAACTGTAGATTGTGTCGCAAAGCATATATGCATTCTGGAAGTCTCAGCACACACATGAAGCTCCATCACAGTGAAAGCAGACCCAAAAAATTGATGCATTGTGAGTTTTGCACTAAAGTATTTGGACATATAAAAGTATATTTTGGGCATCTGAAAGAAGTTCATAGGGTTCTCATCAGCACAGAAACTTCGGTTGTTCCACAGGAACAGCACGATGCTATAGAGGGAAGTGAGCAAGAGGTAGTAAAAGTGGAAGAGGAAGGCATCATAGTAGAAAGGTGAGTGCATATATTTGTGTTCTACTTAAATAATGTTCTTTCAGATTTGTTATTTTCCAAGGGGTTATATATATATACACTAGTAAAACATGGCCGTTTCTGGAGCAAATGAAACGGGCGCTAGCAAGGTTTTCCTCCCGAACCCCCCCCTCCCTACCCACCCCTTCGGAGTTGTGAAGCCACTGACCGCCATTGTTCCGGACCTCGTCAACGCACGCCACCTTCATCTCCCAAGTCCTTGTTGGTTGTAAAGCCACTGACGCCATTGCTCCGCCCTCAACGCCATCATGTTTGACGCGAGGGCGGGGCCCAGACAGCGATTTTGGTGGCTTCACCACCACGAACCCTTCGAACCGGAAGGAAGTGCCCGCAGGAACTGACAGTGACGTCAGTGTCCTCAGAACGTTGAGGGTGAGTTTTATTATATAGGATATGCACTAGTCACCTAGTACAATATTTCTCATTGACTTTGCAGCCTATTTGTTTTCCAACACTGTGGAGCTTTGTTTCAGCCTGCATGGCTGTTGGAGTCAGAGTATGTCTTGATTTGTTGGCTCTGTGTTCATCAGCTGAGCAGCACAGGGGCCAAGTGGGGACACTTGGGATTGCGCATTCTTGCTGTTGCACATATGCACCTGATAACTTGCACAGACCCTGTTATTTAATATAATGTCTGTCTGTTTATAACATAAATGAGTGTATATTCACCAAGTACGTGTTTCCTGGATGCTACCAAAGGAGGTAGGAATAAAGGATCCAGGCTTACTAGCATCAGTGGGAGGGGGGTGGGGAGCAAGAGAGAAGGAACTAATCTCAGTGGCATCATGTATGGGAAATGAGAGGGAGGAGATGAAATCATTTTCTGTTGACAAGCAGGATTGAGTCGGGCACATCTGTGAGAGATGTCATCAGACATTTCTGGTATGGAATAGTTTTCCCAGAGCTTATTGTAAAGTCGAGCATGCGCTGCCCTTTCACATGCAGCAGTCTTCTTAGTTTTGTTTTTTCCACTCAGCCGAACAAAAGCTAAACAAAGCTTTTCTGAAAAGGTTTTTTGTCTTCAAATTAACAGATACTTCTAATGCTGTTCTTGGTTGAATTGTTAAAATCCGGATTGCATATGTGCCCGAAGTGCAGCAGAAAAATGCAGAAATTTTATATTATTTTAAGCGTTTTCTTGGTTTAAGTGCAAATCATAACCAGTGCGAATGAAAGCTTTGTTCTTATATGTCTTCTAGAACATAAAAGATAACTTTGCCTCTGCAGCTACTAGGAAGCTGAAAGGAGGTTGCTTCAAGTGCAGAAGGATGAAAGAAGGTCTTCTGTACACAGAGGTTTGTGAGCTCTGTGCTTGCAAGTCGAGAACCCTTCCTCATAATGACACAACCTTCCGGTGCAATGGCTTGAAAAGTCCAGTTGCCCAAAAGGTCTGCCAAATTGTATTTATTTATTGAGATTTATTGACTGTCTTTTTGAAGAGATTCACCCAAGGCAGTGCATATAACATTAAAACTGGTGTGTGCGTCCTTGAAGGTGTCCAGGCCTACAGCACAGCCATCTGAGTGCCTGCACAAGTCTGAAGGGTGGATGGTTTCCTTAACCCTTTCCGAAGCACTTGGGAAAACTATGTACTTGTCAGCGCTGTATCAACTTCTTGCCAAGCTTCAGTGGCTGGACAGCTCCTCTGCGCAGTGGTTCCAATGCGTATCTAGTGCTGAATTCATAGAGACAACAGACCCGGCATAAGACCTTTTCAGCACAGCACTTCCCAGTGCAGATTGCTTGGTCTTCGGCATGCCTCTGCGTAACATCCTATTTCATCACTCTTCCGCTACTTCTTCTAGGCTAGAATCAGTACATTCATTGCCTCCTTCCTCTTCAGGATCAAATACCTCTCAAATAGAGGAATTTTTGGATCTCCTGTATGCCCATCCAGATTACCTTGAGGAGCTAGAAGAGCATTTTTCAGGATTCCCTTCTGATTCCTCATTTCTCCCAGTGAAAAACAAATCTCCATACAAGGACATCTCTTACTCTAGATGTGTGCACCTAATGGCAATAGAAGTACCTTCTCTACTACTGCAAGAGGCAGAACTATGGTCAGATGATTTTAGCCTCGTAAAATATATAGGGGGTAATTCTATAAAGAAGGTGCCCATGTTTATGAACCAAGAATACGTGTAAGTGACCAGAATAGCACCATGTACGCACATCTGTGTTGATTTCAATATTCCGTGGACCTGCTATTCTGTAAAATGGCACCTAAATGCAGTGGTGCATAATTTGGAAGTGGACATAGAAGTGAGTGGAGTGTGGGTGGGGCACACAGTTAAGTGTGAAAATGATAGAAGTCTATAATTTATGCACATTAACAATGTAGGTGTCAGCATTTGCACCACCTCTATGGCTGGTGAAAGTGGTCATGTCTAAATTATATATTTACACTGCTATGCTAATACATTATAATGGAAAGTAGCACCTGCTTTGTAGAAAAGGCTCCAGATAGCTGCCTCTTTTATAGAATTGCCCACATAGAGGTTCCAGAACTGCAGTTGGAGTTCTATTCATGGCCATATGTGGCAAAATTGAGTTACTGTACAACATTGTTTCCAAGAAAATGGATGTGGAATACCTGGAGCTGCTGGATTTTATTTCAGCAAAATTGAGTTTTCACTTTCCTCTGTTGTAGTCAAAGCAGCTATGAGGAAACCCAAAATGTAGGGTGTTTTCTAGTACTTCTCCAGGTAAAAGATCCGTGGTTCAATGTTCTCTCTAAGCAGAGCGCATAAGCAATTGCTCATACATTTTGGGAGCGTCGCACACAGATTTTACATGGTTGCTCACAAAAAATGGGGGGAGGGGGGTTGTGCTTTATACAAAAATGCATTGCTAATACTGGCGCTCAAAAATTGTTGGTTTTTAAAACTTGTTGCTCTCACGAAAAAACATTAGCACACACCAGGCCACTCTTTAGAGGAAACATTGCCATGGTTCCTAGACCAGTTTGGCATGAAAGCATTTTAAGAGGCTATGCTTTAGCCTAAATAACAGCCCCATTATCTTAATATGGTGCAGTTCATGCATACAGTCTTAGAGTTCAGGCTTTTTTTTTTTTGCTTAGCCTTTTATGACAGGCTTACTCAGCTGGTTGCCATATTAGCAGAAGCAAATGAGTGTCATACTCGTCGTGGCATTTTTGAAACTCCATCCAGAATTTCCACGTGTTCAATTGAAGCCAGGTGCCTAACTTCGTTGTGTGCATTGGGATTACATAAGAACATCTATTCAAAATTGGCAGATGCTCATTATACAGAAGACTCAATAGGGCAATAAAGTAAAGATAGTGGACATTATAAAAGATCACTGCTCCAGTCTTGATCATCTTTCTGCTGTCCCACCCTCTCATCTGAGTTATCCTCAAGGTATACCAGTTTAAATCAGTACTGTAACGACTTTTATTAGTGTAACAGTGTTTTATCATTAAAAACAATTTTAGCAGACCTAGTGCCCTCTCTCAAACTTTGTCAGCATGAAAATGGCTCAACTAACTGTGGCTGCACCCACTCTATCAAAGCAGCAACCCTTGTTGTTGACTAGTCATTTATTGCAGCTGAGACCTCTGCAAAATATATAACCTGCCCTTGCTACAAGGGAGGTTGGGTTTATTTTTTCCTTCTATCCTGGGAAAAGATCATTCTCCAAGGACATAAGAGCATAAGGGTAGCCATACTGGGTCAGACCAATGGTCCATCTAGGCCAGTATCTTGCTTCCAACAGTGGCCAATCCAGTTCACAAGTACCTGGCAGAAACCCAATTAGTAGATACATTCCGTTCTACCAATCATGGGGCAAGCAGTGGCTTCCCCCTTGTCCATCTCAATAGCAGACTATGTACCTTTCCTCTAGGAACTTGTCCAAACCTGTTTTAAACCCAGATATGCTAATCACTGTTACCACATCCTCTGGCAGTGAGTTCCAGTTCTTTGAATCAAAAAATATTTTCTCTTATTTGTTTTAAACGTATGTCTGTGTAATTTCATTTAGTGTCCCTTGGTCTTTGTATTTTTTTGAAAGAGAGAAAAATTGATTCACTTCTACCCATTCTACAACACTCTAGACCTCAGTCATATTCCCTCTCAGCAATCTGTTTTCCAAGCTGAACTGAAGAGACCTAACCTCTTTAGGCTTTCCTCATATGGGAGGAGTTCATACCCTTTATCATTTTGGTCACTTTTCTTTGAACCTTTTGTAATTCTGCTATATCTTTTTTTGAGATTCAGCGACCAGAATTGAATGCAGTATTCAAGGTGAGGTCGCACCATGGAGCAATACAGAGGTATTATAATAATCTTGGTCTTATTTTGCATCCTTTTCCTAGTAATTCCTAGCATGCTGTTTGCTTTTTTTTGCCACCACACACGGGATAAGCCGGCCATTTAATTATTATTATTAGTCTTATAACCCAAAAATACCAAAAGTTCACTGCTGGTAACAACAAACAATAGCTGAACAAACATCAGAAATTACAATTATAGAATAATTTTCAAAAAATACACCGTGACCACAAATTATGTCTTAAGAGCATTCTTAAACAGAGAGAACCATACATTCTTAAAAGAAAAAAAGGAAGAGAATTCCAAAACTGTTCAGCGTGATAGGAAAAAGTAGAATGAGAAATCCTGTTCGCTTTCACATGGCGTAATGAGGTAAATTTTAGTAAAAATTCATTTCTCGTAGATGTAGAAATTAAATCATTTAGAAAAAAACAAGATGAGCACCTAAATAAGCAGGAGTCGATCCATACAAAGTTTGATAGGTCAAAGTTGATACATTAAATTGAAATCTTGCCTCCAACGGTAACCAATGCAAATGGAATAACAAAGGAGTAATATGATCATATCTGCTGCAAAAATAACTCTTGCTGCTGCATTCTGTACTTGTAATTTAGACTTCAGCAACTTTGTGCAACCAGTATCAATAGTTCAGTTTTGAAAGTATCAAAATCTGAACCAACAATCTAAAAACACACAAATCAAAAAGTTTCTGTATAATTCTTAATTTCTTTAATAACAGAAAATAATCTCTTACCACCTTATGAACCTGAGTTCCTAATGATAATTGATTATCCACCTCAATTCCCAGAATTTTGGAAGAGACATTCAGTTTTATGTGAAAATTATTAACTTGTAACACTCAGAGGGTAATGGTGGACCTGCCCATAAACCGTTTTTTCTCTTTATTAAGCTTCAATTTATATGCGGAAACCCATAAATTAACTAAGTATAAGCAACCACAAAGAGTAGATTCATGTCTTATGTTGCCAGTAGTGAAAAGCAATACCATAATAATGTCATCTACATATATAATGGATTGGATCTTTGAGTTTTCCAGACTTTTTGCTAATGGTTGCATCAAGATATTAAACAGCGTAGGGGACAGTGGGCTGCCCTGAGGGACCCACAAGTAGCTCTATCTACAAAACCTCTGATCCCACAGGACCCAAGATACCAACAAATTCCAATAGACGTAGCAAAAGAGTATGATCCGTCAAATCAAAAGCACTACTTAAATCAAACTGCACTATAAGGGAAGTTTGTACTAAACGTAACATCTTCTGAGCTATAGTAAGTACTGAAATAAGGATGTTTTCCATGCTAAAACCCTTCTGAAAGCCAGACTGTGACTGGTGCAATATTTGAAATTTCTCCAACTATAATTAACCAGTTGTTCCGTGGCCCAACCCTCCATCAGTTTAACCAGTTTCTGTACATCTCCCTTTGGGTTTTTCAAAATAGGAGTAAACACTATCTCAGACTTTGATACTGGAAAGCAATCAGCCTCAAGTTGTAAATTAAGCCAATCTGTTAATAAATTCACAAATAGTAAACTAGGTGATTTTAACAAATAAGCAGGCTGTATATCCAGTGAACATTGAAAACTAGCATATTTCTTCAGGTTTCTTAAGGTTTCATTTGGTGTAATAAATTTAAAAACATCTGAAACCCTATCTGCTGGAATTTCAGAGGGCTCAATAAAAAGATATTCATAAATATCCCCCTTTCCACTCAGTGAATCTCTAATTTTATCTACCTTGGCCTTAAATTAAAGTGACAACGTGGATGCAAAAGAGGCATCATAAATCTCCATACTGTCCATAACAGATGTAAGTAAATGTGTACAAGGTTGAAAAGCTTGGTTGAATTGGTTTTGAGAAATAATATTTTAGTTGCGATCAGAAACTGTTTATATACCCCAATCTTTGATCTCCAAAGTATTTTATTTTCCATTGTAGGATTTTTCTTCCAACGCTTTCACAACCTCCTACATTCCTTTTTTTAACAAAAGTAATTCCTTAGCAAACTATTTATCAGATTTTCTAACAGTCTTACTCTTCACTTTCAAAGGGGCCATCTCATCAAGCTTGGAAGATTGTTCCTAGTCCTCAATCCATACCTTACTCTTAACATCATCATACAATAAAACGTTGTCCACTTTTTTCCAGAATTCCAATGAATCAATTTTACCTCTAGAGCTAATCCTCTGTTTAAAATGTACATTAGGCAATGGCTTATAGTCTTTCCAGTTTAAAGTTAGGTCAAAGAGGTAATGATCCAGACCAGGGAACCCGGTCACACAAATTGTTTGAACATGAATAAGCCACTAAATCTAGTATATGACTCTTTTTATGAGAACATCTTGCACCTGCACAAGTGAATCCTAAAGATGACAGGAAATCAAATAGGTCTGATAACCTTAGAATCTGATGTTTGTTCTAAAGGCAAAAAAACATAGTAAAAAAAATTTTTGGTATATTAAAAGTAGGAAGCCAGCAAAAGAATCGGTTGGGCCGCTGGATGACCAAGGGGTAAAAGGGGCGATCAAGGAAGACAATGACGTAGCGGAGAGATTGAATGAATTCTTTGCTTCGGTCTTCACTGAGGAAGATTTGGGTGGGATACTGGTGTCCGAAATGGTATTTCAAGCGGACAAGTCGGAGAAACTTACTGACTTCACAGTAAACCTGGAGGACATAATGGGGCAGTTCAGCAAACTGAACAGTAGCAAATCTCCTGGACTGGATGGTATTCATCCTAGAGTACTGATAGAACTGAAAAATGAGCTTGCAAAGCTACTGCTAGTGATATGTAATTTATCCTTAAAATCGAGCGTGGTACCGGAAGATTGGCGGGTGGCCAATGTAACGCCGATTTTTAAAAAAGGTTCCAGGGGAGATCTGTGAAATTATAGACCGGTGAGTCTGACGTCAATGCCGGGGAAAATGGTAGAGGCTATTATTAAAAACAAAATTACAGAGCCCATCCAAGGACATGGATTACTGAGACCAAGTCAGCACGGCTTTTGTGTGGGGAAATCTTGCCTGACCAATTTACTTCAATTCTTTGAAGGAGTAAACAAACATGTGGACAAAGGGGAGCCAGTTGATATTGTGTATCTGGATTTTCAAAAGGCGTTTGACAAGGTACCTCATGAAAGGCTACAGAGGAAATTGGAGGGTCATTGAATAGGAGGAAATGTCCTATTGTGGATTAAAAACTGGTTGAAGGATAGGAAACAGAGAGTGGGGTTAAATGGGCAGTATTCACAATGGAGAAGGGTAGTTAGTGGGGTTCCTCAGGGGTCTGTGCTAGGATCGCTGCTTTTTAATATATTTATAAATGATTTAGAGATGGGAGTAACTAGCGAGGTAATTAAATTTGCCGATGACACAAAGTTATTCAAAGTAGTTAAATCGCGGGAGGATTGTGAAAAATTACAGAAGGACCTTACGAGACTGGGAGGCTAAATGGCAGATGACGTTTAATGTGAGCAAGTGCAAGGTGATGCCTGTGGGGAAAAAAGAACCCGAATTATAGCTACGTCATGCAAGGTTCCACTTTAGGAGTTAACGGACCAAGAAAGGGATCTGGGTGTCGTCGTCGATAATACACTGAAACCTTCTGCTCAGTGTGCAGCTGTGGCTAGGAAACCGAATAGAATGTTGGGTATTATTAGGAAAGGTATGGGAAACAGGTGTGAGGATGTCATAATGCCGTTATATCGCTCCATGGTGCAACCGCACCTTGAGTATTGTGTTCAATTCTGGTCGCCGCATCTCAAGAAAGATATAGCAGAATTGGAAAAGGTGCAGCGAAGGGCGAGTAAAATGATAGCGGGATGGGGCGACTTCCCTATGAAGAAAGACTAAGGAGGTCAGGGCTTTTCAGCTTGGAGAAGAGACAGCTGAGGGGAGACATGATAGAGGTATATAAAATAATGAGTGGAACGGGTGGATGTGAAGTGTCCACGCTTTCCAAAAATACTAGGACTAGGGGGCATGCGATGAAACAGCGTAGTAAATTTAAAACAAATCGGAGAAAAATTTTCTTCACCCAACACGTAATTAAAATCTGGAATTTGTTGCCGGAGAATGTGGTGAAGGCAGTTAGCTTGACAGAGTTTTAAAAGGGTTAGACGGTTTCCTAAAGGACATAAACCACTACTAAATGGACTTGGGAAAAATCCACAATTCCAGGAATAATATGTATAGAATGTACGTTTGGGAAGCTTGCCAGGTGCCCTTGGCCTGGATTGGCTGCTGTCGTGGACAAGATGCTGGGCTCGATGGACCCTTGGTCTTTTCCCAGTGTGGCATTACTTATGTACTTATGTCTCCTACCAACAAATTATTCTCATATCCCAATGTGTTTTTACTAAGAAAATCCATAAAGTTATTTCTTGCTAACCTCCACTTCCCAGAGGGACAATAAAAAAAACAGTAACACATTTCAAATCCTTGAAAGAATCATCAGAAACTATACATGACAAAATCTCCAAATATTGAGAACTCTAACTATCAAGAATTTTAAGCTTAAAAAAAGCATTTGTATAATAGCAATACCTCCCCCTCGTTTATCCTGTCTATGGACATGAATATTCTTATAGTCTTGAGGACATAATTCCTGCAATCTAGGATCTTACTGCAAGGATAGCCATGTTTCAGTAATAATTAAGAAGCCTGATTGATTCAGTTCTAAAAGAAATTGTGCGTAACATCCACAAAGCCCGGTGTGGAAACACTGCCCAGCATACTATTTCTGTAAGAGCTTAAGGCAGTGCTCCTAGTGCATATGAGTGGGTGCTTTCTGCCTAACTCAGAAGTGGAGGACCAACAGCCTTTTCTCACATTTTCTTTGCAGTCTCTTCAGCGCATTCTTGTCTTTTTTTTCGTGCCTTCCCTCGTGGGTTGTTTTATGTTCTCTTCAGTATTTTCTCTTTTTTTCGAGTGTCCTTCCTATTATTTCTCCCTAGTGTGATTTGGCTTGCTTTAAAGTTTTCTTTATTTTTTCAGCTCCCAGGGCCTTCATAGTCATGAGCATCGGCTGGATAGCATTGTCTTTTATCGGGTGAGCTGTGCCCCTTGTTTTCCTCATGATTGAGTCATTTGGTTTTGCTTCAGCCATATTCCCTTCCATGTCACCTGAAGTTCCCAGTGCAGTTGGACCATCTCTGGGGCTGACACTCATTTCTGGTGTATCTAGTGTTTGGGACTAGACCACAACCGTCTAAACTGTGTTCTTTGTTTGCATATGCAGAAAATAACCCAGAAATCCAGAGAAGATTTGTGGATCCAGGTCCACATCATTGACATCAACATCGGTATGGCCTTGACAGCTATGGTTCCTGTGGCTACTAGACCTGTATCTGACACTGGAAGTGGCTGAGTATTGAGTTGGGTCCTCCACCTGCCTTGGTGCCGGCCACGACCTCCAGGACCAGTCAGCATTGCACCCAACATTGAGGAGATGTGTGGATTTAACATTGTGCTTCTTGGATTTTGCACCGAGCGAAATCCCAAGAAGCACAAGCACGGTCCCCCTTGACACATAGTATTGGGAGCTCCAGGGCATCAAGGCATCAGTACCTGAGAAGTGTCGGTGTTGGGAAGAGCGTTCCCCCTCTATTGAAGAAATGTCTTCATGCCGGTCTCCCAAGTAGCTGGGATCTAGTTTCCAACATAGCATGACAACTGTGCAGGCTGTCTCTGAACCGGTGGCTCAGCCTTTACCAATGTCTGCCTTCTATGAATGAATGGATCCGGGCCATGCTCCAGGAGTACTTGGCGGGGCTTCTTCAGATGCAGAGTCCATCGGCACTTGAAGCTCTTGCACCAGCCATGACTCTACCTCTGCCTGCCTCACAGGACCCCCAGCCTGTGGCTTGGTCACCAATGCGGGTGCCACATGGGGCATCAGCGTTGACACCTGCCCATGTAAGTAGCACCTCAACATCTGTGGAGGAAGCTTCACCAGAGTCTAGGGAAGAACATGCATCTTGACGCCATTCTTGGCATGGACATGGTTCCTCTCGTCCAAGGTAGGCACAGACTCAGCCCTCCCATGTGGAGTATTTTGCTGATTCCGATTTAGACTTCATGGGAGTCTGATATTTATCCAAGGTACTTTTCGGAGGAGGAGTACTATGGAATTCCATCAGACCCCTCCCTTCCTGAGGAGAGGCATAAGTCCTCCATCTGAGAGTCTATCCTTCCCTCATTTTGTTAAGGAAATGGCAGCCGCCATCCCTATTAAATTACACATGGAGGATGATTGATTCCAGGGCTGGGATGTTCAAGGTTCTGGACTACAACTTTCCTCCTAAAGAGGCTGTGATGGTCCCTCTTCACAAGATCCTATGCCATGTTCAGGTGAAGGAACTGGAAGTCCCCTCTGTCTGTCCCAGTCATGCCCAAGAAGATTGATGCCGTGTACCGGATTCAGAGTGCACCTGGTTTTGATAGGCCACAGTTGCCTCATCATTTCTTGGTTGAATCCATGCGCAAACAAGCCACAAGTTTAGAGACTTTGCCTAGGCTCCCCCAGGCACAGAAGCCTTGGACCCTGACTCATTTTGGTTGTAAGATGTTTCGGGCCTCAGGGCTCACCTTCCATAGTGCCTCAAAGTTTTAAAGTGACAGTGCACTATGGAAGTGTCAGCACCGGACTCCATGGATTGTGTCATCTACATTTGAGAATATATGCCTGCTGTCCTCGGAGAACACTTGCTATAGGTTAAGTAACTTTGCTTTGATGTCAGAAAAGTAGAAAAAATAGGGAATGCAGACATACAGAAAACACTGTTTTCTGCAATAAAATAGACTATAAGAGAATGTAGAAATGAGGGGAAGATATTTGCAGAATCCACTGTCTGGGATGAACTATGAGTTTATGATGCATTATGAAAATATTTACCTTTTATTAAGTGTATATTAGTATGCTCTGTGTATTTAGTTAGTAATACATTAACATCAGAATAAAAAAGTAATTAAAGATAAATATGATTGGAAGAATGCTACACAGTAGAAAGAAAGGAGGTGATCAGAGACAGGCTGTCCAAATAGCAGCCTTGGACCATCTGAGTTGAAATGCATTCGTTCTCTTCCTCTTCCTCTGTTCTTTGGTATATTACATAGCAGTGGAGGAAACAAGATGTCGTCACTGCTTCAAGCTAAGAATAGCTGGATTTTCAGTGACGGTGACGGTGGTCACATTAATTTAAATATTGAAAAAAAAAAGGCAGCAAAGGTGGAAATGGGACTGTACCAAATAACCAAGGCAAACCATGGGTAAAAGATGTCCAAAAGTTTATTTGCCAATGGTAAATCTGACCCAAAGAAAAGATCTGACACTGGCCATGTTTCAGCTTAAGAGCCTTCCTCAGGGGTCTACAACATTAAAATATATACACACACACAGCATAATACATAAAGATATATAATGACCATATATACGACAACCCCCACATAGACATAAAAAGTATAGATAATCTGAAACACATGCCAAATCCTTTCAAATCAGTAAACTTAAAGAAATGTGTAAACATGTAGAGCAAACACACTTCTGAAGTGATATCACTGGAATAAAAAATAAATAAATATCCACATACAGATATTGAAACAGATTACCTCAATGTATTTAATAAATACATTTTCAGGGCACTGTGCGCTATGAAATCCATATACCACCAGAGAAAAGGGAGATCTTAACTGAGTCATTAAGTCCTTTTGTGACTAAGGATTGTTTATTATATTGTCATCTTGCGCATGGAGTCTATTTGTGGGTCAATAATGGGATTATGCTACACACGGTAAGTCTATGACTGATGTGAAATACTAATAAAATAAAAGAATACTAATAAAATAGAAGATATAATGAACGTATCAAAAGGTATGATATAGTCATAGCGAAAGCTATGACGTATCACCCATTTATGAAGGAATATACATATGAAGCCAAAGTAAAGATAAAAATAAAAACGGCAGTGATATAATTAAATAATATAGAAACACTGTTATAGAAAAAATTATAAAAGGCACCTCCACTAGCGTGTTATGGATTTCATAACACACCACACAATAGAAACTTTATTAAATACATTGAGGTAATCAGTTTCAATATCTGTATGTGGATATTTATGTATTTATTATTCCAGTGATGTGATTTGTCCTACATGTTTACACGTTCTGTGAATTTTTCTGATTTGAAAGGATTTGGTATGTGTTTCAGATTATCTGTACTTTTTATGTCTATGCGAAGTTGTCATACATATGGTCATTTTGTATATACAGTGCAATCCACTTAAGTGCAAGGGTCTGGGACCAAAGAAATACATGCAGTTAACTGGAGCGTACACTTAACCGATGTGACCCAAAGAAGCTTGACATCTGATAAACATATGTACAGTACTGTTTATTATACGTACAGTATACAGTCTCCATTAACTGACGTTAGGCTTACTTGAAATAATCAGCGATAGTCCTCTATTGTCTGTGAGTTCCATTGACTACATCAGCCAGATGGTAAAAACTGTCATAGCACTGACATCCAGTGGCCTCCAGATAGGCCCGCATGGTGTTGATTGCCCCGCGCTCTTGCAAAAGTGACAGGAGGTTGTTGAATTTTGTCAGCATGTGCCTCGCTGCTTATTTCATCATGTTTCATCATCAGCCATTGCCTGCATGTAGGCGCATATCTCAACATCTGTCGTCAGCTGTTTGTAGATCGTAATCAGCAGCTACGTAGTGATGAAACTCCTCTTCAGTAACACCGACTGGGATGTCAATAGCCTGTTCATCTGACGCATTTGCAACAGCTGCATCTGTTTCATCCCTCTCCACATCCTTAACAATGCTTGCCCGCTTGTAGCAGTTCACAATGGTTGCCTTTGTAACACGATTCCAGGCGTCTTTCTGCATATGTAGGCAATCCAACAGTGATAGATTACGAGCCAGTTCAACAGCACGTTTATTCTTGCCAGCCTGGTCATCCATAACGGTCATCAGACGATGTAGCACAAGAGCCCGATAATGTTGTTTGAAATTGGCTATTATGCCCTGATCCATAAGTTGAATCATAGAGGTAGTGTTTGGTTGCAGGAAGACCACCTTTGATGTTAGACAGCCTGACATCACTGTGTGCAGCACAATTATCACAAAGCAACAAAATCTGATGCTTTTGTGCCCGCATTCTAGTGTCTAACTTCTTTAGCCACTGCTTCCAAATTTCCCCAGTCATCCATGAATTTGCGTTAGCCTCGTATAACAAAGGGAGTTGCTTAACATTCTTGAAGCAATGGGGCTGTTTGCTCTTTCAGTGACGAGTGGTTCCAACTTCTCACTCCCATCCATATTGCAGCAAAGGAGGATTGTCAGTCGGTCCTTCGACGTTTCACTTCCTGTAGTTTTGGCTTGTTTGAATGCAAGTGTTCCATCAGGAATCGCTCGCCAGTAGAGGCTGTTTTCGTCAGCATTGAAAATATCACGAGGTGCAAACTCGTTCAAGATGGTAGGAAGAACTGAAACAACCCAATTTTCAGCACCAAAGTCATCAGCGTCTTGTTTCTCACCATGCTGTTTCTTTAATTTTATGTTCCTCTCCTTCCATCTTTCCAACCATCCAACAGTGGCTTTGAATTCAGTTAGTCCAAGACTTTCAGCTAGCTGATTAGTTTTCTACATAAGCAGTGGACCACTGATAGAAAACTGTCTGTTCCTGACTTGAGAAAACCACTGAAGAAGAGCATCTTCTACCTCCTCAGCTTTTCCCGCCTGTTTTCGTTTCCGTTGTGGATTTGTATTGTTTTGCCAGTCTTCCAGAAGCTGATCTTTCTGCTTCAAGATACGTGAAATTTGACTGGGATTGATACCATATTCTTTAGCAATAGATACTTGACTTTGTTTGTTTTCTAATTTTTTAAAGAACTATTCGTTCAGCCAGTGTTAGTCTTACAGTTGCGCGATGACGACGATGACTCCAGTGTACACTCGTAACAGCTTTCTTTCGCTTCTTCTGCCTGCGGCAGTTAACCACCGAGATTTAAAATTTACTGCCCCTTTGTCACATGCCAATCGGCTTCCATATTCTGTGCTTGCGCTTATGCAGAGTCTTTCTTGCAGAGGAGCGGTCTTAAATCATGCATATAAGCAAATCTTGCACTTATCAGTGGTGCGCTAAACCGAAGTTTGTCCCCATAGAAATTGATGGCACCAAAAATGGGACCGGAATACGGCATGTGGTTAAACAGTGCATGTGCTTATCCGACGTGCACTTAAATGGAGTGCACTGTATTTCCTTTTATAACTGTTTTATATAACTTTATTATGCTTATATTTATGTGTGTGTGTTAGACCCCTGAGCGCTGAAACATGGCCAGTGTCTGGTCTTTTCTTTGGGTCAGATTTACCATTGGCAAATAAACCTTTGGACACCTTTTACCCGTGGCTTACCTTTATTTGGTACAGTCCCACTTCCACCTTTGCTGCTTTTTTGTCTTTCCCTATGGAAGGCTTGTGGACCCTTTTTGCTCCCTTTTAATTTAAATATTGGTCATATTCAGTATTGCTATACTAAATATACAGGTATGCAGTGACCACTTGTATTTAGTTTAGTCCTGCTGTTAAGGCAGCCCTAAACGAACTGTATAGTTTGGGCAGCAACTGAAAATTGGCACTTGCTGATAAGTGCTTCTCCATCATTCCTTTGCTCCTCCACTATATTATGGATAGGAGTGGAGCTATAAGATGGATTTTCAGCTTATCTGGATAGCACCTGTAAAATGTCAGTATCCAGATAAGTGTTGCTTTTCTTCATCCTTCCATGATGTGGATTTTCAGCTCGCTACTATCCATACCCAACAGTGGTCCAAGCTCAGTTTACAACTGCTGCCTCTGTCATTTCTTAAATTATAGGGAAGTTACCATCTACAATCTATAACACTTGCTTTTTTTTCTACATATAGACTGATCTTGTTGCACTGGAGGCAGGCCTCTTCACCAGCCATTCAGGAAGGCTTTAAACTGCAGTAATGAAAATGTTCAAAGAATGCTATGTAAATCCTTGAAATCCTGGATGTCATTGAGGAATTGTGGGGCGGAGACTGGGAAGGGTTTGTTTGGTTACATTCATGTAGTGTGGCTAGCTCAGGATATGAGGTGGTGTAAATATGGGGTGTGCTTAAAACTTGTTGTAGGTGGCTGCACTCATTTTTTGAAATTGGATGGGTGTGGTCAAGACTACAATATGATTTAGTGTTATTTTTGTTGGGATTGATGTACTGGTGAATGGTCCTAGTGTAGACTGAATAATTATAGTATCACAAAAGTTTAAAATGTCTTTTCATGATACACCATATATTTCTGAATGCTATTTTAAACCAAGCAAAGATTTTGGATAATACTGTTCATAGATGTATCATTTATTAAGAAATCAAAGTAGCTTAGCACATTAACACAAACTTAGTTTTGTTGTTTTTATGATATTCATTCATTCATTGTCTGATTTTTAGGTATTATGCCCTGACAAGTGCAGCCAGTATGTGGTCGTATAAATAGCGTAGGTTAGCCATTTTGAGGAAGTTAAAATACAGCTCAGTTGATCACGTGGAAACCCATAATAAATTTTCCTTTGATGTATTCTGAATATTATTACTGTATAACATCTGATAGTGCATATTATTGGCAAGGCATTACTAGTGAAAACTGTTAAGAGCCCCAATGCTTGTTCTATATAGATGATCTGTATTATAGCAGCTTATGTGTAATTTGATATGTAATTATTTTGTGTTTTTTTGTTGTTTTTTTTGTGGGGGGAGGTAGGAAAGAGAACTTCTGTGCTGAAGAAGAGATGTTTCATAATCCAACAGATAACATCAAACTGCTAATCAGATGTGGACGATGCCAGATCACAACACCCACTTTTGCTGATATGAAACTACATTTATTGTATGTCCATGGGCAGAACATACAGGGAAGTGTAAATGAAGCCAATCTTCAGAATAGTAGAGGGTCTCAAGAGGAACTCGTCAAACATGTAACCCATTGCTGGAAACAGCTGAATGAGAGACGACATTTGTTTATGTGTGGTAGCTGTGAGGATGAGTTTTATTCTATTTCAAAGCTGAGGAAGCACCTATATCTCTGTCATCAGAATAATAGTGGCATGTTTCCGGAGAGCAAGGCCACACAGTCAGGAAACCAGATTCCAGTAACGGAACTACAGAATGGCAGTCTTGCCATACAAAAAGAGGAAGTTCAGTTCAAGTGTAAATCTGGCTTCAGTTGTGTCTTGTGTAAACAGATACTTTCAAACAGAAGAGAGCTGTTACTTCACTGGCAAAAACAGCATAACTGTGAAGACCCTTCTTTCCTTTGGACTGTTTTTAGTTTATTTTTTAAGCAAAATAATTGAATGTAAGAATAACAACTGTCAATCTATTACACCTGAATATATTTTTGTTAGAGTACAGTGCTTGTTAGTATTTTATGTGAGAGAAAATTCAGCCTGTAAAATTGAAATGCTGCTGATTCTTTTATTGATGAATAGCACTGCTTGTATGTACAACTGAGGTTTCATTTTCAGAAAAGCAGAAGCTTTTGCTCACCCTCAGATGATCTCATGTATTGTCGTTACATCATTACCATGTTTATAGGTATAAAACTTGGGGCCCTGTTTACTAAGCTGCGCTAAGGGTGCTCTAAACGCTAAACATACTCGTATATTCCTATGGGTGTGTCTAGTGTTTAGCGCATGCTAAAAACACTAGTGTACCTTAGTAAACATGGCCCTTAATCATCTGGAAATATATCTGAAAACATTTATTTGCAGCCTCTTTATATATGATCACAAAACCTGTTGAAAAAAATGTACAAATTTATTTTCCTACTTAACAGTAATTAGAAACTTGTATAATAATGAATTGGCAAAGATGGGAGCAAATATTCTCCATTTATGAAGAACATGAGCAGTGACAATGTGTCTCTGTCCCTCAAGAATGCTATCATCTTTGATTGTAAAAGATAACTTTCAGTTTCAATCAGATGACTAGTTGAACATTTAACATTATTTTGGCTATAGTGAAGTAGCTATTGCAGTAATGATTTTTCTGAAAATGTGAGAACTAGTTAGTTTGCAACACCACAAGTCAGAACACATTTTTTAGATACTAATGATCTTTGGTCATTACGACACCTGAGACATTTTGGTGCTCATTTTCAAAGCAGATGGACGTTTTAAAATGCCTTTAAAAATATGCTAGAAATGGCCAAAGCCTGATTTTGGAAAGTCAGAATGTGGACGTTTCACGCTGAAGTTTGTCCAAATAGCAAAGGGGTGTATTGTGGGTGCAGGACTAGGGAGGGCCCAAAAGTAGGATGTCTAACAGGGATTTTCATATGGGAGGTAACGTCTATGTCTTTAAAAAAAAAAAAAAAAAAAAAGATATTTTTATCTAGACCTATTTCATTCATGTCCAAGTTTCAAAATGTTGCTATAATTGAGCAGCTGACCACTGGATGGAATAAGGCTTGACCCCTTCTTAATCGCCCAGTGGTTGCTGTCCCCTTCCCTCTCCCCTGAAAGTGAAACTGGAAAGGAAAGCCAGGCTCTGTCAGCTGCAGCTATTATGTCCATTTTGAAAAAAACTTTTTTTTTTTTTTTTTAATCTGAGCCTTCCAGAACCAGAAAAATACCTACTGTACCTAAATATAGAATACCTGCACACCTAAAGGCTATTCATTAATATTTTTTAGGTCCTGGAGGGATCATCAGATTTACAAAAAAAGTTATAGTGGGGTTTGGACCTGTCCCTTGGTTTACAGTCCATTGCACTAACCACTAGGCTACTTGTCTGATCTGCAGGGACATCTGTGTGGCCATATTTTTGAAAATGATGCTAATAAGACATTCATGTCCCTGTTTTTTTTTTCTTGTTCAAAGTTGGATGTTTCACTTTGGAAAATGTCTATTCATTTTTGATGTTTTAAGTGCAAATGTCCATCTAACAGCCATAATTGAACAGGAACTCTAGGCTTTTTTTCCTGTTTGAGTATGGCTGTGAGATGGCCGGTTTTTGGATGTTGTGAGCAGGATGGGGGTTTTTTGTTGGACTTAGCCGTTTTTTGTTTTTTAATGGCCCTCCACATTTTTGCCCCTATGCCCAACAGTAAGCTAAGCATTTCCTCTAACATAAGGCATTTACTGATTGTTTTTTCAAGACACATGTGCTTAGGAAGTTGATATTTGTATATAAGAAAAGTTCTTAATGCCTCAATTTAAAATAAAATGCAAATTTTAAATATATAGCAACAAATTAGATATACTTGGGACATTTTTAAAAACGATTGGTTGTAATAACAAACGTGAAAGCAGTTTATATTATGTATAAATTATATATGCCTATGTTATTTCCCCATAGTTTTACATAGATGGATCTTAATATATACAGATTTTCTGTCATTTTGCATTTTTATAGTTTGGTTTAATAACAATTTCCAGGAAAGTTAGTTTAAAATAGTAGCTGATGGCAGATAAAGGTAGAAATAGCCCATCTAGTCTCCCCTGTAAGTTTAAAGGTTGTAACTTTCATTCCATGCGGGTGTCATGGCTTGGAAGTACAAAAAAAAAATCATATTTATACTGCTCTTGTGAGCTGAAATAATCAATTCATGGTTTTCATCTTCTTTAGAGATCCTGACCCCTTCCTTTTTGCCTGCCAGTAGTGTTTAAAAATGGAAGGATCCATTCATTTACTATGGTTGTTAAAGTGCATTGCTAGTAAATAAGCTGTATTGGATATTGGTGAAAACAATGTTAAAATCTACGTATTAATGCACAATAATAACAGTAATGGGTGGATTTTACTTAAGTTAGTAAATCAGCCTGTGAAGAGTGGTCTTTAGTGATCTAAGGTTACTGTTATTTATTGAGGGCTGGATTCAGTAAATGGTGCTGAAAATTAGGCTCTGGCAAAAATTCATGCTCCGTGCAATTCTATAAAGAATGCTCTGGGCTGAATGTGTATTCTCACACTCAACTTTGATTGTGAGGACTTAAACCAACTGCAGCTTGGTGTAAATACTGGCTTGCAACTTGGGTGTACCGTCCCCAAATTCTATAACACTGCATGTAATTCTTAGGAATGGCCCTGACTTGTCCATGTTCCTCCCATAGCCATTCTCCCTTTTGGGTTATGCACAAGAAGGATTTGGGTGTGCAGTGAGAATAGCACACAGCTGCATCCTTGTGCAAATCCAAATTAGAGCCAATTAAGATCAATAATTGATTAACATTGGCTTGTTAACTAATTTTATTTGCTTGTGGGTCTAAGGCTCAAGCTCAAGCTTACGTTTGGGCACCATGTATAGAATCCAGGGTCTAGGTTCCCACTTTTCCATCAGACGTAAAAAAAACAATTTATGCTCACGGTGCTATCAGGTTCTTCTCTTAACTAATATTTACTGGAGATTATATAGCATACAATCTGCAACAGCCATTGTTCATCCTACAGCAATTGATCACAACCTCATCGCCAAATTACAGAGATTAGTAACAGAACCAATCCTCCATCAGGCGCATCAACTCGGTCTCCAACAGGAACAAGGCAAGAAGTACCAAACAATAACTATCCTCCCATGCCTCCCCACCTCTGAAACAGCAACTAAAAACCAAGAACTATGTCCTCATGTGGATCTCCAGGACCACAAAGTACTACCCCCTGAGTAAACCCCTCAGCACTGCTGAGCAGGCCACAACCCAAACCCCCATGTCACTCAACCACCCAGGATCTTTCATACTGCAGGAGGTCTTATCAGATCATCTCATCTCTGCACATACTCATACCCAGTACTCAAGTGAGGGTAACGGGGGATCTTTTCACTTCCTGGCCAGAGCCATCTTACCAGCCAGCACTAATATAGAAACCATTCTGCCCAGATCTGAAGGCAGGGCCTCATTCTTCCAAACATCCAGTAGACAGCCAGGGACCCTCTCCAATCAATTCCCATCCATCCACTAATGTAATCCCAGAGTTCATTCCAAAACATCTGTACTTAGGTACAGGTTCACCACATATGCTCATAATCCCCCATTGCTCCGCATAGTCTTCAGCAAAAAGCATCCTCTCCTGAAGCAAGCTGAAGGTGGGCTTGTGTAACTGGTGTCCACTACAGACAATTCAGGAGCTGGATTTGCATCTGCTTATAGGCTGTAACTACAGAAGATCTGTGCATGTACAAATAGGCTTGCAACTCAAAGCCATCCCCCTTAGGACCCCCCAGCCAGTGCTCCCATGCCGCTACTTGGTCTCCGCCTGTCGTATCCAGTAGCTCCTCCAGTGCTCTGTATACTCTAGAGAGGATTTTGCCACCCCATCCCCAAATAAAACTGTTTCAAGGGGCAAAACTTTTTGATGCAAATTATTCTTCGCATCTACACCCTGCAACTAATCTGTCAATTGAAAATACTGAAAAAATGGGATCCTATTAGCTGTCAAATCCTGTAGTTGCTGGAGAGAAGTGGCCTTCCTCAAAGAGACCCACATAACGGGTGAATCCTATATCCTGAAGTCTAGCAACACCTTACAGTACGAGGTAGACTATGGACAGTAATACCACAGCATGCTATATGGGTAAAGAGACCCACTTAGCCCCCAGTGTCATTCTCTGCCACTGCTGTAGCATTGGATCCAGAAAAGGATGAGCAGTCCTCCAAATGCTTCAGAAGTATCCAGTCTCATACCTGCCACTGCAGCCTCAAAGATCGACAATGGCTTGAGGATGTGGTTTTCCATCCGAACCTAATGCACATGCTGGGGCAATCGTAAAATTTTTGTAAAGCTTTCAAAACAGCAGCCCTGTAATAGTACCTCATATCAGGCAGCTCCCCCCTCCCTGAGTCTTAGTGCGAGCCAATCACTGTCAGCTAATTTTGGCTCTTTTACCATTCCAAAGGAAGGAGGTGAGTATGCATTCCAAAAGGTAAAAAAGTTTGTTTGGTACAGTGATAGAAAGCTGAGTAAACAAAAACAGTCTAGGAAGGACAAAGTAAGATGGCTGCAATCATCCAGTTCCTTTTTAATATTATCCAATCGAGGGAGATAACTTTTTCTGTAAAGATCAGCCACCTTCCCTAAGATACGTATACCTAACTAACCCCCTGTGAAGCCCGATGTACAGAAAATGCTTCATGCTTGTTTTCCCGTCACAGTGGCTAGCCCGCCCTTTGGGGTGGAGCGGGCACATCAAGAGCTGTGGCCCAGGCCTGACCCAATTATGCCGCCCAGAGCCCCAAACCAATGGCTGTCCCTGAGAGACAGCGCCCGGGACCCACATTAGTAGGAATAATGAACCAGCCTCCCTCCCCTCACAAAGCAACCCTCCACAACTCCCCCTTAACCCCCAAAGAAACTCCCCGGCCCCCACCCCTCATCCCACATCATATGCACCTGAGAATCCCCCCATTACAGCCAAAGTGCCCCATTCATACCCTGCTCCTCCTCCTCTGCCACATAGCACTCTCCCTCCCCCTACAGAACCCAATCACCCTCACACACACACCTGAATACAAATAATACTTGACATCAAGTCCAACCTCCATCCTCAACACTGCCACTCCCTCCTATGACCCCTCTGCAACAATAGGCCAGTCCCAGTCCAGCTACAGTCCTGCCATAAACATATGCAGTCACCAATGCCACGCCATCCACCCCTGGCAATCCAGAATCAGGATTAAGTCCACTGCTCTCTGAGCTGTCACTATCGTCAGCCAGCTCCAGGCCAGAAACAATAGAATCATTTGCCACAAAGGCAGAGGGCACTGGCTGCACTTCCCTCACACCAGCCAGCCCGCTACCAGAACCTGCCATGTCATGCTGAACATGCCTCTGCTTTCCGGATCCCAACTGGCGACGCTAAGACATCTTACTGTCTCAGCTGTGCCCTGTGAGCCTTGGAGTGGAGCGCTTTAATACAGGCCTTAGCCTCTTTCAGATTATTAAGAAAGGTCCACTTGCCCCTGCGGGTAACCAGTAGAAGCCGGGAACTACATCCTGACCTGGAACCCCTTCTACAGCTCCTTTTTGAAAGGCCATAGTTCTTTGCAACAGCGCACAGTAAGACTAAGATCTGGAAATATACGTAGCTCTATATTTTCATATTTACAGCTCTTGTCCTGCCTGGCCGCCTTCAGCACCAATTCAGTTTCCTGAAAGTGGAGCAATTTAACAATTAGGGCTCTGGGTGGCATAAACGGGTCAGGCCTGGGCCACAGCTCCCAATGTGCCCTCTCCATCTCAAAGGACAGGCTGGCCACTGTGGCTGGAAAACAAGCATGAAGCATTTTCTATGCATAGGCCACTACATTAGGGCTCTTGTAGCCCTCCAGTAGACCCAGTATGCGCAGGTTGAATCTCCGACTTAATTCTCTTCAAGCTTATCACTCAGCTCCTCCAACCGCTGGTGTATGTGCTTCCTGTCCTGCTGCTTCCCCAGCCCACTCCTCCTCCAGCTCCATAACTTTAGATTCCGCATTGTCCAAACAGGCAGAAAAGGTCTCCATTTTCTCTTTCAGCCTCGCAATTACAACATCTCAATCTCGGTTTTAGCCTCTCTGAATTCTTTAAAAAGCTGTGCATACATAGTGTTGTGGTCCCTGCTCACAAGAAAGGAGACAGGCTGAGCAAGCGGCGAAGAGCCAGATCCAGGGGAACTAACGCCACCGCCATCTGCACCGTCTTTAGCCTGCCTGGCCAGCTGGCTTGGCAGCATACAGATCTCTAATCGACGGACCTGTTTTGGGTTTAATTTCCTTCGTCATGACTGCTGTATGGCAGAGTAAACATGCGGTATCCAAACTTGTTCCACCTTGGTCACAAAATGCTTGGAAGACACTGGCAAGCTGTGGGGGAAAGCCACAGAGCCAAGCTAATCACGTCTGGACACCATGGCTGGTCGCCGGAAGTCCACTATCAGTTTCTTTGAAGTTGCTCTGGACATTCAGACTTCTGTGCGATATGCTGCAGCCTTCATTTTAAACAGTGCTTGCTCTTAAATATTTTTTTTCTTTTTTTGGGGGGGGGGGGGGGCTTAAGAAATAGAGTGGAACGTGCAGTAGTTTCTTTAGATGTCACTAGAGGGTGCAAACACTGTGACTGGAATGGTTCATGTTGTCATCACATTTGCCGGCCACACTGGTTATAAATAGACTGCGTTCTTTTTTGTCAGCACGCCAGAGTACTGATATGAAAGAAGTTTCCTGTCACCGTTTGCCACTCCAAGATGGTTAATACATGTATTGTTTGGAAGAATTTTGAAAGATTTTTTGAAGTTGTTTTCAGATTGTAAGAGAATTTCTTAAGTTAATTTGTGTTTCAGGCTGTTTATGTAAGAAGATAGAAAACTTAAAAGCTTTTTCCCTTGAGGAAGCCGTTACTGGTGAAACAGATCTATGTCGGGACTTTTGATAGTTTTTCTTCTTGTTACCAGGAATTATTTGGCTTAGTTGCAATAACTATTAAAGATATTTTGAAATATTTAGTGGATTTAAATATTTAAGGGCCCAGCACTTCTGAAGGAACTATTCTTGGATAGTCAGCAAATCCTTGTTGCAATTTGTAATGATTGTGCATAGGGTTAAAACTGGGTTGGTACATTAGCACTTTGCAGTTTAGAAGAAATCTTCTGTTGTGACCATGCTATTGAGTACCAAGTAAGTACACTTGTAAAGGCCCTATTCTAGGTATATATTTGAGTATTCAATGCCTTTATTACTTTTACAACATAAGTGCATTATTTTAATATGCCAAAATGAGCTTAGATCTTTTTTCTTGTTTTGTTTCAAAAATCAGAAGAAGGTTTTGCTGACCATTATAAAGGTTACAGAATATCCAGAGCTGCTGTTTTCTCCGATTAGTTTCATCATTGGGCCTAACTTAGTATCATACACCACAAGGAAAAACATTTTATATAATCCTCTGAGAAGCAAGTGCAGCATATCACCACCGTGGGTGAATCTTCATAAAGGTGGTTAATAAATCCCAATAAATACATAAATAAATATTCATAAAAATAGAAAAACCCTTGTTGATATCTTTTTTTGAACAATAAAAATCTCATATGGTTTGAGAGACAGTGACAATCATGCAAATCAGAGGCACCACTTCTCAGTCATGTATAATCATAGCACTTTAAAAGTTTGAAAGATTCCACAATTTCCAAGATTAAGTTCAAAGTTTTGTATCATTTTGAGCATTTATATATTGTCCTTCAATCCACAAGTAAGAGGGTTCCAGTAAGGTCTGTTTCGCAAGCTGCTTCTTCAGGGAACCTACTGTACAGTCCTAAATATGCAAAGGAACAGTCTTCCCACAACCTCAATAAAATATTTTTAACAACATTTTATTTCAACGTACTGAATTGACTAAAAATGACCTAACTCAACACAACAATATGTATTTTTTCTTTATGTGCAAGCATGGATGGATAGCTCATGTCTTCTTACTGCTCATAGCTAAACAAAGTCATACTGTTTTTAAAAATTCATCTTTAATATTGAACATATCTCCTATGCCATAGAATTTTATTGGAGCATTCTTGGTCATTCAAATACTTTACCCAGACATCTGACAGATATGCCCACCATTCTACCTTGCAATTCCAACCCATTAGAACTGCAGTTTGCCAGTTATATATCTAACATTGTTCAAGAAAGAATGGATAGCTATTTATACATTAGCTAAAGATCTCCCATCATTATAAAGCCTTCAGAAAAAGGGGGTGGTATATTCATCCTTGATACTCAAATGTATGTTGTAGAAATATCAAGGCAGTTAAATGACACATAGTAGTATCAATTAACCAAGGATCCCACTCCATGTTTGGTAAAACATGTTGAAAATGTTCTAGGTACTGCTTTAGAAACTGAAGTTATTACGAATAAAGAATTTGATTTTTTTTTTTTTTGGTTAAAGAAGTATCCTATTCCTGTTATTCCAAATATTCCTAAGTCTTCAATAGCTCCTGGTTGCCCAGTATCAGGCACTGACTCTGGTTTAGAGCAGTTATCAGATTTTGTTTTAATCAATATGTGTGTCAAAGAGTAAATCATATGTAAAGGGTATCGTTGAGATGATTAACTTTACACACTTGTGATTGGATTCCTTCAAGAATTTTAGTGGCTTCTTTGAACCTGTTCTTGTATTCTAATGCACCTCAAATTAAGAATTTTGAACATTATCCACCATCATTTAAGTCAGCAATGTTTTTGGATGCTTTTGCTGAAATACCTTTATGACACAATTATTTTTGATTTGATGAACAGTTTTATTGCCAAGTAAAATGCATTACCATGGGAGCTACAGTAGTGCCTTATGTAACTGCATTTGAAGAGCAATTTATGTATATATCAAATGCATCCAACATTATAGTTTGGAAGTGCTATTTTGATATTATTTTTATGGTTTTGCATGGCACCTCACAGTTTTTACAGTGGATGAATACATGCAACACCAATGTGCAGTTTTCTGCTGTTGTAAATTCAGTCATGCTTTCATTTTTGGATATTAGGATCATTAAGGGCCCTGTTTACTAAGTAGCACTAAGGGCATGTTTAGCTTGTGCAAACGCTAATTTGCCCAGAGGAACATATGGGCGACTCTAGCATTTAACAAACGCTAAAAACGCTAGTATGGCTTCGTAAACAGGGCCCTTAATGTTGGATCAAAATGTGTTACTTCCATATTTAGGAAAGAAATTGATAGAGCAATTAATTGTTCCTATCAAAGTCATCATCCTCATCACCACAGGGCCCTTTTTCCCGCAGCTTAGTAAAAGGACCCCAGAGACTCTCGTCATCAAGACAAGAAGAATGCACCATGTCTCCGACGTGTGCACTTCCATACTCTTATAATGCATTTGCTGTCAAACATAATTAAAACGTACTAGCATGTATTACAGCTTCATGAAGTATTAGCTTATTTCTAACAACTAAAAAGCACCATATTTTAAAGAATTCACCCTTAATACTGAGCATGTTTCCTACATCATTTCCTACATCATATAGCTTTTGATTGGAGCACTTGATCATTCAAATACTTCACCCAGCCATCTTACAGATACGCCCATTTCACAACTTTTACCCATTGGAACCATGGTTTGACAGTTATATATTCAGCATCGTTCTCTTCACCATAAAATTTGCAAAATATCACCTTCCCATTTAAAGGAAGATACATCCAGAATAACAAATTTCAAATCACTCAAATGTCTGGAGAGGTAATGTTCAACACCATCCACACTTGCACATAAAGCGAAATATATATTGTGTTGAATGTTATATTTTTAAGTCAATTTAGTATGTTGAAAGATATGTTTTGCCTTTTGGGGATTGTCCCGTGGGTTCCCTGAAGAAGCAACTTGCAAAACATGTACTGTGTTTGAAACCCTCTTACTTGTGGACTGAAGAACATTGTAAATGATCAAGGTAAGTGAGTTTTGTGATACATGTTATAATCTTAATTTTGAAAATTGTGGAATCTTTTTTGAACTTTTAGGGCCCTGTTTACTAAGCAGCGCTAAGGGCACGCTAGTGTTTTTAGTGCATTCTAAATGCTAATGACACCCATAGGAAAATGTTGGTGTCTCTAGCGTTTAGCGCTTGCTAATTACGCTAGCACGTCTTAGTAAACAGCTCCCTTTAAAATGCTATGATTATACACAGTTGAGAAATGGTGCCTTTGTATGATTGTGGCAGTTTCTCAGCCCATACAAGATTTTTATTTTAAAAAAAAGATAAAAACTGCAAGACTTTGCTAACTATAGTATTACAGTCACTCACTGAGAGGAAAAATGACTTCAGATACCCGTTACAATTTCCTTCAATTCGTGAAAAGTACCGCTCTGCTCTGCCACTGGTGTAATGAGATGTACTAACCTTTTCCGATTGCCTTAACGCTGGAAAAGCTAACGATAGGTCCGTACCTGTTGTTGGGACTGCGCGGGATTGAAAAACGTCTATAAATGTTACCAAAAGAAATTGGGGAAAATAGTGCTCGTCAGGGATGTCCTTTATGGACGTGCTTCACTATATATATTAAAAAAAAAAAAGACGAGCTGTGCCTATGGACGTCCTTTATGGATGTCCTTCGTCCCCACCCCCCGAGATCGCCGCCGCTTCCCCTCCCCCCTACATTGAAATGACAGCTTCCTGCAGCCCCGGCCTCCCTGCCCCAGTGGCCCCGCCTCCGCCGCCCCCCCCTGATGTCGCCGCTGCCGCCGCTCCCCTCCTCCACCTGCCCCCTCCATCTGCCACCAGGCCAGGCCCTCACAGCGCCTCTCACCTTCGTGTGAAGGCACTGCAGCAGGCAACAGCTGATCGCCTCTCTTCAGACTTCCCTCCTTTCCTCCTTGGCCTGCCCTCGTCTGACGTAAGTAACTTATGTAAGTAACTTACGTCAGACGAGGGCGGGCCAGGGAGGAAAGGAGGGAAGTCCGAAGGGACGTGATCAGCTGTTGCCTGCTGCAGCACCTTCACACGGAGGTAAGAGGCGTTGTGAGGGCCTGACCCGGTGGCAGTTCGAGGGGGCGGATGGAGTGGGGGAGTGGCGGTGGTGACCACCTAAGGGGGGCGGCGGGGCAGGGCCTCGGGGGTGCGGAGGATGGTGGGGAGGCCGGGGCTGCGGGAAGCTGTCATTTCAATGCAGGGGGGAGCGGCAGCGATCTCAGGGGGAAAGCAAAGGACATCCATAAAGGACGTCCATAGGCACAGCTCATCTTTTTTTATATATATATATATAGTGAAGGACGTCCATAAAGGATGTCCATAGGCACAGCTCATCTTTTTTTATATATATAGTAAAGGACGTCCATAAAGGACATCCTTGGCATGCGCAGAGCAGCCAGCATAATGCTTGGCTGCTCTGCACATGCTCAACCGACTGGCCGACTGTTTAATGATGGAATAGAGAATGCAAGTGAGCTACAACGAGCAGCTCATTTGCATTCCTATTCCTTGATTCATGCCCGTTCTTTACCGATTTGCTAAGGGATTCGGTAAGGAAAGGGCTTTAACTACTACTCGAGTCTTTAGTGCATCTTGCCCTTAGTGCTGTGTGAAACAACTATTACCTACTCATGTAATCACTTGTTAGTTTCTCTATTGCTTTTACCTCTGGCAGTGTCGGCTTCTTTTCCTGTCTCCACTGCTTCTCTATGCAAAATTTAATCCACCTGGTGTTTGCTCTTGAATTCGATACTCAACTATACTGCTAGCAAACTATAAATGTTTCTCACAGTCTCTTTCTGAGAGGAAAATGACTTCAGATACCCGGTACCATTTCATTCAATTAGTGAAACATGAAGCGGCAGAGCGGAGCGGTACGTTTCACTAATTGAATGAAATGGTACCGGGTATCTGAAGTCATTTTCCTCTCAGAAAGAGACTGTGAGAAACATTTATAGTTTGCTAGCAGTATAGTTGAGTAACTATAGTATTAACAAAATTAAAAAGTTAGCTCATTGTGGAGGTCTTTTACTAAAGGTTAGCTCGAGTTATCTGCAGCAGGTTCCATTTTATTCCTATGGGCCCTGCTGCAGGTAATTCAAGCTAATCTTTAGAAAAAGACCCCCCTGTGTTTTTCTAATATGGATCCCCCCTACAATATATAGATAGTTGTGAAGCGGTAAGATGAATTTTCAGCTTGCCACTGGCCGTATAGTAGCTGAAAATTGTTGGATAGAAAAGTTAAATATTTACTGGCTGCCAGTAATATATAATTTCTTTTGAAATTTGGCCTCACTGTATCTTCAAGCACTTTCAGCTTAAAAGCACCAGTGAACACTGTTGGAAGGAACACCTGTAGCAGACTGAAAAGTAGAAAAAAATTGGGGGAAGGGGTTTAATAGATTCATGCTTGTCTCATTGGTCCTTTATCTGATCAGTAACCAGCTTCTGTTCTAAGCTTTGTTGCTTAATTAACGCCTACACTCTTTCAGGTGCACTCCTATCTCTGTATCTTACAGTACCGTATATGAAAGAGCACGTAAATTATCAGGATGTGGTTTTTGAGAGGAGAATGTTATTTAATTACCCAAATGTTTTTTGTCATGAGGTTGTAACTGTTAATATGCAGGCATCTTTTGGGTTTCTAAGGATAATAGGGTGTTGAAGCAGTTTCTCTGTAATAACTGTAAGGAAAATGTTTAAAACAAAACAATTTTCTTCAAATAAACTTACCAAGGAGCAAATAGCAAAATTTTATGGGTTTGTAATTTTTACTTTCTTAACAGTAGTTTTATGGACTTAAATTTATACAGAATAAATGTCTCAGGAATTCCATGTTTGTCCTGCTCATTTATTTTCCATTGATCCTAACCCCAGCCCCAAACTTTTGATTTGTATGCAATTCCTGTTCTTAATTTCACCATTCCTTCCCTTAAACCCTTTTCTATTTTTAATATTTTTGTAAAGTTTTTACCCCTGGAATAAATTACTACAAGGCCAGAACCGTCTAACGTAATAGACTCAGGACTTGATTACTCAAGGGTTTGTTTGTTTTTTTACCAAGGACTAGCAAGATACTAGTCCTCAAAAGGAAGTGACATTATCTAATGGAGCCCATGTAGAACAAGCTTTAACAGCTTTCTGGAGCAGTGCACCACACAGTGGAGTGGAGGAGTGACCTAGCGGTTAGAGCTATTGCTAATACTAAGGTATCTAAATAATAAAGAAAAATTGATGTTAGGTAATACTGACAAGATATAACGATCTGGATATTGCCGCTGAGTGACATTGTTAGATTTACTATGGAAACGACATCCTATTAAGGTTCCTCCGTATGCATGATCATTTGAGCATTATCTAATTGTAGACTTAATTTTTCCTGCTTTGATACCATATTTTTTATAATACTGTGCCATATAATTTTGCTCTGATTCGAGTCATAATACATTGCAGATTTATATGCCCTGTGATTTTGAGAACACTTGAAATGTGATGATGGTTCTCTACTCAGCCAGTCACTTCTATAATGACTGACGTGTGAACTGAGCACTTCTTAAAAAAATGTTTGTAATTTATAACTACATCAATTTATCAATATTGTCATAAATTTTTCTTTATTATTTAGATGCCGTAGTATTAGTAATTTAAAGCAGCGGTATTATTTATTTTGTTAGGGCCCTGTTTACTAAGGCGCGCTAGAGGCGCATTAGTGTTTTTAGTGTGAACTAACCATTAGCGCGTGCTAACTATGTTGGCACCCATAGGAATATTGTGGGTGCCTACACAGCGTGCCCTAATTTTGTGCATGTGCTAAAAACGCTAGTGCACCTTAGTAAACAGGGCCCTTATTTTCCTAAATTTCATTCTAGTGGTTAGAACACCAGTGTTGACATCCAGAGGTGGCCAGTTCAAATCCCACTGCTGCTCCCTGTGATCTTGGGCAAGTCACTTAACCCTCCATTGCCTCAGGTACAGACTTAGATTGTGAGCCCTCCAGGGACAGGGAAATGCCCAGTGTACCTGAATCTAACTCACCTTGAGCTACTACTGAAAAAGGTGTGAGCAAATCCAAAATATATATTATATATATGTATGTATGTATATATATATATATGGCACTTAGGCTGATGATGTTGTCCAAGCTTGGTTCTCTTTATTCCACAGAGCCCAACACTCACCGTTTTTGGGTTGCTCAATATAACTGTTTCCTCTTTTAAGGGTTATTCATGTCTGCTCACCTCTATTCAGCACATCTTCATTACCATGCAATAACTAATTAGCGCAGGATTAGGATGTGAGCCCTTATCACCTACAGAATAGATGGCAGTAAGTGCTCACACTTTTTGTTAATGGCCATGTCCTGATGGCAACATGAATGCATGGTCATTAATAAAGAAAATAGAAAATCAATCATTTTGCAGCTGCAGAAAAAATGGCAGTGCGTGGGAAGACTGCTAAGGTCGACTTTTTCTGTAGCTTGGTAAAAGGTGACTTATCTGCCCTATGCAAGATTTTATGATAGGGTGGTTTTGTACATGCAACCTAAGTTCCTGCCTAACATGGTGTTGGTTTTCTACTATAATCAGTTGGGCATACTTCCAACATTTTTCCCAGGCCATGTGTCCCCAACGGTGAACATGCCATAAAGCCCCATATTGCAAAGGTCATTGAGTTAGAAATTGAGCAGATTGGGGTGTAATTCATTCCGGCAGTATTTTGCAAAAGGTTCAGCCAAACCTGGAACCTTTGTAAAGTTCATAGAGAGATGCTGGAGTGTATATATATATATATACACTCCAGCATCTCTCTATGAACTTTGTACAAAGGTTCCAGGTTTGGCATGTTCACAAAACTATGTCAATGGTAGCAATTAACTATGGAAGCCCCCCAAAAGTGTTTTTTTTCCCAGTTTTAAGGCAAAACTAAATAGAAATAAAGGAAACCTATCCCTTCATCCCTGTGTAATGTCCTAGCAGAAGCAAGCACCTTCATTTAAGCTGTGTGTATCTCACCACTGGTGTGGAAGGAGCAGAAAAAACTCTTTTCTCACAGATGTACATTCTCATTGCAAAAAGTGTATGAAATGTATATATAGTTTTGCCTACCCTAAATATGCCCACATCATGCTCTCTTGAAATCTTTATGCATTGATCATCTCCACAAGAAAATTGGCAGCTTGCTGAAACTGGTATTTACATGTGTAGCTAATAAATAGATTAAAATTATCTCTTTGGCCTTTCACTTGGAGCAGGTCGGGGGGGGGGGGGGGGCGCTGTTGACTACAGTGTGGTCAGTTTTTGCACATACTGCACTTTAAGAGCCAAAATGAACACATAATAAGCACAAAGGCTGTGTGGTAACTGTTGAGGGCATGTCCAGTATGTCCCCTGCAGTTACCATACAGTAAAGTTACTGTGTGTTCTATATATACAAAGTGCGGATGCACTTAAAACCTCTTAAGGTGACAGCATGTGCTGATTACTGTAAGATAATTGCAGTATACAATCCACGTCCAATCTGTATCCAGTCATCACCCCAAAAATAATCCACCCAAAATATATCACAACTTGCAATCTAAAAGTGAAAAAGAAAGATCCAGAAATAAGCTATATCTTCACATTATGTACAGATGTAGCAGGACGAAAAAGGCCTCAGAAATCGCAAAGAATGTTTTTTTTTTACACTGTGAATCACAGGTTGGGATAACTATCTTTTAGCTATCGATCAATAAATCACAGGTAAAAAAACAAAATTAAAAAAAAACAGAAAAAAAACTTCTTCCTGTCCACCATCCAAATTTTATTAATTTCAATGCAGGTTTGTCTATTAACTCATTAAAAAAATCTTTTTAAATATATTTAAGCCAATTTTCAAGGCATAAAAAAAGTTTTGTCCCTCAATTCTCATGGACAAAGAATAAAGCGGCAACGTGCAGAGGGATCTTATCAACATGACACTTATCTGTAGTGGCTGGATCCTGAAAGGCTTCGTCAGGGGATCATATCCAGCTGTCACATGATGGTGCTGGTCAGAAGTGGAATATTTGCAAAGGTTACTGAGGGAAATCTGATTACTGAGTAGCATCAAAGGGTTTGTTTGAAGCAGTTCCCTTAGAATCAAAACTATATAGAGAGGAAAGGTCCCATTTAACTTTCTTTCTGAGAAGTTCTGAGAGGACATTTCTCTGGTAAAAGAACATTATTTTCCTCTGTGCTTTGGGAAATTAGATTGAGGTTTAAAGGTGGAATTGTAGGTTATTGATAGGCAGAATAAAAAAAGAAAAGAAAAAGCAAACTTTATCAACTTGTCTCTACACCCTTTTCCCTTTAGTTTTAAAAGTTGAACTTTGTACCACAGCATTAACAGGCACAGCAGGACTTAGTTCAGTCTTTATTTATAGTCGTTATTGTAATTAGGAAAACAGGAGGAGTGTTTTCATTAGAGGTTTTCATTACATCTTTATTAGTTGTAATTACATTTAATTAGTTTATGGGAAGCAAACATTAAAGAAAATACACATTATACCATATAATCTTAAGGCTCTTTATATTCATCTAATATCCCTAGTGTAAGCCCTGCCCTCCAGGAGCCAACCACACCTGATCTTTATTTTACTCTTTGTAGTCCGTGACCTTACCTCAGGTAGGGCTCTCTCCTGGAGAACAATCTCACATTAAATATAGGGAAATTAAGGAAGGAGGATGGGTTAAAGGATGAGGAGAATTCAGGGAAGGATTAAGGTAAGTTTATTAAGTACAGACAATAATTATATATATATTGCATGTAATAAATTTAATAAATAGAATAAATATATAAATAAATATATTAACTTTACATTAAAGGAATATATTAATTTTATTCTAAAAACTGGACCAATAAATATCTAAAAGCTTTTCTTTATAACTTTTGACTACTATTGGTACATAACGTCAAGAAAATCCAATCCTATATCATATTTCAGATAAGTATAACTTTTAAAATTCCCAAAACTCTTTTGTATTTAACTCTCTTTTTATTCTACCCACTTTCCATATAAGAATTAATTATGTGCCTTTTTTCTTTCAGGTACCAGTACTTCTCCGTTTAGGACTCAGTTTACCCGTAAGTATTGCTATTGAGTTTCTCTGTATCTATGAAGAATTCTAGGTTTATGATTTGGGTGTTGTAGTATTACTCTTAGCTGGAAACTCTCTTGGCTGGCACTTTGGTCTTTCTTGGAAAGTTGGGGCTCTTAGTGTGCGGCATGTTGAGCAGCACGGATGTCTTCTTATGCTGGTTCAGATCTTCAACCTCACCTGACCTTAATTAAAATAAATGGAAGGAAAAACCCTGACTCCTAGGTTCAGGATACCTTCAAAGAAATTAGCCTTAGAGCAAAATACTGTGGGCTCTCTAACTAGAATTAAAAGAAATTTAAAGTTTTACCTTGTCTTTTAATACCCTAAACTGAGTCACTTTCCCTAATTCTAATGAGGATCCCTTTTTATTTCACTTCTTCTTTTGACAACCATAAGCTCTCATTCCAGACCTTACTCACTCTCCTCAGGATCCTCAGGAGCTTAACCGAGATTGGATAGCAGAGCCGGTAGTGGGAGGCGGGGCTGGAGGTTGGGAGGCGGGCATAGTGCGGGGCAGACTTATATGGTCTGTGCCAGGGCCAGTGGTGGGAGGCGGGACTGGAGGTTGGGAGGCAGGGATAGCGCTGGGCAGACTTATACGGTCTGTGCCAGAGCCGGTGGTGGGAGGCGGGGCTAGTGCTGGGCAGACTTATACGGTCTATGCCCTGAAGAGCACAGGTACAAATCAAAGTAGGGTATACACAAAAGTAGCACACATGAGTTGTCTTGTTGGGCAGACTGGATGGACCGTGCAGGTCTTTTTCTGCCATCATCTACTATGTTACTATGTTTCTCTTACTGAATACAGCGGTGCTCACACTAAATTAATTCATAAGTTCACAAATCCTGTCATGTCCACCTACCACTTTAGTACATATGTATACATTTTTTTTCTCTCACTCCCACAACACATACACTATCCTATTTCCACGACTCTAATTATTCACATATGTAATATTTCAATCAAAATAATTCACCCTACATGTACACCAGGCCTTTCTTTTAACTTTCAATCACACAGCACCTCTAACACTCTCTTTAGCTGTCAAGGTTCCTCTGAGCAACTGTCACAGTAAGCGTAACCATGGAAACTCCTCACTCAGCTTGGCAGTGGCGTACCTAGGGCAGTTGACACCCGGGGCTGGTCATTTTTTAACACCCCCTCCAAAATCCAGTACTAGGCATACCGAGAATACAAAACACTCAGGACCTATAGAGCAATTCTACCATAACATAAGTAGTAATTTCTACAAGTCACACAAGGAACAGGAAAGCATCTTAAACACTACAGTGAGCACTAGAACATCAATTCACCTATTGTAAAATGAAACCAGGCAGAATAATACAGATCGTCGATCCTGCACAGTCAATGCCAACTGAAAGCCATGTCTTTTTCACAAACACAGATACGCCCTAATCCACTATAGAATAAGTAATCATAAACTTTCTACTTAGACAAAAATTAAACTGAACCCCCAAGATGCCAGACTCTGCATACAATGCAACACCACAGAAACAGAAAATGTCCCCTAGTACTGTGCAAAATATAAAGACAGCAGATGTAAATTTGGAAAAAACGAACAAATACCAATCACCACTTTACAAATTAACAAATAGAAATAAAACAAATATAGAAAATAAAATTTTATTGGACTAATACATTTAGCTTTCAGAGGCCAAAACCTCCTTCCTCAGGTCAATACAGTATAGTGCTGTTACAGTATCCTATCCTGACCTGAGGAAGGGGGTTTTGTTCTCCGAAGGTTAGTCAAAATGTATTAAAATTAGTCCAATAAAAAGATTACCTTATTTACATGTTCTATTTATAAACATTTATTAACACATCTGCAATACTACTTTATCCTAAAGCAAAAAAATAAAAATATATATTTTATTTACAGTTTGTTGTCTTTGGTTTCTGCTTTCCTCATCTTCTTTTGCACTGTCTTCCTTCCATCCAGCATCTGTCTTCGCTCTCTCTATCTGCCATCCAGTGTCTGCCCTCTCTGCCGTCCCCTCCATCCAATGTCTGCCCCCTCTCCCTGCCCCTTCCATCCACTGTCAGCCCTCTCTCTCCCTTCCATCCAAATCTGCCCTCTATCCCTGCCCCTTCCATCCACCATCTGCCCTTTCTCTCTGCCCCTTAAATCCACCATTTGTGACCTGGATTGGCCACTGTTGGAAACAGGATGCTGCGCTTGATGAACCTTTGGTCTGTCCCAGTGTGGCAATACTTATGTACTTATCTAGAAAAGGAAGAAAAGGAGGGAGGGGTTGAAGGAGGGTTGACAGAATGGACTGGTGGAGGTGATTTGTTGAGAACTCAAGGTTAATCTTATGAACGTTATCATGAAAGTACTTAGCCATAGCGTGGAGAGAAAGTGAAAGTGGGGATGGAAATGAAGGCACTTTAAGGAGAGAGTTTAGTGTGGCAAAGAGACGTCAAGGGTTTGAGCCAAGAGAGTTTGTCATATGAGTGTAGTAGTCTTGTTTGGCAAGTGAAAGAGCAGACTGGAAGGAGGTCAGCAAGAATTTGAAATATAAGAAGTCAGCATGGGCACGGGATTTCAGTCAAAGACATTCAGCAGATCGGGCACAGGAACAAAGGTAGCAGATTCTTGAGGTCAGCCAAGGCTGGGGTTTGGTACATCTTACAGAACGGGGGATTGGGAGGAATGAGGGTATCCAGAGCAGAGGAGAGAATAGTATTATAGGAAGAGACAACCTCTTTGACAGACTTGGATAATATAGTGGTTGAGAAGAGGTTTGAAACACTGGTGAAGAGAGTGCAAGAGTCGATAGTCTGAAGATTCCTAAATGTATAGGTGGAGAGTGGACGGTACTGGGGGGAGGTGGGTGTTTAAGTGTGAAAGTTATCAGATGATGGTCAGAGAGAGAGGAAGAACTAAGGTGCAGAAACTAGAGAGTGAACAATTGGAAAAGGCAAGATCAAGACAAATACTCTGGTGAGTAGGGGTAGTGGAGCATAGCTGAAGATTGAAGGAGGATGTTAAAGCAAGAAACTGAGAGGCATAAGAGTCAGAGGGATCATTAGCTTGACCGTTAAAATCCCCAAGAATGAGTGTAGGAGATGAGGGTTCAAGTAAGAAGGAAAGCCAAGAGCAAAAAAGTCAGTGAGAATGGAAGAAAGGGACTTATCATGGAGTCGATAAATGACTGCTACTCAGAGAGGTAGAGGAGTAAATAGATGAATGGAGTGGACTTCGAAGGAAGAAAAGCAGTAAGACTGAGTTGAAAGAAGAGGTTGAAATCTACAAGAGGGTGAGAGTAGTAGCCCAACATCACCTCTGCGGCTAACCTGGCGAGGTGTATGGGAGAAAATGTAACCTCCATGACACAGGGCAGTAGATGAAGCAGAGTCTTCAGGGCAAAGCCAAGTCTCAGTTAGTGTAAGCAAATGGAGATAAAGAGGTCGTGCATGTAGGAAAGCTTGTTGGAGACAGAGCAGGCATTCCACAGAGCACATGAAAAAGGCAGAGAAGAAGGGGAGATGAGAGGAACAGAAATTAGACTGTAGACATTACAGTGTGACCTGCATGAGTAGGGTGAGAGCTGATTTGGAGGACCAGGATTGGGATTGATATCCTCAGCAGAGAGCAGGAGAAGGAACAAGAGAGTATGGAGAAGAGTAGGAGAGGCATGATGACAGTAATAAAGATGGTTGAAAGAAAGTAAGAAAATGTTGAAGCTTGAGAGTTGAGAAGGGAGAAGACAAAAGGGATGGTGAGGTGATGAACGCAGAAGGTGGGCAATGTGGTCCTGAGATGTACAGTGGTTTCAGATGGAGAAAGAGATTGGAAAGAGACAGTATCAAGAAAAAAATTGTACTGGAGTCAATGGGAATAGCAGAAGGAAAATAAAACCTGTAGACAGAAAATGGCACATGGCACCTGGAAGGCATGTGGTTGAAGTGCTAGGCACCTGGAACGGAGATCCTGGGTGCCTAGTGAACAGCATTTCAGTTTATTCTTTTCCACTACTTTCAAAAGATTGCATTTAAAGTAGTCTTAGTGTTCTATGTATTATACATGATCTCAGTGCTTGAGTAATGCAAGTCTGGTAGAAAAGAACCTAGCTTCTATAACATGGCTTTCTGCAATGCTCATCTCCTGGGACAAGTGAGATCTGACTTCTGTAGTCAAAACCAATTAAACTCATCCATTATTTTTCCCCCGCAGCATTTAGATGAGTCACATTTTTCAGGCACAGTTCAAGCAGCTTGTCAGGTCTCTAGGGCAATGCGCCTCCTGGGCTCAGCGTACCCAGCAGTCAGCTCTGAAAAATATTCCCTTTCTGCAGTTGCATATGAGAAAAATCCAACAATAAATCCACTACTAGATAGCATTAAAGTGAAACGTTTATTCAGCATGGAAAGGTTTTGCTCTAGTAAAACTTCCCATGTTGAAGCATGGGTGAAAATTTCAAAAGTAATTACATTTTGACGTGAACTTTTTTTCTGGGGAAGGTGCTAAAGTATTGACAATTTAGCTGCATTTTAAGGAAACAAAACCATGTCTTCAGTGTATTTTGTGATTTATACATGTGTGGTAGACCCTACTTAATATGAATGTCAAAGTCAAATATTTTTGATTGTGTTATAAGTGAATCTGCCTTATATGGGATCTACAATGTACAAAAAAAAAAGCCCATCTACCCCTTGACCACATTATAAGTGATCTCAGACTACATCAAGCTGCATTATGGTGCTTATTTTAGATGCACTATTCGGCACCCCGACATAATAGACCATACAAAAAAAACGACAAAAAAACCCCAACAAAACAGACTAAAACCAAAACAGACCATGACAAAAAAAAAACCCTCCCCCCCAAAAACCCCACAACAAAATAACCCTAGACAAAATAGCAGATTTATGATTCTCACTAGATACCAAGTGTGGATAGTGAAGTCAAGCCATAGGCAGGTGCCAGGACTTTCTCAGTAATTTATGGCTCCTCCACTTCTTTGTACCCTTCAAATTCATACCATTCAAAAATAAATCTATTTCATCAGGCCCTTTTGTCGGCAGTCTATTTTGTCAGGGACTTTTATGTTGGGAACTTTTTTTGTTTGGAGCTTTTTTGTCTGGTTTCTTTTGACCAGGTGCCGCACTATTCAGGTTTTAGACATGAATAAACTGGCATTTAGACATTTATATAGCATAAATGTCTAAATCCCAATTTTATAAAGCCAGACTATGCACTTCTAAAATGTGCATATGGCAAGGGGGTATGGTCTGGGCATGTTTAAAAAAATAATCTTGTATTCCCTTTTTCAGAAGGGAATGCACATTATGTCCAAAAAGAGAAATGTTAGGGTTTATACCTGTTACCTGGATACCTAAATAGAAAAGTGTTTCTATGAGCAGCACTCCACTGGAGAGATTAGGGGAGGTTCCCTTAATACCCCTGTGATTGAATCCCCCCCCCCCCCCCCAAAAAAAAAAAAAAACTAGCTGTACAGAAAAGTCTGTATGAATACAGCAAGCAGCAAACGTACACAAATCTTTATCAAGACCTGTATTTGTGACTGTTTGTTTGCTGCTTGCTAAATCTATACAGACTTTTCTGGACCCCTGATGCAGGCAAATTTTGCTGAAGCACAGCAGTGTCAGATCTGTAACACTTTGAATACTTCAATAAAGTTTATGTTGCACTGGAACTGAAGTCTCCTCCGACTCACCTTCATGATCATCCTCACTCTCTCTCTCTCTCTCTGTATGAAATTCCAACTATTTGTATAAAAGCAGTTTTCCCAAGTGATTGTAGGCAAATCTGTTTCATGCATATTCATTGTGGATATCCTGGAGACCTGACTGGCAAGGGGGTGCTCCAGGACCAACTTGGGAAACACTGTTATAAAGAATTTAGGATATAAAATGTCTCTGCATTTTTATATAAATAACAAATTTTCCTTTTCTCTGTATCAGCATACATAACAAATGGCAAAGGCCTTAGAATGATAGATTAATTTTTAAAGACAGGTCCTTTCCTATTTGTCTCTTTGACATACCAAATTGATCTGACACCCTTACCCTTAAAGTGATATTCATTTAAATAACAATTGAATTAAATCAGTCTTTCATACATTTCCCAATGACTTATTAAATCCAAAAATTGTCAAAATGTTATCTTTCCATTCTCTCATTTTGTAGAAGTCCACAGAAACTTGAACAGACTTTACAAATTCCCAACAATAATATTCATACACAGATTAACATGAAGGTTAAATCCATCAGCCAGAAAAGAACATCATTCACAAGAAAACCTGCAAGAACCCATAGGAAGGTAGCACATCATTTGCAGAGGTCCATATTCTTTTTTACTAGTGCATTTAAGGTGAAGTAAAAATCAGTTCAAAACTAAGCAACAACAAAGTCACTCCATTAATGGATAAGTCTAAAGTTAAGGTTTTTATTCCAGTTTGAAGTCTTTAGAAGTCCAGGGTCTCAGCATCACAACCCAAAAGTACAGATTTAGCCAGTCTCAATTAAATATGCAAATCAACAGTTGAGGGAACAGAGCCTGATTTCCCTGTTCTCTGGCTCAAAGTAATGTCTTTTTTTCTCAACTCTTTTCACACAATGCCCAACTAACCAGTCTCTATGCTCAGTTTCTTCATAGTTCAAGGCTCAAGGATAAGAACTTCAAGAGTCTCTTGAAGTTCTTATCATTGAGCTTTGAACTATGAAGAAACTGAGCATAGAGACTCTTGACAGCCCCACCCCATAGGATAGTTTAACTCTAGAAAATGCTTACCATGCTCCACCTGCAACAGGTAAGTTTCCTTAAGGTTCCAAGGCTCTCTCCTTTCAGTTTCCATCACAGCTCCATATCTTGGGGTTCAGGCTCACCTTTTAAATCTGTGTAGTTCATCTCTTCAATTTCCAAACTTGGCTCAGCAGCTTGGTTCTCCATGTCTGCTATTTCCATAGGGGTGGGATCCTCTAGCCTCTCAGAACAAGGTCGGAATGCCACATCCCCGGTCCTCCTTGGAGCCATTATATACTGCTGATGTGCCCAGGGAGACTATGGCTCCCTCTACCATAGTCCCTCTGATTGGTTGGGGCTCTAGGCGAGTTCTGTGCTCCTCTGCAGTCCTATCCCAGCCTGGGATTTCCTTTTATCCATATGTTCCCTTTTCTATAGGAAAGGTTGCTCTTCCTTAGAAGCACTCTCTTGGTTTTGACAACAGTTGCAAATATTCAAGCACTCTCCTAGTGTATAGTAAACCCACAAAGTTAAACACTATTTTCATTGACTTATGCCTTTCCAAAAATAATGAAACTAAATGAATACTGACCACTTCATGGAAAGGTTTACTGGTTAATAGAATACTCCCCATTCAATATTTGTATTGGTTCCAAAGCATTCTAAAATCCATTTTTGTTCCAAATTTATTAATATAAACTGCTGATTTTCTCCATGTTTCATAACTTATACTTGGCTAATACAAAAACATTTTGGGGATTCAAGTTTGCACTCATAGAGGCTCCTTTTCAAAGCACTTAGACTTACAAATTCCATAGGTTACTATATCTGTTTTCATATTGGAGCATAAAGGTTGTTTAAAGCACAATAAAATAGTGGTTCTGTTGGTTCAGCATTGTATAGCGAATATGTACAAATCTTGAATTCCTAAGATGTTTTTTTTTATATCAGCTAGAAGATTATCATCAATGTTAGAGCATTGAAGGGCATCAGAGTCAATCTCAGCCACCCCAGTGTTCATATGAAGTGCATTGGGGGGGGGAGGGGAAAGATATTTCCCGGAGGAATTGATTAACATTGAGGTCAAGATGTACCCTAACTAAGATCTGGGTGGTGTCCCAGGCATAGACTCAGACTTCTCCAACAGAATATTTTTTCTGAGTTAGAATCTGAGCAATACTGGTATACAATCTATGAACAAGCACAGGTTTCTGAAGAACAGGGTTCTACTACTTTCTCCTTGGACTCCACTGTTCCACAGGAAAGATGGAAGTCTACCCTGAACACATGCTCTTCACTGATTGTAGACCTGAAATGGCTAATACCATTCATCTTCAGTTAGAGAAGTAAGAGGAACCCAGGAAAGAATTTCTAGACATCCTCCAACCAGTGGCGTAGCCACAGGTGGGCCTAGGTGGGCCGGGGCCCACCCACTTAGGGCTCCAGCCCACCCAACAGCAGCACATGTTTAGCGGTAGCTGGTGGGGATCCCAAGCTCTGCCTGCTGAAGACTTCCCCCTGATGGTAATGAAAGCGTTACTCTCCATGATACTGGCACCTGATAATGCTCAGTTTTCAGCGCATGCCTGCTGCAGACTGCCAAGATGGAAAGAAGCATTTGCTCACCAGCTGTGATATTTTTTTGGGTGGTGGGTGGGGGGAGAACACTTAGTGCCCACCCACTTCTTGCCTAGGCCCACCCAAAATCTGTTGTCTGGCTACGCCCCTGCCTCCAACTACTCACCCCCCTTAAGGAATGTAAGTCATTGTCCAATCACAAGTCCCTAAAGGATACCTAGTTGACAACATAAGAGATGCTCCATTGTCTGCTGCAGCTTCTGTATAACTCTATTGTGGTGGAATCTGCTCTTAAGATGGCTAAGTCGTATGAGAAGCATATAGTAGGGAGATCACCTAAAAGGAGAGCATCACCCTGGTGAAGCAGGAAGTGATCCTGTAGCCAAGACTCTCCCTACAGGGGATGCAATATCCTCTCACACTTAGGATGCTTGGTATGAAGGTGGTGGCCCTCAAGCATCACCTAGATAAGATTTTAAACAGTACTGGGGAGGAGTCAGCTGTCTTGGTACATGTGGGTACCAACAACATAGGAAAATGTGGGAGGGAGGGAGGATCTGGAAGCCAAATTTAGGCTGTCAAGTTGAAAGATGATAGCCAGAACCTGGCGCTAACATTTTTAAAAGAGACAGAGCAGCTTTTAAACTAGAACTGGGGGAAAGCCAACAATCATTCAGGAGTGCATGATTTGGAGTGAGCTACATTTGAATGATGCTATCAAAGCAGAGAAGTTAGGGAATCATGATAGGTTGCAACACAGTGAAAGAAGACCTGGAGTTCTTAAGGGGAGAGCAGAGTAAAGATTGCAAATTATCCCTGTCAACATAAGAATAGCCATACTTGATCAGATGAATTTTTTTTATTTTAGTTACATTTGTACCCCGTGCTTTCCCACTCATGGCAGGCTCAATGTGGCTTACATGGGGCAATGGAGGGTTAAGTGACTTGCCCAGAGTCCCAAGGAGCTGCCTGTGCCTGAAGTGGGAATTGAATTCAGTTCCTTAGGACCAAAGTCCACCACCCTAACCACTAGGCCACTCCTCCACTCCAGCCCAGTATTCTGTTTCCAACAGTGACAAACTGTCAGTGTTACTTGCTGAGTATCCTGAAAGATGTCTAAGGCCTGGATTTGCAGACACTTTTTCAGGACACTCAGCAAGTAACGCTGACAGTTTGTCTCCCGAAGAAGCAGATTGTGAAACAGAGGTGCTCTGTTGAGGACACATAAGTGTCCTCTAAATCAGAGAATATAAATTTGAATTTCATATAAAAGAAAAAGCAATTATAAATGATTGGTTTACAGAAAATCAATGAGGAGGTTTTTTAGACCTATGAAGATGTTCGCACGGCTTTTTTTGTTGTATCAATGAGGACAAGCCGAGCAGCTGAGGTCTTTTCCTTCCTCAATAAACAATCACAGTTGCAAAGTTAAAAAATTTAAAAACTTTCAAAAATATTTAAAAATTAATCAAATAATTAAAATAGAATGTAAGATCAGTATAATCAGATATTCTTGCAAATTGGATTTGAGTTGGATGTTCTTAGCAGCAAGATATTAGCCATAAGAGTTTTCAATCATATATATATGTTGTGAATTCTCTCCTACAGATCTAAAGTTGGTTATTTAAACCAACTGATAGTATGCTGTGAAGCAGCAACTTGACCTCATGGTCCTCCCCTCCTTCCTCCCCATGGTGTTAAACAGTAAGATGGTCCTTGGCTAATGGTGCATGATGATATCAGCTCCAAACAGATTAGAATACAAAACTCAGGATGTGCTCTCTTTCAACACTGTTTACTACCATAGGTGTTGGGAAGTGCCTTTAAGCAGGAAAACTATGCAGACAGAAGCTGAATATTTATTTATTTATTACATTTGTACCCCTCACTTTCCCACATATTGCAGGCTCAATGCGGCTTATATAGTTAATACAATTACAATTACAATATCATTGAACAACCTTATTTTTTTTATTACTATTTTTTTTTTTAGCTGAAAGTGAGAGTCAGAATCAGGTAATTTTATTTAGAATTCATAGTTTGGGTGTGTGAATGTTTAGCATTTTTGGTATTTTGGAGTTTGTGTGGCTACTGTAAGGTATTTTCTTTGATTTGTATTAAAGAAGAGTTTGGTTCAAGAGTTTCGAGTCTTTACAGTGATGTTCTATACTCTGGTTAACTGCATGCTAATCTCCTAGACAGAACCTATCAGGAGAGAGAGCAGAACAATCGGTGTTGGAACCTCTTTCAAACTTTTTGGATTGCTTTTTGCATCCTGAGGCAGCTCAAATTTGATCATGTGTTACAACTTCTTCAAGAGGTTGGTCAACTTGGGAAGGATGGTTGGCTTGTGATCATGGATATGACTTCCTTGTATACCTGTAAACCACAGAGTAACTATTTTAAGGTGCTAAGTCAATCTGTTTTGAGAGTGAAATACTCTAGTGGTTTTTTGGTAGCTTTGGATGAAATTGTTTTGTTCAAACATTATTTTATGCTTGAAGAAATTTTTTACCATCAAATTTGTGGTATGGCAACATTTGACCTGTCAGTTGTTACTTCATATATATGGCAGAATTTGAAGAGCAGTTTGTTTATAGTCCAGAAGAGGTGCTGTGAGAGGATTTCCAGAGAGGAAGAAAATTTCACTGTGTGTGTATATTTTAACTGCTGGGAAATTGTATTTAAACTTGGGAAAAAGCACACTAAGGGGTCCTTTTACTAGGGCTCACTAACAGATTTAGCACATGCTAACAATTAGTGCATGCTAAATGATAAGATGCCCATAGGAATATATTGGGTGTCTTATCATTTAGCCCACACTAATCGATAGCGCACGCTAAATCTGTTAGCGTGCCTTAGTAAAAGAACCCCTTAGAGTTAAATAGGTAATCTCAGTGTCTTTATTTTAAATTGTTGTGGTTATTTAGCAAAGGCAGTTTAAGAAATAGTTTTAGCATTTAAAAATCTGTTACAGGTTCATATATAAGTTGTTTTAGAGCATAGGCTACTATTTAAAGTTACTATTTTAGAGTTTACCATAGCTTCATTGTAGAGCACAGCTAGTAGTAGGCTTTTAGGTAGAAAGCTGAAATCCAGAACCTCCAAGGGAGCATTTTCACAAGTGCTCACCATTCCACGTGCAGCTCCAGAATCTTCATTTTAGGAAGAAACACTAATGCTGTGAGGAGGTTTTTAGGTTTGTTTTGAACTGGGCAACATTCTGGGGAAAGGGGAGCCTATTTTGTAAAGATGGGCTCCATCTTATCCAGGATGGAACCAGCCTGCTGGAATCAAAATTGGAGACAGAACAGCTTTTAAACTAGAAACTGGGGGAAGACCAACAGTTTCTCAAAAACACATGGTTCAGAATAAGTTATTTTTGAAGGATATCATCAAAACAGGAAAATTAGAGCATCCTGATATTGAGGTTATTATAAAAACCACAGTAGACCACGTGCCTTCAAATAAAGAGCAGACAGACTTGAAAGACTGGAAATTATTACTGTTAACTGCTGAGCAAGTTGTTAGTAGGAATAAAAAAAAATGTTGAAGTGTCTTTAGAAGCCTAAAAAGTAAGATGTGAGAGTTAAAATATATAGCACTAAATGAAAAGATAGATCTAATGTACACCTCTGAGACCTGGTGGAGGGAAGATAACTATTGGGACTTGGACATACCAGGGTACAAATTATATTGCACTGATAGGGTAGATCAAATTGATGGAGGGGTAGTAGTATACATTAAAGAGGGCCTCGAACCAAATAGGCAAAAAGTTCTGCAGGACGTACAGCACACCTTGGAATCCTTATGGATAGAAATTTAATGTGTATATGGGGAAAGGATAATGATAGGAGTATTCTACCATCCGCTTAACCAGAATGAACAGATGTTGAAATCTTAACAAAAATTAGGAAAGCTTACAAATTAGGTAACAGAATAATAATGGGTGATTTCAATTACCCATCTATTATTAATATAGGACACAACAGAGTCTAATATCAATACTAAAATACGAAATGTCTGTTGTGAAGTAAAACTAAGCAGGCGTAGATATCAATAATGTTAATAACCTTTCTCCATAGCAATGTTATGCTTTTCACAAAGGTTTTGGTATGCTTGTTACAAATGCTTTTGTTTCTACTAAGATGGGCTTCATGCCACTTAGACTGTATTTGTCTTTGCAGACCCTTATGTCTTCAGTTGTATTTCACACAAATGCTCAAAAATAAAAATATTAAAAAGAAACTAATTATAAAAAATAATGGTAACCAAATTCCTCAGAGACCCACTCACTCAATGTTACGTATATATGCGCATCCTAGAGCTTTAAGTGTCAGAGCAGTCATAGAGATAAGCATACACCGTAATTTATGTATTCAACTCTCAAAGTCTGAAAATGGTTTTTGACATTGATTAATTGTGAAATGTCCCAAAAAGTCCATCCATTCAAAAGCGTTCAACTTATGGAGAAAAAGACTCCCGAAAACAAAAAGGGGATGCCAGAAAGCTCCACAATAACCTATAAAATGATATCTAACACCCGCAATGTTCAAAGTTATTTTATGCTCAAAAAATGTTCCGCTGAACTGAAAATAACAATCTCAAAAAGTAGATCAGCAATCCTTCAGAAACTTATGTCATACAGTATATATCTTCTAATACTACTACTATTTATAATTTCTATAGTGCTACTAGATGTACACAGCACTGTACACTTGAACATGAAGAGACAGTCCCTGCTCAACACAGGTTACAATCTAATCAGTCACCTTTTCTCCAAGCTCAGAACATCCAGTACATCTGGATGAAAACATTGATGTATCTTCCCTTATGCACTAAAATGTCAAAACAAAAATCTTCCAGTTCTATGCAATACAGTCATTCATTTGCAGTTCCTCACATAAGAAGGCATTATTTTTCCTCATATTCTGTTAATTAATCTATTTAGCTACTTTGATCCCCTCAGTAAAAGGAGTTATTCTAGGGGTGATTTTAGAAAGGATTTCTTGCATGAAAAGGCCACGTTTTGTACATAAAATAGCTTTTATAAAATTACCTCAGGATTTCTATGCATAATTGCATATGCAATGGCGAGGTGTGTGCTTTTATGTGACCCCCATATATGAATATTCAGAGATGAAGTTTGGGTGGCGCATGTGTGTAGTCATGATTTACCAATGTATTTTAGGTACTAATATTTAACTAGAGTTGTACTGAATAGTGTATTTTATTATTTGGCCGAATATGAATAATGAAAAATATTATTCAGCTGAATACAAATACAAATAATGGGGATTGAGCTTTAATAGCAAATAAAGAAAAGAAGCAATGTGAGAGCAGAGATCAAGTGTTTATTTCAGTAGGATTTAGCCCAGTGGAGCTCCGGATTATTTGTATTTGATTTTAAATCACTATTCAGCCAAATACAAATGATGTGTTTGGTGCACTATTCGGGACAGCCCTAATATCTATACCTGCTCTTGAACTGACATAAATGTCCACAGCTTCAATCTAGGCACAATTATAAATAGTTTAAAATTAGATGTCTATCAGGGGCATTTTCGAAAGAGAAGGGCACCCATCTTCCGACACAAATCGGGCGATGGGCGTCCTTCTCTCAAGGTTGCCCAAATCCGCATAATCGAAAGCCAATTTTGGGTGCCCTCAACTGCAGTCCATTGTGGGGACGAGCAAAGTTCACGGGAGTGTGTCGGAGGCATAGCGAAGGCGGAACTGGGGCGTGCTTAAGAGATGGGCGTCCTCGGCCAATAATGGAAAAAAGAAGGGCATCCCTGACGAGCATTTGGTCGACTTTACTTGGTCCATTTTGTTTCACGGCCAAGCCTCAAAAAGGTGCCCAAACTGACCAGATGACCACCGGAGGGAATTGGGGATGACCTCCCCTTACTCCCCCGGTGGTCACCAACCCCCTCCCACCCTAAAAAAAAAAATATATATATATATATATTTTTTTTTTTTGCCAGCCTCAAATGTCATACCCAGCTCCCTGACAGCAGTATGCAGGTCCCTGGAGCAGTTTTAGTGGGTACAGTGCACTTCAGGCAGGTGGACCCTAGCCCTTCCCCCCTACCTGTTACACTTGTGCTGGTAAATGTGAGCCCTTCAAAACCCACCCGAAACCCACTGTACCCACATGTAGGTGCCCCCCTTCACCCCTTAGGGCTATGGTAGTGGTGTACAGTTGTAGGGAATGGGTTTGGGGGGGTGGGGGCTCAGCACCAAAGGTAAGGGATCTATGCACCTGGGAGCAATTTCTGAAGTCCACTGCAGTGCCCCCTAGGGTGCCCAGTTGGTGTCCTGGCATGCGAGGGGGACCAGTGCACTACGAATGCTGGCTCCTCCCATGACCAAATGCCTTGGATTTGGTCGTTTTGAGATGGGCGTCCTCAGTTTCCATTATCGCCGAAAACCGGGGATGACCATCTCTAAGGTCGACCTAAATGTTGAGATTTGGGTGTTTCCGACCATATTATCGAAACAAAAGATGGACGCCCATCTTGTTTCAATAATACGGGTTCCCCGCCCCTTCGCCGGGACGCACTTAGAGATGGGTGTCTCTGTTCGATTATGCCCCTCCATGTGGCCTTCACACATAGGTGACCTGTAATAAAATTACCTTCTTTATGTGTTCCTCTTTTTAAAATGCATTAGATTGTTATTATATATGATTTTATTGTATTATACTGTCTTATGTATCTTCATATGTGTTTTTTATAGTGATTTTTATTTGTATTTTATTTTATTTTATTTATTGCATTTGTATCCCACATTTTCCCACCTCTTTGCAGGCTCAATGTGGCTTACAATACATCATGAATAGAGGAAATAAATAAGAAAATAGACATTTAGTGTTACAGAAGGATGTTGGGTAACATTATAATGAAAAAACATGATAGTAGTATATCAAGGAGATAGTATGAGACACTTCTGGAGTTCACATTTGTTGATCTTTGTGGCAGTTAAAGGGGCAGTAAATTTGAAATCTCGTTGGTTGTCACGCGCCAATCGGCTTCCATATTCTGTCCACGCACTTATGTGGAGTCTTTTTGTTGTGGTAAATTGTATTTGACCCCTGAGAAAGGCAGGTTCCTCCACTGAAACATGGCCTGTATCAGGTCTCCTCTGGTGCCTAATAAAGAATGCTCTTGACCATACTGCTTGTTGGAAGTTCTTGTGTGATCCTCTACTTCTTGTATTTGTCTGTTTTTAAAAGCCTTGTATGTCTAATTGGCACAATTCATGAAAAATCTGCTGGGAGTAAAAGTACTTGAGCGATGAATAAGGATTCTGAATTCTTTCCACAAATTTATAGTCAACTTGGGAATCTCTGTGATAACTAATTCACTTCTTCAGCCTTGACACGTAATAGCAATTAAGCAAACAATAAGTACATGATATACTATAAAGGCAAACAAGTGTCAGATTAAAGTGTATTAATTGTTACTTCTGTTTATTAAATTCTGTTCATTGAAGGACTAAGTAAAATTGTGATTCATGGAGCTGTGTGTAGCTCTGTCTAAAAATAGGCTTATGTAGCTTTGCTTGTGAAGGGGGTCTATGGACTCTTTTACAGAGAAAAATGAAGACAGATAAAGATCATATGGCCTATCCAGTCTCTCCTGTATGATATAACAGTAATTCAGAACATAGAACAGTTCAAAAAGGAACTGAAAACTTTATTTGAATTTCAATAGTGTTACGAAGCTGATTGAATTATAATGGTTGAAATGTGATATTGGAACTGCCTTACAATATGCTCAGAGATGTTTACGACTAGTATGCTGAAGAGGTGATTGTTGTATATTTATGATTTTACCTCATGTTTATGGAGCTTTGATGATGATAGTTTGTTTGTTATTTATTATGTGTGTTATATTGTGCTCTGCCGAGAATTTTATAGATTGTGAGGATTGTAAATACCCCTCCACTGGAAAGCCATTCCAAAACTTCAGCACCCTTTCTATGAAGATGTATTTCCTTAGGCTAATCTCGAGTCTTTCTCCTTTCTCTTTTCATCCTTCTCCCCCTGATTCCAGAGCTTTCAGTTGAGAGTCTCTCCTCCTGTGCATTTATGCCACGGAGGTATTTAAACATCTCTATCATATCTCCCCTCTCTCACTTTTATTCCAAAGTATGCATATTGAGATAATTAAGTCTGTCCCCATACATTTTATGATGAAGACCACTGACCATTTTAGTAGCCACCCTCTGGATCAATTCCATCCTGTTTATATCTTTTTGAAGGTGCAGTCTCCACAACCATACACAGTATTCTAAATGAAGTCTGACCAGAAACTTATACAGAGGCATTATCTCATCCTCTTTCCTGCTGACCATTCCTTTCCCTGTGCATCCAAACATCCTTCTAGCTTTCACTGTCATCTTTTCTACCTGTTTGGCCATTTAAGATCATCACATATGATCACACCCAAGTCTCGCTCCTCTTTTGTGCACAAAAGTATTTCACCACCTAAACTGACCCATTCCCTTGGGTTTTGTAGCCCAAATGCATGAACCTGCATTTTTTAGTATTAAATCTTAGCTGCCAAATTATGGACCATTCTTAAAGCTTTACTATATCCCTCCTAATGTTATCCACACCATCAGGTCAGCAATATCACTTATAAAAATATTAAAAAGAACTGGATCAATAATCAAAATGTGTGGTACACCACTGGTAACATCTCTTTCCTTAGAGTGAGCTCCATTTACCACTAGCCACTGTTGCCTTCCATTCAACCAGTTCCTAACCCAGTTAGTCACTGTAGGTCCCATACCAAGGGCATTTAGTTTATTGATAAGTTGTTTATGCAGAACTGCATCAAAGGCCTTGCTAAAATCTATATACATCACATCCAGTACTCTCCCTCGATCCAAATCTCTGGTCACCAGGTCAAAGAAATTAATCAGATTAACCATGCTGCCTCTGCTCCTGCAGTTTACTGGATTTCATAAACCTCAATATTCTCTGTTTGAGAAGCGTTTCCATTAATTTACTTATAGTGGTCAGATTAATCAGTCTGTAGTTCCCAACTTCCTCCATACTTCGCCTTTTGAGGAGGGACCATATCTGCACTTCTCCAATCCTGTAGGACCACTCCCAACTCTAGAGAATCATTAAAAAGTTCAGACAGTGGAGCTACCAGAACCTTCCCAAGTACTCTCAGATGTATGCCATCCTGCCCCATCACTTTGTCCATCTTTATTTTAGCAAGATCCTTTGTAACGTACTCGCTATTTTTCCTTCCATTTGCATCTTTGCTTTCCTGACTACTTTACCAGCTTCTCTTAGCTTTTCCAGATATTGTCACCTGTCTTCCTCTTTCTGCAATCTCTTGTCATTTATGAAGACTATGCCTTTTTCCTTTCCTTTTCAAAGCAGCCTTCTTTTCCTCTTACTTTTATTTACTTTCCTTACAAAAAGGTTTGTTGCCCTTAAAATAGCTCCTTTCAGTTTTGCCCACTGCTTTCCTACTTTTTCTAGATGTTCCCATCCTGCTAACACCTATTAGTAGTATTTCCCCTTTTACTAAAGTGTATGTGCCTTCCAGCAGAGGGCATATTATGTTGATTAGAGTAGTAAGGGAACAACCATTTTTTTTACAACTTCCTTTTTTGCATGGCCACAGTGGTAAACTCCAGGGTGTTGGTTACAGACATCTGAGAATATTCTGGTCAGAGAGTTGAAACAGAGTTCGACAGAATGTCAGTCAATGTCTGTGAATATAAGAAATGAACTTCTGTGGGAGAAAGCCTAGTAGTTAGAGCACTGGGCTGATAACAAAGGAAACGGGTCAAATCCCACTTGTGATTATGGGGAAGTCAACACTTCAGAGACAGGGAATGTAACTCACATTGAGCTACTAGTGAAAAAGGTGTGAGCTAAATCCAAACAAATAACTAAAAATAGATAGATAGATAGATAGATAAAATGCAGCGGTTGCAGAGAGCCACACAGTAAAGTCCCTGTGATGCTTTTGGCATTTCACTGTAGGTAGTTGTTCCTGAGGAATCCTGCAATGGAGCGTATCACACCCTGGGTCTATCATGAGGAAAGAAAACTCTGATCTGCATTTCAGCAAAGAACAAAGATCTAAGTAGGAGTGGCGAGAAGTGTGTGACAGGTGCCATTCAGAGGTGCCTGGCTACGTGGAAAAGTGAAAGGGGAAAGGAAAGCATTATCTTTCTCGGGGAGTCAAGAGAAGGCCAGAGGAGGAAAGGAGTAAAGAAGAGAGATTCAAGAATTTCAACAGGCCCAAGGATCCCAAGTGCTAGACTCTGAATTCCCAAGGATACTTAGGAAGTCAGAGTCTAGAACCAGTCCAAAGGGAGCCTAAAGTCCAAAGAAGAGAGATGGGGGTTTCCCAGGCGAGTGTGCATGCAAATGTCAGCAATCTCTATTCTGCTCTATAACTGTATATTCAAAAGTACACCAAAAATTGAAGCTATTGTAAGTGCTTTATTGTGAAGAGTTTCTCTATTGAAGATTTATTTTGGAACATTCAAATATTATATGCAGTATCTCCTTGGAGCTGTTTCCAGCTAAATGCCTTTGGTCCTGGAGGAAAATTCTTACCCCTATCAGAGGATCTACTTCAAGGTTTACAAGTGGTCTGTGGGACTTGTCCTGGTATTTTATGATCCCCCTGTCTTAGATGGTGTACTACAAACTAAATAACAATAAACTGTTTTAATGTAAATCAATCTCTAAATGATATTTGTAGTCTGTAAATACCCCAAGCTCCACAGCAGGGTCAGCAAAAATCATAGAACCAAAGTGTTGGAGATTGTCAGGACAGTTACTAAGAAGATGATGATTCCGCAACCTTGGAAAGAGAGAAGCAGAGAATTGGAAAAGAATTGAAGGCGAGCTCCTCCAGACAGTGGTTCAGGGACCAGTTGTCTCTTTTTAGCTGTACAGGTTTATTTTTCCTCTCTTTTAAATTGAACAAATACATGCCAGGCACAGGGGAACATGCACTGATTTTCCTATAGTGCACCAGTCCCATGCACCGATAAATTATCAGTGAAGATAGCTGTAGCAGCAGTTGGGTTAAATACATGAATGCACATAAATTTACAAAGGATGCCTTGCTGACAACTTGTTTCTCCATCGCTAACAAACATGTTTAGCAAGAAAAGAAGCCAGACACAAAAGTTTCTGTTCAGAAAATAGTGTGGAAGGAGTAGGTCCTCGGTTTCTCTTGCAAAATCTCTTTTTGATGTTGCAAGGTTTAGATTCCACACCCTGATTAAAAGTGGGGGCTAAGAATAAAATTAGAAGCCAATGTTAAACTTTGCAGTTAGGCAGCAAGTTTGTAACAGATGTTGAAGGTTTGCAGTTAAAAGATTACATGGTCTGAGCTAACAATTTGTTGTATGTTCCACTGGCATCTGCCTAGACAAAGACGACTTGCCAGAGCAAACAATAGTACCAGGTGTATAGTGTACATGTGTAGCAAAAGTGATAATACTGCACAAAAGTGTGTTTCTTGATCAGTTCCCAATTCTGTAATACTAAATGTCTATTTTCATGTTAAACTACTATCATGTTTTATCACTATCATGTTACCCAAGATCCTTCTGTAATACAGACCAATCATATCAGGTACTGGCATGCTCACGGAGGAAATATCTGGACTCACAGAGGGAATTCTGAAACCTCTCGTGCACAAAACTAACAGCTTCATACAAGACACCACAGACTTTCTGAATAAATTGAAAAATATCAAACAATTACCACCAAACACCCTTCTGGTCACGATGGATGTAGAATCACTATACAGCAACATTCCACATGCGGATGGCATAGCTGCATGTGGAAGACTCCTAAAAAAATCCACACTGGACCATTAATACTCACCAGAAACTATTACAAAATTAATCAAATTCATTTTAATTCACAACTACTTCCGCTTTAACAATTATATCTATCTGCAAATAATGGGCACTGTGATGGGCACCAGGACAGCACCCCAATATGCCAACCTTTTTATGGCTGAGCTGGAAGAGAGATTTCTGAATACACACCAGACCAAACCTCTAAAATACTACCGGTACATCGATGACATTTTTATGATTTGGACGGAGGGGGAAGAAATTCTGAAACAATTTTATTCTGCCTTCAATACATACCATCCTACAATCAGATTCAAAATTGACTACTCCCCAGAAAAAGTCAATTTTTTGGACACCACAGTCTCAATCAGTGATGGCTGTATACAAACATCTATATACAAGAAACCCACAGACAGATGCAGCTACCTCCACAACTCCAGCTTCCACCCTTCACATACAAAAAGATCCATTATTTACAGCCAAGCCACAAGATACCACCGTATCTGCTCGGACCCAGAGGATAGAGACAGACACCTTGAAACCCCGACTGCATCCTTCAAACAGAAAGGCTACAACCCCAAAATAATCTCCAAGAATATTGCCTCCTCCCTCAAAACACCCAGGGAAATTCTGCTACAGTACAAAGAAAAAAAAGCCACAGACAGAATTCCCCTTGTAGTGACATACAACCCAGAGCTGGAAAAACTGAGGAAAATCATAAGAGAACTACAGCCACTACTCCAGGAAGATGAATTACTGAAAGAGATATTCCCATCTCCACCAGTGCTGGCCTTCCGACAGCCACCAAATTTAAAACACAAGCTGATCAGAAGTAAACTTCCAACACAGACGGAAAAAGAAAAGGGCACGTTTCCGTGTAACACAGCCAGCTGCAAACTATGCCAAAACATTTCACAAGACCCCACAGTCATTCACAAAGGAAAAATATTCAACATAAAGGACTATTTTACATGCTCATCTTCCAATGTGGTATATATCATTCAGTGTAAAAAATGTAATGAAGGATGCTATATTGGAGAAACAGGGCAGATGCTTAAGACAAGATTCAATCTGCACAGACATCACATGAAAATAGCCGGTGCCAGTCAAGCCCCCACCCCTGTGGGCCAACACTTCACAAGACCAGAACACTGCACCAGTGATTTCACAGTAAGAATACTGAAAGGTAATTTTAAAACAATGCAGGAACGTAAGACCTTTGAAATAAGAATGATTGAATATTTTGACACACAACAAACAGGACTTAATAAGGATCTGGGTTTTCTAACCCATTATAAACCATAAGCTGTATTTCTCTGTTTATTTCTCTGTTTATTACCCTCCTCTCACCTACCAACACCCATTCTGTTAGAATATCAATGAAATGCTTTGATGTCCCCATGCATACCCCCACCCTCCCACTCTGTCAGACTGTCAAAGTAATGCTTTGATGTTTCTCTTATATATACTAGCTGCTACCACATTTGCTTATTTCTGATCTGATTTCTGGGCTGACACAGACAGCCCCGGGGGTTGGTAAGGCCCTGGGGGTCTGATGGACCCCGGACACCACGCCAAAAGAAAATCAGCCTGGTGGTCCAGTGGGACCCCTGTCCTCACTCGCCCCTGCCCACACCGCAGGTCCAGTGTGACCCAAGAGAGGGGGCCAGACATGTTCCACCCCCACTGAAAGGTGGAGGAGGAGGGACTAACACTCCCTCCTCCTCGCACCACCTCAAATTGGCACCGCCCTGCCCGGTGCATCATGGGATGCACGGGGTGGGGTTTAACTTCCATAAAAGGGAGAAACTCCCTTATGAAGGTTAAACTGCACCCCGTGCATCCCATGATGCACCATGCAGGGCACTGATCCAGATAATCCACCACAAGCGGAGAACTCGAACGCCCCACGAGAGAATACAGGTATGGAAGAAAGTGGGATGTTTGACCATGGAAAACCAAAGACTGGAGGGATGGATTCTTAAAACAGTTGTTTATTGATGAAAAAAGACTCGACACAAACGTGTTTCGGCCGTTAGGCCTGCATCAGGAGTCTCGGTCGACGGAGAACAACTGATACAACATTTAGAAGCACGTGGTATGGTGATCAATAAGGTTGGTCTCAGTCGACGGAGAACAATTGATGTAAACGTTTAGAAGCACGTGGTATGGTGATCAATGAGGTTGGTCTTTAAAAAAACCTTTTCCGAGGAAACTTGCTCATAGACAATTGAAATGTCAGCATAAAACGAAAAATGCTAGGAATGCCCCCGTTCTATCCATGACCCTCCCATTTCTGTGCCCCTTTTCTAAACTCTTGCATAAAATTTAGGCACAGATCCCGTGCCTAAATTTATAAGTTCCAATTAAGTCTAACTAGTACCAAAAATTGCTTGTTTAAAAGCCAATTATTGGCACTAGTTGGCTCATTATTCAATTAAATTGTGTGCTCAAGTTGGGTGTATGCCCAAATTTGCGCACACAATTTTTGGTGACTTTTATAGAATTAGGGGGATAACATCTAGTATTCAGAGGGCAGACTAGAGGTTAGAGCACTGGTCTTGACATCCAGAGCTGCCCAGTTCCAATCCCACTGCTGCTCCTCCTTGTGATCTTGGGCAAGTTACTTAACCTTCCATTGCCTTAGGTACAAAATTAGATTGTGAACCCTCCAGGGACAAGGAAATGCCCAGTTTGCCTGAATGTAACTCACATTGATCTACTACTGAAAAAGGTGTCAGCAAAATCTAAGTAAAAGGTATAACACAACTTGCCATTAATCACCTTCCTGTTATTTGTCACAGTAACCTCTAGTGTTTGAAAAGTATTGTATATAATAAATGTAAACCGCTTTGATTGTACCAAAGAAAGGTGGTGTTTCAAATTCATGACCTTTTACCCTTTTATATCATACCCTGCGGCACTTGATATGATGTAAGTAGTGTACGTGGACAGTGATCTCTTCGCTTATCTTTGACTATATTCTACAGCTCTGCTTCTCAGCCTCTCCTGGAGGCAAACCTAGCCAGTCAAGTTTTCAAGATTACCACATTGAATGTGCATGAGACAAATTGGTATATTGAGGATACCCACTTTCCCTAAATTCTATATATCGCGCCTTAATTTCCGCACGGAAATTGAAGCATATTCTATAACAATGCACATAAGTTAATTTGTTAACTAGCTAATCAGTGCTGTCAAATGGATGTTAACATGCAAATATCAGCACTAATTGGCACTGATTAAGATTTATACACACAACTCACTAAGAGGAGCATTTTCGATATGACGTCTAAGTCCGACTTTGGATGTTTCGCACAAAATGTCCAAAATCTGAATAGGAAATAAGGTTGTTTTTGAAAAAAAGAAAAATGGCTTTATTTTTTTCAAAAATACTGTTTCAAACAAAGTTTTACGCTTTGGACGTTTTGTTTTTTTGGTCCATTAAAAAAAAAAAAATGAATAAGTGCAAAACGTAGAGATTCATTCCATTGGGATTTAAGAGGGGCCAGTATTTTTAGTACACTAGTTCCCCAGACATCCCAGGAGAGTAATGAGACACTTCAGAGGGCACTTCTGTGTGCTTCATAAAAATTCTCCCAGGTACACATCTCACCTTTGCGCCCTTATCTTGTCCCCTGAGCCCTCCAAAACCCACCCAAAACACACTGTCCCCCACCGTACAACACTACAATAGCCCTTATGGGTGAAGGGGGCACCTATATATGGATACAGTAGGGTTTTGGTGACTTTGTCAGGGGTTGCAGTTTCCACCACAAGTGTGACAAGTAGAGGGAGATAGGGACCTGGATCCCCCACTGTGTACTGCACTGACCACTACACTACTCCGTGCAGATTTTTCAGGCGCCCTATATAGAATCTAGCCCTATATGCCAATCTATCTCATGAATATTCATTATGGTAAGCCTCAAAACCTTACTGGAAAGGTCTGCCTCCAGGAAAGGGTTGAGAAGCACTGTCCTACAGTATGCTCTATAAATAAATATTATAGTTTACATTTGTTTTCTATGTTATATTTTATCTGACTACTGGAAGGACTTCAGGTGTACCATCTGCCTAACCTTGCAGGAGTTCAGAGTTTAATATATATTGCAAATTCCTGTCCTTTAAGCTAGAACATTCTTTCTAGGAACAAGTGAGAGGGAGGAGGCCTCATTGGTGCCAATGGGAAGAAATAACAGAGAAGCAGACTTGTTATCCACAGCCATGAACCAGAGCACAAGACTTGTACCACTTCCAAGTAAACTGGTTAATTGTACTACAGTGATAGTATCTCTCTCTCTCTCTTTCTTCATTGTACTAGTTCTCAAATTCTCAAAAGAAAAATATGCACATTCTTTCCCTTTGACAATTACCTAGGGAAACAGTGTTCACAGTTCCAAACCTGCATTTTCTATAAGCATTCCTGAAAAAAACATGTGCAGATTTGAAAATGCACAATTGCTTGTGTTTTCGCTGCTCCTGATCTATCCCTGCCCCAGGAATGCCTGTACAAAAATTCATATAGTATAACAATTTTCTAAAATCCCTTTCATGTAGGTAATTGACCTTTTTTGCAGATATATATCTATATCTATCTAAAATCTGTAGCTGATTTATGGATAACAAGCTTTTTCAATCAACAAGCAAAATTGAGTCAGGCACACGTGGGTGATGTCACCCAACAGCACCAGCTCTCCCAGAGGTCAGAACTTAATGTAAAGTTCTTAGCATGTGTAGATTTTCTTCTATGCATCGTTCTCTTCAGCAACACAGATTTGTCTCTTCCATTCTACTGAATGGATGTGAAAACAAAGCTCTCCCAACTATTTGAGAGGTTTTCTGCTTCAGTGTCTTCTGACAATGTTTCTTTTTGTTCTCTGTTTCTTTTGTTTTTCTTTAAAAAAAAAATAAAAGGAACTTCGACATGTCGCAAAAATCTGGTTATGTCATTGCCCACAGTGTGGCAGAAAGATCCAGAACTTTGATATTTATTTAAAATGACTTATTTGACTAGGCTCCAAATATAATCAAGCAGAATGTAAGCACTATACTCACATATCCCTGTAAGCCAGGAAGGACTGTTTAAACCATCAACCACAATCACTATGAGACAGAAAAGAGGCTTCTTTTGGCAGAGAACAAAGATAAGACATTCTCCTCAATGCAGAGATTGGCTAGTTCTGCATATTCTAATAAATCATCCTCAGCAGAAATACTAGACACGTCCAGGCACAATGACTTAAAAAATGCAGATGCTAAAGACCACCACCAGGTGTCTCTTAAACTGGCCAGTGGCAGGAGATAATTACTTCTTCATCGAAAAATTGAAAACTTAGAGAATATTACAAGGAACTTAAATTTACGAATACTTAATTTTCCATACTCAAAGTTTATTGCTCCAAGGGAAATGTTCCATAAGTTTCTAAGAGAGAATTTCAAATAGCCAGATCAATCTTTTCCACCAGTTCAGAAGTTAAATTACTTAAATACACAATTTAAAGAGCAAATTAAACAGCAGGATACTCAAGAACAACAGGTAGATCAAGAACAACAGGAAACATCTTTGGATGTATTAGATATTTCTACATTTCTGGAACAATCTAAGGAGGAAATTAAAACCAGAGCCACGCTTTTGGTCTCCTGTCAGGCTTATTTTTGAAAGAGAAGGGCGCCCATCTTTCAACACAAATTAGGAGATGGGCGTCCTTCTCCCAGGGTCACCCAAATTTGCATAATCGAAAGCCGATTTTGGGCGTCCTCAACTGCTTTCCATCGCGGGGCGTGTCGGAAGCATAGTGAAGGCGGGACTGGGACATGCTTAACACATGGGTGTCCTCGGCCGATAATGGAAAAAAGAAGGGCGTCCCTGATGAACACTTGGCCGACTTTACTTGGTCCTTTTTTTTTATGACCAAGCCACAAAAATGTGCCCTAAATGACCAGATGACCACCAGAGTGAATCGGGGATGACCTCCCCTTACTCCCCCAGTGGTCACTAACCCCCTCCCACCCTAAAAAATGTTTTAAATATTTTTCCAGCCTCTATGCCAGCCTCAAATATCATACCCAGCTCCACGACAGCAGTATGCAGATCCCTGGAGCAGTTTTAGTGGGTGCTGCAGTGCACTTCAGGCAGGCAGACCCAGGCCCATCCCCCTTACCTGCTATACTTGTGGTGGTAAATGTGAGCCCTCCAAAACCCACCACAAACCCACTGTACCCACATCTAGGTGCCCCCCTTCATCCCTAACGGCTATGGTAATGGTGTACAATTGTGGGGAGTAGGTTTTGGGGGGGGTTAGGGGGCTCAGCGCACACAAGGTAAGAGAGCTATACACTTGGGAGCTTTTTCTGAAGTCCACTGCAGTGCCCCCTAGGGTGCCCAGTTGGTGTCCTGGCATGTCAGGGGGACCAGTGCACTACGAATGCTGGCTCCTCCCATGACCAAATGCCTTGGATTTGGTCGTTTCTGAGATGGGCGTCCTTGGTTTCCATTATCGCCGAAAATCGGGGACGACCATCTCTAAGGTCGACCTAAATGTTGAGATTTGGGCGTCCCCAACCGTATTATCGAAATGAAAGATGGCCGCCCATCTTGTTTCGATAATACGGGTTTCCCCGCCCCTTCGCGGTGACGTCCTGTGAGGACGTCCTCAAGAAAACTTGGGTGCCCCGTTTGATTATGCCCCTCCACATATTCCTACAGTATAAAGAAGCTTTATTAAGACTTTATTTTCAAAAAATCCAACCTGAATTTCTAGGAAGGAAAGTGACAATTTTTCCTGATATTTCCAAATGGACTCAACAAAGGAGGAAAAAATTCTTGGAGATGAAACAAGAGACTCTTTCATTAAATGCTCATTTCCAGTTGCAATTTCCATGTAAATGTACTCTTTTCTTTAAAGACAAAAAATATGTGTTTTTTGAACCTCTTCAATTGCGCAGTTTTTTGAATTCACAGGGTAAAAAGGGAGGAGAAACAAATGTTTAGCTGATCAGGAGTTAATGGGGTTACTACCTGTATTTTTCCTTTGTAATATTTCTTATATCCAACTTCCTTTGGATCCAATCATAGATCCTTCTCTTACTTGTGGACTAACTAACCAATAATTTACTTATGGTTGTTACTTTTCTTAGAATGTATTTTCTTTTGGATATTTGTGTAGTCGTTCAAAGATTGTAGTATCTTTGTATTTAATTGGAAAACTTATAAATAAAAAAAAAACTGGCCAGTGGTTTCTCATAAGTTAATAAGCCCAAAATGCAACAGCCTTCTGAGCATTCACCAAGGCTTAAGGGAAAGTCATTGTCTACAATGCTTCTAAAGCACAGGATAAGATGAAACATGAGTGTAGAATAAACCATTTATCTCCAATGTATTCTACTGTCTCTACTTGTCAGCAAGGCCATCATACTGCCTCAGTGCAATTCTCTGCATAACGCAATCATCAACCTCACTGATTCTGGTGTGGATGAATCATTCCTATCGCCTTTGCTGTCTCTTCCAAAGCAACCATACTCCTTCCTCCAAAATATGCTCAATGAGTTCATTAAGGGGTATTGTAGAGTGCTAGCTATCAGCAATCTAGCATTATGCCTTCTCAATATACTGGTGTTAGCTCTGCAAAGAGAGACACACAATCATGAAGTCTTTTCTTCCTACATCAGATTAAGATCCTGAGGCAGTGCATTCACTACCATCATCTTCCCCAGCTCTTAACACAAGTGTGCTGTAAAAATTCTTATATCCAGTTTTCTTTCCTCCTAAATCATCTTATGAGGTAAATGAATACCGATGGGAATTCCATTCTGACCTATCTCTTCCACCAGCAAGGGATGAGTCTTCTTATGAGGACATTTCCTAACCAAGATTCATGTAGCACATCAGAAAAAGTGGCATTTCTCCTATAACAAGAAAAGAAACCATTTTCTGATTTTTATTTTGCTTCTTGAGGTTTATAGAGGCTCAAAGGCCATTTATTTATTTGTTACATTTGTATCCCACATTTTCCCCACCTCTTTGCAGGCTCAATGTGGCTTACATAGTACCGTAAAGGCGTTCGCCAATTCCAGTATAAACAGTTACACAGTGATGTGGTGGTAGAATGAGGTTCATGTGGAACAGACATATTAGGGAATCGTATAGAGGAAGAGTTACGTTATGCCCATTATGTGCTTTGGTTTCGTAGTGTTTTAAAGGGTACTCAAGTTTGTTTATTATTTAGTGAGTTCACTTGGTTGTCACCATCATTTTGTGTTGTTCTTAAGTCCAGTCCTACCACCATGCTCGGACAGGCCTGTCCTTAATGTGAGTCAATTGGATGATATCTGCTGCTGCAGTAGCCCTACTTTGATGTCTAAAATCATTTTACATTCCTGGAGACCACTAGTTGGCCAGAACCCGCATCAACTCATGTGTAGAGTCTTTTGGACCAGGGCAGAGGGTGCAATGCCCCCTTTTCCCTGATCTTCAATTTCATGGGCTGATGTTCAAAACTTCAGTGCTAAAGCAAACAGCGCCCACCACATACCATTGGAGCTGACTCTGTGGGTGCTGTGGGTGCTTGAGCACCCCCAATATTGAGAAAATTCCTTGTATGTGTCCAGGGAGGGGTCATTTCCATTGGGCTTAGCACCCCCAATAATTTTCTGCACCTTTAAATATAAACTTTTCAAATCATTTTTCACTTGAAAGGCTTACATTTAAGCACAGAAAACAGTGACCAAAGTGTGCTTTCACTTTTGGTTGTGCTCGGACTTGCACGCATTTGTTTCTCGCTACTAGCTCTTAGAGGATTGCACGAGCTTCCTTCCGCTTCGAAAAAAAGTCAAAACTGGCAGTTTAAATTGAGAAATTCTGAAGAAATCCACTCTTCAAAACCTTCAATGCCACTTCCAAGCTGGCGGTAAGTTTCCAGTATTAAGGACAGGGTTTGTGCACTGTTCTCAGAGCATTGGGAGGGAATATCAAATGACATCATTAATATCCATTTGAATACCTTTAAACACAATTTGCTTTGGCCCCAATGTTGGGCGTTAGTCCAGTGCTCACAGCTTCTTGGGGTCAGCTCCTTCTCCCAAAACACAGTTGAACTATCTAGAACTACACCAACAGATTATTCAAGAGCTTTCATGAATAAGGCATTCTCAATTTCAATACAGGGGTACTTCAGCTTTGCAGAGGAATGTATAAGGAGGAAATTCACTGATGCTGGGTGACTTGAAAAACCACTGGATGCAAACACTGGTGATTTTCTGTTTTCTTTTTTTCTGTTGGTGTTAAGTGCTTCAGTTTTGTCTAGATCCATAAGTTTAATAACACATTTATTGCTTGTGTGTCATACCGGAAAGAAACAGATCCAGGCTGCCAGAAAATATTTCTACAACAGCTGAGAGGCAGGGCCATCCTCCATAAAGTTAGCAATCCTAGCCTATTGGCCAGGGCCCAACATTTCAGGCAAGAGCAAACAGATGTTCTGCTTGTTGCTTTCAGTTCCTGCTCTTCAGGTAGCATGCCAGAAATAGAAGAGGGGCTGAAAAAGGAGCCCAGCACTTGTTTTCTTCCCTGCTGTATCCTCTCCAGTCTCATCCCCACCCCAGCAATTGTTTTCCTCCCTGCTGTATCCTCTCCAGCCTCATCCTCATCCCTTCTATTCCAACAGTTCCCGTGTCAACACACAGTAAGTGATTGATCCAGAAAAGTGTGTTAGGCTTTGCACACATATCAACTCAGCTTTCGTGCACAATTTTCTGTGCACCTAATATAAAAATGAGTTTTGTTCAAGAACTATCTGTGCACAAAGTCTGCAGGAGACATCAGCATACAATACATTCAATTCCCTTGGTAATGAAGATATTAGGTATTCAGCACAGATGCAGAGACGTGCACAGAAGCCTAGAAGGCTGAACACAGGGTTCTCTAATGCTGGGGTTTTATTGCAAGCCCTGAGGAGTAGAGAATGTTGCACTTTCCCTCCCCCCTCTACAAGCTCCGGTGTCACTCCTTCACCTCTCCGCTGTACTCCCGCTGCAGCTTTTCCATCTTCTGGACTGCCGGCAGTGTGAGCAATGTAAGCACGCTGCCTTCGTGCGCCGGGAAGCCTTCTCTCTGCAGCAAGCAACCTGCCTACGCGGAAACAGGAAGTCACAATAGAGAGAAGGCTTCTGGGCCACGTGAAGGCAGCGTGCTTACATTTCTAACACTGCCGGCAATACGGAAGATGGAAAGGCTGCAGCGGAGCACAGCAGAGAGGTGGAGGAGTGACACCAGAGCTTGCAGGGGGGGGGGAGGGAGAGTGCGACACAGGACCCGGCGGCGGCGGTGGCAGCAGCGGGGGGGGGGGGGGGGAGAGAATGAAGAGACACCTTCTTAGAAATGATCTAAAAATGTGGAAGAAGTGGTTTGGCAGCTGAGATTTAAAGAAAGAGAACAGTACATGATGAGGGATGAGGCACTGTGAGTGACAAGGATATCACAAGAACCAGAACAGATTATTTTTGTTTCATTTGTACCCCGCACTTTCCCACTCATGGCAGGCTCAATGCGGCGGGCAATGGAGGGTTAAGTGACTTGCCCAGAGTCACAAGGAGCTGCCTGTGCTGGGAATTGAACTCAGTTCCTCAGTTTCCCAGGACCAAAGTCCACCACCCTAACCACTAGGCCACAATAAGGAGAGACAGAGAAAAGGAGGTAACAATGTTTTTGAACAAATCATTGGTGAGACCTCATAATGAGGACAATTTTCAAATGAATTTATACAGCTAATTAGCCAGATAAAGTCACCTGCTGAAAAGTGCCCTCTCCTCAGAGGCCATGCGTACAGTTTCATGGTGCCCATGCCTCTTGTCATGAGAAAAAGGGGCAAAACTTAGGGTGGGATTAGTACGGGAAAGGCAAAGTACCTGCAAGGATTTTATTATGCAGGGATCTCATTTTTTCATTTGAAAATTAGTTTATGATCCTTCAAGATCTTCACAGGTTTTGAATATTACTCCCTCTGAGGGTAATTCTACAAGACGCCACCTAAAGTTAGGTGGGTCCCACTGTTAATGCTATTCATGCACTGTGTTCCTTATTGTGAAGATAGCATTTGTATTCACTTTGGAGAATTTAGGCTTTTTGATTCTTTTACCCTGTTTTTTCATTTTATACCTAAAGTAAGGTGGCAAATATGTGTGTAAATGCTGGTATTCTAATCATATTCTGTAATTATGTGCATATTTTCGATAGAGTTTGCAGATAGGATTTCACATGGGTGGACTCTGTGTGGTGTGGGCAGGGTCATACTTACATGGGTGGAGTTTGGGTGGCATGAGCAGGGTCATACTTACATGGGTGGAGTCTGGGTGGTGTGGGAAGGCTCCTTCTTACCTGGATGGAGTCTGGGTGGCGTGGGCAGGCTCATATTTACATGGGTGGAGTCTGGGTGGCGTGAGCAGGGTCATACTTACATGGGTGGAGTGTGGGTGGTATGGGCAGGCTCCTTCTTACCTGGATGGAGTCTGGGTGGTGTGGGTAGGCTCATATTACATGGGTGGAGTCTGGGTGGTGTGAACAAGTTCAAACATACATGGGTATACTATAAGTTACATGAGTATCTCCTGAATCTAGGTGTGAGCTCGATGGTGTATTGTACAATGGAAATGAGGTGCCTATTTTCCTTTGTAGAAAAGGCTCCAAATAGGCACCTTCTACGCTCCTAAATATAGGTGCTTCTTTAAAGAGCTGCCCTGACTGTGTCCAGTTCTGGTTGCCACATCTTCATAAGAATATAGTGTAGAGACAGAGGAGGGCAGCTAACAGGGAACAAAGCCTGTATGAGGTATGACATGGAGACCTAAATACATATACTCCAGAGGAGAGGAGGAAAAAGAGTTCTGTAACAGAGATATTCGGTTACCTCAAATATATAACTAATGCACACGAGGCGAGCATTTTTCATTGAAAAGAAAGATGTAAAATAAGAGGTCATGGTATGATGGAGTAGACTCAGGAGCAACATACTTTTTTACTGAAATGGATGGTATTTGCCTGGAACTGCTACCCACTACAAGTAACAGAAGCAAAACTGTGTCAGAATTTAAAAGACCCAAGGTAGGCTCAGAGGATCTATAATTGTGGGGGAAGAGACAAGAAGGGTCTTGTGGCATATTTTATACAGTGTTTCTATTTAAAAGGTTGGAAGATCACTATGCTGCCAATTTTACAAAGTTTTGTCATTACAAAAGGGAAATAACAATTTTCAGCAACAGGGAAACCAGAGTATAAAGATGCCCCAGCCCAAATAATGGGTCTTCACACACATACAGATATTTGTATTTTGTGTCTGCAAATATATGCGCCATCTCTTACTCGTTGAACGAGAACATGAGAAATCAGTTCCTCGGGCAGTTGTTGAGTAAACAGGCCTTGTTATGCCACACAGTAAATTGCTACATGTATTTTTCCTTTTCAAACTTCCAAGAATAAGCTCCATCAGCACATTCAAATGAAACAATAAATGATCCATTTATTTAATGTTGCAGTCATCCCACTTTCAGTGCTTTGCTAGATACTTGAATTATTTATGGCCAGCATTGCAGTTGCAGGTGGGATTACTTTAAGATTTTTTTTTTCCACAGTGAGATTATAAATGTGATTTCATTTTTTTTCCATTCGTTTTTATTTGTGAAATGGTGAGCATATGAAAAAGCAATGTTATTTTCTGATAATAGTCATAGTTAGAGACCTCTACAGAATAGAAAATTGCAGCACGGTTGAAAAAGAAGGTTCCATATTTCAGGGACTACAAAATGTTCAAAAAACATCCTCTTTAATTCTATGAATTATTTGCATTAGAGCTATAGTGGCAAACATCACTTTTTTATAAAGCAAAGTTTCAAAGTGTGTCTATCGTCTACGTAAGTTAAACAGTGTCAGTCAAACAGATGGTGTAGTGGACCACCCAAGGTGAAGCATTAGGTAAGGTTGACTAGACGCCTCTGGGGATTGGCAAGATTCCACTGTAAAGCTTAGACTCTTGTAGAAATGTCTTTTTACCCCAAAAAGTCTGACTGCAACTTAAAACAATCCACAGGCAGCGCACATTGAATGAAAATTACATCTTCTCACATAAGATGGTAGCAGTATATAGCATGCAAAGTTCTGGCAGCATTTTCTCCTGGCTAAGGCTACAGTATATACTTATTTAAGCTCTTTAGAGCAATGGAACTGTTATTCTTGAACCCTTGAGCTTATATGATGCCAGCCTCTTGGCACCACTCAGTGCAGACTCAACATTTCTTACTCACAGTTCTCCAACATTCACCAAAAATTGTTCCCAAGAAAGGGAATGACATCCTCTAAGTTGTACTACATTGTCTTTATAGAAACAAGTGAAGAAGCCTGGATAGAAAGGTAATTTCCTCCATGGCTTTGGGAGTTCAGCAAGTGAATGTTGTTCCTTCAGCTTCCTCCTGTAGGCTCCCACAGAAAATCTAAACTAAGGACCTCTAGAGAGTATTACACATAACACATAAGGGGTTTAACAAAATATTTAGAAGCAGGGGTGTAGCCAGACACCCAAATTTGGGTGGGCCTGGGCCCAAGATGGGTGGGCAGAAGAACTCCGCCTTGTCCCACAAATGATTTGGTCTCTCCCTCTCTTGCCTGCATCCAAATGGTCTCTCAAACATCCGCCCTTCCCTGAATACCTTTTAAATAGCAGGTTTTCACCAAAAGGGAGCAGCAACTAATACACACTGCTCATGCTGGCCCCACAGCCTTTCCTCTGATACAACTTCCTGTTTCCGCATAGGCGGGAATACATCAGAGGGAAGGCCTCGGGGACGGTGCGAACAGTATGTATCAGTCGTTGCTTGCTGCAGGCAAAGATCTGCTATTTAAAAGGTATGCAGGAGGGACAGTTGGGAGTTTTTGGCTGGTGGGGCTTGAGAATCCCTGCCAGCCACATTATAGATGTGCTGCTACTGGGTGGGCCTGAAACCAAAGTGGATGGGCCTGGGCCCACCTGAGCCCACCCTTGGCTACGCCACTGTTTAGAAGGTAATTCTATAAAGTGGTGTTTATTTTGAGATGCCAGAAAGTGACAATTTGAAGTCTGTTCTATAAGGAAAAATAGGTGTATAGGTCAAAAATACACTTATATTTTAGACACAATCACTTATACAAGCTATTCTTGCTGCCTACATCTACATCTAGGTGGTTCCTTATAAAATTACCCCCTAAATATATGGAAACATCAGATCATACTGTGCCATGGTTAGGTTGATAACTTATCTATCTGTCTTGTGCAAAGATGGTAGGCCTCACATGTCACCTACATAGGACTTTAGACAGTGGGGAGAAGTCAGCTCTCTTGGTACTTCTGAGTATCGGTGGCATAGATAGGTCCAGGGGAGAGTTTCTTGACGTCAAGTTTAAATTTTAGATAGAAAGTTGAAAATCAAAACCTCCAGAGTAGCAATAGCAGAAATATCCTGTTTCAATTGTCAATAGCATAACCCGTGTCATTTCAGGTTATTAAAACCCCAAAAATGACTGGGAAGAATCCAAAGTTTTTCAAAGAATAATGCACATTATTTGATAAGTGTGCACTCTTGTCATATCGAGTGCACTACTAGAACTGTGGGATCAGAGCACTTTGTTTTTTTCCATTCCCCACCCCCACAGTTTGCCTAATTTACAATTTATCACCTGCCAGGTCATTCCTTGTACACCTTCCTCTCTCTGCATGCTGATAGGCTGCTTGCAAATGTGTGTTTGGTCAATGTCAATGTAGTGCTTGTTAACCACTGTTTCCTCAAAAACAAGGGTTCAACGCAGTGTACAATGGAAGAAAGTACCTTAGAAGGTTCTTAGCTCACAACTGCAGTCAAACACATCATATAATAATTGACAACATGCAAAGATAATTATCGTCGCTGCAAAATTTTAAATAGTTCCACTCAATCCGAATAATTAAAAGAAGAGAATTTCATACTAGTATAATAATGATAGAAAATAATTGTGTTAATTATTCTCAGAAATCACATTTTACTAAAGGACGGGGGACAGAGAATAAGCTGTTTGCGCAACCTGGAAGAGTGTCTGAACAAAGTTTCAAATGAGAGTCCTTTACGGTAGGCTCATAGTTCTTGTTGCCCTAGGAGCTTTAGAAGCAGGTGCACCATGGCTTAGATAACTGAGAGGAACCATTATCTACACTAACATTTTGTTAGAAGTATTACTTCTCCTACCTATCTTGCACATGAGATTTGCACTTTTTTCAGTTTTTGTGTATTCCCTAGAAGTGGTTTTGATTTTTGATTTTTAGTATATTATAACCTGCACACATAACTGCCTTACACACCCCAACACACCCATGACCCTCTCAGGTCCACACCTCCCTCAGAGTTGGGTACTCTGGAATTTGAGTATTCAACTTATACAATACCAACTGCATAACTGCCAATTAATGTCCCTTTGTGCCAATTAACACCAACTGTAGCCAATAATTGGTTAAGGCCAATTAGCAGCTAATTAATTCATTAAGTTATGCATGTGCCTGACCTTACTGGAATTAAGGAATAGCCTAATGGTTAGTGCAGCAGCCTAAGAACCAGAAGGGGGTTTGATTCCCACTGCAGCTCCTTGTGATTCTGGGCAAGTCACTTAACCCTCCATTACCCCAGGTAGAAAATAAGTACCTCTATATAATATGTCAACTGCTTTAATTGTTACCACAGAAAGGTGGTATATCAAATCCCATCCCCTGTCCCTTCCATTCAATAAGTTGTGTATGGAAATTTAGGCATGCAGCTTTCTAGAATTAGGGGGAATAGTGTGCTTGTTCATACCTTTAACATTATCACATCGCCATGCCATTGTCATGAGGGAAGAAACATGCAGATGAGAGAGGGCAAGAGGACAGAAGGAAAATTACAGCTGTACTTGGTGGCACTAATAGTATCACTAGTATTAGCCCCCCCCCCCCCCCAACTTGAAATAAATGTTATCAGAGAAGTTTGAAGACAGCTGGAGGTTCAACCTGGCAGCAGTAGAGGAATAAAACAGCAGCAGGCAAAGGCAGTGCAACACTGTCTTTTCTTAGATACCCAATCTGTGTTAGAGAAAATCTTGGAATCAGTTGATGATGATACGGAAGAATTAGACATGGAAAGTTCTGGTGAGATCCCATTTGTGGTAGCTGCTGAGGAGATATGCACCCTGGTGTCTGATGAGACGAAGAGTCTTACTAATTCAGATGCAAATGCTAACCATAGTTTTGTTATAGAAATACTACTAGTACACCAATATCTTCTGCTACACTAACCACCAATATCTCAGCGACATCAAAGTATTTCTTAGGATTGGCCAAGTATTAGAGGTTGAAGATAAAAATCTGAATTATGGAGGCACATTTTTACTCTGGAACTGGAAGATCAACACTTGCAGAATGTCTCCACTGTTGAAAACATGTAAATCAGGAATACAAAATTGGCCATCTTTCCAACGCTTTCACTTAGAAATGCAACTCCAGGATGTGTTGCTTTCAGGTGAGGCTGGAAGCCCTTCAAGTCAGAGGAATGAAGTAATAGTAGCAGGAAAGGGAACAGCAGAAAAGAGGAGGGTCTAGTAGCAGTGACTCAATTGTAAACCCACTTCTCCAGCTCCTGCAAGCAGTTACAACACAGGCCCTACCTCAGACATAGAGATAGGCTACAATTCAGCAAATGGGAAGGTGTCCTACCACACTGTCCCATGTGAAGAGGCAGACTGCATCAGAAGTGGTTACACAATACATGTGTGAAATGATCATTTTGGATGACCAGCCTCTGCAAGTTGTGGAGGATATGGGGTTTAAGCAGCTGCTCCGTTAGCTTCAAAATTATAATGTACTCCACAAGAGAGCATTTAGTAGAAAGGTGATCCCTACTCTGCTCATTGAGTGGGTACTGATGCCACACATGGTACTGGGTGGGCACTAGCAGCAGGCAGGGCATTGGTTGGACACTAATGACAGCAGCAACACTGCCACAGGTAATAAGCAGGGTATAGTTGCAGTGACAAAGTTTCACAAACTTCTGCCGCAAATGCACACTATTCTCACATGCACAGTGTGCATGTAGAGTACGCATTCGTCTGAAAAAAAGTGCACAGAGTGCACACTCTTAATAATATTAACCCCTAAACAAAAATGAAGACTAACGACATGCCACTTAGCTAAAAGTTGCAACTATTTGCTGTGGTCAAACCAAACAACCATAGAGGAGCTCCTCAACAAATACTATCAACCAAAAGAGCTCTCTCAAAACCAATATTTTTATATTTTGGTGGACCATCAGATGGTGGATGTGTACATATTTTGTATACTTTTATCAACACCTTCAATCGTCATCGGTCCTTTTTTATCAAAATAATTTTCCTCATTTCAGTTGTTGAAACACCATACAAAGAGGGGCATTTTCGATATGATGTCTATTTCTGACTTCGGACATTTTGCTTAAGACATATTTATTTAGAAATTATTGGAAGGAGGTGAATGTATTAGGTTTTTGATTAATTATTTTTATTATTGTATTTCCTGGGATGTCCAGTCTCTTTGGGCCCCATTTACTAAGCTGTGTAGGCGCCCACAATATTCCTATGGGTGCCTACACAGCGCACGCCTTGCCCATGCCCCACCCAGTATTTGCTTGTCAAGTACATGCTAAGATATGCACTTATTTTATTCTAATCATTTATTTACATAGTAGGGGTATAAAGTTAATTTCACAGAGTTAACCCCTTTATGGTTATGTTAATAATCTATGTAAATAGCCTTTCATGCTCCCATAGTATGTATATCTCAATTAGTTGAACAGTCTTGAAAGTATGACCTCCCCCAGGAGTGAATTAAAATATCTGTGGCTTTTGTTTTCATTGGCCTAATGCTTAAGATCCAAGTTCAGTACTATTGTAAACTTTTCCAAATGGCCACAAATGCAAGCAACCCACGTCAAAGGACACACATTTGATCTCATCTCACACAAACTCTCAACAGACCAGAACCTAACAATAACAAATACGATATGAATAGAGACACCCTGGACCGACCACTACAAACGAAACTTATCCCTACATTGGCGGAAGAAGGGTATACAACGAATACTAGAACACACATCCTACAGCACAAGAGGTCAAGTAGACACGAAAACATTCTGGCAACTAATACACAATAACGAATGGGCAACACAGACTCCATATACTATCTCATAGAATGGGACAAAAGATGCAAAAGCATACTAGATGAAATTGCGCCCTTATGAACAAGAGCCCCACGCAAGCATAACTCGACACCATGGTTCAACGATGAACTGAAAAAGTTAAAAACACAAACCAGGAAACTCAAACGAGCATGGAATAAAACAAAAGATGAACATGCACTCAACACATGGAAACAAATACAAAGAAAATACAAATACGCAATAAGACAGGCCAAAAGATCATACTATAAAACCAAAATAGGGACAGATTACAAAGATATGAAGAAATTATACCAACTCGTGAACAAACTCCTAGACACCAACTTGGTCACTACCAGGAATACAGACATCCTATCTGCAGATAAACTTGCGAAGTACTTCAATGAAAAAAACTAGATACCTGTCCCAGCCACCTAATGAAATCTGCCCCTGACCACTTCATAGCAGACCTCACATCCCACCTAAATTACATGCTTCAGCAAGGCCTCTTCCCTAAGGAAAATGACAATATCCTACTCACACCAATACCAAAGACAAAACCAAGAAAAATACAAACGAAATCACTAACTACCGTCCAGTAGCATCTACGGTAGTTGGTGGTCAAACTGATGGAAAGCATGGCAACCAAACAACTTACAGATTACATAAACAAATTCTCAATATGAGAGCTCTAATACATAAAGGTAGAGAATTCCATATAGAAACAGCCTGATAAAACCGCGAGGATGTCAACAATCCTATAGATGTAATTTTTCTTACTGAAGGATAGTGTAGCAATGATTGAACACACAAACCATAAGAATTAAACGCCCTGAGCCCATACGCCAAGCCCCCTCCCTGCCCATTTTCAAATCCTTGCTCAAAGCCCACCTCTTCAATGTCGCTTTCGGCACCTAACCATTATTCATCTATTCAGGAAATCTAGACTGCCCCAATTTGATTGACTGCACCTTTTTGTCCTTTAGATTGTAAGCTCCTTCGAGTAGGGACTGTCCTCTGTGTTAAATTGTACAGCGCTGCGTAACCCTGGTAGCGCTTTATAAATGTTAAGTAGTAGTAGTAATTACGGCTAGCTAAAGGGTGCATTAGATCAGTCACATATGGTGGTGCTTCTCTATATATAGTATTTTAAAGGTCATTATGCACAGCTTAAATTGAACTCTGGCTTCTGTTGGGAGCCAGTACAGTTCGAGAAGGCCTGGATTATAGCTGTAATACTTCTGTGCAGCGTATAGAGAAAGAACAGCTAACATAAGAGCACAGACCTGGAGGGGATCTGCTATTATCAGCTGCCACTTTAATCACCTACCCTCTGGCACTTTAGACAGTGGCATCCAAGTCCTAATCAAACTGCAATCCAGCCCTAACATTATCTGATCTGGGAATTTATTCTTTAGCCCTTATTTTTTCCATGATGGCTTTTTCATTTCCTGCAATTTAGAGCTGGAAGCCTTGCTGGAATATCACATGGTTTCACTTTACAAAGAAAATCAGCTGCAGTTGTGAGAAGATAGTCCAGTAAATTAGCATTCAAACAAGAGAGGGGCTGAGAGACTGGGGAATAAGAAAGAGAGGGATCAAAAGGAACAAAGGGAGAAATCATGCAACATGTTGTGTTTCTTTCTTCTCTGTTGTGCTGTGGGGGTTTTTTCAATTCTGCAGAGCAGCTATGTGTCTCTGGCACTTCCTAATTTGCCCTCTGTGTATGATGTGGTGAAATGGCTGGCTGGCTGCCCACAACTTGCTACAAGGTAGGGCTGCAGTCCATGAGGAAGAGGGTGAGGCATCCCGTAGCTGCAGCCCTTTCACTAAAAGGAAATATGCCAAATGAATTTTCAAAATGAGGTCATGGCTCTCACATTCAGATTAATAATGGTACAAGCAGTTTTCCCTCCAAGAGTATACAAAAGGGTCATAGACAACACTGGCATTATTGCGATTTCAAGCGCTTTTGATGTGGGAGGGGACAGATGCAGAATTGTTAATTACTTTTCCCAAATATTTTTTCTCCTTATCCTCTGGAAAAAAAAATCTTCTTCATAGGGTAGCAATGTTAAAGTTTAAGTTAAATAAGTCGGAAGCAGCCAACAGACTCTGCAATTACCAAAACTCAGGGACTGACTGTAAATAAAAGTAAAATAAAAAAAGAAAATATTGGATGGTACCTTTTTATTTGACTATTTTAATACATTTTTGAATAGCTTTTGAAACTTAAAATCTCTTTCTTCAGATCAGAACAGTAATCTGTGACACAGAGAGCTCCCTGAATGTCCTTGACATAATGTGAAAGGCTCACATTTCCCGTGGAGAATGCCATGTCGCATCTGTTCTCGAAAAGTAGCCCAGCAAAACTAGTAGCTCCTATATCACCATTACTGCCATGTAGTGACTACACAAGCAGCTGCTCACAAAGGGCTACTGAACCCTTTAAATGCAGTTAGCAGGCTGCAACATCAGTTATAGAGTCCCAGGACAGTTGGTGGGCATAAAGCCAGCAGCAGGGGAAAAAAAAACCTCACTTCCATCAGCTGAATATTTACCCCTAAGATATTTTAATGTGTATTATGTTGACATTTGTATTCAATGCTAAAATGTGTATTGTTATATGACTATTTTACTGTTATAATTGTTTATTGCCTATGTCTGGGATATATTTGCTGTATACCATCTTGGGTGAATTTCTTCACATAGGGCCCTGTTTACTAAACTGCGTTATAGGCGTGTTAATTTTCTTAATGTGCATTAACCATGTACGCACGTTAACTGTGTATGTGCCTACAATATCCCTATAGACGTTGCCATTGAAGCCCACTATAGCCTTGATCCTGATATGTCTTTGCCACTTACAGGTCCCAGAACATAGAGGTCTGCCCAGCATTGTTCTCACTGCCCAACCTCTGAAGCTTCCTGTCAAAATTCACTCCAGCTATAATGTCATTTAAGTTTTCTACATAGAGATCCTCTGTGTTTATTCCATGCATTCTTGAATTCTGTCAACTTGTCTTCACAACCTCCCACGGGAGGGCATTCCAGGCATCCACAACCCTTTCTGTGAAAAGGTATTTCCTGATATTGCTCCTAAATCTTCCACCCTGCACTTTCAACTCATGACCTCTCTGGAAAAGATTAATTTTCATATTAATACCTTTATAAGGGCCCTGTTTACTAAGCAGCGTTATAGGCACATTAACATTTTTAACGCACATTAACCATGTACGTGCCTACAATATCCTTATAGGTGCCTTACATGGTTAGCATGTGTGCTACCTGTTGGTGTAGTAAAAACACCTTAGTAAACAGGGCCCTAAGTAATTAAACATCTGTATCATGCCCCCCCCCCCCCCAAATTCCTCTTTACCTCTAGGGTACACATTTACATGATCTGTAAAATATTACTTAGGTCAGCTCTAGAATATCTTTCTAGTCTTACCAACTTGTATGTCCCATTAAAATCTTTGTGATCGGCTCAATCAGATTGTCCCTTCTAACTAAGAGTCCTCGTACTAAAGTTACTACAAAGGCATTGGCCTAGAGCTTTGGAATGACTTTTTGAAATTTAGGGGTATGTTTACTAAGACGCATTAGTGGTTTTAACACGCCTTTAAAGTTAAGGTGCATTAAACACCAACATGCCAAAACATTCCTATGGGTACATTAGCATTTAATGCGTGTCAACCATTAACAAGCGTTAAAAATGCTAATGTGCCCATAGTGCACCTTAGTAAACATTAATGATGATTGCCTGACCATGTTGCCAATTAAAAACCTGGTTAATGCAAAGGTATTTTTCATGTAGCAACTATTAAAGGTAGCAAACTTTGTTAGATTAATTTATTAAATATGTTATTATCTCGGTTGTTTTTATTATAAGGGACGTATGGGAACTCTGGGGTAATGTATGGCTCTTAATATCAGTCATTGGAATAGGAGTTGTGACTCTTAATTGTATCTAGTATACACAAAATGGTGGGAGCTCATCTACTGTCTGACAGCCAGGGATCACTGTTTGTGCAGGAGGAAAAAGCCTCAAGAAGCTTACTCGTATTAAAAACACAGGGAGCAGGGCTGCTTCATCCTTGGCAAGAAAAAAACTCCTTTAGTACAGTTTAACAGCATCCAGCATCCAAACAACATAAACGCCACTTGCAAGCAATGCCTACGCTAGAATGAATTGAAAACATTTAACTTAGCTTAGGCGTGTCTTCCTTGGTTCCTCTCTTCCAGAAAGACCGCGACCAACGGTGGCCAGACGTTTCGATGTCTGCTTCAGGGTCCAGCAGTCAAAAGCTACGGAGAGAACCAATCTATCTCTTCTTATGGAAGACCTTAATTGTATCTAGCCAATCTATAACTAAGGCTACATCTTCTCTGGTTGTAATTTGCCTTGGACTGTAATGGTTAAGTGAGCTATAAATGCCCATATATTATTATTACAAAAATAGGTCAGTATATTTGGGTAGAAAATGCCAAGCTCTAGAAATTAATATTGTTATAAACAGCCCCAAGATAACCTGAGATCTTATACAAAAAAAAACTTATAAAACCAGATTTGGTGAAACAGATCTTAATTAATTTATTATTTCAAAATACACCTTTGCAAAGATGGTTATCTTTGAAGGCACACCCCTTCTTAATGTTTACAGGTTTTATACCCTTTCTTTTTAGTTACATTAAGTATCTGCCCCTGTTTTTCATTGGATATTGATCACATTTACCAACCCCTAATACATCATTGTTAATTATTATATAACAGTCCTCTAAAAATTTTCCATCACCCTAGCAGCTGAGCCCCTATCCATTGTTAGTTCTGCTTGGTCTGCATTTTTTTGTATCTTTAAACCTTTAAACCTTTATGCGAGAGCACATGGCATATTCCATCTTCCCCTTTGTCCATAGTCTTACAGCTTCATGGTCTCATGTTTAGATACATTGTTGTTTCCACTCTGTGGGCTTTTTACTCTTCCTTTCTTCTCTCTCTGTCTCAGCACTTATATCATTTTGCAGACATTACTTTAAACTAACAGAATTCCTTTTGTTAATGATTTTAAAAAACTATAATATGGTGGTTTCTGTTAGAAAGGGCCTACAGAAGTGTAGCCCATCCCTAAAGAGTGCCTTTCTACCAGGGCATGTTATTTTTGTAATGTAAAATGAAAAAGCAATATATTTACATATTTCTCACAATATTAATAAGCATTACACAACAAAATGCAAATAAGCTACTGGTTTCTAATAAGATTTATGCAACGTGCTGTAATGACATTTCTTTCTGCTGTCAATTAAGTAGGAAAGGTAGACCAAACTTGTGGATTAAGAATTTCTAGTGCAACTGATGTGTCTGTGAGCTAGAGAGACAGCATTACAGGATTTAAGGTGTGGAACATGTGTATACTCTTGAGGAGAGGAAGCACAAGGAAAATAATGTTCTTTGTTATTATGGAAGTCCAAAGAGGTTAGATTGAGACAGGAGATGGCATGATGTCAAAAAGATGAAGCCAATGAGGTAAGCTCCATTTCCCTCTCCACTGCACAGCCATCATCCTTGTTCACCCAAAACAAAGCAAACATACCTATGAGCTGCAGCATCCATGTTGTTGGTAGTATTTTTATGTGATCTCAATTATTTTTTCAAACATGCCAGCTTGTGCTGCATATGGATGTACACAGAGGAAGTATCGGTTTCATCAGTTAGAGAAGTAATTAGTTCTAAATCGTAATTATTGTGTCATTTGTAGGAGCTGGTTATAGGGACTCCCTATATTCGGGCAGAGATGTTTTCACCTAGTAAAGAACCACCAAAATAGATATCATATTATGAGAATCAGGTGCTTAACAACCAGAATTACTAAGTACAAAGGTTTTTTTTTTACATTAATTAGGTTGAAACCTGGGAGCATTTAACATCTTTCTTGCCTGTGCATACATCAAAAGAAAAGGATAGTATATGGGAACTTGCTCCTTTTGTAGAATGCAGTGGTATATTATAAAAATGCACTTGCTTTTTAAAATTACTACTATTTCACAGAGAGGCATTGAATAATGAGGGAAGAGCTTCCTTCATGCAGTTCTGTCCAGAATCAGTCTAAATGTGCCAACATTGTCCAGTACAGCATACTATTAGCTGCCAAATTCATACAAAGTTAATCATGTTCAGTGGAAAATAAATCTGTTAACTCAGGCTGCCTGCTTTGCGACTATTCCATCAATGTTTCATTATTGCTACTAAGTATTACATATTATGGGCATTCACTTTAAGCTTTTTTTTATTGTTTTAACTGTGTATATTAACAAATATACATCAAAAATTAAGGTGGCAAGGTAGAAGATGTCATTTGATTGTTTTAATTCGTTTATCCAGACCTTACATGCTCATGGTATTGCTTTTTAAACCCAAAGGCGAATCCTAAGGGTGTTTGAACAATTTGGTATAAACTGTGTTGTTTCTGACTTTACTTGTTTTGGACTGCTTTGGGTCCTACTGATCTGTATATCTGCTAGCTAGAATTTTGGAAGATGGAAATGAGGAATTAAAAATTATGTTTTGTATGTACTCTGTAGAAGTTATTGTTTACTTTTGCATTGTGTGTATGGATGCCTGTGTGTATGTGATAATGTTAGAATAACTGTCTATACTTATGGTTATGATTTCTGAACATGCAGCATCATTAAAGGACAAACCTTTAAATGCCCAGTTGGGTACATATACTAATCTCAACGTTGTTCAATGTTTTAGACATATCCATTGTTCTGCCCCCGGCAGCCTTATGCTAGTTTTTATAGTACAGTCCTAAAATGTGTTTAATGCCTTTAGTGTTATTCTCCCTTCTAAAGATTTTTACTGCTGCAGTCACCCCCTGCAAAGATTTATGAGCAATGCATTGTGTGTAATGTAGTCTCACATGTACTGCAGCCACCCTTGCTTGTTTGTATAAAGTTCATTATTAGTGGCCTATTCTCCTACAAGGCCTTCTCCCTTTCTCAGCTGAGCTTGACTCCTTAGTCCCTATATTGTCATTCCCTGATTATTCCTACTATCTTTGTTCCTATGGGTCAGCGGGTTATTACCTTTCTCTCCAATCAAGAACTACCCTCTATGTCCAACTCTGCTACCTGATCTCAGGCTGTTCCTCTTGGCCCCTTTACCCCTCCCTCCCTGGGCTTGTATATGCCTTTTCTTGACCTCTCTATCTCCACGAGCCAGACATTCTCCATCATGTCTCTGAATGCACATGTTCTGCTGCTCCCCTACAATGAGCTTGTCTTTTTACCTCTGCTCATTAGTCCTTTCTTGCACAATATTGCACGAATCAGCTTCCCGTTTCGGAATCATTTTCACCTGCCTCTTCCATAAAGCTTCCTTCTCTTCAAATTTCTATCTTCACCCACAGATACAGCTCTCAGAAATACAAAGTTTGTTGCCTTGGGACAGTAACTTCTGAGAATCTACTAACTGTGAGTAAATTAGCTACATTTATTCAACAAAAGTATATTTCTGGTGTTGCTGCCATGCTGAGGTTATACTGTCTGGTTATTTTAGTACATATCTGCTTTAAGAAGATATTACACTTTAAGAAAGACCAGAAACATCCATCTACTTGCTCCCATGATGTTACTGAATTCTATTATTCTGTCTCACTGTATTTTCAAGTGCAAGCAACATTGAACCCGAGTTTGTTTGGGATAATTACCATATTGAAAATGCGACCATACCATGCCTTTGTGGCTATGTTCCACTAATAAGTTAAACGATTAACTTGCTTTCTTGAAAGGATTATGTAACTTTGTAAGTCTAAGTGCTTTGAAAATACACCTCTATATAATCTTTGGCAGCATGACTAGGAACACAAACATACATTTATTTCTTCAATATCACAATTCCTCATGAACAGCCACAAAGTTTAGGTTGGATAGTGTTCACAATGAGCTCCTTTTATTATCGACCAGATAGAAGAGAGAAAAGTTTTCAGCTTTGGCACAGTATAAATCAGCACAAGAACAAAATCTAAGACTACCAATGGACTGCATTAGGGACATATAGCCCATTTAGTTATGTATAAACAAATGAGATATCTATGTGAAACAAAATATTTATTTTTATTATTTTGACTTATGAAACCACTTGTGCATGAAACATGCTCAAAACAGAATAATCCATTTGTTTATCTAAAATGTAAACTTCTTCAAAAGGGATGAGGTGAAGAAGTGATTCCATGTGCCTCAATGAAAGGAAAGTTTCATTTTACTTCCATTTAATTACAGTATATTCCATCTTTATAACACCAGGTTTCTCAAGGCACATTACAACAGTTAAGATAAACCTATAAGGAAACAGGATATCCTCACTTAAATTTAGCCATGCATTACTGTATTCTGTAGAACAGTGTAGAAAAATAAGCACAAAATACGGAGTTTATTACTGCTGTTTCTATCAGCTATAATAATTTTTAAGCTGTTTTAGTGATATTGAATTTTATTTCATGATATTTATCTAGATATGGGAAGCTTTCAAATAAATTTAAAAAACTGTCAAATGCGGGTTTTTTTTTTAAATTTATCCTCCATCTTTTAAGGCACTGCCTATCTAACTGGAACAGCTTTAGATTTTTCTACAGATAGACCACGAATAGGCAGTTACTTTTTTCTAATAATCTTTTGCTATTGTATTGGAAGAACTAAATAGATGGCAAACTCCCCCTACTGCCTGCAAGCTGCATCTGCTGGCTTCAGCCTACATAATGGGCTAGATAGGCTCATGCCGTCTCCTGTCTCAATCTAACCTCCTTATGGAAGTCATTCTGAGGCTGGAAAGAGGCAGACTTAGAAGTAACTTAAGGAAGTATTTCTTCATGGATAGGTGCATAGATTTGTGGAACAGCTTCCCAATGGGTAGTGGAGAAGGCAGAAACAGTATCAGAATTCAGGGAATCATGAAGGGTCCTTAGTTAAGGAAATAAATGTAAATCTACAGATTAAGTTAATTCTGATGTTGCTGCAGGAAAGGATAATGGGCAGATTTGATGGTGGTGGTGTTTTTTGTCTTCCATACTACACCTTGACATGCTGAGATAGGAAGGAGAGTTGAAGATGTGATGGTGTCTTGGCAGTATGAAACACTGGAAAAAACTGTGACAAACCTGTCAACATCATTATAGAATGCAAAACATTTCTTTGTGTGCAGGAACACATTACTTGTGTAGAAGATTAAAGGAACATGTTGTGAAAATTGTCAGCTAATTTTTTTTTAAAGACTGATTGCTATGAGGTACCGCACAGGAAACAATCCTGTCTTTCAAAGTTGTTTTTGCCTAAGAAGCTGCACACAATGGTTGACAAAGAGCTGAAGCCTTTGTTGCCTTTTCCTCCTGGCATGGCTTTGGAAGACAAGAGAGTTTGAATTTAGCTCATGCGTTTTTTGGATTTAACTCAAAGTGAATTACATTTAAGTAAAGGAAGTATTTTCTATCCCCCAAGGACTTACAATCTAAGGGGCCCTTTTACTAAGCTATGTTAAGCCTCATTACCTGCCTAATGCAAGAGTGGGCTGGGTCTGGGCATGATATAGGCAGGTGGAAGTGGGGAAGGCTGTGATAGTAAGCGCATGGGTTGATATCGTGCACCAGCTGTACTGACTGCTGATAGGGCAACCAAACTTATCACCACCTCAAGAAAAGGCAGTAAATTAAACTGTGCTGCTGGCAGTCTGGAAGGCCAGCAAACTGGAGGTGTTGGGTACTGGTTCGTGATCCTTCCCAGATTCCATTCTCCTCTCCCTCACACAAACTTGGCATCCTCTGATTCCCCCTCCCCCAGCAGCTTCCACTCCCTCCTACAGCCTCCAATCCCGGCCTGATGTCATTTTGAAAACAGGGATCATCCCGTTTTACAGCATCTTGCAGTAACACCTGTCAATAATAGTAATATATATATTTTTTGTAATAGTACATTTGTTTTGGGATTGTTTGAGAAAATTGTTGGGGGTCCTGTTTTTTCCTGTCACCGAGCATAATACATGAAGGTACTTTCTCTGTCCCTAGTGGGCTCAAAATTTGTGTACCTCAGGAATTTCTTTCTTGACATGTAATCCAAGCATCTTCTTTCAATTCAAAATGAATAAGAATTGACATCACTTTGAAGGTACTAATATGCTAAAACAAAGAAAGATGAATATGTATAACAAGAAATAATGAATAGCTTTGTCTATCCTGCAGCGTTTGCAATTAGTTGATCTATTATTTTAAACAAATATACAATGGATTACAGACTCACTTAATAAGATTTCATATTAGCTGCTTAATGGAGTGACACCTAATTAGACCTCAGGAGCAGAGCAGAAGGGCTGTCTTGTCCCAGCATAATTGCTGATTACGTATAGATCTTTGTTTATATAGGATTTGGGTGTGTATTGGGGCAATCACTCAGTTTTTTTTTCTTTTTTAGGCCAGAAAGAAACATCAGTATACAGTTCTCTTTGATATTGAGGTTTATTTACAAACTGAAACATAGGAGCCACAGATAATAAAACCATGCCCCAGAAACATTTTTAAAAAACACCTACCTCTGAACTCTAAATAAACAGTCTAGGATTAGTTTTACACGTCACTGATCAAATTAGCGACGTACATTAATTTTGAAATTAATCCAAAATGCAATAAAGCAAGCTCATTTCATTTTATTTGAAAATGAACTGGAAAAAAAACAATGAACTTGACTGCTTTTGTGCTCTGACTTTGCATGTGATTTTTGCAAATAATAGGCATTAGTTACAAATAACAGGGGTTATACATGAAACAATATTAAAATTAACAACAATGAAAAAATGGAATGGAATGAAATGAAACAAAACTACTGAATCCTCCCCCTCACTCCACTGAAATGAAAAATAGCTGTAGTACACATCCCTAGTTTGGCTATCTCATCTTGGTCTACCTGCCTCTATTAAGTCTTCACAGCAGAATATTTTTCAGATCCTGCTTCTGACTGTGCATTCCAGAAATGTTTTCAACCATCTCACTTTCATTTTTTACTTGATTCCTCCTGAGTGGAGAGAGATTTGAGACAGTACACTCAACAACCTTAGGGGTCATTTTACTAAGGTGTGCTGAAAAATGGCCTGCAGTAATGTAGACGCATGTTTTGGGCATGCGCAGAATTATTTTTCAGTGCACCTACAAAAAATGCCTTTATAAAATTTTTGCCGAAAATGGACGTGCGGCAAAATGAAAATTGCCGTGTGTCCATTTTGGGTCTGAGACCTTACCACAAGCCATTGACCTAGCGGTAAAGACTCACGCGGTAAATGGGTGGTAAAATGACATATGTGCATCAAATACCACTTGACTGTGCATAGCTGCCACACATCAGAAAATAAAAAATATTTAGCAGATGCGCATAGCGGACACATACCAAAATTGAAATTACCACAAGGGCTACACGGTAACCAGTTGGTAACTCCAATTTGGTGTGCATTGGGCACATGTAGGCGCCTACGCAGCTTAGTAAAAGGACCCCTTATCCTTTCTAACGGCAAAATGGTGAAACAATAAACCAGTGACAATAAGATCAATATCAGAGTATGCAATTTTCCATAAACAGTTGAAGACTCATCTATTCAGAAAATATGTGCTAGGGAATGAGGGATAATACCCCAATACCGTTATGACAAAATATAATAATGTATTTGATCTCTTAATAAGTTATGCTGAACTTAGTCTGGGAATGCTTGCGACTAATAAGAAATAAAGTAAAGTAAGTCCACAGGTTGTAGCAGTTTACCAGGCTTTCTGAGTACAGAGCTTCTAGCCTGAAATGCATAGTAGCTTAACCCAATTCTAACTTTTCTTGGAATGGATTGCTAACTTGACTCTTTTATGACTTTACAGACTCATCCCTGCTGTCACTCTCTGCAGGGAAACCACTTTACCTCTGCAACTTCTCTGCCAACCCCTCTCCTGGGCAGGGCTCCAAATTCATCCTCCCCCCAGGACCTCTGGAAAAATCTATCACTGTAGGCTGTAATAATGCCCATATCATGGAGTATTACACACATTTCACATTTTTTTATCCCCACTCTTTCTAGCAAGGATCATTGTGAAGAAACTGTGTGTTTTAAGCCTGTAAAATGTATTGGATATTTTCCTGTCGTAAATATGTTTGAAGTGTATTTCTCCTGTTTGGCCAGCAGATGGTACATGTTTATGCTTAAAGCTGTTACAGAGGATTGACCCCTCTTTCTTAGCACACAGATAATAGGAAGTACCTTGCAGTGATGTAACCAATTTTTATTTTAAACTTGACTGTTCTGGGGCACTGATTGGCCTGAAGTTTTGAAATTACCCAGCACTGGCCGGGCTCAAAGATGCCAGATGGGCGGTTTTCCCGCCCAATTGGTCGGCTTTCCGCGACCCGCTGCGGGTTGCGGTTTTTTGGGTGGCTTTCTTTTCCGTTGGGCGGGGTTTTTTCCTCGCCGGCAGCGGTTTTTCGCCCCGCGGGGGGTGTGGTTAATGACATGGGGTGGAGCTGTTGACATCAGGGGCGGAGCTGTTGACGTCAGGGGCGGAGCTGTTGACATCGGGGGTGGAGATGTTGACGTCCAGGGTGGAGCTGTTGACGTCAGGGGTGGAGCTGATGATAGCGGGGCGGGGTTGGTGATGGTGGGGGCGGGGTGTGCGGTTTTTGGGCGGGTTTAGAGGCTGGTTTGGGTCGGAAAAATTATTTAAATCTGGCAACCCGGGCCGGGCTGGATGTTGCTTCAGTTTCAGCCTGGGAAAGGGAGAGGGAGAGAGCGAGAGAGATCTTTGCTGAAGCTCTGTGAACAGATATATGCCCAGATCTCCCCAGGCACTTTCTAGGAAATAAGCATTTAGTTACTTTTATAATTGAACCATATTTCAGTTACCTGTTATTGTTTTGCTGATTGCACATTTTTTGTTCATTGTTCAATTTTTACATCAATAAATAATTGTTTATTGCCTCTGCCCATTGGAGCCGACTCTGTGGGTGCTGTGGGTGCTTGAGCACCCCCAATATTGAGAAAATACCTTGTATGTGTCCAGGGATGGGTTATTTCCATTGGGCTTAGCACCCCCAATAATTTTGAAAAGTTGGCTCCTATGCCTCTGCCTGTTTGGACTGATGAATCCTGGTGATTTGTGTGTTGGGTCTGTGAGTGCTTTCTGGGAACTGTGGAACCACTGGGAATGTGGATCCAGGAACCTAGAAATCACTGGGGATAATTTGAGAGTGGGAGACTCGCTCTGAGGTGGTTATGACCCAGTTGGTGGGAGGAGGGTGCTAGTGTAGAGCAGAAGCGGCAGGTGCAGGCAGACCTGAGCTGTGCTGTGGATAGACTCTCTAAGTGGCCGCAAGGTAAACCCAGGCGGGTGACTAGGCATTTTATGACAATCATATTCCTACTCCCCCTTCTCAGAGCCCCAAACACCATTCATATCAAGAACTCACTGACTGAAAAACAATAGCAGTTCCACATCCAGAAAGCCCTATGAGCTTCTCTACCACCTGCATGCACAAACCTTGGAAGCTCGGCAATCAGTTGCTCCACAGCTACCAGGGCCACATTCATGTTCTGCTTCCTGTCCTCAGACTGAAAATCCCAAAGATTATATGCTGAGCAGGAAATCAGTGAACCCAAAAACATGCATTTATATCAACCCACTGTGTGTCAGCCCATCTGCTAAAGCTCTAGTGGTCACAGAGTAAGTGGTTGGCTTGGGGAGTTGAGTTAGCACTGACTCTATTGCCTTCTACAAAAATGAAAACTGGCACCTTATTTGGTGGTAACAGCTTTGGCACAATGCCCCCTCCTTTATTAGTGGTGACTCCAAGATAACATCCTTCTTAATCTCTCTTTTTACCAAACATCCCCTTCTTTCTTTTCCATTCTCTACTCAGCACCATTATCCCTCACTCCCCATTTTCACTGGTCCACAGGATATGAAAGTATATGGGGGTGGCACACCACTATAGCAGTACCCCATCATTTATGGTGCCCTTCACAGCCACATAGGTCACATACCCCAAAGCTAACCATTAATCCATACTTTTGAATATGGTCTGTAGTCTTTACCATTTCGCCCGGCACCGACATGAGGCTCACAGGTCTATACTTTCCCAGATCACCTCTGGAACCTTTTCAAAAAATCAGCATTATATTGGCCACCCTCCAATCTTCCAGTACCATGCTTGATTTTAAAGATAAATTAGATATTTCTAACAATAGTTTTGCAAGTTCATTTTTCAATTATATCAGTACTCTGGGATGAATACCATCTGGTCCAGGTGATTTGCTACTCTTCAATTTGTCAAATTGTGCCACTTTATTCTCCAGGTTTACAAAGATTTAATTCCGTTTCTCTTACTCATCAGCTTTGAATACCATTTCTGGCACCAGTATCTCTCCCAAATCTTCCTTGGTGAAAACTGAAGCAAAGAATTCATTTAATCTCTCCACTATGGCTTTGTCTTCCCTGAGTACCCCTTTTACCCCTCGTTCATCTAGCGGTCCAACTGATTCTTTTGCCAACTTTCTCAATATTGCAGCTATCCAAAATCAGGCAATACAAATTACTAGTTGCTCCCACAATTTTATCAAAGCTGATAGCTTAATGCATTATCAAAACAGCAACTTAGCTGCACTGGAGCTTGCTTGCTCAAAAGGGCCACTCCGTTTCACTAATACTTCTTCCTCAGGAGCTGCCAATCCGTTGCTGTTAGCTGCTGAAAATAGCATATTGGGCAGCTAATAGAAATGGATTGGCAGCTCCTGGGGAAGCAGTATTAGTGACTCGGAGTGGTCCCGTTGAGCAAGCAAGCGCCAGTTCAGCTAAGTTGCTGTTTTGATAATGTATTAAGCTATCAACATTGATAAAATTGAGGGAGCAACTAGTAATTTGTATTGCCTGATTTTGGATAGCTGCAATATTGAGAAAGTAAAGGATCTATATAACAACATAATAAAAAAAATTAGACAATGCGAGAAGGGGAGGTGTTTACAGTAGCATTCCTAGGCTGCCTGACACCCGGGGCGCATCGCCAATGCGCTCCCCCCCGGGTGCATTTTTACCTGCTGGGGGGGTGCCGCGCGCCTGTTGGTTGAGTCCGCTCGTTCCCTCCCTGCTGCTCCCTCTGCCCCGGAACAGGAAGTAACCTGTTCCACGCAGAGGGAGCAGCAGGGAAGGAACAAGCAGACTCGGCCAACAGGCGCGCGGCACCCCCCCCAGCAGCGTGTACCCGGGGCTGACCGCCCCCAACGCCCCCCCCCCCTTTGTACGCCACTGGGTGTTTATGACTGGAGATGGTTGGACTCAGATCTGCAATTGATTTACAGAAGTCTCTGAGCTTCTGAAGTCTTTTCCTCCTTCTCAAAGATATTTTCTACTGAAAGAGATTAATACAAACTTACACAGGGCATTGTGTTACATATTCCTGCCCAGGACACAGTATTTATGATTAGCCAATGAAGACTTCAGTCCCTACTTAAGCCCTTCAAATGGCATCAGTTGTAGCTGTTACTGACTTGTGCTGAAGGGTTCTCTCAAATAAGAAAGGAACCATCTCAATTTAATTTTCCTACTCCCCCTAGCTCAGGCCCAGCCTTGCCACTACATGGACTAAACACCTACTTAGGGTGGCAAAATTTGGGGAGTGGCAAGAGAGCAGCATATCTGCTCTCCTCCCCTTCCTTGTCCTTTGTTCATCATTTCCCCCCTCTTCCCTGCTCCCACCACTACTGCCCTACTTCTTCCTTTACCTGGGCCGAGGTTGTACTTAGACTGAGTACTGGTGTAGAGCAATTAAATTGAGGCCTTGATCAAGCACTGCTATGTCCTGCTCTCCTAGCAACAGGAACTTCTGTGTCGAAGAGGACAGGATGTGGCAGTGTGGGCCAGTGTTTAATTGCCCTGTGCTGGCACTGGTCTGCTTGCAACTTTGGCTCAGGTATAGGAAGAGGTGGGGCAGAGGCAATGGAAACAGGGAAGAGGGATTCTGGACACAGGATGGGAGTTGGGCAGAGGAAAAATGATGCTGAATGGGGGGGTAGGTAATGGAAAGGTGAATGCTGGCCACCTGGGGGGAGGAGTGTAGAGAAAAGAAGGGGAGATGCTATACTACAGGGGGTGGGGGACACAGCTGAAGGATCACTTAGGGGCATCAGATACCCCTATTCCAGCTTTGGTATTCCTACAGACCTCACCATATCAGCTCCAGTAGGGGTAGAATCCAAATTCAGCAGAGACAGCGAGCGGATCCTCACTGGCAGCTCTCTGCCCATTGCTATTCTTCATGTCCTGTGTTGCATCTACACAACGCACCGCCAGAAAGGCGAGGAGTGGCCTAGTGGTTAGGGTGGTGGACTTTGGTCCTGAGGAACTGAGTTCAATTCCCAGCACAGGCAGCTCCTTGTGACTCTGGGCAAATCACTTAACCCTCCATTGCCCCATGTAAGCCGCATTGAGCCTGCCATGAGTGGGAAAGTGCAGGGTACAAATGTAACAAAAATAAAATATATAAGGAATAAATCCAGCAAAACATATATTGACAGAACAACAATCAGCAGAGCAATAAAATTGGAATTGCCCATTACAGCCATCTGAATTACACTCACAACTCTCAATCCTTGGTCCAACTTTTTATTTTAAACATAGCTTATATTTCAATTTTACTTATCTGAGTGAAGAATCTTATGAAAAAAATCTGTTCTCTGCTGGGTCTTCAAAGATCATTCAGCAGTCAAAAACACGACTCCAACATGATCGTGTTTCAGGATTATCCTTGCATCAGGGAAATTTCAGTATTATGAATCAAAAATACATTTCACTGATACTTTACTGTACAAAAATGGTGAACCAGCAAGTGGAATTAAGTGTATTCTATATGATTTAGGCATGGCATATAGAATATGCTTAGTCGATACTGTAGCGCCTAAATCTATGTGTGTCCATTTATGCCAATAAAATCCTGGTGTAAATCTGTGCGCGTAGATTTAGGCGCCCTGACCCAAATTCTGTAATTACACATGGAAATTTTGGAACACCTATAAACACTCCCCTTTTAAGCTACATGCATTTATTTTGAACTGCGTGCCTTGCAATTTAGGTGCAGTTCTTTATAGAATACGCTTAGCGATTTCCACGTATAAATTGTAATTATTGCCAATTAGTGCTCGTTATTGCTTGTTAAGTGCTGCTATAAACACTGATTACCTTTTTATGCCAATTAAGTTACATGCGTATCTTTGCGTGGAATCTAGGTGCCATATATAGAATCCGGGGGTCAGTAGTAGGAGCTATCCATGTCAAGTCCTCCAATGTGAATTGACATCAGCCTTTGCCACAGGCTCTTCAACACCTTGTTTCAGAATCCTGAGAAACATTTCTCTAACGGGTCTCTTGCATTTTTCCCACATTGAAAGGAAACGAATAGAGGATCCTGAAAAAAAATAAAAAATTCAAAGAACATATCAAAACCGCTGCACAGTTGTCACTACTTGCCCTAGACCTAAAAGAGTAGGGCAATACACAAATTTGCCTAGAAATCTCTTCCTGCTGATATTGAAGCAAATATTCATGAATATTTAGCTCTTCTATGTGCCTTTCTTACTACTAATTTCAGATATCACATTGTAAAAATTGAGATCTGCAGCCTGTATTTCAAAATTCTACCAAAGAGGAACAAATCCTTCTTATTCTTAAAAATTGACTAATGTGGATGAAACTATGAAAGCACAAGTAATTATTTTTATCCAGCTTCTTCCTTTGTTAGAAATCCACAAGACATTGCATAACAAAGGTCATTGCATTTCTAACAAAGAAAGAAGCTGAATTCTTAGTTGAATGACATCAGCGGGTCACTATTATTTACTTTTTGCCTAAAGTATGCAAAGACTTGATCTGGCCACCGGGGGCGGCCAATAAAGCAGTCTGTACTCACAGAACCACTTTTGAAATGTTTCAATTTTTTCGTCATCCAGTTGCAATGCAAGTCAGATCTTTTGTAAAGGATACATCTCATATGCTTCAGGAAGTATCTGTTTATCCAGATATTCCAGATGATGCAATTCTGGTCACTGCATCTCAGAAACGATATAGTGGAATTACAAAAAGTGATCACCCTAACCTTTTCTAATTTAGGAGAGGAATCAGGGTTTGGTATAACTTGTTGATTACGGGAGATTATTTTATTTTATTTCTTTGTTTATTTTAGTTTATTTCATTTTCTATAACTTTTATTTACTTGATTATTTTTTTTTAATTTTCTGATTTAGGAAATATTGTAAACTCAGGTTTGGAAAAGGTATTTTAATGCCTACTAAAATGCCTCTGGTACAATTCAACTCATCGTATTTTTATGACTAAATTACTGATATGGTGTTGTATCCGGAAGCTACATGTCCAGCTGTTTCTTTGTCTTCTGTTATTTCCTCTGTCATGAGTTAATAAGGATTTTTTTTTAAAGGTACAGAGAAGGGGATGAAAATGATAAAGGGGATGGGACAACTTCCCTATGAGGAAAGGCTAAAGCAGCTAGGGCTCTTCAGCTTGGAGAAAAGATGGCTGAGGGGAGATATGATATAGGTATATAAAATACTGAGTGAAGTGGGACAGGTAGACATGAATCGCTTGTTTAATCCTTCCAAAAACACTAGGACTAGGGGGCATATGATGAAACTACAAAGTAATAAATTTAAAACAAATTGGAGAAAACATTTCTTCACTCAGCAGGTAATTAAACTTTGGAATTCATTGCCAGAGAATGTGGTAAGAGCAGTTAGCTTAACAGGGTTTTAAAAAGGTTTGGATAACTTCCTAAAAGAAAAGTCCATAAGCCATTATTAAGATGGACTTGGGGAAAATCCACTGCTTATTTCTGTTTTGGGTTCTTGCCAAGTACTTCTAACATAGTAACATAGTAGATGACGGCAGAAAAAGACCTGCACGGTCCATCCAGTCTGCCCAACAAGATAACTCATATTTGCTACTTTTTGTGTATACCCTACTTTGATTTGTACCTGTGCTCTTCAGGGCACAGACCGTATAAGTCTGCCCAGCACTATCCCCGCTTCCCAACCACCAGCCCCTCCTCCCAACCACCGGCTCTGGCACAGACCGTGTAAGTCTGCCCAGCACTATCCTCGCCTCCCAACCACCAGCCCTGCCTCCCAACCACCAGCTCTGGCACAGACCGTACAAGTCTGTCCAGCACTATCCCCGCCTCCCAACCACCAGTCCCGCTTCCCACCACCGGCTCTGGCACAGACCGTATAAGTCTGCCCAGCACTATCCCCGCCTCCCAACCACCAGCCCCGCCTCCCGATCTTGACTAAGCTCCTGAGAATCCATTCCTTCGGCAAAGGATTCCTTTATGCTTATCCCACGCATGTTTGAATTCCGTTACCGTTTTCATTTCCACCACCTCCCGCGGGAGGGCATTCCAAGCATCCACTACTCTCTCTGTGAAAAAATACTTCCTGACATTTTTCTTGAGTCTGCCCCCCTTCAATCTCATTTCATGTCCTCTCGTTCTACCATCTTCCCATCTCCGGAAAAGGCTAGAAATGTACGGAGGGGAGACAAAAACTTCTTCAGGTATATTAGTGAAAGGAGAAAGACTAAAAAGGGGATTGTGAGACTAAAAGATACAGCAAAACGCTATGTAGAAAATGATGAGGAAAAAGCCAATTTGCTAAATAGATACTTTTGTTCTGTTTTCACTGAAGAAAATCCTGGGGAAGGACCGAGAGGGACTGGCAAAAGTACACCTGAGAATGAAGTGGATAGAGCACCGTTCACGGAAGAGAGTGAGTATGAACAACTTGGAAAGCTAAAGGTGGACAAAGCCATGGGGCCGGACGGGATCCACCCCAGAATACTGAGGGAGCTAAGAGAGGTTCTGGCGGGTCCTCTCAAAGATTTGTTTAATAAATCCTTGGAGACGGGAGAGGTTCCGAGGGATTGGAGAACGGCGGAGGTGGTCCCTCTTCACAAAAGTGGTGATAGGGAAGAAGCTGGAAACTACAGGCCGGTAAGTCTCACTTCGGTTATTGGAAAAGTAATGGAAGCCATGCTGAAGGAAAGGATAGTGAATTTCCTGGAAGCCAATAAGTTGCAAGATCCGAGACAACATGGTTTCACCAAAGGGAAATCGTGCCAAACGAATCTCATTGAATTCTTTGACTGGGTGACAGGAGAATTAAATCAAGGACGTGCTATGGACGTCATTTCAGCAAGGCTTTTGACACGGTTCCCCACAGGAGGCTCTTGAATAAACTAGAAGGGCTGAAGATAGGACCCGAAGTGGTGAACTGGATTAGGAACTGGTTGACGGGCAGACGCCAGAGGGTGGTGGTAAATGGAGTTCGCTCGGAGGAGGGAAAGGTGAGTAGTGGAGTGCCTCAGGGATTGGTGCTGGGGTCCATTCTGTTCAATATATTTGTGAGTGACACTGCCGAAGGGTTACAAGATAAAGTTTGCCTTTTTGTGGATGACACCAAGATTTGCAACAGAGTGGACACCCCGGAGGGAGTGGAAAACATGAAAAAAGATCTGAAGAAGCTGGAAGAATGGTCTAACGTTTGGCAATTAAAATTCAATGCGAAGAAATGCAAAGTGATGCACTTAGGGAGTAGAAATTCAAGGGAGGCGTATGTGTTAGGTGGGGAGAGCCTGATAGACACGGACGGGGAGAGGGATCTTGGGGTGATAGTATCTGAGGACCTGAAGGCGATGAAACAGTGCGACAAGGCGGTGGCCGTAGCGAGAAGGTTGTTAGGTTGTATAGAGAGAGGTGTGACCAGCAGAAGAAAGGAGGTTTTAATGCCCCTGTATAAGACGTTGGTGAGGCCCCACCTGGAGTATTGTGTTCAGTTTTGGAGGCCATACCTTGCAAAGGATGTTAAAAAAATGGAAGCGGTGCAAAGAAAAGCTGCAAAGATGGTATGGGAGTTGCGTTCCAAGACGTATGAAGAGAGACTTGCTGACCTGAACATGTATACTCTGGAGGAAAGGAGGAACAGGGGTGATATGATACAGACGTTCAAATATTTGAAAGGTATTAATCCGCAAACGAATCTTTTCCGGAGATGGGAAGGCGGTAGAACGAGAGGACATGAAATGAGATTGAAGGGGGGCAGACTCAGGAAAGATGTCAGGAAGTATTTCTTCACGGAGAGGGTGGTGAATGCTTGGAATGCCCTCCCACAGGAGGTGGTGGACATAAAAACGGTAATGGAATTCAAACATGCGTGGGATAGGCATAAAGGAATCCTGTGCAGAAGGAATGGATCCAAAGAAGCTTAGCTGAAATTGGGTGGCGGGGGGAAGAGGGGTTGGTGGTTGAGAGGCTAGGATAGGGGAGGGCATACTTATACGGGGACTGTGCCAGAGCCGGTGATGGGAGGCGGGACTGGTGGTTGGGAGGCGGGAAATACTGCTGGACAGACTTATACGGTCTGTGCCCTGAAAAAGACAGGTACAAATCAAGGTAAGGTATACACATAGGAGTTTATCGTGGGCAGACTAGATGGACCGTGCAGGTCTTTTTCTGCCGTCATCTACTATGTTACTATGTTAGGTTCGTTTGCGGATTAATACCTTTCAAATATTTGAACGTCTGTATCATATCACCCCTGTTTCTCCTTTCCTCCAGAGTATACATGTTTAGTTCAGCAAGTCTCTCCTCATACGTCTTGTAACGTAAATCCCATACCATTCTCGTAGCTTTTCTTTGCACCGCTTCAATTCTTTTTACATCCTTAACAAGATACGGCCTCCAAAACTGAACACAATACTCCAGGTGGGGCCTCATCAACGACTTATACAGGGGCATCAACACCCCCTTTGCTGGTCACACCTCTCTCTATACAGCCTAACAACCTTCAAGCTACGGCCACCGCCTTGTCACACTGTTTCGTCACCTTCAAATCCTCAGATACTATCACCCCAAGATCCCTCTCTCCGCCCGTACCTATCAGACTCTCCCCGCCTAACACATACGTCTCCCGTGGATTGGCCACCTGTTGGAAACAGAATGCTGGGCTTGATGGACCTTCGGTCTGTCCCAGTATGGCAACGCTTATGTTCTTATGCTCTCTACCTGTACCTTCCCCAGAGGATAGCACAGAACAAATCTGTTTCAGAAGATTCTTCACTCAGTTAAGTTCAATTGTAATATAAGCTATCTTTAAAATATAAAATCGGATCAAGGATTGAGAGTTGAGATTGTAATTCAGATGGCCGTAATGGGCAATTCCAGTTTTTTTGCTCTGCTGATTGTCCTTATGTAAATATAGTCTTTGTAAAATAGGCATAAAACAAGCACCTTTTAAAAATGTATATACAATTACACTCAAACGCCTCCTAGATTCTATATATGGTGACTAAAGTTGTGTGTGCAACTTATTTGTTTTACAAGCCAATGAGCGTTAATTGGCCACTAACAAGCAATTATCGGCACTAATTAGAATTTACTCGTAACTTTCTAAGTGTATTCTGTAAAGTGGTGTGTGAATTCTAATATGTGGATCTCAAAAGGAGGTGTGGGCATGGGCAGGTCATCAGCATTCCTAAAAATTACACGCACTGTTATATATGCCCAATCTATGTATAAGGTAGGCATAGGTATTTACACCAGATTTTAGTTGGTGGAAATGGTCACACCCAAATTTTAGTTGCGGGGATGGGCACTACATATATTCTACAGAATAGCACTAAGCACGTTTCTTTTTTGTCACCAATTTTTGAATTTGGTCCAAAATGTACATCATAAAACATAAAACGCTAAGGGTTTTTTTTGCTAAGGTACGCTAATGGATTTAGCGCATGCTATTAGTGCACGCTAACCCCCCGGATTCTATATAGTACAACTTAAGTTGCGTGCACAAATACAGACGTGTTTTGTATTTGGGCACACAACTTAATTAGTTAACAAGCTAAACAGCACTGAATATTGCCAATTAACAAGCAATTATTGACACTGGCATTAATTAGAATTTATATGCAGAACTAAGCATATTCTATAACATGATACGCATAAATTCTAAGTCACATATTTGAAAAGGGGGCATGGCTATGAGCGTAGAATGAGTGGGACGTAGATGTTTCTAAAATCTAAGCGCATTGTTATAGAATACACCCAGTCTGCGCCTAATTTAGGCATCGGAATTTACATTGTTTTACTTGGCGTAACTGCCCACAACTAAATTTAGTCATGTGGACCTGCGCTCAGCATATTCTATAAACCATGCAAAAAGTTTGGCTTATTCTATAAAGTATGCCAAAATTTAAGGCACACTTTATAGAATACGCTTATATATCTCATTTCAGCGCTGATTTTTTTAGGCGTGATGTATAGAATATAGTTTTAAATGCCATGCAGCCCATTGTATACCTATGGACTTCTTAGAATTTAACACACACTAACACCCAAATTGCGCACACAACTTAACAAGCCAATCAGTGCTGATAATTGGTACTTAAGCAATTAGCAGCACTAATTGGCTTTAATTAGAATTTATATGCACAACTTTCTAGGCGTATTCTACAACATGGTGCACGTAAATTCTAATGTGTGCAGCCAAAAAGGGTGTGTGGCCATAGGCATGGAATGGGCAGGTCGTGGGTGATTCAAAAAACTAGGCGCACTATTAAGAAATACACCTGATCTGCACCTAACTTAGGCGCAGGCATTTAGGCCTGATTTTAGGTGGCCTGCACCTAAATTTTAATCACAAGAATGGCACAAGAGAGTATTCTGTAAACTACGCTTAACTTTAGGTATAATTTATAAAATTGTGCTAAACGCGTGGTTTTTCAGCGACAATTTTTAAGGTGCCATTTATAGAACTGGGCCATAATCCATTAGCATGTGCTAAATCCATTAGCACACCTTAGTAAAAGGACTCTTAAGGGGTATCTCTCTTGTCTGTCCCCTTCTTCAGTACTGCTAATTCCAGACTCCGTTCCTTTTTATCTGGCTGCACCTCACGCCTGGAATAGACTTCCCGAACATGTACGTCTAGCCCCGTCTTTGCCCATTTTCAAATCTAGGCTAAAAGCCTAACGCTGCTTTTGACTCCTAATCATTGCTCACTTGCCTGTACCTGTCATCCCCACGTCTTTAATCCCCCTTACCTCTTAATTGTTCTGTCTGTTTGTCTGTCCTATTTAGATTGTGAGCTCTTTGAGCAGGGACTGTCTTTTACGTGTATGGTGTACAGCGCTGTGTATGCTTTGTAGTGCTATAGAAGTGTTAAGTAGTAGTAGTAGGGTATTATTATCAGCATGGGCTGGTGTTAAGATGTGTTATTTTATCACTAACATACTATTCTATTTAGTACAGTTCCTCTTAAACCCTTATGCCCATGTGATCCAAAGTAAATACGGGCACTAGAAGCCAATAGCACCATACTAATGCCCACATTTGCTCCCGCCTGATGATCAGAGCTGGTGAGTGTGTGTGAAAATGCACTCGCCGGCTCTGACCATTAATTGCATGCAAATGCATGCAAACGAGGGTCTTCCGCATTCCTCCCTCATGATCAACGGAAAGCACACCAAACAAGGACACTGTTCCCACTGTAAACCCCACGCAGGCTCGGAGCTGGCATTAGAGTTTGGAGGAATGGGGGAGACCAGAGTTTGACAGGCCCGGGATTTTCTCCTGGAACTGTCAAATCTAAACCCGCTCACAAGGTCTAGAGGTCTTAAAGTTAGCAAATGTCAATTCAGCCCTAATATCATGTGGAAGTGGGTCCCAGAGCTCTTACGGCCAAAAAAGTATAAAGCTGAATATCAAGTGCTCTCTAGGCTGGCACATGAAGGGCTTGGCAGAGATAAACAAACCAGTAGAGGAGCATAAATGATGGGATGATTTATAAGGACACAACTGCGAAAGATAGGTGGGGTACCTGAATAAAGTAATTTATGATTAGTGGTGAGAAACTTGAACTGGTAGCAAAACTGCAGTGGAAGTCAACGACGACAAATGAATAGGATAGTTAAATCCCACATTAAGCTGCGGTAACTGCAAATGTTAGCGTATTTTAGTAAAAGGGCCCCCTAGTTACGTCTGAATGGCAGCTCACATTGATAACTTCCCGCCTAAGATGTTGATTTTAGAAAACAGTTTCTGCCTCTAAAGCCTGCTTTACACACAGAAAAGAGGTCTATGAAAATTGTGTGGGTAACAAGCACATATGCCAAAACATTCTTCTATGTGGGTTGTGAGTAACTGCTTCCAGGGGTGCAGTTTGGGTGGGGTTGCCATGAACATGCATATTTTATAAACTACATAATGCCCCGTTACAAAGGCGTGTAGGCACCTACATGCGTCCAACATGCATCAACTTGGCACTACCACCCGGCTACCACACACCCTGGGCAGTAATTCCATTTTTGGGGTACCCAAAACATGCAGTAGAAAACATTTTCTATTTTCTACCGCATGGTGCTTACCTGGCGGTAATTGGCAGTTGAAATGCGCTGGATGCTTACTGCCCAGTTAGCGTGTGAGACCTTACCACTAAGTCAACGGGTGGCAGTAAGGTCTCAGGCTGAAAATGGACGCACACTGGTTTTCATTTTGTCGCACGTCCATTTTCCGGCGCATTAAAAAAATCCCTTTTTTCCAGGTGTGCTCAGGAAATGGACCAGCTCATGTCCAAAACATGCGCCTACACCAGCGCAGGCCACTTTTGGGCACGCCCTAGTAAAAGGGCCCCATAGGTACATGCTTAGAATACACAACTAGATTTACCCTGTCTTTGGGGCAGGGGTACGTTTGTGCATGTGAATTTGTGTGCTATTGCAGCTGGTTCTGAGTGCCAAGTTTATAAAGAGATTTCAGACGCTTATGTTGCATGTCTAAAGTAGATGCCTTTTCGTTTTCACATAGGCGCTTTCTTATAATATTACCCCCGTGACCCCATGAAAGACTCCAAACTGCCCCTATGCACACTATAACCCTAAGATGGCACAGCTGAGCTGAGCTCCAACAGAGTCCAACTTTCAGTCCATACTGCTGTGCTGAAGTCCTGCTGCTCTTTGGGGCCCAGGTTGTAGCATTTTGCATTAAAGAATTTAAGGGTTTTTTGCCAGTGATGAGAAGGAACCCATTTACTTTTCCCAACCTTTGTTATTGAAAACAATTATTCGGGTTGGAGGTTGGGTCAGTTTCAGAGGCTTTTTCCCTTTTTTTACTTTCAAACTCAATGCACTTCACAGAACTTTAGTTACTTTAAAGTACTATTTTGCCTTCATTTCAGAGAGAGTATTGTGTCATACTATATGTAGTACTCTCTTTTCCTTGTTGGGATATATTAGAAATGGGCTTAAGGCCAGATTCAGTAAATGGTGTCTAAAGTTAGGCACCATTAAGACCTGCGTTAAGGGCAGATTCTGTATAAGGCGCCTAAAAACTCCGCTCCGTAAACATTTCCACCTAAGCATATTCTAAAAGTGGCACCTAGATTTTGGCACGGTATATAGAATATGCTTAGTTGATATCACAGCGCCTAAAGTAGACACATCCATTTATACCAACGAAAATATGGCGTAAATCCCTGTGCGTAGATTTACACGCAATGGGCCATATTCTACAACAGTGCATGTACATTTTAGAACGCCCATGAAATGCCCATTTTCCCGCCCATCCCTTTTTGCCTGTGTGCATTAAAATTTAGGCATAGTGCATTGTAGAATACAGAGGGATTTGTGCACGCAAATTCTAATTCTTGCCAATTAGTGCTCATTATTGCTTGTTAAGTACTGTTAACAATGCTGATTGGCTTGTTAAGCCAATTAAGTTACATGCGTTATAACAGAATGTGTTTGGATTTTGTTGTGGAATGCTAGGCGTGCTATATAGAATCCTGCGGTAAGCGCCAATTCTATAAAGGTCACTTAGTGCTAATCAACCTTTATAGAATAATGCTTACTGTAGATTCCAGTGCCCATAGACTTATGCCTGATGAAGCCTGGTATAAATCCTTGCACGCAATTGGTGGCAGTTGGGTGCATAAATCCAAGTATTCTATAACATCTTGCCTAATTTCTGGGAATGCCCCAACCCGCCCATACCCTTCCCAAGGCCATGCCTACTTTTCAGTAGCACCCTATGAAATTTAGGCACACATGTTATAGACTACAGTGTAGGTCAGATGCACACAAAATTCCTAATTACTGCCAATTAAGTGCCCAATTAACTCCAATAATTGACTGTTAGTGTCTAATTCGCTAATTAGTTTTTGCGTGCATCTGGGATCCATGCTCAGATTTGAATGACTTTTATAGAATCCTCCCTGCCCATCTTCAAGTCCTTACTCAAAGCCCATCTCTTCTCCCTTGCTTTTGGCGCTTAACCGACCTTCCCCATTCATGATACCTACACTGACTACATAGCTTGTTACCTTTAGATTGTAAGCTCTCTTGAGCAGGGACCGTCCTTTCCCATGTTTTAACTTGTACAGCGCTGCGTAACCCTTGTAGCGCTATAGAAATGCTAAGTAGTAGTAGTAGGGTTAGTCCATTTTAACACGGACTTTCCCACATCTTAAGTCCATTTCTAACATACCCCTAAAATAGGACTTTTTTTTTCTAATTTTATTTTGCAGGTCTCTTACTAATTTTTTCCATTAGCATGCAAGACCTGCAAAAATATTAACATGCATGGGATAAACATAAAGGAATCCTGCTGAGAAGGAAGGGATCCCCAGAAGTTTAGCCGGTGGTGGGAGGCAGGGCTGGTGGTTGGGAGGTGGGGATAGTGCTGGGCAGACTTATACGGTCTGTGCCCTGAAAAAGACAGGTACAAATCAATGTAAGGTATACACAAAAAATGGCACATGTGAGTTTATCTTGTTGGGCAGACTGGGTGGACCGTGCAGGTCTTTTTCTGCCGTCATCTACTATGTTACTATGAGAGCAATTGCCACCTCCTATTAAGGAGACACTAAATGGTCCTGCATTAAGTCTGCTTTATCTGGTTAGCTTGTGCTAATGTTAACATGCCAATTAGATAACACTTCCACACCCATTCCCCTCTCATGACATGCCCCCTCTTTAAAAAAAATTAGAACACGCCGACAGGCAAATTACTACAAAATGCTTTAGTGCAAATGCTTTAGTGCAATTTGTGGTAAGCCTTTTTTCACACACTATGGGGCTCATTTTTGAAAGAAAAAAACATCTAAAACTGGCATAAAGTAGCGTTTAGACATTTTTCTCACAAAAAAACATCCAAATCAGTATTTTCAAAACCTATTTTTCAGATATTTTTCTGTGCTGTTCGTCTGCAGTGTGTCCAAATCTCAAAGGGGCGTGTCAGGGGCGTGCTAAGGGCAGGATTTCGGTGTTCCAAGACTTGGACATTTTTCAGTCATGATGGAACAAAACAAAACCATCTAGGACTAAAACTAAGATGTTTTGCGCTAGACCTGTTTTTTGTAACAAATAAGGCACAAAAAGGTGTTCTAAATGGCCAGATGACCATTGGAGGGAATCAGAGCTGCCCTCCCCTTACTCCCCCAGTAATCCCTGACCCCCTCTCACCCCCTCTCACCCCCCCCCCCCCAAAAAAAAAAAAGTGATTACTCATTAGCCTGTATGCCAACCTCAGATGTTATAGCCAGGTCCACTAAAGCAGCATGCAGGTCCCTGGAGTAATCTAGTGGGGTGGGTGCATTGCACTGCAGACAGGTGGACCCAGGCCCATACCTCTTCCTACCTATTACACTTGTGGTGGAATTCACCAGACACCCCACTGTACCCACATATAAGTGCCTCCATCACCTATAAGGGCTACTGTAGTGGTGGGGGTAGAGGGTTTTGGGTGGGCTTTGGGGGATCTAGCAGACAAGATAATGGAGCAATGGTGAAATGCGTACCTGGGAGCATTTATTTGAAATCCACTGCAGTGCCCACTAGAGTGCCTCATTGCTCTCCTGGGATGTCTGGGGGACCAGTCTAGTAAAAATGCTGGCCCCCTCCTACATCCCAATGTCTCGAGTTTCTATATTTTTCATTTAGACTTTTTTATTTCTGAAAATGGTTTTTAAAAAAACCCCATACTCAGCACAAAACCTTGTTAGAAATGGTATTTTCAGAGAAAAAAAAAAGAGATTTTTCATTTTTTTTGAAAATGAGCTTCTTTCCTATTTGGATTTTGGACGTTTTGGGCCAGATTCTATTCTATAGGAAGTCCACACGGAAAACATTTTCACCTAAGCGTATTCTATAAAGGGTGCCTATATTTATGCGCCGTATATAAAATATGCTTAATTGATATCCTAGTGACTAAAACTACATGCTTCCATTTACACCAATAAAAGCGTGACATAAATCCCGGTGCATAGATTTAGATATACCAGCCCATATTCTATAACTACATTCATAAATTTTGGAATGCCCATGAAATACCCATTTCCCCCCTCCCACCATAACCACGCCCCCTTTTTGCATGTGCGCATTAGAATTCAGGCACGCTTAGTAAGTTATTCACGTAAGTTCTAATTATTGCCAGTTAGTGCTCATTATTGCTTAAGTGCTGTTAACAATGCTGATTGGCTTGTTAAGCCAATTAAGGTATGTGTGTCTTTACAGAATATGCTTGGAGTTTGCCACAGAACGCTAGGCGCGATATATAGAATCCAGGGGTTTGGGCAAAACGTCCAAAGTTCGACTTAATGTCATATTGAAAATACCCCTCCATGTCCGTATTAGGCCGCAGCACACTGTAATTAAAGGGCCCTTTTGTTAGCAGTGCTGTCTTCCCGCTCTAGGATTGCACTCCATGAATTCTTGCTGTCAGAAGTACATAAGTGTTGCCACACTGGGACAGACCAAAGGTCCATCAAGCCCAGCATCCTGTTTCCAACAGTGGCCAATCCAGGTCACAAATACCTGGCAAGATCCCCAAAATGTTCAATACATTTTATGACGCTTATCCCAGAAATAAGCAGTGGATTTTCCCCTAAGTCAATTTAATAATGTTCTATGGACTTTTCCTCTAGGAAGCCTTCCAAACCTTTTTAAACCCCACTAAGCTTATCACCTTAACACACTATCTGGCAACAAATTCCAGAGTTTAATTACACGTTGAGTGAAGAAACTTTTTTCTCCGATTCGTTTTCAATTTACTACTTTGTAGCTTCATCGTATACTCCCTAGTTTTAGTATTTTTGGAAAGAGTAAACAAACGATTCACGTCTACCCGTTCCACTCCACTCATTATTTTATAGACATCTAGCATATCTCCCCTCAGCCGTTTTTTCTCCAAGCTGAAGAGCCCTAGATGCTTCTGCCTTTCATCACAGGGAAGTCGCCCATCCCCTTTATCATTTTTGTTGCCCTTCTCTGTACCTTTTCTAATTCCACTGGTTCTGCAGCGCTGCTCATCTGCTCAACATCCTGAACTAGATTTTAAGCATATTGTCATTTTAATATGCATGTATTCCAGCCTCATTAAAATAAACTGCTGCTAATGTGCCAGACTGTGGTATATAATGATGTTGTTTAGCAGTAACAGTGTCATTTGGTGCTGTTGACATTTTATTAAATTAACATAATAAACATAATTGGTTCAAACAGCTAAGTAAAAACAGATGGTAAAAATATTTTGGCAGGACCTGTTTATCCAGGTTTACATATATGTTTAGACAATCATGCTGAGACATGTGTTACAAATTTATATTTCTTTCTGTCCTGCTTTCCAAAGTATGATGCGCTTCTATTTGGAAGCGAAGAGAAAGAGGTAAATAGGTGAAGATTTGTTAATTGTACTGTGAACAGAAATTGTTGCTTTGTTGCGCTCCAGGAAAATTTCTAGCAAAGGTCCAGGGTACATAACACATGAGAAGAATGGTCAGGATGACACCGAAATAGCATCTCTGAATACTGAAATACTTTTGTTGTTGTTGTTGTTTACTTGTACCTGTTTATTTGGCTAAACAATCTGTCGTTAAGGTTAGCTGCTATCCAGATTATATTTTTCCACTCCTGCTTGCACATCTTCAATGTGAAAAGATTCCAGCTGAGCTGTAAAGACTTCAAGTCTCTAAGTTCAGGTAGAATTAAAATGCAAATCTTCTCTTACATATAACTCAGAGGTATTTTTTTTTCAAAATTTTATTCAATACAATATTCAATAGATCTTGAATAAAATACATTATATATGCAAAATCTTGATCACAAATACAATTTACAAAAAATAATTCTTCATATCGACCACAATTTTAGGAAACTGATCCAACAGCTAAAGAAAGGATATTTAAATTTTTAAGCTGAGAAAACAAAGCTTATTCTCAAATTATTAAACCAAAGACTACATCATGCTCCGTTGACTTACTCCAAGCTACTATACAGTGTTACATTTGGGACTAGATTTTCACAATTACACTCTCTTTGCTAACTAAAAAGTCCTCCAACTGTTTGGGTTTCAGAGGTATTTTTAATATGAGGAAAAAACCCCAACACAGTGGCGTAGCCAAAGGTGGGCCTGGGTGGCTCAGTTCCACCTAGTAGCAGCACACCCAAGCCCCACCAGCTGAAAACTCCCAGCAGCTGTCCCTCCTGCATACCTTGTAAATAGCAAATCTTCGCTTGCAGTAAGTAGCGACTGATACATAATGCTCACATCAGCTCCACAGCCTTCCTTCTGATGTATTCCTGCCTATGCAGAAACAGGAAGTTGCATCAGAGGGAAGGCTGTGGAGCCAACATGAGCAGTGTGTATTAGTTGCTGCTCCCTGCTGGTGAAAATCTGCTATTTAAAAGGTATGCGGGGAGGGGGGGATGTTTGAGAGACCATATGGCATGCAGGCAAGAGAGGGAGAGACCAAATCACTTGTGGGCGAGGGCAGAGCTGCCCACCCATCTGGGTATCTGGCTACGCCCCTGCCAACAACTTCTTATTGTGGAGCAAAATAAAAACAATTAACATTACAGTTACATGTTTAGTATTTGAATTCTTATATTGTGAACCTTTGTAGTATCTGAATACCTCAGGGGTCCTTTTACAAAGGTGCGCTGAAAATAAGCGTGCGCTAAATGATGCCCTTATATTCCTATGGGTGTCTCTAGTGTTTAGCGCATGCTGATCATTAGCAAGTGCTAAAAACGTTAAGTGTGCCTTTGTAAAAGGCCCCCTCGCTAAAAAAGAATGACTGATGCAGTATGACGCATGTACACAGGAGCTCCCGTTACTGTGCTTTGTTCATACAGTGAAATGTTTGTTGCTTTACTAATATTCACAGGACATTTGATGCAGCTACAGTGACAGGGACCCAGGCAGAAACTGTCCCTGTCAGCTGTAAAGAGACCTGATTCAGGAATGGTTTGTCCAAGAGATCTTTGCTTGACAGTAATAAGAGGGTCAAATTTTCAGGGCAATGGACAAAAAAAGGAAACAGTATACAGGGGACAAGCGCTTTGGTAGGTGAGACAGTAGCATGGTCTGGTGTCACCAACAAAGCAGTCATTAGACTTGAGCTGCTTCTGGCATCTACACAAATAATCACCAGAGTTCCTTATGGATTAAAAGAAGGACATCCGGACCAATATTAGGAGTAGTCCCACTGCAGCTCCATGTGACTCTGGGCAAGTCACTTAACTCTTCATTGCCCCAGGTACAAATAAGTACCTGTATATACTATGTAAACCACTTTGAATGTACTTGCAAAAAACACAGGCAGTATATCAAATCCTGTTCCCTTTCCTGGGGGAATTTTGTGCAAAAAAAAAACCCCGGAAAATGCTGTGCATGTTTTGTGAAAATTCTGTATTGTTTTATTTATGTTTTTTTTAAATAATTTCCTCATTATAAAGGGCTGGTCCTTCCTGCCCTGAGTCTGACACTCTTCAACTAGATGCCCGTTCCCCAGCAGTTTCGCTCCCAGCTTGCCCTGAAACCAACCTTAGGCTCGATCTCTCTCCCCTTTCAGGTTCAACCCCCAGTTTTCTTAATGATAGGACCCCTTCCCCAGGGCCATCAACAGGGTGGGTTTCCAGGATATCCCTAATGAGGGGTATCCTGAAAAGCTGACCTGTTGCTGACCCTGGAGGAGTGGGATAAAAGACTAAGTGGCCCTTTTACAAAGGCACGAGTGGCACACACCAAAACAAGACTACTGCCAGGCTAGCGCACAACTCCTGGCGGTAATTTTGGATTTGGCGCATGCCCACACTGCCGGGACAAATTATTTTTTTATTTCCTACCACGCATGGCATTGGCGCATGCCAACCGGTGACCGTGTGTGTAGCACATGAGCCCTTACTGCTAGACCAATAGGTGGTATTAAGGGCTCAGGCTGTAAATAGGCGCTCGCTGGTTTCAATTTTACCGCAGACCCTTTTCCCAGACCATTGAAAAAAAAGCCCTTTTTCCCAGATGCGGTAAAAACTGGCCCGGCGCGTGACAAAAACATGCGCCCACACTACCGCAGGCCACTTTTTGCCACGGCCTAGTAAAAGGACCCCTAAGGCAGTAGTGCGTTTTCAAAAGATTTTACAGCTACTAATTGTAAAAAAACAAAGCGATAGAAATCACTAAATTGCAATGCCGTGAGTATGGTCCACCAAGCTGAACCTTGAACACATACAGGTCACCATTTCACTTGGCAGTCACTGGCGTTTTTTAAGAACTGACGGCTGTCGGCTAAATTAGACATGGTTATTAGGTATAGGTTTAGGTATATTGATAAGTGATATACCGCTAATTTATTTTATTTATTTGTGACATGTATATCCCACATTATCCCAAACAAGTTTGAGTTCAACGTTTAGAAAATCTATTATGAATGAGAAATTGTACATGAAGCAAAGAGAAAGTTAATGGTAAATACAGTAATAACCAATTCAGGTAATGATTAATTGTTTGAGATATGGTCGTTCTTTGTGAGGGTTTGAATAGGAATGATTTGAGGATTTCACGGAATATAGTATATTCCTGTATATTTCTTATTTTGGGTGGTAAGGAGTTCCATCTTTTGGTTCCTACGTAAGCGAAGTCTGCAGAGTGGACAGTTTTGTAGATCACTTTTTTGCAATTTGGGAAGTGTAGTCTAAGATAATTTCTTGTCTCATATTTAGTGTTTCTTTCAGGTAAGTTTATTAATGGTACCATATAGTCTGGAGCTACTACTACTACTACTACTACTATTTAGCATTTCTATAGCGCTACAAGGCATACGCAGCGCTGCACAAACATAGAAGAAAGACAGTCCCTGCTCAAAGAGCTTACAATCTAATAGACAAAAAAATAAATAAAGTAAGCAAATCAAATCAATTAATGTGAACGGGAAGGAAGAGAGGAGGGTAGGTGGAGGCGAGTGGTTACAAGTGGTTACGAGTCAAAAGCAATGTTAAAGAGGTGGGCTTTCAGTCTAGATTTAAAGGTGGCCAAGGATGGGGCAAGACGTAGGGGCTCAGGAAGTTTATTCCAGGCGTAGGGTGCAGCGAGACAGAAGGCGCGAAGTCTGGAGTTGGCAGTAGTAGAGAAGGGAACAGATAAGAAGGATTTATCCATGGAGCGGAGTGCACGGGAAGGGGTGTAGGGAAGGACGAGTGTGGAGAGATACTGGGGAGCAGCAGAGTGAATACATTTATAGGTTAGTAGAAGAAGTTTGAACAGGATGCGAAAACAGATAGGGAGCCAGTGAAGGGTCTTGAGGAGAGGGGTAGTATGAGTAAAGCGACCCTGGCGGAAGATGAGACGGGCAGCAGAGTTTTGAACCGACTGGAGAGGGGAGAGGTGACTAAGTGGGAGGCCAGCAAGAAGCAGATTGCAGTAGTCTAAACGAGAGGTGACAAGGGTGTGGATGAGGGTTTTGGTAGAGTGCTCGGAAAGAAAGGGGCGGATTTTACGAATGTTGTAAAGAAAGAAACGACAGGTCTTGGCGGTCTGCTGGATATGAGCAGAGAAGGAGAGAGAAGAGTCAAAGATGACCCCAAGGTTTCGAGCTGAGGAGACAGGGAGAATGAGAGAGCCATCAACAGAAATAGAAAACGGGGGGAGCGGGGAGGTGGGTTTGGGGGAGAAAATGAGAAGCTCGGTTTTGGTCATATTTAATTTCAGGTGGCGTTGAGACATCCAGGCAGCAATGTCAGACAAGCACGCTGAAACTTTGGTTTGGATGCAAGGTGAGATATCAGGGGTAGAAAGGTAGATTTGGGAGTCATCAGCATAGAGATGGTAGGAAAAGCCATGGGATGAGATTAATGAACCAAGGGAAGAAGTGTAGATAGAAAAGAGGAGGGGACCAAGAACAGAACCCTGGGGTACGCCCACAGGCAGAGGGATAGAAGTAGAAGAGGATCCACCAGAGTGAACACTAAAGGTGCGGAGGGAGAGGTAGGAAGAGAACCAGGAAAGGACAGAGCCCTGGAATCCAAGTGAGGACAGGGTATCGAGAAGTATGCTGTGATCGACAGTGTCAAAAGCAGCGGAAAGATCAAGAAGAATGAGGATGGAATATTGACCTCTGGATTTAGCCAGTAATAGGTCATTGGAGACTTTAGTAAGCGCAGTTTCGGTTGAGTGGAGAGGGCGAAAACCAGATTGTAATGGGTCAAGAATAGCATGTGAGGAGAGAAAATCAAGGCAGCGGCGGTGAACAGCACGCTCAAGTAATTTGGAGAGAAAAGGAAGGAGGGAGATGGGTCGGTAATTAGAGGGACAAGTAGGGTCAAGTGAAGGCTTCTTAAGGAGAGGTGTGACCACAGCATGTTTAAAGGCAGCAGGGACAGTCGCAGTGGAAAGTGAGAGGTTGAGAATGTGACAGATAAAAGGAATAAGAGTAGGAGAGATGGCATTAAGAAGGTGGGTGGGAATGGGATCAGAGGAACAGGTGGTACATTTTGAGGAAGAAAGGAGAAGTGTAGTTTCCTCAATAGTAACTTCAGGAAAGGAGGAAAGGGAATGAGGGGAAGGAGAGAGAGGGGAACGGACTAGTGGAGGGAGAGCTGGTGAGGTAGAGAAAGCAAGGTTTATCTTTTGAACCTTGTTGTGAAAGAATTCAGCAAGGGTCTGAGGAGATAATGAAGGGGGAGTTGGGGGAGGGGGCACCTTGAGGAGAGAGTTCAATGTGGTGAAGAGAAGTCGAGGATTAGAGCCAAGAGAGTTGGTCAGTTGGATATAATAATCCTGTTTGGCACATAAAAGAGCAGATTGGAAGGAGGTCAGCATGAACTTAAAGTGTAAGAAATCAGCAAGGGCCCGAGATTTCCGCCAGAGGCGTTCGGCGGAGCGGGTACAGGAACGTAGGTAGCGGATATTAGAAGTCAGCCAAGGCTGTGCCATTTAGTACTTGAAAGATAAAGGTACGCAATTTGAAGGTGATTCTTGCTTCGATGGGAAGCCAGTGTGATTTGATTAATAAAGGGGAGGCACTTTCAAAACGAGAGATTTTGCTTATGAACCTGGCTGCAGCAATGGCGTAGCTACATGGGGCCATGGGGGCCTGGGCCCCCATAGATTTGGCCCTGGACCCCCTGCCGACGACCCTTTTGACCCCCCTCCCGCCGCCAATCTGCCGTTGCCTACATTTGCTGGCGGGGGACCCCAACCCCCGCCAGCCGAGGTCCTCTTCTTCCGGCGCAAGGCTTCGTTCTGTTTCTGAGTCTGACGTCCTGCACATATGTGCAGGATGTCAGACTCAGAAACAGAGCGAAGCCTTGCGCTGGAAGAAGAGGACTTCGACTGGCGGGGGTTGGGGTCCCCCGCCAGCAAGGGTAGTGGTGGCGGGAGGGGGGTCAAGAGGGTTGGCAGCGGGAGGGGGGTCGGCAATGGCGGGGGTGGTGTCGGAAATGGCGGGGGGGTCGGCAGCGCCGGGGGGGGGGTAACATGTGCCCCCTCTCCTCGGGCTCTGGACCCCTCTCCTGTGAAGTCTGGCTACGCCCCTGGGCTGCAGTGTTTAATCATAAACAAGTCAGGCACTGGCATTAAATATCCAGGCAACCCAGAAGTTATGCTGGTGCCAGCTGATACTGCCAGTACTCATATACCTAACTGGGCAAAGATAAGATTGCATAAAGGGATAGATTCTCTATATGGCGTCCAAAATGGCGTGTTGGAATAACACGCCTAGTGCTATTCTATAAACTGCATCTACAGTAAGACGTGGTTTATAGAATAGTGCATAGGCCAGGGGAACGTGCGTACATTTAGACGTGGCCACTGATGCTACTGAAAACCTGGTGTAAATGCTTAAACGTACGCATGTTCCCCTGAATTCTATAACAATGCGCATAAATGTGATTAACACCCACAACATACCTACACTCCTCCCCTGGCAGTGTCCCCTTTTCATTGCCACTGAATATCAGCAGCCAGTCACTCAGAGAGTTTTAAGCAGAGAGGAACCTCCCTTGCCCATGCTAGAGAGTACTTAGTGCACTGTAAAATCGCTGACTGCTGAATTAGCCTCTGCACCTTTAAGCAGGTCTAGCAATCTTGTAGCCACTGTAGAGGAGATTCTATATATATATGGCACCTAAAAAATTGGTGCTGAAATCAGTTCTAAGTATAGAATATGCTTAGTTATCCTAGAGCCTGAAACTACGCACATCCGTTTACACCAATGAAAACGTGGTGGAAATCCTGGTGCATAGATTTATGCACACTGGGCCATATTCTATAACTGCACGCATACATTTCGGAATGCCCACGAAACACCCATTTCCCTGCCTATAACCACGCCTTTTTTATACCTGCACATGTTAGGAGTTCGACGCACTTCATTACAGAATACGCTTTGCGAGTTGTGCATGTAAATTCTAATCAGTGCTAATTAGTGCTTATTATTGCTTGTTAAGAGCTGTTATCAACGCTGATTAATAACTTGTTAAGCCAATTATGTTACACGTGTTGTTATAGAATCCATGCCGATTTTGGCGCGGATCTCTAGGCGCACTATATAGATTCCGGGGGTGTATGACTTAAGTCCTTCTTATTTGTCCTCTGTGCTTCAATTGATTTGAAAATCTTGCCAAACTCATTCTACTCAATTATTTAAATTACAGTTGCTTCCAGTTAATATGACAAGTTTGGCATCTACTTGCAAGAAATTAAGTACAACTGCACCTAGCCTGTGCAATGCCTAACCGCTTTTTTTTTTGAAAATATTTTTATTGTTTGGAGAAACACAACATCCAAAAAGTAATACACTGTGTAGCATCGTTTACATACACAAAAGCCATGAAAACTACATGTCACCCAGAGGCACAGTGCAATTACAACATTCTCTACAGTACCATATCACACACAACACTTCCCAATTGCCCTTCAGAATGACCAGAAGATCAAACACTGTGCACAAAGATTTGTCTTTCTCCTTTTTCTTTTAACCCCGAGGAGTAAAAGTGTCCCCTCCTACCAGTGGCGTACCAAGGGGGGGCGGTGGGGGTGGTCCGCCCCAGGTGCACGCCGCTGGGGGGATGCCGCGCGCTTGTCTGCTCCACTCGTTCCATGCTCCCTCTGCCTTACTTCCTGTTCCGGGGCAGAGGGAGCATGGAACAAGCGAAGCTGACAGACGCGCGGCCCCCCCCCCCCCCCCAGCAGGTAAAAATGCACCCAGGGAGTGTCCTTTCGCCGGGGGGAGGTGTGTCCTTTCGCTGGGGGTGGGAGGGTCGTGCTGCACTCGGGGGGGGGGGGGGGCGTATCGGCGATCCGCCCCGGCTGTCAGCCACCCTAGGAACGCCACTGCCTCCTACTACCATCCCCCCTCTACCCACCCCCATTCCCCCCTCCCTCCCTCTCCCGCCCCCTCCCCCTAATAAACAAGCTCTCATTTCACTATATGAAGTACGCTTTGCGTGAGAGACGCTTATGTGGCCATTGCCGCCACAGGCTGTTGTACAAATTATCACGCCTGTAGGATGAGTTCCTATCCCCCCCCCTCCCACTTCGCCATCTGTAACATACTGGCCTGCCATTTAGCTAAGGGAGGCGGAGATTTGTCTATCCACTGCTGTAAAATGACTTTTTTTTAGCAAGCACTAGGGTCAAGAGGATGAATTTGCATTGCTAAGCAGAGAGCCCCTGAGCTACAAGCTCGGCATCAGAAGCCAATAGTAAAATACCATACGACCAATCTATCTGGACTTGGAGGACCCCCTCTAAGTGGTCAAGGACTCCCTTCCAGAACTCCCACAGAACCCCACATTCTAAAAAATGATGTACTATGGTGCCTCTGCCCTGCCAACATTTATCGCAGTCTTCCGTCTCCCATTATCCCATCGCCTTACCCTTGCATCTGGTTACATATGCAAAGTGTAATATTTTAAATTGAATTTCATGAAATTATTTTACTTTTCTGTAAACAGCTGAAAACATGGCTGTTTAAAAAGAATATGGGATAATTATTTTAATATTACATTGTATATTGTAATTTGTTTTATTGTGATTTTCAATTTTTTTGTAATCTATTCTGAACTGTTTAGGTTGTGAATGGTATATAAAACCTGTTTTTAACTTTATTTTTACCTGTTACATCACTGGACATATTTTTGTACAGGGATTCCTTCCTCCACCCCCTCTTCCTTCCTGTCAGAATTTTGGAGGGGCAACTCATTCCCAGTTGGCCTCCAACTTCATTTCTCTGCCCTTCCTTTATGATTGTAAGGTAAGGGAGGAGATGACTCATGACCACTATTCTCCAAAACTGACCCAGATCCAAAGAGGAAATCAGAACCAGACTTGGTTTTCTGCAAGAGACAGAAAAAGGGGCCATGGCACGTGTATCAGTGAAATCAGGCCAATAAAATGTGTCTGATAATACTTAACAGCACATTCTGTTGACAGAAAATTATTACTCAGCACTCTTCTCGGTGGATTCATAAAACAAAGAAAAAATTTATGTGACAGAAATCCTTAAAGCATCTGCACAGACTGGTCAAACCCAGTGAAAAAAATCATACATTTAATGTTCCTTCCAAGTGAAAGCTGCGTGGAGACTCTTCTGTGCATTAGGAACGCCACTCTGTGGCAATGCAGGATGATGGGAACTAAACCACCACCCCTCTTATCCTCTCAGCTCAGAAGGTGCATGAATGTTTTTTAAATTGGTTCATGTTATTTATGCAATCAAAGCTAAAATTTAAGATTTTTTAAGCTATAGTTTTTATGGGCTTCTTTTACTAAGTTGCAGTAAAAAGTAGCCTTAGTCTGCCTTTAGGCCGGTCTTTCCTGTTCACTAAGGCCACTTTCGCCACAGCCCTAAGAATGGCTTTTTCCTTTTTTTTTTTTAATGAATAGCCATGCACTTAGGGGTCCTTTTACTAAGCTGCGTCAAAATGTGGCCTGCGGTAGTGTGGGTGCGTGTTTTTGGTGTGCACCAGACCAGTTTTTACCACATCTGGGAAAAAGGGCTTTTATTCAATGGGCCGGGAAAAGGGCCTACAGTAAAACTGAAACCAGAGAGCGCCTATTTACGACCTGAGCCCTTAATGCCACCCATTGATCTAGTGGTAAGGGCTCACGAGCTACACATGCAGTGACTGCTCGGCATGCGCCAACTGCCAATTAACACCAGAAACACCGTACGCGGTAGGAAATTAAAAAAATAATCTGTCCCAGCAGTATAGGTGCGCGCCACATCTGAAATTACCACTAGGGGGCGTTCTAGCCTGGCGGTAGTCTCACTTTGAGCATGCGTGTAGAGCCTACCACGCCTTTGTAAAAGGCCCCTTAAGTTGCCATTAGTGCAAGGCCATTTTTAAAAATGACCACCACCCATTTTGTGGGATCAGACACTTAGGGGTCCTTTCACTAAGCTGCGGTGCATGGGGGGCCTGCTCTACTGTCAGCACGTGTTTTTGACATTTTAGAGGCCCTTTTTTACCGCAGCGGGTAGAAGGCTGTCTCCTTTTTTTTTTATTTTTTAAGAAATGGCTGAGCGGTAGGTGAACCACTTACCGCACAGCCATTTCAGGGGGAGCACTTACCGCCACCCATTGAAATGGTGGTAAGGATTCCTGCGCTAATCCAGTAGTAACCGGACAATGCGTGGCACTGTCCAATTACCACCAGGTAAACACCAGCATTACAAAAATCTAAACTTATTTTCGTAGCACCAGAAATGGTGCCCACTGGAAGTGGGAACTACCATCGGGCTGCTGTGGTAGTTCAGGATGGACGCGCAGCAAGCCAGATGCCGCGTGTCAACCTTTTAGTAGAAGGGCCCCTTAGTACACAGTAATTTAGCTGCGCTCTCTAGTTTGCACAGGAATACCCACTTTCTGCCCCCTGACACGTCCCCTTTTATTTTTAGTGTACAGTTAGCATGCGCACATTTGGCAGCTATTGCAGGACGTCTGAACATATCCCCCGGTATGCCATTGTAACCACTAACTCCAGACTTCGTTCCTTTTACCTTGCAGCACCTTATGCCTGGAACCGTCTTCCTGAACCCATACGTCTAGCTCCATCTCTACCTGTTTTTAAATTTATGTTGAAAGTTCACCTTTTCACTACTGCCTTTGGCCCCTAACCGTTACTCATTTGCCCTCCTCCTTCCCTGTTCCTCTTTACCCTGTAATTCCCTTGCCCGTAATGTCTTGTCTGTCTGTTTTACTTAGATTGTAAGCTCTTTGAGCAGGGACTGTCTCTCTATGTCAAGTGTTCAGCGCTGCGTGCGACTGGTAGCGCTATACAAATGTTGTTAGAAGTAGTAGTAGTAGTAGTAAGCTGCATTAGGCTCAAATTAGCTCCCAATGCAGCTTAATAAGAGGGTCCCTGTGTTTGTTGTTCTTTTGCTTTTGCATTAGTGTTAAATTGTACTTATTAGTAGCTCACCTTGAGATACTACTGAAGAAGGAAATCACCTTGAAACTAGCAAAGAGAAATCTTTCTGCAGTTCATCATATATCAGGCAGTGGAAGCTGGATTAATTGCTATACCTGACTTCTTTTCAGAACAAGATTTAATGCAGGCTTCCATATTTTAAAAGTGAGCTTTTAATTTCCTAATAGCTCCTCAACTGACACAAGCAAAAATATTCTGATGTGGCTGATTTCAGAGGATATGTAGGAGCTGGGCTGGCTTTTATAACACAATGGAGTTGATACTCAAAGCGATATAACCAGCCAGAACCAGCTCCTGTTGCAGGCTAACTGCTAATTTTCAATGGCACTAAATCTGTTAGTGCCACTGAAAATGACCAGTCAGCGCTTAAAGCAAAACTTGCTATTTGGGGAGTATGTGTGTTTGTGGAGGGGGGGGGGGGGGGTCTGGGGGCAGAGTCAGCATTTGGCCGGTTAAGTGCTAAAATTCAGCACTAAAGTGGTCAAAGTTAGTTATATCTTTATGTGTGTAATAAAAGTGAATTTTAAAGATTGTTTTTCAACTCTGCCTTGACCGACCAGTGCACTCGGGGTCTATATTTTTGATTAGAAGTCGTTCTGTTTGGAAATGATTGTTTAACTTTGTGTGAAAATAAGTTGGAATGTAGAAGATAAGACACAGCTCTAATTAATTTGTTATGTGAAGGGAAAGATGGGACCTGTTTTCGAGTTCAGACTGGCCACCTGGACTAGGAAACATGTGACCACCTTTCCACAGTATGGCTTGTTTACCTAAACAGAGAAGCATTCTGTAATTTTCCTTAGCTCTGAACATGAGTTCTAAACCTAATAAAAAAGGGAGGCCTCTGGCAGTGAAGTGGGAGCTCATCTGTGAGTAACGTACGAACTGCGCAGAGACCCATGTTTCCTGGTCAAAGAAACTCCTGGCTTTTGCTGTGAACAGGCCCCCCCCCCCAGCTGATGATAAGAGTCTGGATGATGTAAGGACCAGTGATGATTGTTTTATTGCTTCTTTTCCTGGTCTAGGATCTCTTAGCATTGCTTAGATGTATAGACCAGTGATGTAATGATTGTTTATAGATAGGTATTGTTTCTTTTTAGTTATATAGCTAATCACTGTGTGTATATAGCTAATCATTGTATATATTTTAATCATTGTAGATTTTAGAACCTCTAATAAAGGACTCATTTACCTAATACGAATCCAAAAGAATCCACAGTAATTATTGAGTAGTCTGTGCTAGTGAAGCAGGCTGTAAATCCATAGCAGTACAATGTGGTACCCCAGAGCCCGTTAAGTGCTGAATAACACACTTATCCGGTTATACTGTAGTTAGATCTGGAAACATGGAAATTCAATGCCGAAGCCCGGACATGGTCTGGCATTCAATTTCTGGACATAATGTCTGTGGAGGTCAGTAACTGGCTAAGCATCACTGGCTGAATATTGACCACAATATACATAGGGCCCATTCCTGAAGAGCAGTGAGTTTTTGCACTTACTGCAATTTAACAGCAAATATTAACATGCGGTATATGCAAAACTTGTGCGGTAAGTGATGGGGATTTGCTGAGTATCTCCTCTGCAATGATGACACTGAAAAGGTCTTTGCTGTGCATTAAGACTCTATAAACTGCTTGGAATGACTTATGCCTTCTCTTCATATGGTAAGAGCACTCACACTAACTGTACAAGTGACAGTGCACAGTACGTATGCAGTGCTAACTGCACAAGGGACAGAGCACAGTAAGTATCCAGAGCTAACTGTATAAGTGACTGTAATGGAAGATGTAAAGGATTGCTTTTCAACCCTGCTTTGATCGATAATGAACTCTGAAATCTTCTGTCTTTGACTAAAAGTAACCTTCCTTGTAAATACAAAAACAAGTTGGAATGCAGAAGATAAGACACAACTCTAATTAATTTGGTATGCAAAGGGGAGGATGGTTCTTGTTTTCGGAAGCTCAGCTTGGCCACCTGGACTTGGAAAGCATGTGACCACGTTCCCACAGTATGGTTTGTTTACCTAAACAGAGAAGCAATCTGTAATTAGCTCTGAACATCAGTTCTGAGCCTAATAAAAAGGGGAGTTTCTTTCAGTAAAATTGGGAGCTCATCTGTGAGTAACGTACGTACTGCGCAGAGGACTTGTTCCTGGTCTAAAAAGCTCCTGGCTTTCACTGTAACGGGCCACCCCAGCTGGTGTTAAGAGCCTGGATGAGGTAAGGACCAGTGATGTTGTATGTATATAATGTATTATTGCTTCTTTTCCTGGGCTAAGAACTCTTAGCATTGCTTAGATGTAGAGACCAGTGATGTAATGATTGTTTATATAGCTAACCATTGTATATACCTTAATCACTGTAGAATTTAGCACCTCTAATCAAGGTTTCATTTATCTAATACGAATCCAAAAGAATCCACAGTAATTACTGAGTAGTCTGTATCAGTGAGAAAGGCTGTAAATCCATAGCAGTACAGTGACAGTTAACAGTAAGTAGCCAGCATTACCTGCACAAGTGTCATTTTACAGTACAAATCCAGCACTAACTGCACAAGTGTGAGTGCACTTAAGTATGTAGCGTTAATTGCACAACTGACAGTGCACAGTAAGTATGCAGTGCTAACTGTACAAGTGACAGAGTAGAGTCAGTATCCTGTGCCAACTATAGAAGTGATAGTGTACAGTAAGTATCCAGTTTTAACTGTACAAGTAGAAGTATACAGCATTTATCCAGCACTAGAGTATCAAGCTGTAACTGTACAAGTGATAGTGTACAATACTACTACTACTTATATCACCCCTCTCCTCAGGTCACTTCACTGGCTTCCAATCAGATACCGCATACAGTTCAAGCTTCTCCTTCTTACCTACAAATGCACTCAGTCTGCAGCCCCTCATTACTTCTCTACCCTCATTTCCCCTTACGTTCCCGCCCGTAACCTCCGCTCACAGGACAAATCCCTCCTCTCAGTACCCTTCTCCACCACCGCCAATTCCAGGCTCCGCTCATTCTGCCTCGCCTCACCCTATGCTTGGAATAAACTTCCTGAGCCCTTACGCCAAGCCCCCTCCCTACCCATCTTCAAATCTTTGCTCAAAGCCCACCTCTTCAATGTTGCTTTCGGCACCTAACCTTTATACCTTTCAGGAAATCTAGACTGCCCCAATTTGACTGCCCCTATTTGACTAACTGTACATTTGTCCTTTAGATTGTAAGCTCCTTTGAGCAGGGACTGTCCTTCTATGTTAAATTGTACAGCGCTGCATAACCCTAGTAGCACTTTAGAAATGTCAAGTAGTAGTAGTAGTAGTACTTATCATTTCTATAGCACTACCAGATGTACGCAGTGCTGTACACTTGAACATCAAGAGACAGTCCCTGCTCTACAGAGCTTACAATCTAAGCAGGACAGGAAAACAGGACAATATACTAAGGTGGAAATAATAAAACAGACATGGGTCCTGAACACGTGAGTAAGGGTTAGGAGTTAAAAGCAGTATGAAAAGGTGGGCGTTTAGCCTAGATTTGAAGACAGACAGAGATGGAGCTTGACATACTCAGTTCCAGAGATTTACCCAATGAATGGAGTTCCCAGAGAGGAGTATAGGGACAGATAAGAGTGGAGGGGTACTGAGGAGCTGCAGAGTGAATACACTTGTAAGTCAATAAGAGGAGTTTGAACTGTATGTGGAAACGGATAGGGAACCAATGAAGTCACTTGAGGAGAAAGCTAATATGAGCATAGCGACACTGGCGGAATAGAAATCGTGCAACAGAATTTTGAACAGATTGAAGGGGAGAGAGGTGGCTTAATGGGAAACCTGTGAGAAGCAAGTTGCAATAGTCTAAGCGAGAGGTGATGAGTGTGGATAAGGGTTTTGGTAGTGTGTTCAGAAAGGAAAAGACGAATTTTGGAGATATTAAAGAGAAAGAAATGACAGGTTTTAGCAGTCTGTTGAATATGTGCAGAGAAAGAGGAGTCAAAGATGACCCCAAGGTTACGAACTGATGAGACAGGGAGGATGAGAGTGTTATCCACAAAATAGAGAATAGGGGAAGAGGAGAGGTTGGTTTAGGAGGAAAGATAAGAAGCTCAGTCTTGGTCATGTTTAGTTTCAGATGGCAGCAATGTCATACAAGCAGGCTGATACTTGGGCCTGGATTCCTGCTGAAATTTCTGGTGTGGAGCAGTAGATCTGGGAGTCATCATCATAAAGGTGATACTGAAAACTATGGGAGGAGATCAGAGCACCAAGGGAAGAAGTATAGATGGAGAAAAGAAGATATCCCAAGACAGAGCCCTGAGGTACACCAATGACAGTGGGATAGAAGTGGATGAGAGAGATAAGCAGAAAACCAGGAAAGAACAGAGCCCTGAAATCCAAGTGAGGACAGCTTACCAAGGAGCAGGCAGTGATCAACAGTGTCAAAAGCAGCAGATAGATCGAGAAGGATGAGGACATAATAGAGACCTTTGGATCTGGCCAGGAACAGGTCATTGGAGACTTTAGCAAGCGTTGTTTCAGTTGAATGAAGAGGGCACAAGCCAGATTGAAGTGGATCAAGAATAGCTTGAGATGAAAGAAAGTCAAGACAATGGCAGTGAACAGCACATTCAAGTATATTGGATAGGAAAGGGAGGAGGGAGATGTGGTGATAGTTTGGACAGGTAGGGTCCAATTAAGGTTTTTTGAGGATTGGTGTAACTGTGACATGTTTGAAGGCATCAGGAACAGTTGCAGTGGAAATGAAAGATTAAGGATATGACAGATAGAAGGGATGACAGTAGGAGAGATAGTGCTAAGTAGATGGGTGGGAATTGGATCAGAGGAACAGGTAGCTAGTTTTCATGAGGATGAAAGAAAGTGTGCAGTTTCCTCTTCAGTGATTTCAGAAAAGAAAGAAAAGGAGGCACAGGTTAAAGTAGAGTTGAGAGAATTGACTGAGAGAAGGAAAGGTAAAGGTGACTTGGTTGAGAATTCAAGGTTAATCTTGTGAACCTTATCATGAAAGTACTCAGCCAGAGTCTGGGGAGAAAGTGAAGGGGGAGTTGAAGGCACTTTGAGGAGAGAGTTCAGTATGGCAAAGAGACTTCAAAGGTTTGAGCCAATAGAGTTTGTCAACTGGATGTAGTAGTCCTGTTTGGCAAGTGAAAGAGCAGACTGGAAAGATGTCAGCAAGAATTTGAAATGTATGAAGTCAGCATGGGCATGGGATTTCAGCTAAAGGCATTCAGCAGATCAGGCACAGGAACGTAGGCAGTGGCGTATCAAGGGGGGGGGGGTGGTGGGGGCGGTCCGCCCTGGGTGCATGCCGCTGCGGGGTGGTGCCGCGGCGCGCACCTGTTGCCCTGTTTCAGTCGGATTTCGCAATTCGCGTGTGTTCACTGCTCCCTCTGAGTCTGCACCCGGGGGGGGGGGGTCATTTCGCCAGAGGGGGAAGAGGTGTCATTTCGCCGGGAGGGGGGTCGTGCTGCACCTGTGGGGGGGTTCACATCGGCGATCCGCCCCGGGTGTCAGCTAGGGTCAGAATGCCACTGAACGTAGGTAGCAGATTCTAGAGGTCAGCCAAGGCTGGGGTGTGGTATACCTTACAGAAAGGGGAATGGGAGGAGTGAGAGTATCCAGAGCAGAGGATAGTATTATAGGAAGAGACAGCCTCATTGACAGACTTGGATAACATAGTGGTTGAGAAGAGATTTGAAAAACTGGAGGACAGGGTAGAAGAGTCAATAGCCCGAAGATTCCTAAATGTTGGACAGGACTGGGGGGGGGGTGGAGGGTGTTTAAGTGTGAAAGTTATCAGATGATGATGATCAGAAAGGGGAAGAGCTGAAAAGCAGAAACTGGAGAGTGAGCATTTGGAGAAGAAGATAAGATCAAGACAGTGGCCATTCTGGTGAGTAGGGGTAGGGGAGCATGGTTGAAGAATGAAAGAGGATGTTAAAGCAAGAAACTGAGACGCATAAGAGTCAGAGGATCATTAGCCTGAAGGATAAAATCCCCAAGAATGAGGGAAGGAGATGAAGTATCCAGCAATAACTGTACAAGTGACCAAGCAAAGTATTCAGTTCTAACCGCACAAGTGACAGAGTATCCAGTGCTAGCTGTCAAGCCATTGCAGTAATAGTTACCAAGCTATTGCACTAACAGTGCATACTAATTTGCCCATTAACTATTTAACGCGCTTTAGTAAAAGAACCTCATAATCTGAATTCAGATCACTCGGTGGTTCAGGACAGCTCAACACTACAGAGTTGGAGAACACAGGAGTGGAGATAGTGGCCACTCCTGTGTTCTGCTTTCTTGAAAACTAACAGCACTGATCCAATGCACTGTTCCAGAACTGCCCAGACATGCCACCTTTGGAGAGGGGAGCAGGCGGGCGAAGATGAAGACATGAAAGGGAAAAGGCAGAAAGAAAATAGAAATGATCACCTGATGCAGCAGAACAGAGAGATTTACTACAAGATGAAGTACAAAGGATTCAGCTTCACTCTTAAATACATAAGTATTGCCATACTGGGACAGACTGAAGGTCCATCAAGCCCAGCATCCTGTTTCCAACAGTGGCCAATACAGGTCACAAGTACCTGGCAAGATCCCAAAAGAGTACAATACATTTTATGCTGCTTATTCTAGAAATAAGCAGTGAATTTTCCCCAGGTCCAATTTAATAATAGTCTATGGACTTTTCCTTTAGGAAGCCATCCAAACCTTTTTTAAACCCCGCCAAGCTAACCACATTTACTACGTTCTCTGGCAACAAATTTCAGAGTTTAATTACACGTTGAGTGAAGAAATATTTTCTCTAATTCATTTTAAATGTTCTACTTTCTAGCTTCATTGCTAGCCCCGTAGTCCTAGTATTTTTGGAAAGAGTAAACAAACGATTCACGTCTACCCGTTCCACTCCATTCATTATTTTATAGACCTCTATCATATCTCTTCTCAGCCATCTTTCCTCCAAGCTGAAGAGCCCTAGCCGCTTCCCTCATAGGGAAGTCGTCCCATTCCCTTTATCATTTTCGTTGCCCTTCTCTGTACCTTTTCTAATTCCACTATATCTTGTTTGAGATGCGGTGATCAGAATTGAACACAATATTCGAGGTGCGGTAGCACCATGGAGTGATACAAAGGCATTATAACATCCTCATTTTTGTTTTCCATTCCTTTTCTAATAATACCTAACATTCTATTTGCTTTCTTAGCGGCCGCCACACACTGAACAGAGGGTTTCAAAGTATCATCAACGATGATGCCTAGATCCCTTTCCTGGTCAGTGACTCCTAATGTGGAACCTTGCATGATTACATAACTATATTTCGGGTTCCTCTTTCCCACATGCATCACTTTGCACTTGCTCACATTAAACGTCTGTTTGTCATGCATAAACATCTAAGGTAAATTAAGTGTTAGGTCCCGAAATGCAGAGGATTCTGCATCCAGAAATCTGATTGAATCAGTGGAGTGGCCTTAGGACTTTCTATAGTACTTGACTGCCATCTATTGCATTTCATAAATCCTTTGCAAAGAATGTGATTAGCTGCAACATGGATGACCTGTGAGATCATCCACACATGCGTGACCACTGCGAAAAGGATTGCAAAACACAAAGCAGAAATATTCCCACAGGATATTCCTGTTGAGGAAGTGTTTTTTTTTTTTTCTTTCAAGTATGGGGTTGAATTACCACTGACCTGACAGCAGGACCATCTGAAATGACTCAGTATTTTAAGACTGCTTTAAAACATCAATCTGTGAAAGAATTAGACGTTTTTTTGTTTGTTTGTTTTTTACTGTAGCTGTCTTTGTATTTTGAAATAGATGAGAATTCTTAGCCTCAGAATTTTCAGCCTTGCAGGTACATTCCTTTTTAGTACTGAGAGCTTCTTAACAAAGCCAATCTAGCGATTCCCATGAGGCAAATGAGAGAAAGCCCATAGGAACTGAATGGGCTTTTTCTCTCATTTGCCGCACCGGGAATCAGTAGCACAGCTTGGTAAAAGAGGTCCTTAAATACTTACAGCATTTGTATTTCATTTTAAATGCAAGGGGCATGACTACAATATCTGATCAGGGGAAATAGAAGTAACAATGCATCCCTAATTCATAAAACTAAGAAATTTCTCTCTATCCCATTACTTTTTGGCACCCATTCCTCAGGCAATACCCATATTCTATGCATAAGAATAGATTGTACAAATCAATCCTATTTGGTTAGCTTAGCCATATGCTGGTCGATATTCTGCCGTGGGCGGAATTAGCCCTAGATTTCAGTTCCAGGCCATATCCGGGCATCAGTACTGGATGTCCAGGGCTAATTTAAAGTACTGGCCACCAGAACTTATGCGAGTCTCAGCCAATATTGAACCAGGACCCACATAAGACACTTCGGCTGAATATCGGCTGGGACCCACATAAACAAAAAAACAAAGCAAAACCTGGTCAGGCAACCCCCCATTCCAAATCCCTCTCCCACCCACCCCAAGACAATAGCAGGCTACCCCAGTTCCCCACTCACTTCCATAGGCCCCCTCAGGCCTACTTGAAGAAGTCCCTGGTGGTCTAGGGGGAAATCAGGGAGGAGCAATGCCCACTTGTTCCTGCTCGGCCCAGCCTGCAGTCTAAAATGGCTGCCACGACCTCTAGTAGCAGCCACATAGTATTTCAAATACCATGAGAACTTCAGGTACCGCAGTACTTGAAGTACCATGAGGCTACCGCTAGAGGTCACGGCAGCCATTTGAGCAGTAGGTCAGTGTGGGCATTGCTCCTGCCCGATTTCCTCCCACCAGGGACTTCTCCAGGTGGAATCACTGGGCCTATGGAAGTGATTGGGGGCAGCAGCAGCCCTCTATTACCTTGGGGTGGGAGGGGGATCAGGACATGGGACCCTCCAGAACGCAATTTTAGTTTAACTGGGCACTGACTGATATTCAGACTGGTGTCCAGTTGAAACCCGGCACATAAAGTTAGCACAGCATTAAATCTCTTCTAACTTTCTCTGCTTGCCTAACCAATTAGCAGTCTGAATTTTGGCGCTAACCAGCTAGTGCCATGCTATGGCTATTCTCGCCCTCCCCCTCCTCAGCCTGCCCCTAACCCCTTGTTTATAAAATACCATTGATTGCTAGTTCGATTTTATGTTCTAATTTTGGCGTATAAAGCCTATTATGAACATTCTCTGTCTTATGTGAGCAGTTTAGCCATTTCATATCCTCCTGCAAGGACATTAAGATCATTCTTTTCTTCCTCTGTGCCTTTTTTTTTTGGCTTGCTCCTCTTTTGGGAAATAGTCTTCCTAAATTGATTCATCGGGAAATTAATTTTAAGAAATCCAAGATTTTATTGAAAACTAATTTTTTTTAATATTAGTGTTTGATATTCCTCCTATGGAGGAGAAAAAAACATTCTGATGGATCTGTAGGATATAATATGAGCATTTTTCAATGTTTTTCTTAGAAGAATGAATGATGAATTAGGTCTTTTTCTTTATGACATATGGCGTTCCTCGCTATTAATGCTTTATTTTGTATTTTTGTTTCATTGGGCCCAAATTTTGCACACAATTTAATTGCTTAATAAGCCAATCAGCACTAATAATTGTGCTCTAACAAACAATTATCAATGCTAATTGGCAACAGTTTGGAATTATGTGTGCATCTTGCTATACGCTATTTTATAAAGTTGCACGCATAAATGCTTTAGCATGCAACAGAAAAGGGGGCATGGCTATGGGAGGAACATGGGTCTGTCAGGGGCATTCACAAAATATAGTACAGTATTATACAATTCAGAGGAGCTGGTGTAAATCCTCATGCCTAAACGTTCAGCACAGATGTACATGCTAACCTATAAATGACACTGAACTCGGAGCACCATTTACAGAGAAGCATTCAGCGCCAATTTTTGCAGCCGCTATAAATAGCACTTGTTTGCTTACATATGTCATTTGGGTCTTAGAGTGTGTGTTGCGATGCTATACTATACATCAGGGCCGTGAGAGGGGGGGCAGAGGGAACAAAATTCCCCTGGCCTGGGCCTCCAAGGGGGGCCCGGCGCCGGCGTCTCTCTCCTTCTCCTGCTCCCAGGCTGCCGGTGCTGCAGTCTCCAGTCTCACCTGCCTGCCCTCGGCTCCGTCGATAACCCCCCCTCCATCCGCCACCATGTAAACCTACAGCTGATGACTATGCCCCAGAACAAGAAGTGATGTGTCGGGGGGGGGGGGGGGGGAGCAAGACCATCAGCCACAGGTTTTACATAGTATGGCCCTAGGATAACTGTATTTTGTTTTGCCTCTGCTGCTGCTAGTCTGAAAAAACAACAGCAGTGGGGGGAGGTAGGTGGAACAGGCCCGAATTGCAGTGTGGCTCTTGAAGAAAAGGTGTGCGGCCATGCAGCTTAGAGGGGAGGAGGGGGAGGCAGCTGGTACAGTTAACAGATCCTTGTCAGCTATGTTCAAAAGTGCCCCTCTCCAAGGATAAGGTCCTCCATAACCCATCTCACTCTATCCTAGCCCCCCTTCCCCACCTCACTCCACCTTAGCCTCCCCAAATATCTGAGTCACTCACTAGCTCTGGGAAAGACTGAAAATAGAAGAATGTCCTCATGGCCATAGGCGCCCAGTATAAGAGGCTTGGACAGGCTAAGCCTCCCCTGCTGTGCTCTGAGAGGTTTAAATTGTTGATTTACCTCCATCCTCACAGCAGGAGCTGCAGTGAAAGCCCTCTAGCCTTGTGTAACCAATTGTAGAAATTGGTTTATGGTTTGTTTACCTTATTGCTGGGAGAGCGGGGGAGGGGGGTGGCTGGGTTGCCAGGGAGATATTTAACGAGGATGACTTCCTGACCTGCACTGAGAACAGATAGCAGCGAATCGGACAACAAAGGTAGAAAAGATCATTTTATTTTCATTATAGTGTTTGGAATATGTCCACTTTGAGAATCAGATGCTCAACATTAAAGTTTATATTTATTTACTTATTTATGGCAATTTTATCCCACATTAACATGAATTAGGGTGTTTGTGGCTTTACATGAGAATTATGATATTATGATCCCTTGTTTCATATTGTTGATAGTCTGCATTTTCCGTATGGGTGGTATATGGTGTATTAGGTTCTGCCCAGTGTAATATTTATGGTACAGTAAGGTTCTGAGTGTGTTTTGCACAAAGTTGTGCATAGTGTTTTGCAGTTGAGCGATTGTGCTTAGAATATGCTTTGAGCAACCACTTTATTCTTTGACATATGATACATATCTAATATCTAAATTTAATAAAAGGTATTAATTGTGACTTTTATTTATTTATTTTTTTTCTGTGTGTTATCAGACAATTATGGATTAAGCCCACCCCTGACCCACCCCTAACCCCACCCCCTTTAGCCTCCCCAAACAGTTGGGCCACCGACCGCCTATGCTCATGGCTGTGTTCCCACAGAACTGGGGTTTTTTTTCTCCAAGGCTGCAGGAGACCTGAGCCATAACCAACCAACTTAATGATTCTTCTAGAGGAATCAGAATTGAGAGAGGAACTAAGATTTATCTTGCAACAGCCATAGAGTTTTAAATAAACACTGAGCATGCAGTGTCACATGGGAACCTATTCAGCCAGACACACTATTACCCATTGCTGAAGAGGTAATGTTTCAAAAGAAAAAAAATGGGCATTGGTGAGCAGAGCCATGCAGAACTGAGCCATTCAGAGAGAAACAGAGTGTTTGGACTTTAAATGAAGCAGCAGATTGTGTGAGTTTGGTTGAAAGACCAAGTTATAAGACTGGTTGAGAAAATTGTCTTGTGAGTAAAAGGCAAAATTGAGTGTGTGAGAAAGCGTGCAAGCAGAAGGTCTGTAAAGTAAATCAGAGTTTTTGGAAATGTGAAACGATAGTGAGGCTCCCAAGACTAGAAATGTGTGAAAGATTTGGTTGCTTGGGAGAGAACTGCATCACAGTTTTAAACCAGGCCAGGTGATCTCCCGTCCCACAAGGTGCACTAATCCCAGCCCTGGTTGACCCCTTGCATCTGTTACCTTCGCTCCTGCGCCTGATCTGCTGAACGCCTCTGGAGGAAATCTCGCACCTATTCAGATTTCCTTCATTACAAATTCATGCTATCCTCCTTCCAGTCCTCCCTATTCTTGCCAAACAGGACTACTACACCCAATTGACCAATTCTCTCAGCTCCAACCCTCGCCGTCTCTTTGCCACCCTTAACTCCCTCCTCAAAGTACCCTCCGCTCCCACCCACCCTCCCTCTCTCCTCAATCACTGGCCGACTACTTCCACGACAAGGTGCAAAAGATCAACCTTGAATTCACTACCAAGCCCCCTCCTCCTCTTCTCTCCTGAATCCTCCCCATCAACCAACCAACCAACTCTTCTCCTCCTTTCCTGATATCTCCGAGGAGGAAACTGCCCGCCTTCTTTCCTCCTCGAAATGCACAACTTGTTCTCTGATCCCATCCCACCAACTTACTTAACACCCATCTCTCATACGTCACCCCCTCCATCTGTCATATCCTCAACCTCTCTCTTTCCACTGCAACTGTCCCTGACACCTTCAAGCACGCCGTAGTCACACCTCTCCTCAAAAAACCATCACTTGACCCTACCTGTCCCTCCAACTACCGCCCTATATCCCTCCTACCCTTCCTCTCCAAACTTCTTGAGCGTGTCATTCACAGCCGCTGCCTTGATTTCCTCTCCTCTCAGGCCATCCTCGATCCACTTCAATCCGGTTTTCGCCCTCTACACTCGACAGAAACAGCACTCTCTAAAGTCTGTAATGACCTGTTCCTTGCCAAAACGAGAGGCCACTACTCCATCCTTATCCTCCTTGATCTATCCGCCGCGTTTGACACTGTCAATCATGATTTACTACTCGCCACACTGTCCTCATTTGGGTTCCAGGGCTCTGTCCTCTCCTGGTTCTCCTCCTATCTCTCTCACCGCACCTTCAGAGTATACTCTCATGGTTCTTCCTCCACCCCATCCCGCTCTCTGTAGGAGTTCCCCAGGGATCTGTCCTTGGACCCCTTCTTTTTTGAGCAAGGAGTGGCCTAGTGGTTAGGGTGGTGAACTTTGGTCCTGGGGAACTGAGAACTGACTTCGATTCCCGGCACAGGCAGCTCCTTGTGACTCTGGGCAAGTCACTTAACCTCCATTGCCTGCCGCATTGAGCCTGCCATGAGTGGAAAAGCGCAGGGTACAAATGTAACAAAAAAAAAAATCTACACCTCTTCTCTGGGCTCACGATCTCATCTCATGGTTTCCACTATCATCTTTATGCTGATGACCACCCAGTTGTATCTCTCCACACCAGACATCACCGTGGAGACCAGACCAAGGTATCGGCCTGCTTGTCCGACATTGCTGCATGGATGTCCAACCGCCACCTGAAACTGAACATGTCCAAGACCGAGCTTATCGTCTTTCCACCAAAGCCCACCTCTCCCCTTCCTCCTCTCTCAATCTCAGTTGATAACACCCTCATCCTCCCCGTCTCATCTGCCCGCAACCTCGGAGTCATCTTCGACTCCTCCCTCTCATTCTCAGCGCAAATCCAGCAGACAGCCAAGACCTGTCGCTTCTTCCTCTTTAACATCAGCAAAATTCGCCCTTTCCTCCCTTTACGTCAGACGGGGGCGGGCCCAAGAGCGAAGGAGAGACGCGAAGACTGGAAGAGGCATCAGCTGTGCTGTTCTTCTTGCCCATGCAGCGCCTTCACAGAGAGGTGAGAGGCGCTGCGCGGGCCTGGTAGGAAGGAGGGGGGAGCGGAGGCGACGATCTCAGGGGGGCGGTGCACGGGGCGGAGAATGGTGGGAGGCGGAGCTGGGAAACAGAGGAAGGGAGGGGTGCCGGGGCAGATTACATGTTTCTAAAATCTGGGATTAAAAGTTTTTTATTTTTATTTGAATTTGGTTTTGATGCAGGGGGGAAGCAGGAGCAGTGGCAAACTCAGGTGAGGCAGGGCGGGGGCAAGGACGTCCGTGAAGGACGCTCTTGACGAGCGCCTTTGCCCCCTCCCTTTTTTGATTTTATTTTTTTTCCATTTGTTTTTTATGCAGAGGGAAGCGGGGGAGCCACGTTTTGTGTTTTTTTATTTTGTTTTTCAACATGCCAGCATGGAATTTAAGGTGCAGGGGGAAGCGGGGAGATGACAGCTCAGACCTGTCATTAAGGCCTGAGCTGTCATCTCTCCACTTCCCCCTGCACCTTAAATTTCAGATGGTAAGTGATTCGTTATAATCGTCGGTATGGTTAGTGCATTACAAATTCTTCACGTTTGAATTGGAAGTAACTCGTTTGCATTCCGTTTTCATTAGCTGCTAGGTCGTCGGAAAATGCCCTTAGTGCATGCGACGGTTCAAAATTTCATCGTTACAGGGTCGTTAGAGGGTCGTTAAAGTTTAGTGCATCTGGGCCTAAGATCCTATAGGTTGCTGAATCTGGCGGTACATGAAGGTGTGCTAAAAATCAAACTTTTACCACACCTTGATGAATTCCCCCTAAGGGGCCCTTTTACTAAAATGTGTTAAGATCTGGGCTTAGTGTGTTTTAACACAGGACCTTCCCACATGCTAACCCTAGATCTAATGCTGCAGTAATTAGGACTTTTTAAATGTATTTTTTTACAGCCCTGCACTTATTTTTCCATTAGCGCTCATGACTTGCAAAAAAAATTAATGTGGAAATACTTACCGCTTTCTATTTAGGAGGATCTAAGTATGCCTACATTAACTCTGTATTATCCAGTTAACACATGCTAATCACAAACACACTCTCTGGATAGCGCTCCCATGCCCATTCCTTGCCCATGGCACGACACGTCCCAAAAAATAATTTAAAAACCCAAATATATGATTAGCACACAGAAACCATCAAATTACTGCAAAACACTTTAATGTGTTTCGAGGTAGCCTGCTTTTCACACGCTAAGCACGTATCATGGACGTAATACCTTTTAGTAAAAGGGGCCCTAAATAAATAGATCTTTTTTTTATTTATTTTATTATTTATAAGTTTACATCTTTAAACCAAGAGCTTACTCTTGTACAGAAAAGGGTTAATTTATATCAATAAAAGAAAAATGTATACAGTATTAATAATATGAAACATAAGATAAATAGATCTTTAAACATCTGACACTTGCAGTAAGTTCTGTATAGTGCACAACTCCCAAGGAGGAAGGGCATTCCACAACACAGGAACTTCAACAGAAAAGGAACTCAAATGGACCATAGCCAATCCAGCAACTCCCAGCCCAGGGACCACCAACAAATTACCACCCTGCAAGGGCAGCAACCACTCAGGTTCGTACCGCTGCAATTTGCACAATGAAAAACCTGAACCCAGGCCCACCTTAATTTTAAAAGCCAGCATCAAAGCTTTAAACTGCAGGGAGCTTTTCAACTCTCTGCAGTCATCATGCTGATACAAGCAAATCAGAAAAACAACAGGAACAACTGGAGAGGGGTCTGAGAAAAAAAAGGATACGTGGCCTACTTAATGATCAGCACTTTTAATTCAAATATATATTAGGGCAAAAAAAGAAGGAGATCACAGAGTAAGATCAAAGTAAGCAATAGCAACAAGAAGAGGCAAGCTGGTAATTTTATATATATATATATATATATATATGATGGTGTTGCTTTAATGTCAGCCACATGCAAAGGAACTGCTCTTGTATGCCCTGTGATAACTTCAAAGTATTTGGTTTCCCTCTTTACTTTCTTCCACTGCATTGGTTGTGCTCTGTTTGATGTGTTAAACAATGAAAACAGTGGAAATGCTAAGCTAACAAATCTAAAGCAAAGCCAAGCCCTACAGCTGGAGACCTTTCTGGCAAAGAAAATACTCTTGCCTCTTGGAACAAGAAAAAAAAATAAGGCTGTATTTTTATGTTGTGTGTCACAAAGATAATTCCCAACTTATTCTATCAAGACTGAGGGCAAAGAGAGGTTAGGTAGGGCCTCATTTTCTTCCAAAGTGTCAACATATAACAACATTGCACTATTAGTAACACATGACTCACTTGTGACCACTTAAGCAGGAAACAACCTCCCCCAAAGTAATATTCAATGTTTTTCCATAAAACATCAAAAGTCTATTTGAAGCTTTTAAACAAAAGGGCAAAATAAAACTTTTAAAATGTTTTTTTTTTTTTTTTTTTTAGAACAAAACAAACAAATAGATACAAGCAATACCCTGGATATTACAGTGAGAGTGCTAATAGCTTAACATATATTAGCTCTGGAATACTTGGTTTGTGACAGCTGAGGTCTTCCTCCATTTTTAATCAAAGTGATTTTTTCATTACTCATTTTGTTAAACCATGTTGGTTGATCTTCTAAGTGTCAAAACAGTGTCCAAAAAATATAGAGGAAAAGACCTCATAAAGATTGTTACGGATAATACTGAGGCATAAATGTAAAGTGTAGCCACTTGATACTGTAAACGACCAAAAAGTAATCGTTGGTCTGAAAACCTCCAGATTTTAATAATATCAAAATGCTTTGCAAAAATCTAACACAGTGTATCAAAGTGAAAAACACACTTAACTTAGGCACGTAGCAGTGTTGTTTTATCTGCCTGGAAACTTGAAAGCACTTGTCACTGCATAGAAACTTCACAGCACAACAGGCATCTCAGCTTATGGTCCAATATGGGGAGGATTTTATCCTCGAGCAGTAAGAATCCTTACTATCATTGCACAGCGTATCAATTCTCCCCTTGAATTGGCTAAGGTCCCGATGGGGACCCGTTTTACAAACGGCTGCTTCTTGAGACCCAGCCGTGAAATTGCCTATGGAAAAACCCGATTATTAAAAAAGTCATACTGGGAAAAGTAACTTACTACATAATTATAACACATAAGTAAAAACATACTTATGCTGTTCACCGGTTCTGTTCTCAATGTCAAACAGAAAAATAACATGGCGCCCATTATTTCAACAAATGCTGTCAGACACGGAACCAATCAAATAATAGTGTCATCGCTTTGGTAACGTCAGGAAATCAAAACAAAATGTGGTTTATTAAAACACAGCCCATTGAAGAGCAGTGTTTAAACCAATTAGCACGTGGTTAGTGCGGGAGCTCTTACTACCTACAAAATAGGTGGTGGTAAGGACTATGCACTAATGGCTATTTGCTAATGGGGAAATTAGCGTGTGGCCATTAATAGTAAAAATGGAAAATGAGGCCCGTTTTATCACTGTGCTAGAAGTGGCCTCAGCACGCAGGAAAGACCCCTGCTGGGGATAGTGCAGGCCACTTTTTAGCGTGGCTTAGTAACAGGGCCCCATAATTTGCTTATCAACGCCTCACCCCATGCTTGGAATAAACTCCCTGAGCCCATTCGCCAGGCCCCCTCCCTGCCCATCTTCAAATCCTTGCTCAAAGCCCACCTCTTCAATGTCGCCTTCGGCACCTAACCACCATACCTCTATTCAGGAAATCTATACTGCCCCAACTTGACATTTCGTCCTTTAGATTCTAAGCTCCTTTGAGCAGGGACTGTCTCTCTTTGTTAAACTGTACAGCGCTGCGTAACCCTAGTAACGCTCTAGAAATGTTAAGTAGTAGTAGTAGTAGTATCTGGTTCAAGGGTGCGAAGACGGTAAATCCAGCTTTGTTCTTGCTGGAGTAATAATCTGTTCCATTATTCATATTAGATATTCTCTGTTTTGCTTATGGTGAAATAGATCTAATTTTTTTTGTTGATCTTCTATATCACCCACCAGATTTATCCCTCTCTCTTTCTTCTCCCTCCAGACTCAATCACTCGTCCATTCCCCCCCACCTCTAAGACTGACATCCTCCCCTCACCCCTTTCAGTATTTCCAATCAAAGCCAAAAAGAGGAGGAATAAAACAGGGGTGCCTTGAGGGAGAGAATAGGGAAGAGGGATTAGAGAGAAAAGGCCTAGGCTTGCAATAGGCTGCAGGAGAGATCTGGGACGACAGTGACAACTGGCTTCAGGGAAGACCCAAGATAGCTGCAGTGACTGACTGCAGGGAAGGTCCAGTGGGAGCTTCCTGGTCATATTAGAGGTAATTCTGTAATAGAGACCTGCATGGAAATGGGATTTGCAGAATCCTGCAGAACCCATGGGGTTCCTGTGGAGAAGGAAGCAATTCCTGCAGGATTCCTGTGGAAGTATAAGTTGCATCTGCGCCAGCCTCTCACCTACTGAGTACCAAGTTCTTTGAGTGCTGTCTTCTCCTCCTCCTTGCTTTAACAGCACAGATGTGGAAAGTCTTCCATTAAGGAGGTGATAGAGACTCAAATGGTGAAGGAATTCAAAAAGTCATGGGATGAACACAGAAAATGGAAGTTATAAAAAAACCTAAACTTAAATGGCTGATGTGCATTGAGTGACAGATGGCGACTCGGGCTGTGATGAACTAGGGCCGATACTGGGCAGAGTTGTATGATCTGTGTCTCATATATGGTAATCTGGTTTAGGATGGGCTGGAAAGGGCTTAGACAGCAACTTCAGAGGCTGGAACATGAGGACAGTGCTGGACAGACTTTTACGATTTGTGTCCCACAAATGAGAAGACGAATAAGCTGGAATGGGCTTCGATGGCAACTCCAGCAGTTGGAATATAAGGCCGGGCGGACTTCTATGGTCTATGTCCCAGAAACACCAAAGAAAGACCATAATCAAGTGTATAATATCACGTTCATTGTTGATTTAATCATGAATTGATAATGAGTGTGATTAGTGGGCAGACTGGATGGACCGTTCAGGTCTTTATCTGCCATCACTTATGCTCTCAGGCTGATGCCCAAACCTAAGCTCTGACACAGGCATGAGCATCAGATGTCACTTGACCTACTGGTGCATGCATGTGGCAACCTCTCAGCACACAGTGCCAATGAATCAAAGACAAGTCTTACATGTGTGCACCAGAGTGTTCCAAGTTCCAAGTTCCAACTTCCGTTCCTTCCTTGCCTGCAGTGCTGTGGCTGGAACCCAGAGAGAGACCAAGAAAGCTGACCAGAATTTTTTGTACCATTAAATTCTTGCGGGACTGGGTGGGGACAGGTGGGAATGGGTTAAATTCTTGTGGAGATGGGTTGGGGATGGGTAAGATTCCAGTGAGGACAAGTAAGATTCCAGCAGGGATGGACAGAATCTTACCTGTCCCCATACAACTCTCTATTCTGTCCCCGTACAACTCTCTATTCAGTAACACTGTGCCAATCGATAAGCATCAGAGGAAAGAATGAACCTACTTTCCTTTGTACAATTGTAGTATCACTGGGTATGTACATCCATATGTGCTTATGCATGAGCACTTACACCAGCCTTACAGCTGGCTTTAAGGATGAGCGCCTATATTCTGGAGATATGCATATAATTTATAGTATCCTGTAAGTTACATATGTAACTTTGCACCCTGCCTGTGTTCCACCAGATGCCACCCATATGTACGCCCACCTATGAACTACACACTATCAGAGATATGCATATAGTTACAGCATAGCACCTCGACAGCATATTGGCATATATGTGGTGCCTAAATGCAGGTCCTCATGTTATGGAATTACCCCTTGTGCCAATTCTACATGCCCTTTTTCATATATAGATGCGAAAATAAGGATTTGTGACACGGTTCAGAGTCATGACCCATAGGTTGGGAATCACTGACAGGAACCTGATATAATAGTTCATATTTTAAGTTGCATTTTAACAATTAGGGCACATTTCACCTTCTTCAAGTGCCAATAAATAACAATGGAATCAAGAGGGTGGCTAATACTAGTTATGCTTCTAGATTACTCCTATGGTGAAGTGAAAGAGCAGGCAGAAAGCTTTCCCTTCAGTCACACCTCACCATTATCTTGTTCAATGTATGCATTTGTGGTGCAGATTGGTCCAGAATCTGTCAGTGGCTTAATCCCAGCTACTTTAAAGGCCGGGGCTGGGTAGCTTGGCATTATCATTTGGGAGCAATTTCTTTTGCCAGCCCAGGGCAATGAGCCCCTCACTTGCCGCCACGTCCAGGGACACCGCCAGCCGGATCAGGCTGAGGTGCCTTGGGTTTATGATGCAGTTCTGCTGTTTGTCAGAGGGCATATCAAAGTGCCCCTCCCCCCACTGGAGGAGTAATGGCTTCTGAATGATTGGAGAGGAAGAGGAGACCGTGAGAATTTAGTCAGTTGTAAGTGGATATCTTTGATGCAAATTTGGCTTCAGGGCTGGCCCAGCCACTAAGTAGATTAGGTGTTCACCTAGGACAACAGAATAAATTTTGGACATCAGTGCAACAATGGCGCACATGAAACCTTTCTCAGTTTCCCTTCTTGCTGCTAGTCCTGCCACCACTGCCCCACCCTCCTCCTCCAGGACCAGCTGGAAAATTAATGGAAGCCTTATAAGCACAGGCCCTTGCTGAAGTGTGGCTATTTCCTGCCTCCTCCAAGGCAAGAAACCCTTCCCTCCTGGGCAGAAGCTCCTGGAGACACATCCTTGGTACGAGAGGATATTGTATCCTCTAGTGGGCTGGTCCTAACTACAGGATTATTTCCAACTTCACCAGGGTGATGGTTTTCATTTAGGAGGCCTCCTTCCTCCAAGGCAGCACAGGGGCTGCCAGACTGCAGGTGGGACTTCTCTACAACATCCCTGTAGGCCTCCTCTATGTACCTCTCTGTCTTCCTCAGTTCCTTCAAGTCTGCTACTTTAGCTTTAAGAGAACGGACTCCTATCCAAGATAGCAGCAGTAGTGTGAAACAGGAAGTGATGTATGGTGTCCACTGAAAAAGGGGTAGAGTTAAATTACTTCCTGTGATGTCACCAAAAGAGGTGGGGTTTAGGTCAGGGTTATGTGACCTCACCTTCAAGAATGATTGTTTACCTTACAATACCCGAATGAATACCTCAGGTAAACTCTCATCAAAAACGGAGGTGAAAAGTAGCCCCGCCATTCTATTTCTAAAATAGAAGGGGAAATAAAATCTAAAAAAAATAAATAAATAAGTAACTCAGGAACACAAGTGAGTCATGATAAAGAAATCTAATAAATTTATTTTTTTTAACTTCAATTATAACATTTACTTCTAAATAAATTAATCAAGATTTTGTATTCTTGTTTAACAGTTCCCTACCCAATCAAATCTAGAAATTTCAGCTACAGTCTCTATCAGGTAAGTACTTTCTTTATATGGCAATTAAAGTTTGATATGATTGTACTGTATTTAAGTTAACTCAGATTTATGTAATTTATCCTTTGTGTGTGTTTTTCTTTCTATTTCAGGTTCTTCAGTACTACAGAGGTAAGTATTTGTTTAACTTTCTGCACTCTATTTCTTTTAATCTCTCAGTTCTTTTCCTTTTTCTTGGTTGAACTTAGCTGATTTTCAAGCTTTCTTGACTTTCTTCAGCTCTTCTCCTTTCTTTCATGTTGGGTACCATAGACGTGATGAAGACAGGAACCAGAAACCAGGTCCGGGGTACCTACTACACTAACAAACAACTTAAATGAAAAAAAAACCCTGTTCCCTATTTATAAATGTATAATTTATTTAATAAAATGTATTTTTAAACTAGCTATCCCAGATAAATAAACAGATAAATAGGACTCCCTACGCTTTAATCCATCCACATAAAAAAAATTCAAAGGAAAGTTTCCAATTCAGAGTGTTTATTTTCAAATGAAATATTAGGGCTTTATTCAGTGACTATCAATTCAAAGAAGCTAAGATCCTCTAAGGATAGCCAGCTTACAGCTGTTCTATACCCCAATATTAATTAAATTACTTCTCTCAAGTAATTTTTATTTTGTAAGGGTAAATTATTATTTAGAAACTCCCTCACAGCTGTTATCTGTGAGAAAGTATATTGGCAGTATATTAGAGGGTTTTTTTTCTCTGACAGCTCCTATAACAATCAATGCTAAGCTGTCAAATGTAATCAGCTGTTTACATATGCATATTTTCTCAAGCAATGAAGTACTTTGCTTGATTTCATTTAAAATAATTTTAATACCATTTCATTCAACAATCTCACAAAAATTCTCAAACTCTCCACTCGAAGCCAAAATTAACATGTGAGGCTTCTTTAATTTTTTTTAATCTAAGCCCAAACACTAGTTCACTCTTACTTAAAATTAACACTTAAATCTGTTTTAAACAGATTTTTAAAACTTTCCTGAACAGAAACCATTAACATAGATCTATCTCTTCAATAACTCACTCATCTCCAAACTGACTAAAATGAACATTTAGAACCCTAACCATGTCACAGCTGCCTCGAGCTCACCCACGAGCCCCTGCACTACCACAAAGTCCATCAAACAGCTCCAAAACACAAATTTTACAATAAATCTAACATTCTAGCATTACCCAGCATTTAAATAATATTTAAACATATTTTCCATACCTTTTAATCCTCTGAAGTGTTTCATTTTCAGTTTTCTGTCCAGCACATGCCCACTGCACGGCTCTGCCACTAGGCAGCATCTGGCTCATGCTGCCAGCTGTCTCTCCCTCCTCAAGGCACTTCTGTAGCGCGTGCCAGCCAAATGCATGCCCACCGTACTACATAAAATAAAAAATGTTTAGGGAGTGCACCAGAGCACTTCTCCCCCTTAACTCTGTCCCATGCCGAGCTCTCTCATCTTCAGGAACCGGCTCTGCCCATTAAAATGAGCCAGCTCCTTTAAAATTAGAGAATCCCTGCGCCCTGCGTCTAGACGTACGTCTGACATCATCACGCTGACGTCAGACGCAGATGCTGGGCCAATCAGCTTCTCCACACTCTCCCCTTCTGCTCCGCTCTGACCCTGCGTTCCCAAAACTTCCCGAACCCGCTGCTCCACAGCCGCTGCTGTCCTGGCCGCTACCGCAGTGGAAACAGCTGACTCCTCCATCCCGAAGGCTGCCCCGGCCCCGACAGAAATGATGGCTGCTGCAGGCATCGGGCCCTCTCACAGCCTGCTCCCGGATCGCCGCTCCAACCCCTGCACCGCTAAAAAAACGTGCTGCTGCAACAGATGCAGCTGAAACTCGCTGTCCCCCACCGAAATCACTGCCCAGCCCCGCACCTACAAGGTACTTTAAAATTTTTTTTTTTTATTTTTAACCCCGTTGGAGTTACAGTTATATAAAAAAAAGGGGTGGGGTTTGAGGTGGGGTTATTCACATAAGGCAGGCTAGGGATGGGATAATGCAAAAGGGGCAGGGCATGGGTATGGCTATGACTTTATATCAGGTGATATCTTCAAGGGGGGGATGAGGCATTGGTGGGCATGGCATGGATTGGGCATGGCCTAGGCAGAGCCTTGATTCTGATTGGCCGATGTGACCAGAAGTGGACATGGCCACCTGTCAAAATCAATTAAAGATAATTAACAGCTGACAAATGCTAGTGAGGTATACTACTATCATCAATATCTCTCAATTATCTCCATACACAAAGCTGTAGGACAGTGGCGTACCAAGGGGGGGGCTGTGGGGGGCACTCCAACCCGGGTGCACGCCGCTGGGGAGGAGTGCCGCGCACCTGTCGGCTCTTCATTTTCATGCTCCCTCTGCCCTGGAACAGGTTACTTCCTGTTCCGGGGCAGAAGAAGCATGGAAACAAAGAGCCGACAGGCGCGCAGCACCCCCCCCCCCCAGTGGCGTGCACCCAGGGGGGGTTCTTTTGCCGGGGGGGTCACGCTGCACCCAGGGGGTTATTTCGTCGGGGGGGGGGTTGCGCTGTTCCGGGGGGGCGCTGCACCCGGGGGGCGGGGCGCATCGGCGATCCGCCCCGGGTGTCAGCACCCCTAGGAACGCCACTGCTGTAGGACCTCTCACTGGGATACCTAACCTCAAACACAGGATATAACAAGGGGCAAGGGCAATCATCTCACATCCCACATCACTTGGGCCATGTTAGGCAGGAGTAACATTCATTCTAGGGCCTCACTCTATAGCACCAGCACCATCATTTACAGATGCAATCACAGGCACTCCAAGAATGCAAGTTTCCAATTAGGTTTTGCTGTTAAAATAAAAGAGGACTTTACTGATGACTCAATATCTCAGATCAAACAACAACCACGTATATGCAAATCAAAAGGTGACTTCCAATGCCCAAGAATACAGCACTGCATACGTCTAGTAGCACTATAGAAATGCTAAGTAGGCGAAGTCTGGCTATGCCCCTGAGTAGTAGTAGTACTTCCAACCACAGTCTAGACCAAAGATGAATAAAAGCAGATCCAGTTGATGCCTCAATACTTCTTCCTTCTCTGTGGAAAGCATCCACTCAGCAGAGACCAGTGGCAGTCAATCTCAATGCTTCAATGACTTGGTGGGTTCCAACCAAATCGCTCTATAGCAGAATTAATCAACACAGTAGATTGTTTTTCCAAATTTTCTGGACATAAGATAAATTGGGACAAATCTGAAGTAATGCCCCTAAATGAGATTACCACTCTTACTGATATAGGTACAGCAAATTTTCACTGGTCTCCCTTACAACTAAAATATTTAAGAATATGGTTAAGCAAAGATCCCATACAAACTATTGAACTTAACACAACTAAAATCATTAATTTAATTTAGGAGGCAACACAGAAATGGTCTCCACTACATCTTTCATGGCGGGGCAGACTGGACACCATAAAGATGATGCTTACTCTTCAAATTAACTACATATTAATTATGTTACCTGGATTATATTCAAAGTCATTCTATAAAAGCATTGAATGTAAATTAACAAAATTTCTATAGAACAACAGAGCCCCAAGAATCTCTGTGAAAACTCTCAAAGCCTCTGGAATGAATAGTGGTGTAGGTTTCCCAGATTTTTACAACTATCACATTGCATCATTAGCTAAATTTGGTATATATATTGGTTATTAACTTCTCCTACAGATCATGACATCCCTCTATGGCTACTTGTTGAAAAGGATCTAATGTCACCAGTACCTACCTCTTTTCTTATTACAATATCTTTATCACATAGTTTATTCAATAATAAATTAATCAAAAATACACATTTTACTCTTATGCAAATTGATAAAGCTATGAAAAAAAATGTCTGGAGCTCTTCTCAAATTTCTATTTGGTATAACCCTAAATTCAGAATAGAAAAGAAATCTATATCATGGAAGTTATGGCAACAACTAAATATGTGGTAATTATTGGGACAAGATTTTAAAAGCTCCCAGGCTTCAATCTAATTCATGTTTAATGTGGGATAAAATGCCATAAATAAGTAATACTGCCTTAATTCTTTCAAAAAGGTGGCAAATAAATCCTAATAAATAAAAACTAATAATAAATAGAAATAAATAGATGGATAGAAACTCTGTTGAGCACCTAATGCTCATAACTTGATGTCTGTTTAGTGGCCCTTTAAGAGGAGAAAATAAATGTCTGCACGAATATAATACTAGGGTGTCCCTTTAACCAGCTCCTCCAAATGACACAGGTATTACCTTGATTTGTTTTTTTACAGTACCCTATTCTCCTCCTACCCATCTATCCCAGACCTCCTTCCCACTCCCCTGAGCTGCAGGGTGCCCTCCTGGCACATACCTGAAGCTGCCCTGGTGGTCTAGCGGAGTCTTCAGGGCAGGAAAGATCCCCTGTCTTTCCTGCCCGCTGCCAGCGCTGACTCTCTCACTGCCGCATCTTCTTTAAAATGGCTGCCAAGACATCCAACTGCGGCCTCACAATACTTCAGCCGAAGTCTCACGAGACCGCCACTGGAAGTCTCTGCAGCCATTCTTAGAGAGCGATGCAGCAACAAGGGGATCAGCACCGGCAGCAGGCAGGAAAGACTTGGGATCTTTCCTGCCCTGAAGACTCCGCTAGACCACCAGGGCGGCTTTGGGTATGTGGCAGGGGAGGGGAAGCAAGATCGCTGCAATGGTGAGGAGCGAGAGGGAGCGCTGCAGGGCCCCTGGAGGCACGGAGCCCTGTGCGACCGCACCTGTCACCCCTGCTTAAGACCAGCCATGAGTGGCCTCTGGCAGTACGAGCACGTCTTTTGGGCGCACACTGGGCCATTTTTTACTGCATCTAGGAAAAAGGACCTTTTTCTTAAGGGGCCGGAAAATGGTCGTGTGCTAAAGTTGAAACTAGCGTGCATCCATTTTTGTCCTGAAACCTTACCGCCACCCATTGACTGATTGGTTAAGGTCTCACAGGCTACCCACTCGTTAAGCATGCAGCACGCGCTAACTGCTGTTTACTGCTGGGTAAGTGTCTTGCGGTAAAATTATTTTCTACCATGGGATTCAATTCACTCCAAATTCAGAATTACCGCCTGGCTTGCGGCAGGTAGTAGTGCCGATTTGGAGAGCGCTATATGTGCGTAGGCCCTTACACAGCTTAGTAAAAGGACCCCTAAATGTTTCAATGGTTACGGTTAACACACACTATCAAAAAAGTAATATTGATCTACTGTAAATTCTTTATCAAAAATCATCTGATTTAAATGATTTTTGTGTTTCTATATTTCCCAAAGGTAAATTTATGTTGGCATTTTATAAAGTTCTGAACTTATTCCATTTTCCACATTCTATTGGCATTCAAGATGTTTGGCTTAAGGACCTGGATATTGTAAAGAGTATGTAGGCAGCTCTGGGGAACAGAAAGAAAAGGGGAGAGCAAGAAACTACAACTCCCCGCATGCCTCAGGGGAACCCTGGGCTAAGCAAGAATGCCCCCGTTATAGGCAGGCATTCCCCAAGAAAGAACTAGAAATAAGGAACTACAACTCCCAACATGCCCCAAGGGAACCTGAGGATAGGAGAAACTATGTGCATTCCCAGGGGTCGCCAGAGGGGGGCCACAGGGGAAGGAGTAAGGCTGATTCTCCAACCTGGTGGAAGAGGTGGTGGAACAGGTGGGTGGAGAAAGAAGAGACGCCAGAGAGCTTTAATGAAAGAAAGGGTGAGCAGCTGGGAGAAGGGCGGGGTGAAGAGAATATGGATTGGGCTCCTGAGGAGAGAGAGGGGGAGAGTGAGCCTTGCCCTATGGAGTTGACTAAACCGGAGAACACCCTGGAAGAGCCGATGGACTTTTCAGCTCTGGCTCAGCGAAAGCCAAGGAAGTAGCAGGGCCAAGCCGGGTCAAGCGGGAGGAGGTCAGGTAGGAGTATGACTGACCAAGAGGGAGGGACCCTAGGCTTTGAGCCCGCGCAAAGCCATTATTGTGTGTTTTGAAAGCCTAGCTGCACTGAGCTGTATTTTGAAGCTTGGCTAAAATTGAACTGTGTTTGGAAAGCCTGGCTGGACTGAGCTGTGTTTAAGGCCTGGCTCAAAGTGAACTGTGTTTTTTTGAAAGCATGGCTGGACTGAGCTGTGTTTAAAGCTGGGCTAAAATTGAACTGTGTTTGGGAAAGCCTAGCTGGACTGAGCTGTATTTTGAAGCTTGGCTAAAATTGAACTGGGTTTGGAAAGCCTAGCTGAACTGAGCTGTATTTTTAAGCTTGGATCAAATTGAACTGTGTTTGGAAACCAGGGCTGATTTGTGCTGTGTGTTTTTTTTTTCTTTTTTACTGCTACTCTCCCGGGGACTGGGAGAGAAAGCAGCAGTTGAAGCCTGCACGGTGTAGCATTGTGTGTTGGTTTGGAGCTGCAACCCAGGAGAAAGGAGGGTCCGCTTTACAATATACAACTTGATAATATTGATTGGCCTCAAAGTAAATAGGCAAATTCATTCCACCAGTATAGCGAATCCCTTTACTTTATAGTACATAAGGCAATTTGGACTCCTATGAAAAAATGGAAAGCCGGTCTCTCCCCTAACAACTCTTGTTGGTATTGTACCAAATCTGAGGGTACATTAACCCATATGATATATTTATGTCCAATGATTAAGTTGTTCTGGATGCAAATTTGGAACTACATTCAAGCCATATTTCACTGTCAAACCAAGCTCTCAATTGACATAATCATTTTATGTTTGGCACATCCTCTTAGATGTGCAGGAATCAGATCTCAAACTTTTTGAAATTTTATTCTCCATTGCCCTGTAGAAGATTCTAGGCAACTGGAAAAATGCAAACATTTTAGATGTTACATTCTGGTGGAACACAGTATGCATGATGTCAAAATTTGAATTAAAATCTGCTGAAAAAAACAAATAATCTACAGGCCATTCTTTGGACATGGAAACCTTTGGATACAAGTTTAAAACAAGATTTGTAATCACATTGATATTGTATGTAGGAATATATAAAGACTCAAGGCAACCAGTGTCTTATATCTACTCATACCCTTTGATATTCACAGAAAATTACCAGTTTATTATGTCTCTATATAGCATCTCTCTCTCTTTTTTAAATTATTTTAGTATTTTTTCCATAATTCTATAGTTCTATTCATTTGAGCAGGTAACGTCATTTTGTATACATGTTTTTGTTACTTAAAAGAAAATTAATAAAAAAGGTTTGAACTCTGACTTGGTGGGTTCTGTCCTGGTCTATAGCCAGCCAATCTTCTAACCTTGCTTCCCTCCTCCTTGTGGTTTCTTAAAGTATTGTTCTAGGACAATGTGTAAAGCATTTCTTACTTCTAATAACTAACCTCTATCACAGGGGTGGGCATCCATGGCCCTCGAGGGCCACAACCCAGTCGGGGTTTCAAAATTTCCACAATGAATATGCATGAGCTTGATTTGCATACAGTGGAAGCAGAACATGCAAATCGATCTCATGCATATTCATTGTGGACATCTTGAAAACCCAACTGGGCTGTGGCTCTCAGGGACCGTGGTTGCCCACCCCTGCCCTATCCTGTGAATCACAGGGCTTCATGACCTCTTGAATCCACTCCCTAGACTCCAGGCACTCTAGCTGTCTGAAGGAAAGGTAGAGAGGAAAAGACCCAGCCTACTCTCAGTGTAGTTTCATCCGTTATCCTCCTGTAGTCACACATCTCATTATAAATATATTCCTGCCAGAGACTATAATGTAGAACCTTTGAATCCAATATAGGAAGTAGGATTTGTTGACTCCCTTACATCAGCTATATTTAACTTTTTTTTTTTCAAAGGTTATCTTTTTTAATGCTTTGATTAATTTTGAAAATGGTTCCATGCTGTTCTCTTGCCACTGCTTTTCTATTACAGTGAGAAATATAATTAAGTATAAAATGAAAATAAAAGCTTGTTCTCCTGGTGTATGCTGCTTCTAGAACTTTCTTTTTTAATTATATTTTTATTACAATTTGAATTACAATTATGTGTCCAAACAGTGATTCACAGCAGAACTAAGATATAAAAAGAAAATGTTGTCAAAAACAGGAAAAATAATTTTTAAAATATGTCTGCAATAAATGGGAAACCAATTACACAACAAACACAGAAAATATATTAACAATAGAAAGAAAGGATCTACAGCTATGACAAGTAAGGCCATTAACAGTGTAGTATTAATCTCAAGAAGTCAAAAACAGTAGAGGGAGCAATTTCCCTAAAGCTCTGATTTGGGTCAAAAAACAAAAAAGAATTACTCAAAAAATAAACATACAAAAAGAACTTTAACAAAAAGCTAACACCAAGGGCCAAGACCAGTGGCTTAAAAAAAAAAAAAAATCCCATCTCCTCTTCTGTGTAGCCCTCGATAAGCTAGGACAAATATGAATCTTAGGCCTCTTAAACAGATCATTCAAATGTATGAAGTATAGACGCAAAACACAGTGTCTGTAAGGCTCAAATGCAAAATTTACCAAAAGCATAGCTCTTTGGGTGAGGACTCCAAGAAGCCTAAGTCCAAGGATTTAAAGTTCTTCCTAAGGAGCAGCTGACTTCTCAATAATAGCTTTCCTCAGCAACCTAAGTGGAGGTGACCTCCAATGTTATATCCAACACTTTCACTAAGGGGTCCTTTTGCTAAGGTGCGCTGAAAAATGGCCTGCGGTAGTGTAGATGCATGTTTTGGGCACATGTAGAATCATTTTCAGCGCACCCTCAAAAAAATGCCTTTTTAAAATTTTTTGCCAAAAATGGACAAGCAGCAAAATGAAAATTACCATGCGTCAATTTTGGGTGTGAGTCCATACCACCAGCCATTGACCAGGTGGTAATGGTGCGTAAAATGCCACTTGCTACGCGCCCATTTCGCGTGTCTGAAATAATTTTTTCGGACGCGCGTATTGGACGCATGTCAAAAATAAAATTACCACAAAAGCCATGTGGTAGCCGGGCGGTAATTTCATTTTGGTGCATGTAGACGCTTACGCAGCTTAGTAAAAGGGCCCCTAAATATTTATGTATCATGTCCATAGCAGCAATCAAAGATGACCTTGGAAAGTTTAAAAAATCTCAAATTTATTACACCTCAGTTGGTTCTTTAAATGTTCCATTTATCAATGTAAAGATTAAGAATCCCTATCTTTCATCAAGGCCACATTCCTCTCTTGTAATGCCTGAACCCTAGCCTCTACAGCTTCATTCTTCCTGGTTTGTTCATCCATCTTCTGAGTCTGTTCCTATGAATCTATAGAAATTGCAGCAACATAGCTTAGTAACCACCAAAGAAGACAGAGATGAATTCTCTCTTTCTGTGCTGCCAGTCCTTTCCATATCCCTTGCAGCAGATCTCCTTGCTTTAATCTTCTACCACTACTGATGCCATTAACTAGGCATCCTTCACACCCTCCAATCCTCCCACAATTGAGAATGCCATGGCAGGTGGCCTCTCCAAGAGCATAGTCGCTGTCCAAATTCTTTCAGCATCAGCTAGCTGCTCTCCTTCTTCACAGGTTGTACTTTCAGATTGCAAGGGGGAGTGTTCTATGCTCGGGGCTGAAAGACAGCTCTTCTCCACAGTTGCTTCCTGAAGCAAGCATGACTCAGGCCGAATCTACCAATGCACCGGAAGCCACCCAATATGCATCCAAGATGATCTGTTTCATTGCTGAGTTATGACCACAGTCAGTAGGGTACACACTTGCCTTCTCACTCCTTTTCCCTCTAACAATGGAGTAGGAACCAGCAAACCAAATTAACTCACTGCAGAGCACACACAGAGCTCCATGCCCAGACATCTTTGCCATCTTGGTTTCCCCCACTTCTGGAATTCTTATGCACTTTTGATTATATTGCTGCTGGAAAGTCAGGAGACTTTAGTCCACAGAAGAGAGTTGCCCAGTTCTACAGCCATTTTCTGGATTCAAACAGGCTTTTTTATGCTTGGCACTGTTGCGTGAAAGAAAATGGTTGTACAACAGGGTGAAGCAGCTATTCATTGGGGGGGGGGGGGGGGAATTATTAAGCTGCAGTATGATATAGCATTTACTGCAGCTTACATTAAAGTGAGAATCACTAACCAGCAGTAACACAGTACCACAAGTTAGTGACTCCCATAGTAAAGAAAGACAATATGTAATCAACCTCACAAGCTGCATTATTTTGCTCCTCTGGTGCATTGGGACAATTAACATGCAGCCTAATGTTCTCAGGGAGCCTCTCTTAAAGAGTACTCCAGGGGGTCCCTTCCCAAAAGGAGTTTCCAATAGGGGGTGTGCATTTCTGAGTGCACATTCAATTCATTAGTGTACTTTAAATTGATTTAGTGTCCACCAAACATTTAACATGTATTTACTTAAGAAATAATGTTCATGAAGTCAATTGGAATGTGCCAAAACCTTTTAACATGTTAGAGTTGTTTTTTATTAAAACAAATGTATAACATTGAAATAACATCTGAAAACTGGGGGGGGGGGGGCGGGGGGGGCACAAATTATTTTAAAAATGATGGAAAGAAGGCGGAGTGCGGACACCCAAAACTCAAAGTACTGGATTTCAGACGTACTGATTTTGATAAAATGGGGAAATACATGAAGAAGGAGCTGTTGGCATGGGAAGGCATAGGAGATGTGGAAAAACAGTGGTCCAAGCCAAAGGCTGCTTTAAATATGGTGACTGATCTTTATGCGAGGAAAGTAAACAAAAGCAAGAGAAGCAGGAAGCCTATATGGTTCTCCAAACAAGTAGCTGAAAAAATAAGAGCAAAAGAGGCTTTGTCAAGAAATCCAAAAGAACACAACGAGAGGATCACGGAAAAGATTATCGGATTAAACTCAAAGAAGCGAAGAGGGAAATATGGCTAGCAAAAGCGCGAGCGGAAGAAAAAATGGGTAAAGATGTAAAGAGAAATGACAAGACCTTTTTCAGATATATTGGAGAAAGAAGAAAAGATAGGAATGGAATTGCAAGACTTAAAAGATAATGAGAATGGCTATATGGACAGTGATGAAAATAAAGTGAACGTGCTAAACAATTATTTCTCTTCGGTGTTCACGGAGGAAAATCCTGGAGAAAGACCGAGGTTGGCTGCTGAGGGAACATCTGGGAATGGAGTGGATACTGTGCCGTTTATGGAAGAAAGAGTTTATAAACAGCTTGAGAATCTAAAGGTGGACAAAGTTATGGGGCCGGATGGGATACATCCCAGGATACTGAGGGAGCTCAGAGAGGTCCTGGCGGGACCTCTTAAAGATTTAATAGATCTTTAGAGATGGGAGAGGTACTGCGATATTGGAGACAAGCGGATGTGGTCCCTCTTCTCAAAAGTGGAGACAGGGAAGAAGTGGGAAACTACAGACTGGTAAGTCTCACGTTGGTGGTAGGAAAAATAATGGAGTCACTGCTGAAAGAAAGGATAGTTAATTTTCTAGAAGCCGACGGGTTTACAGGACCCAAAGCAACATGGCTTTACCAAAGGAAAATCCGGCCAAACTAATCTTATTGACTTCTTTGACTGGGTGACCAAAGAACTGGATGAAGGACGTGCGCTAGATCTACTTGGATTTCAGCAAAGCCTTTGATACGGTCCCCCACAGAAGACTCATGAATAAGTTGAAAGGGTTGAACTTAGGACCGAAAGTGGTAAACTGGATAGGAAACCGGTTGACCGACAGGTGGCAGAGAGTGGTGGTAAATGGAATCCGCTCGGAGGAATCCGCTTGGAGGAAAGGAAGGTGAGCAGTGGAGTTCCTCAGGGGTTGGTGTTGGGGTCTGTTTAATATATTTGTGGGTGATATTGCTGAAGGGTTGGAAGGAAAGGTTTGCCTTTTTTGCGGATGACAAAAAAATAGCCAATAGAGTGGATACCCTGGAGGGAGTAGGAACAATGAGAAGGGATCTCCAAACCTTAGAAGAATGGTCAAGGGTCTGGAAGTTAAAATTTAATGCCAAGAAGTGTAGAGCAATGCACTTGGGGTGCAGAAACCCAAAAGAGAGATACTGGATAGGAGGGGAGAGATTAGTAAGCTCGACTAAGGAGAGAGACCTTGGGGTGCTGGTATCTGAGGATATAAAGGTGAAGAAACAATGTGACAAGGTGACAGCCATGGCCAGAAGGATGCTAGGCTGCGTAGAGAGGGGTATAACCAGTAGAAGAAAGGAGGTGTTGATGCCCCTCTACAAATCGTTGATGAGGCCCCACTTGGAGTATTGTGTTCAGTTTTGGAGCCCGTATCTGGCTAAAGATGTAAAAAGACTGGAAGCAGTGCAAAGAAAAGCTACAAAAATGGTATTGGATTTGCGTTGCAAACCAGAGGAGAGACTTGCTGACCTGAACATGCATACCTTGGAGGAAAGGAGAAACAGGGGTGACATGATACAGATGTTCAAATATTTGAAAAATGTTAATCCGCAAACGAACCTTTTTCGGAGACGGGAAGGTGGTAGAACTAGAGGACATGAATTGAGGTTGAAGGTGGGCAGACTCAGGAGTAATGTCAGGAAGTATTTTTTCACAGAGAGGGTGGTGGATATGTGGAATGCCCTCCCGCGAGAGGTGGTGGAGATGAAAACAGTAGTGGAATTCAAACGTGTGGGATAAACACAAAGGAATCCTGTTTAGAAGGAATGGATCCACTGAATCTTAGCGGACACTAGGTGGCGACGCCGGTAATTGGGAAGCGAAATCAGTGCTGGGCAGACTTCTACGGTCTATGCCCTGATCGTGGCTGAATAGATATGGTGTGCTGGAGTTTCGACGTTAGCTTCTGAACTTAGCACAAGAACAGTGCTGGGCAGACGTTTACAGTCTGTGCCTTGAGAAAGGCAAGGACAAATCAGTTTATCCTGTTGGGCAGACTGGATGGACTGTACAGGTCTTTATCTGCCATCATTTCATTTACTATGCACACACTTATTTTCCATAACCATGGAGGAGTTTTACATCAACCATATCACCATCAGAGAAAACAAAGCTTTTATTTAAAGGGTGGCTATTTTTCATATAAGAGGCTTGGGGAGGCTAAGCTTCCCCAGTCCCACCATGACCTTCTGGTCTCTCCCTCTTACTGCGAAATCCACTGGGCCCGATGCCTTTCTGGGTCTGCAGTGACCGCAGTAAAATCAACAGGAAAAATTCACAGGACCATTTTCCTATATGCACCAATGCTAGCTCTGCTGGTCCTGCTCCTTCGGATGTAAACGTCTTGTGGGGCAGAGCAGGGAAATGGTCCTGTGTATCTTTCCTGTTATTTTTACCACTGTTCCTACCATCACAGACTGGGGGAGACAGTAAGAGGGAGAGCAGGAGGGGAAAGAGAGAGAAAATGGGAGATAGGGCATGGGGGGAAGAGATACAAAGAGAGATAGGGCCATATTGGATGGGGGAGGTATAGAGACAGACTCATGTTGGAGAGGGAAGGGAGGGGAAAGAGAGAGAGGGATGGGTCCATCCTGGATGGTGGGGAACAGAGAGAGACTGAACCATGCTGGATGGGGAGGGAAGGGAAAGAGAGAGGGCAATGCTGGTTAAGGGGTAAGAGATTAAGAGAGGAGCTTCTGCAAGGGGTGGGGGGAGAAAAAAGATGCTGCATGGCTGGAGGAGGAGACAGACAAAGAGGAGATGTTGGATGGCAGTTGGAAGGGGAAGAGAGAGAAGAAGCTAGATTTCAGGGGGAGAGAGAGAAGAAGCTAGATATCAGGGGGAGAGGGGAAAGAGATAATGAAAGACTGGGAAATAAAAGGAAGGGGAATGCGAGTGCCAGGGTCAGGGAAATAGATGGAAAACTGTAGGTAGACACGGTAGACAGATCAGATAGTAAGAGTGAATGAAGTCTGAATAGACAGAAGCAGAAAACAGAAAAAAAAAGCTGAAAGGAAGTGATCAATGTCCAAGATGGATGTAGTGAAGGAAATGAAGACGGGAGGAGAGATAAAAATGACAAATGGACAGGAGACAAAATTCTGAGTGGTGTAGACTGAGTAAATATGAATCAATTGTTTATTCTTTTAAAAAAAAAGTGCTAAGACTAGGGGACACTCAGTGAAGTTACGTGGTAAATACTTTTAAAATGAATAGGAGGAAATATATTTTCACTGAATGAATAGTTAAGCTTTGTAACTCATTACAAAGGATGTAACAAGTCTTCCCTCACAGGCACTGTCTAGGGCAGCCCACATTTCCCTTCTGCTCAAGGATCCCTGGTTACACAGCTGCAAGCAGGCATGGGCCCTGATCCCAAGAACTGGCACTGTTTCAGCACCAGAACTATGAGAGCAATCATTTTGGCCTGAATCCAAAATTCCAGCATGGCCAAAAATATCGCGGTCAAAGGTTCTGCACTGCGACAGCAGTACAAAAAGGCCAATGTTGAAACAGCAATGCTGCTAATAGCTCATATAGCCACACCACAGCCATACAGTACAGCAGGGATTCCCAAACTGTTTTCTATGGTGGAACCCCTAATCTTCCCACCCCCGATGCAAGGAGCTCCCCACAAGGCCTATGGTATTGTTGGTGGTCTAAAGGGGTCAGAGGCCTTAGTCACTTCTACCCATGCTGGCTCCACTGACAAAACAGCTACCGGGACTTCCCACGGCAGTCTTGCGAGACTACCAAAGGAGGTCTCGGCAGTCATTTTATCAGCAGAGCCAGCCTGAGCAGGAGTGACTAGGGATCGTTCTGCCTTGACCGACATGAACCCAGTTTGGGAAGCACTGCAGTAACGGGACGGGATCCTTCCCTACTGTGTTCAAAAGTGCCCCATCCGGTCTGTGTACTAATGACATAGGTGTCACCCCATCCCCCCCGTAAGGATATTAACTTGCCCACCAAGCCCTATCCCACGTTAACATCCCCAATCACCTATGCTTGCTGTGCAACCAGGTGTTAGACTTTAGAAATAGGATGTAAATTCTGGAGGTCCTAATACTAACCTACATCATGTTATCACCCTGTGCCCCAAATGTCTGTGGCACACATCACTAATGGATAAATGGGTGATCCTCTATATAAATAGAATACTCATATTTGTAAGCAGACTAGCTCAAGGCAACAGCACATTTATTAATATATTCCTTCATCATTTGTTGATTGAGATATTATCTACTTTTATGAAGAGATTCACCCAAGATGGTGTGCTCTCTCCAGTCTTGTTAAATTATCCTGACACCACACCAATGCATCTCACAATATGCTTAATGTAGCTTTTTTTTAAATGAAATTAGTACATTTGTGACTTTGGTACCCTGTAAGAGTGCTGAAATTGATATCTGTAATGTCTGCAGTGGACTGTGAAACCAATGGAAAAGGCAGACAGGTCAGGGACAGGAGCAACAGACAAAAACAGGCTGGATTAGGGAGCAGAGAAACTCTTTTGTTGCACTCCAGGCTTGTACCCTCCCTTCCTTTTCTCTGAAGGCTGCCTGGAAAGGAGGGTGTATAGCAGAGCACCCCTGGTGCTCTGCAGTCTGAAAAGAAGTAGCAGAGCTGAGTTCCAGGCCATTTCCCAGAATTAAGCCCTGCTGTGGTGACTGGGAAATCCTTCTACGATTTAACTTTATCTCATGCCTCCAGTTTATAACACGATAATATACTCAGCCAACACATAATTTAGAGCCAGCAGCCACTCTGAGGCTGGCCTAATAACTCTTGGAAGATCAACCAGCTGTATGGTCCAGCCATTCCCTTCTCCATTTCTATTCTCTCCAACCACTTAACATTTCTATTATATAAATTAATCAGCGGGGACCTCATTTAACAAAATGTCTGTCAGAAATGTATACTATACAATCCCTTTTTAGATTAACTTGCACATTTAAAAAAAAATGTGTTGAGCTGTGCCTGGTAAACCAAATATGAAATGTTCTATTGTTGCTTTGAGCATGAGCTTTTGTCAAGCTGCTCAGGCACTTGGCATTATGGTGTGGTTTCAAGTATTCAATAAAGTCTTTTTAAAATAAAAATGAAAAAAAAAACAGACATCCCTCTTGATAAGTCTGAGGCACCATCTGCTGGCTGGTTCTGGTAATACAGCTGGGCATCTGCCTTCAAACTGTAATCAAACTTTGCGTTTGATGTGCATTATTTCAAGAGAAGGTGTCATCTTTTATAAATGTGATATGTTGGTGTGTAGAATGCAGTTGGATGCTTCAGTACATAAGAAAATAGCTGCAGACTCTAAGGGTATCTCCATTAATTTCAAGCACAACCACTTCTGTTCAATAGGAGCAGATCATGGTGGTTGAGATATGGATCTATATACCAAACTGTGTTAAAATGGGGTATTAAGAGGGTCAGTTGCTACAATATCACTAATCTATGGTAACTCAGTACCGCAGTCTAGTAACTTCTGCAGTAAATAAATGCATTCAAGCAATCTCACAAGCTGCATTATTTTCCTCCCTGGGAACTTTGTCCCACATATTCCATAATTTAGAGCAGGAACGAGCAACCTTGGTTCTCGAGAGCTAAAGTGCAGTTGGGTTTTCAGAATTTCTACAATAAATATAATGAGATCTATTTGCATATATTTGGAGGCGGTGCATGCAAATAGATCTCATGCATATTCATTGGGGGAAATCCTGAAAGGGTTGCAGCCCTCAAGGACTGAGGTTGCCCACCCCTGATTTAGAGTCTGTGACATCCCTCCCAAGAGCAGCCTCCACTCCCATAGAAAAAGAAAAGACCATGGATTTCCCCCTCTGGCAGCAAAACACAATTTATTCCCCAAAAGATTCCCTTGAACCTACTGCCACATTCCCTGGTGTTTAACAGAGGGGTACAGGAGCGATCCCCAGAGTTTCTACTGCCCTCTAAACTGCTGGGTTCATCATCCCCTAGTAGTAGCTTCTTGGTGCTACTACCAGAGGTCAAACTACTCAATAAGGACCATGCACCAGGGTAAGAGATCTGAGGGTCTGTTTGGGGGAGGGGGAATTCGAGGGCTGGGGGGTGGAGGAAATTTGTTGAGGTTCTGGAGGATCTGTTTTGCAGGGGAGACTCTGATCAGGGGATGTTTGTTGGAGAGAAACAGGGGACTAAAATACCTCTGGTACCATTAAGATGGCACCTGGGCCCATGAATAACACAACTTGCATAATAAGGTGCTTAGCATCTCATTATTATGTAGCATGCACTGCAGTAAGCTATTATGTGTTACAGTAAAATAATATATTATTTTGGCATTTAATATGTGTTAGGTGGTATAGAATGAGGCCTTGTGTTGCAATTGGTAGGTCACTTGCCTACTGCACCCACAATCTGAGTTCAAATTCTGCACTGGGATTTTGGTCAGGTAGCTAAGCATCCAAGCCCCCTCTTTACATCTTGCAGGTGGTATATATTATGCATTATTCTTTAAATACACGTTAATAACTGCCCTCTTAAGATGAATGCTAACATCAGCATTTATGTCTAATATAGGGAAAGGGGGAAAGGGAATGGGACTTATATACCGCCTTTCTGTGGTTTTTCCAACTACATTCAAAGCGGTTTACATATTACATAGAGGTACTTATTTGTACCTGGAACAATGGAGGGTTAAGTGACTTGCCCAGAGTCACAAGGAGCTGCAGTGGGAATCGAACCGAGTTCCCCAGGATCAGAGTCTGCTGCACTAACCACTAGGCTACATATTAACACCTTTGTCAATGGAAAATCCTAACCACATCTCTGACCAATTTTACATACAGTAGAAACAGAGAAAACCAACAGATTAAGCCAACATGGCCTACAGTCTTCCCGCCCATATGAGCTGTTAAGCTCTATAGTCCCTTCCTTCCCTTTAGAGCAGAGGTTCTCAACCCAGTCCTCAGGACACACCTAGCCAGTCAGGTTTTCAGGAGACCCACAATGAATATGCATGAGATAAATTTGCATGCACTGCCTCTATTGTATGCAAATCAATATCTCATGCTGGTTAGGTGTGTCCCGAGGACTGGGTTGAGATTGAGAACCTCTGCCTTAGTGGGAACTCTAAGATTGTCCCATGCTTGACTCATCTGCACCACCTCTATTAGGTCATTCCACACATCCACCATCCCTAAGTAATGCCTTAGATTTTTCCTTAGTCTATCCCCTTTTACTTTCATCTGATGGCTCCACATACTAGAGCTTGCTTAATTGAAAGAGGCCCACCTGATGTGCATTCATGCTGTGGCGATATTTAAATCTCTCTATCATATCTACCCTCTCTTGCTTTGCTTCCAAAGTATACAGAAATCTTAAGACCATCTCCAAATGCTTTATGATGAAGACCACAGACCATTTTAATAGCCACTCTCTGGACTGACTCCATCCTGTTTATATTATTTTGGAGGTAGTCTCCAGAACTGTGCACAGTACTCAAAATGAGGCCTCAAAGACTTACATCAAGCAGGGACAGCTTAACCTATGGACCAGGTGAGGCTCTGGCCCAGGGTGCCAGCGATAAAGGCCGTCAAATGCCAGAGTCTGTGTCATCACCACCTCATAGGTTAAGTTGGCCCAGATTCCCCAGAGGCAGAGAAGCTTACCTAGCGGTTGCACAGATTAAGAGAGTCTGGTTTTAAATCCCAGCTCCTTCTCCGTTGCAGCGATGCCGATGCCCCTTCTCACTCCCCGGCGATCCGTCATCTTCCTTGTCCTCTCAAGCTCCCCACTGCCCCAGGTTTACATTTTTAAAAAGCTTTTTAAAAAAAAAATGGTTGGAGCTGCGGCCGGCAGTGCAGCAGCGATGCATATGCATTGCTGGTGCCCTCCCTACAGCCTTCACTCTGATAACTTCCTGTTTCTGCATAGGTGGGAACTGTCAGAGGGAAGACTGCGAGGAGGACGCTAGCGAGCATGCATTGTTGTTCACTGCCAGCTGCTGCTGCTCTATACAAAAACCTTTTAAGTAGTTACATGGGGGGGGGGGGGCAGGGCTTGAGAGGTCAAGGGAGATGCCAGGACGATTGGAGGGGGGGGGAGGAGAACACATGCTGAACCATTGAGGAGGAGGGAAGGAGGAAGGAGACATGTTGGACCATTGGGAAGGGAAGGAGGAAGGAGACATGCTGAACCATTAGGGAGGGGAGGGATGGGAGATGGGGATATGCTGGACTATTGGGGTGGGATAGTTGTTGAAAGGAAAGAATATTCCAGGGCATCAAGGCAGGGAAAAAATAGAGGAGAAAATATTTGGGAGGCTGGTAGGATTAAAGCTGGGAAAAGATGAATAAAATATTCAGGGGGGAAAAGCTTGGGAAAGGGAAAAACTTCAAGGAGGCTGAAGTGACAAAAGAGAAGGAAATATTTAGGGCGGGGGCACAAAAGCTGGTCTGGGTGCCATAACCTCTTCAGCTGGCCCTGATATCTTGTTTATGCTGGCCATGCATTCCTCTCCTTATGCACCCAAACATCCTCTGTATTTTAACATCATCTTTTCTACCTGTTTGGCCACCTTAAGATCATCAGATAATATTTATTTATTTATTTAGAGTTTGCTCACACCTTTTTCAGTAGTAGCACAAGGTGAGTTACATTCAGGTACACTGGGTATTTCACTGTCCTTGGAGGGCTCACAATCTATGCTCGTACCAGAGGCAGTGGAGGGTTAAGTGACTTGCCCAAGATCACAAGGAGCAGCAGTGGGATTTGAACCAGCCACCTCTAGACTTCAAGACCAGTGCTCTAACCACTAGGCCACTCCTCCTATCACCCCCAAGTCCTGCATATACTTCATTGCCTCCATACTGTAACCCTCTTATGGAGCTTTACCTTGCATTTTTGTTTTTTAGCATTAAATCTTAGCTGCCAGATTCAGGACCATTCTTCAAACTTTTCTTGATCTATCTTCATGACACCTTCAGAGTGTCTACCGTATTACAGGTATTGGTATTACAAGAAAAGCTTTCTCAACAGTCCTTCCCCAATATTGTTTACAAAGTTTAAAAAAAAAAAAAGACATGGACCAAGGACCCCTTTTGGGCCTGGATCTGGAGGAGGGCTGGAGCCTTTGGGGGTGGGGGGTGGGATTTGCGTCAAAGGAGGGGGCCTGCTCTGTCAGCCTGATATTTCTGGGCCCCTAGAATAAACACTGTTTGTGAGGTGTTATTCTTTTACTACAGGATTCAGCAACCTGCAGGACTGAGATATCGCAGATTGCTGAATCCCATAATATATGAAGGTGTGGTGGTAAAAGACTGCCTTTTACCAATCCTTGATAACTTCCCCCCTTAGTCTAGAGAAGGGTAAACAGAGCTCTCTCTCCTCTTGCCCCCATCTCAGCTGGTGGCTATCTAGCACCTCAGTTGGTACAGTGATGTCATAGATCACTCTGAAAGCTGTCTTGCCATTGGTTAGTATCTTATCACCAGTGACTCCATTTCTTGCCTAGTGAATGTAGAGAAATATTCTCCAATGATGTACTTATTACTCAGAAATTTACATAACAATTATCACAACCACATGCAAATTCTTAGATCAAAAACAGGAAACTATGCATCATAATATTCACCATCTTGGTTTTTTTTTTTTTAATGTGCACGTATGTTGCATTCCTATAGACTGCAAAATCTGCCTCCTCAGCTGAAAACTCTGCTCCAGTGCTGTGAAACAAGCCAGGCCTGCCTTTAAAATACTTCCAGGATGCCCAAGTACAATAAATCTTAACCCAATGTTTATTAATGTTAAGTTCTTCCTTGTATGGCCTTGCCACAGACTTGCATCTATGTGTGTGTGTGATTTATCTTGGTCAGTCGTGGGGTCTGGTATCCAGAGTCAGATATTTTCTTGTGTTTTGTAAGAAAGATCATTTCATAATTATTCTCCTTGCCCTCTGGTTGGGATTCAAGTCCATATACATATAGTGATCACTGCCTCTCTTCTTCTCACCTTCAACAATGCTTTACAAAAGTGGCAAAGTGACGCCATAGTACAAGTATTTGAATTGATGGTCTTTCACAGAATTTACCCCCCCCCCCCCCACCACACACACACCAAAAAAAATGCTGCAAATCTTATTTTGAAGACACAAAAATTCTATAAACGGTGCTTACAACTTTGTTTATTTTGAGTACTACAATAAAGAAGATTTGCTTAAGAATTGTGAGTCTATTGTTAAAGCTTCTGCTTGGGGATGGTTTAAGATGACTGTTGAAGCTACTCTATACTTTGCCTAGAACAGTAAAGGATTTTCTGATAGTCATCAATGTGAAGTAAAAAAAAATCCAGTATGGTGCACAGTATTGCACTAGGGAAGGAAAATGGGCAAACTAGATGAGCTTTTGTAACCTTTTCTCTATCATTCTCATGCCAAACAGTCAGAATATACTCTGCTAATAATTCTGGTAGATAAATACAAAATACTGTTGAATTTCATTAGTAAAGGTCCCTATCCGCCTTATTTTCAAAAGTGATGGGCACCCATATTTCGACCCAAAGGCGCCCAAATCGGTATAATGGAAAGCTGATTTTGGGCGTCTTCAACTGCACTCCGTCGCAGGAACAAAGTTGACAGGGGCGTGTCGGAGGCGTGGTGAAGGCTGGACTGGGGCGTGTTTATCAGCCGAGGAGAGATGGGCGCCTTCGGTCGATAATCGAAAAAAAAAGGGTGGGAGAAGCGAGAATTTGGGTCGCTTTTGCTGGACCCTTTTATTTCACCACCGAAGTCCCAAAAAAGTGCCTCAACTGGCCAGATGACCACTGGAGGGAATTGGGTATGACCTCCCTTGACTCCCCCAGTGGTCACTAACCCCCTCCCACCACAAAAAAGAACTTTACAACTATTTTTGACAGCCTGTACGCAACCCTCAAATGTCATACCCAGCTCCCTGATAGCAGTATGCAGGTCCCTTGGAGCAGTTTATAGTGGGTGCAGTGGTCAGGCAGGCGGACCCAGGCCCATCCCCCCCTACCTGTTCCACTTGTGCTGGTTAATGTTGAGCCCTCCAAAACCCCCACAACCCACTGTACCCACATGTAGGTGCCCCCTGCACCCCTTAGGGCTATGGTAATGGTGTAGACTTTTGGGTAGTGGGTTTGGGGGGGATTTGGGGGGCTCAGCACACAAGGGAAGGGTGCTATGCACCTGGAAGCTATTTTAATTTTTTTTTTATATTTGTAAAATTTCCCCCTAGGGTGTCCAGTTAGTGTCCTGGCATGTGAGGGGGACCAGTGCACTATGAATCCTGGCCCCTCCCATGACCCAATGCTGAAAACCGATAGCGCCCAGCTCAAAAACGCCCAAATCCTAGGCATTTGCCCCGCACAATCCGTATTATCGAAAAAAGATGGGCGCCCATCTTTTTTCGAAAATACGGTTTGTCCCACCCCTTCGCATGGCCGCCCACAGAGATGGGCACCCACTTTCGATTATGCCCCTCTGTGTCTTTTACTAAGTCCATATATGCCAATATGCACTCTGCGTTCCTCCCAGCAATCCCTCCTTCTGTTCTGTGACTGGACAACACGCGATTCAGCATCGTGATATTAGTCCCAAACTCTGGAACTCACTGCCCCACCCTTTCAGACAGGAATCACCCTACATGAATTTAAAGAAACTACTCAAAACCTGGCTCTTTCAACAGACCTTTTCAACAGCCACACTAACCTTCCTATTCCTCTCATTTACTTCTCCCCCACTCTATGCTATTGCTTACTCTTCCTCCCTGTCCTCTTGTCCTTTCTCTACCTTTTAATTTGTAAACCACCTAGATGCATGACTTTGCTTGTGCAATTGCTGATATATCAACAATCTGTAAATAAATAAATAAAATAAAGTGCAGAAACAGGCTACTGTGTGACCATGTTAAGGGGTTTTGTGGTAGTTTGCCTGTTTTCGCTCAATTTTCTTAATTTTTCTGTCAGGGGTGTGGCACGGGTGGGCTATAGGCGTGGAAGTGTTACCCACGTTGTACACAGTAAGTTCAGTGCGCTTTTTACCCCAATTCTATAAATGGTGCTTACAACGGCATGCACAAATTTGGGCATGTGCACAATTTAATTAACGAGCCTATTTGTGCCAATAATTGGGCACCATTATTGGTGTTAATTGGCAACCATTTGAATTTACGTGCACATCTTGTTATGCGAATATATTTTTTTTAGCAAGCAACAGAAAAAAGAGGTGTGGCCATGGGAGGGATATGGGCAGTTCAAGGACCTTCACTGAAGATGCATGCTGTATTACTGAATTCGGGGGATCCATGCCTAACTTACGTGTGGGAATTTACACCAGGTTTCAGTTGGTGTAAATCCTCACACCTAAAAGTTGGGTGCAGATCCCAGCGCCAAGCACTAGTCTATAAACGCACCATTTCAAGAATAGAATTTTTTTCAATGCCCCAAATTTGGGCGGCATTTACTGAATTTAGCAGGTCCATGTTAACTCTCTGTTGGTACCATGCACTAATGGGAACATGAAAACACGACATGCAATAAAAAAAATGATGAAATGCCCCCCAAAATGCAGCATTACATTTGCAGTGCAGTAAAATCCCGCATTATTCCGTGGTAACTGGAAATTTTAGCACATTTTAATAAAAGGTCTTTAAGAATCTAAATGAATGAATACTTTCATAGGAACACCCAGCAATTATTATGGTCATTTCTACAAACCCTGAAAAAAAATGACACACTACTCAATCTCATCAGAATCTCCAACAGCAGGTTACTAAAAAATCATGGACCAGTGACTGCTCTGTCTCCTGCTTCAGTCTGGTTCAAGCTCTTCACACCTGGAGTGCTGCCATAATTCCCAGAGAAAGAGAAGAGTAAAGCAGTTCACAGCAAAGGGATCTCAAACTAATTATGAAGGGTTTATTCAGAAGCTTTTATTTGAGCTTTATCACAAAAGAGTCGCGTTTAATGTTTACACCAAATATTAGAAACCGAGATATTTTTATTCTAGTGTTATAAAGTACAATAATTTTCTTAATCCATCCTCAGAATGCAGACTAATATTTTTCTGTATAGAAACTGTACACAAACACAAGGCACTATACATATTTTTTGGATATTAAAGTATAAAGGTCAATTTGCATAGTTTTGCTAGAAACCCATGCCATAAATACAATGCTCTGTTCAACTTAGCACCTGCCATAGCACTGAAAACAACTTATTGCAAAGGGAAATGCTGCAAGATGCATATATAGATTGGTGGCATACTCAACTTACAACCTACTGCCAATCATCCTCTGCTCTTACTCCGTCACAAAAATCTTTAAAAAGTGAATACACGTTGCAACGTTAATACTTATTCCATACTGTGTTTTATATAAATATAAATTCTTCTGTAATCCACAAACAAATATAACACTTATAAGATAACCGATTGAAGACGGCCAAGTTTGTAGAAGAGGACAACTTGCAGCGGCTTGAAGGACTACTGTTTAAGTGCACAAGGGCGAAGACATATCCCCGTTATCCTCTGAGTCAATATAACAGTAATATGTGCATAGGGCTCTCCACATTCACAATGCTACATAGCTGAAGAGCAGGCAGTATCGACATTAACCACAGATTAGGTCAGCTTTGGTTCTGAGTCGCCTCCCAAAATATTGTATTTTTATGGTACAAAAGACATTAACGGTAGCAAGTAATGCCAGTCTTTAAATAACGACCAATTAGTTAGAACAGTCCTTTTGCTTTCTTGATGTTCACTTGTTTCCAGGAAGGTAGAGCATTATATTCCTCTCTCGTCATTTCCAGAGCTTTCTGAAGTTAAAAAGAAACATTACATTACACAATTCTTATATTCTGCAAATACTGTAAAGTTCCATACAGATTTCAAAAATCAAGAGAGCCAAGCAATCTCTGGGATGGGCATCATAACAATAAGTAATAACACACAACACCTTACCTCCAAGTATTTCTTAAAATAGAAAAATATTAAAGCTTTCTGAAATATAAATTAGAATGCTAACAAAGAGGTAAAGGACTTCCAAATCATGGGCACTTCATAAGAATAAAAATTAGATGAAAACACTGTTTTCGAACACAATCATTTTGGATGCAATAGTAGTGTTATTTGTTAATGCATCAATCCTTTCCCTATTTGGAATACAAAGCAGGTTTAGCATATATAATGGAGCCCTCCCGTATATTATACTAAAGATCACAGTACATAATTTGAACTAATAGGCACTTCAACAGGCAAACAATGAAGGTCGATAAAGATGTTGTAGGTGTAATTCTGTCTTATCTATGGGCAAAGTAAATCAACCAGGCTGCCATGTTTTGAATTGTTTAAAATTTTTGAGAAGGTATTTATGACAACCTATATACGCTATATTACAGTAATCCAATTGAGACAGCAATAAACTTTGCACTACTAACTGAAAATCTGATGAATCAAGGAAACGTCTTGTTTTCCATAGTTTTCTTAATAAAGTGAACATTCTTTTAATAACTGCATCCACTTGTAACTCCGGTGTCAAAGACTCCCAATATTTTTAAGCCAGTTTCAAATTTTAAATTTCCTAAGTTCAGTATGTTTTTATTCCAGATATTAACAGAATGTCCTATTTGTAGGAACTTATGGGTCCTTTTATGAAGCTGTGTAAAAAAAAGTGGCCTGTGCTGAGGCCACTTCTAGCATGGCAACAATTGCTTTTTTTCTACTGATGGCCACACACTAATTTCACAATTAGCGCGTGGCCAGTAGCGTGGGAGCCCTTAACGCCACCTATTTTGTAGGCAGTAAGGGCTCCTGTGCTAATCGGTCAGCGCAATTTAATATCCTCAACCCCATGACGCCTGATACACTTCTACCTGTGACCATAACACAACCTTGTATTTGTTATCAACCGTAATGGCAATCGCCTTTACGATACTTTGTAAGCCACATTGACCCTGCAAATAGGTGGGAAAATGTGGGGTATAAATGTAACAAATAAATAAATAAAAACCAGTGACTAGCTATACTACAGGACTGAGGAGTTTACGCTGTTTATATGAGTCACTCTTAACAGACGTGAGAGCGTTTTGCTCTGTGGTAAGAGAGAGTACAGTTCCACAGTGGATTTGCATATTTTATCATTTAAATCAACTGCAGTTTGTTGCGACCCCTGATGCAGGCACTTGGTCGCTGAAACACGGCCCGTGTCGGGTCTTCTCAATCTTCTCAATAAAGATCTGCCATTGTCCTGTTCCCAGAGGTCCACTTCTGCTTTTTTTATTTTTATTTTTTTATTAAAACATATCCATGTAGGGGGTCATTTTAAAGAGGGCACCTATATTGGAAGTCTCTTTAAATTATGTGGCTGAATATGTATGTATAAATATGCACACCCTGATGACATGTATTTAAATGTGTGCCATGCATATGCATCTCTGAGGATGTAGTTTGGGTGCAATTGCACTGTACACACATTTTATACAATTCATGCATCTTCACAGAGTACATATCTACAGCTTCTTCAGAGCAGGTATAAATCTGTGTATTATTGGGCATGTTTTATACAGGCACATAGGTGTCTATGTCAGCTTTATAAAATAGATATTTTAGGGCCTTATTCTATAAAGTTTAGGCTCCTAAATTTACGCTCCTAAAATTTATGCTCCTAAATTACAAGCCTAATCAATGCTCCAAAATAGATTACGCTCGTAATTTAGGAGAATAAATTTAGGAGCCTAACCTTTATAGAATAAGGCCCTTAACTTTTGATACATTATAAAAATTACCGCTGAACAAAGTGCTTTTGAATACTACACAATATTTCAATGGATCAACTACCAGTTGTATGGAAAAGGTGTTTATTTGCAAGGGACACTCTACAATTACAGGATGCATTTGGTAACGGTGTGCAAAATGATTTCGTGTTCTTAGTTTGGGGCACAGTAAATTACATGGTGTTTCACAGTCCTAATGTCTCCAGTTTAGGAACAGAACCTGCTATAGCTGTATTAAATTCTAAAAGAACAACGAGCCATTCTTTCCCCTTTCCTCTAATTTACCTCAAAGTCTTCATTGGACAGGTAGATTTCAAGCCTCAGTGGATCAACCCCCTCTGGCAGAGGCCTGGCCAAAAGATCTGCCAGGGGATACAGAGTTTTACAGAGTCTGGCTAACACATCTTCTACAAGGATTATCCGATTACACACTTCCGCATCCTAGGAAAAAAAAAACAATCACAAGATGTGTTATTCACACCATGGTATTAAATAAGCTAAAATACTAGCAACTCTATAACTTGGCACCTCCAATTAAGGGTGCAGATGCCATTATAGAATTGGTTTACAGCGCATGGAATCTGTGCGCCAAGATGCCATTATATAATACTAGCATAAACCCAAATTGACATGCCTAAATTTAGGCTGCCAGCCTCTCTCAATTGCTGCCTGCACCGTTCGCGCTGCCAAGTCCAACATAGTAGCATTGTATTTCAACTGTGTCTGGAGGCATGAGCTGTGCCATACTAGTCTTCAGTATGGCGTCAGAGTCTTTCTACACTACTTGAGTTTTTGGCGGGAATCTCCACCATTTTGTTTGTAGCTATGTAGGATCAGCTCAGGCCTTTCTAATAGCGGTCTACTATTGTTCCGGCAGCCTCTTCGGTATTGCTATGAGGTCTTCTCTGGAGGGGAGAAGATTTCCTCTGCCTTTCACGCTGTTAATTTGAAGGACGAACAGTCATTGCGGAGACAGATGCTGCTTTAGATTGTAAGCTCCATTGAGCAGGGACTGTCCTTCTTTGTTAAACTGTACAGCGCTGCGTAACCCTAGTAGCGCTCTAGAAATGTTAAGTAGTAGTAGTTAGGCTGCCAGCCTCTCTCAATTGCTGCCTGCACCGTTCGCGCTGCCGAATCCAACGTAGTAGCATTGTATCTCAACTATGTCTGGTTATACATTTCTTGGAAAGTCAAAAATCAAGATTTTCTGACCCCTGAAGCAGGCGCTTGTGCGCCGAAACACGGCCCGTGTCGGGTCAAGTTCGCAATAAAGGAGAACATTGATTATCCCAATCTTGAAGGCCCAGTGTTGCTTTTTTGTTGTTGTTAAATTTAGGCACGACCATTTATGCCAGGTCAATAGGGAGCGTAAATGGGTGCACCTAAGTTAAGGCTGTCAACTGGATCCAGATTCGCAGTTCAGTGTTGATCCAGTCCTGGTTTACCCCAGTGCATGCTAGGACTTGTAGTCTTACTTTCTTAGGGAATGCAATGGGAGAATCAGAACTACAAGTCCCTGCATGCAACAGGGTAAACCCAGAACTGGATCAACCCTGTCCTGCAAATCTGGATCCAGCTGGCATCCTTAGCCTAAGTGCACCACGCAGCATGCATTATTTATAGCATTCTGTAAGTTGTGCGCATATGTTGGAGACATGCCCAAGCCCCTCCCATGCTCCATCCACATGTATGCCTCCTTGCAGCTACACGCCATCTTACAGCAGAGCACACAGACACGTTAAATGGTGCTTTCCTGCACACCTACCTGCATGCACCCAGTTATAGAATTGCCTTTTAAGGGTTTCATTTGTGGACAAAATCCTACAATATGGGTTTGTGTGGTTTTAAAAGCGCATGTCTTCATAAACTTTTGCACTACTTCAGTGTTGCTGCAGTAGCCATATGTGACCATCTCTGGGAAAATGTGACTAAAAGGATGGGGTGTGATCTGTATGCTCTAACAGAGTTCATTAAAACCTCACTTTGTGTTTCTGGTGACTTTATTCATCTTTTCCCCAGAGATGGTCATATATTGGCTGTGGAAAAGAACTGGAAATCACAGTATATCATAGTAACATAGTAGATGACAGCATATAAAGACCTAAATGGACCATCCAGTCTGCCGAACAAGATATATCATATCTTACCATATGCATACCTGATCTCCACCTGTCCTTGCTATAATGGCACAGACCATAGAAGTCTGCCTGGCACTGGCCTTATTCCTCAACTACTAAAGTTGCCATCAAAGACTCACTCCAGCCCATCCAGATCTGTGTAGACCAGTGGTTCTCAACCATTGTGCTAGGGGGCTGGCACACAAAGCGTTTTTTTTTCCATTTGTTTTTCTCTTTCCTGTTTTCTCTCCTCTTATGCCACAGATCCAGAACCTCTTCCTTCCCTCTCCGTGTCAGGTACCTCTCTCCCCCTCCTCCCCCCAGTCCTCAAAAACATGATTTATGCACTGGTGCTGGCCGCAGCAGCAACAGACTGTCTAGGCCGACCTAGTCCTTCGTTCTGCAATGTTCCACCCCTCTAATGCAACTTCCTGTTTATGCATAGGCAGGCCGCTGGAGAGGGAAGGACCGGGTCAGCCCAGACAACCTGTTGCCACTGCCGCTACCAGCACCAGCAAAGTAACCAGGTTTTTGTAGATCAGGGGTCTGATGAGTGAGGACAAGAAAGTGCTAGACTCGGGGGGGTGGGGGGGAGGGAGACAGAGAGAGATACAGGACAAGGGTAGGGAAGGGAGAGGCGCTGGATTTTCATCAGGAGAGGAGGGGAAAAACAGGGGAAATAGAGCTGCTGGGTTATAAGGAAGAAAGGAAGAGAGGTGACAAGAAGTGCTGGTCCACAGGGAAGGAGGGGAAAGGAGAGGGGACAAGTAAATGCTAGATCATAAGGGAGAAGGGTGGAGAGAGGGGACAGGGAGTTGCTGGACCATAGGTGAGGAGGGGAGGGGGAGAGGTACTAGACTCAAGGGGAGGGAACAGAGAGATGCTGGATCTATAGTGGGAGAGGGGAGGAAACAGAGAGCTGCTGGGCTATATGGGGGAAGAGGAGAGAGGGGCAAGGAATGCTGGACTATAGGGATGTAGGGGAAGGGTGGAGCGAGGGGACAAGAAATTGCTGGAGCATAGGGGTGAAGAAAAGAGAAGGGTAGGACAGAGAGATGGGCTACAAGTGTGGGTGGAGAAAGAGAGAAAATGTTGGGCTACAAGAATGTAGGAAGGAAGAGAGAGGGGAGATGCTTGGCATGATGGAACCATGTGAGAGAGATCAAGGTTCTCAGGACAGATGAGTGAGAAGAGGATGGTGAGTACTAGTGCTTTTTTTTTTTGTAGAAAAAAAAAAAGCACTGGTACTCACCATCCTCTTCTCACTCATCTGCCCTGAGAACTTTGATCTCTCTCACATGGTTCCATCAAGGTACCGGTACTCATACAGGGCCAATCTTAAGAGTGGGGTCACTATGGCTCCACTCCTACTATAGCTACACCCCCACAGTAACCACACCCATTTTACTAGCCATGGAGCATATAAAAAGTAATGAAAATAGTACACCACTCCCTAGGTCCAACAAAAGAACCCCAAAGAGTGACCATAAAGTAATGAAATAGGTAGACAAAAAAAAATCAGCTGAAACCCCCAAAAACCAGATTCTGGCATGCAGGATAAAACCAGAAAAACAAATTATTTTCCCCTTATACTGGTATAAAGATAGCAGATATAAATTTCAAAAACTACATTACTACATTATAAATTAACTACAAATAAAATAATTAAAAAAAAAATAATGTGTTAGCTGTGTTGATCTTAAACTAAAAATAAAATTCTTTTTTCTACGTTATTGTCTGGCCACATACTTTTTTTTTCAAATGTTTTGGTCCCAGTCTCTGATTTCTACTTTCCTCATCTTCTCTTAACTCTATTGCCAGGATTTCCTTTTCTTTTGTCATTTTCACTCCTCCTTTCCCTTTCAGCTTTTTTCAATTTATTTTCTGACTCTGTCCACATTTCTTTCTTACTATCCCATCTTCAATTTTTCTCTTTTGACTATAGCTACCTAGAGTTTGCCTCTCTCTCTCTTCTCCTCACTTTCATTCAGCATTTCCCCTCTCTTCTCCCCACTTCCATCCAGCATTTGCCCCATCTCTCTTCCCAACTTCCATCCAGCATCTCCCCCTTTCTGTTTGCATCCTTCCAGCATCTCCCTTGTCTTTCCCCATCCCTCCATCCAGGATCTTCCCCCTTCCAGCCAGCATCTCCCTTCTTTCTCTCCCCCTTCCATCCAATGTCTCCCCTCTCTCCCCCATCTTTCTATCCACAATGATCTATCTACTCCTCTTCTGTCCATCATTTCTCCCCCCCCACTTCTAATTTCTCCCATGTCCACCGCTGCTTCTCCCAACGAGCAGCAGCGGAGGGCAAAGCAAGGAGAAGCAGGTCAAGGTTGCAATGCTCAGGCACACGCTGTCAGCTCTGCCAATCCCCTGCCCCTGATGTCAACCGCAGGGGACCGGCACAGCCGACAGCGTGCACCGAAGAACTGCAGCCCCGCATCTGCTGCTCCTTGCTTTGCCCACCGCTGCTGCTTGTCAGGAGAAGCAGCATTGGCTGCAGGAGATTGGGGGGGGGGGGGGGGGGGGGGGATGAGCAGGCAAGGAAAAATGGTGCCGGTACACTGTACCAGCACAAAAAAGCCCTGGTGAGTACAGAGGGTAGAAGTGAGTAACAGGAAGTGAGTGAAAGAAGACAGAATAGGAGGCTGGGGAATGAATGAAACAGGAGAGAAACAGAATGAGGAGGAGGAGGAGATGGAAAAGTTGATAGGTAAGTGAAATATAGGTAGAGGACTGAAGAGTGAGAGGGTGAAATTTGAGTGGGCAGACAGAAAAGAGAGAAAGAGGAAATATGTCAGACAGATGTATTAAGGGAATGGAAGAAGATAGGAAGAAAAGTGGTGAGAGGACAGAAGACAGACAAGAAAGCAGAAAAGATAAACTGGGCCCAACAGACTTGGAAAAATAAAATGCCCAGAAAGCAAAGATAGAAAAAAACTTGTTTTATTTTCAATGTATTAGGGGGAATATGTGAGCTTTGGGAAATGTGCATTGTGGATGACTTTGTATTTTATTGGAAATGCATTTCTATTTTTAATTTCTCCTATGTTGTGGTACATGCCTACATTGACTTCTTGGGTTCTCCTGTTCTATATTTGGTGAGAGTCTATCTGTGTTTTTGTGTGTCATGGAGGTGTGGTATTCTGTTTCCATATAGTTGTGTAGAAATTGGTCAGTTTTACTAGTAATACGTGTATTGGTGTTCTAGGACCCACATGTAATATTGCGCGCTGGATGAATTTGAATGGGCTGCCTCACATTTGCCGTGCGGGAATTGCTAGCGCAGTTTAGTAAAACAGGCCCTTAAGTAAACAGACTGCAGCTTGAATTGATAAAACTGCACAACTGAACAATAGCATTTGTTCTTAATCTAATAGTTTTAAAAGGTTGGCAGTTTTACGAATTTTGCAAGTCATTATTTTAAACAAACACTTACAGTGTGATGTGTTAAGGAAGCAGAATCCACCAGAGACATGTGTGCAATGCATTTCTATTTTTTTCTTGTGTTTTCCTGATTTGGGGGGGGGGGGGGGAGGATTGTTTTTGTTTTTTTGGCTTGTTTTGCAGATTTCATAGAAGTTTGTCATGCACACTATATCATTTTAATGTGCACTAATTGACAGCATGCTTAATGTATGTTAGTGTGGATTAAATCAATTAAGCGTGCACTAAAATTTTTCAGGCACACAAACAGTGTGGAATCTACAGTAAGTACTGAAAGTCAGGTTTCAGTAAATTTACAAGGAAGTACAATGATCGTTAATTGATAAGATACCCAGTGACAGAAGAAATCATCTGTGCAATACGTCACAGCAACAAAACATCTCATTGGCTGCCCAAGGAACAAAACTTCCTCAGTCTCTCAGGTTGGAGTGAATTCAGGAGTTGTCAATTATGGGAAATACTCAACCATAACATATTAGATGGCAGTTCTCAGCAATTACCTAAACTTATTATAGCCAACAACCTGATTTCCAGCAGGGTTTCAAAAACAGGGCTTGTTATGCCAGGAGTTGAGACCTTAGTTTATTCCTGTATCAAATACTCTACATTAATTACTGTGAAGAATACAACTTCAATTTGTTATACTCCAGGACAAAAATAATTTTTTTTAATTAACAAAAATGTAGCTAAATTATACCAGTACTCTGTAAAAGTTTTAGTACCCTCTGTCCAAAGTTCATATTCTTAGCTGTAATGTTTTTCTACATCTACTAGACATAATTAAGCACTAATTGCCACTGAGCTAGGCATCTATTAGCAGCTAATGTCCTTTTAATGTCCACAGGGTACTGTTGCAGTTCCCTGATAAATTTTGGTGCTCATTTTCAAAGCACGTACAAACTTTATAAGTCTATGTGCTTTGAAAATGAGCCTCAAAAACATATAATTTTTGTATTTCTGGGGTGTTGGTGTCTTTAAAACATCAACAGTCCAAACTGCTGTTAATTAGGTAAACTGTATATTAATGCCCTATGTTTCCATTGATTACACAGTCCATACTTTTGCTCCACAAACTCCATGGATTTTGCTGGGAATAAGTTTAACACTGGGGCTTCCCTGATGCTTGGTATTCATGGATAACCAAAGCATCCATGCCTCTACCCCTTAGAGAGCAAAATATTTTCCAAAGCAGGTTAGATACACAGCTGTATGGCAATGCTTTGTAGAGATTGGTCTACTCAATTGGCCCATTTGCTCCCCCTGGCCACCACATTTAGACTGTGTCCTAGGCTTGCTTGCATTTTGTCACCACTTCGCTTACTTATGTCTGCAGACAGACTCTCTCAGGCATCCACTATCCATACCTGTTCTGTGATCTGAGCAATATCTTCCCTGTGCTCCCAGCTCGGGAACATGTTTGTAAACGTCAGCGGTTCCAGACCAGCGTATATCAGATACGATTTTGGAGGTTTCTTTACATTTTTTCCTGAAAAATGCAGACGTATAAAGAAAACATTCAGTAAACCTTGCCAGATTTTGTTTTGTAAGTTTGTTTCTGATTAGTGATTTAAAATATCACCATTTAGGATTTTAGCTGTTAATTTTGGAACCAAATACTTAAGTGGATATGGTTAGTATGTATCTACAAAGTGGCAATTTTAGAAAGGGAAAAATACACACAGAGGGAGCATTTTTAAAAGAAGTCCAAGTCAGAATTGGGACCTGATCATTATTCCCTTTCCTCCTTTCCTGAAGTTACTATTGAGGAAACTACACTTCTCCTTTCTTCCTCAAAATGTACCACCTGTTCCTCTGATCCCATTCCCACCCACCTTCTTAATGCCATCTCTCCTGCTCTTATTCCTTTTATCTGTCACATTTTCAACCTCTCACTTTCCACTGCGACTGTCCCTGCTGCCTTTAAACATGCTGTGGTCACACCTCCCCTTAAGAAGCCTTCACTCGACCCTACTTGTCCCTCTAATTACCGACCCATCTCCCTCCTTCCTTTTCTCTCCAAATTACTTGAGCGTGCTGTTCACTGCCGCTGCCTTGATTTATCTCCTCACATGCTATTCTTGACCCACTACAATCTGGTTTTCGCCCTCTCCACTCAACCGAAACTGCGCTTACTAAAGTCTCCAATGACCTATTACTGGCTAAATCCAGAGGTCAATATTCCATCCTCATTCTTCTTGATCTTTCCGCTTCTTTTGACACTGTCGATCACAGCATACTTCTCGATACCCTGTCCTCACTTGGATTCCAGGGCTCTGTCCTTTCCTGGTTCTCTTCCTACCTCTCCCTCCGCACCTTTAGTGTTCACTCTGGTGGATCCTCTTCTACTTCTATCCCTCTGCCTGTCGGCGTACCTCAGGGTTCTGTTCTTGGTCCCTTCCTCTTTTCTATCTACACTTCTTCCCTTGGTTCATTAATCTCATCCCATGGCTTTTCCTACCATCTCTATGCTGATGACTCCCAAATCTACCTTTCTACCCCTGATATCTTACCTTGCATCCAAACCAAAGTTTCAGCGTGCTTGTCTGACATTGCTGCCTGGATGTCTCAACGCCACCTGAAATTAAATATGACCAAAACCGAGCTTCTCATTTTCTCCCCCCAACCCACCTCCCCGCTCCCCCCGTTTTCTATTTCTGTTGATGGCTCTCTCATTCTCCCTGTCTCCTCAGCTCGAAACCTTGGGGTCATCTTTGACTCTTCTCTCTCCTTCTCTGCTCATATCCAGCAGATTGCCAAGACCTGTCGTTTCTTTCTTTACAACATCCGTAAAATCCGCCCCTTTCTTTCCGAGCACTCTACCAAAACCCTCATCCACACCCTTGTCACCTCTCATTTAGACTACTGCAATCTGCTTCTTGCTGGCCTCCCACTTAGTCACCTCTCCCCTCTTCAGTCGGTTCAAAACTCTGCTGCCCGTCTCGTCTTCCGCCAGGGTCGCTTTACTCATACTACCCCTCTCCTCAAGACCATTCACTGGCTTCCTATCCGTTTTCGCATCCTGTTCAAACCTCTTCTACTAACCTATAAATGTACTCACTCTGCTGCTCCCCAGTATCTCTCCACACTTGTCCTTCCCTACACCCCTTCCCGTGTACTCCGCTCCATGGATAAATCCTTCTTATCTGTTCCCTTCTCCACTACTGCCAACTCCAGACTTTGCGCCTTCTGTCTCGCTGCACCTTATGCTTGGAATAAACTTCCTGAGCCCCTACGTCTTGCCCCATCCTTGGCCACCTTTAAATCTAGACTGAAAGCCCACCTCTTTAACATTGCTTTTGACTCGTAACCACTTGTAACCACTCGCCTCCACCTACCCTCCTCTCTTCCTTCCCGTTCACATTAATTGATTTGATTTGCTTACTTTATTTATTTTTTGTCTATTAGATTGTAAGCTCTTTGAGCAGGGACTGTCTTTCTTCTATGTTTGTGCAGCGCTGCGTACGCCTTGTAGCGCTATAGAAATGCTAAATAGTAGTAGTAGTAGTAATATCTTAAAAAAAAAAAAAGCCCATCTCACAGCTATTTTCGAACAGGAAAATGTTGGGATTTCCTGTTTGAAAATACGTGAGGATATTCTTGCCGTGAAACTGTCCAAAATTACCAGCCATTTCCCAAAATGAAACATCCAAAATATGAATGCCAAAAAAGTCTGCCATCACTTGTATAAAAATGGCCACACAGACATCCCTGCAGAGCAGAGGGACAGCCTAGCAGTCAGTGCAGTGGACTTTAAACAATGGAACCCAAGTAGAAATCTCACCTTAATTTTGTTATGTTATGCGAGCCCTCTAGGAACAAACAAAACCTTAGGGCCCTGTTTACTAAGGTGCGCTAACGTTTTTAGCATGCGCAACAAATTAGCGCATGCTAACGCTAGAGACACCTACTACTATTAAACATTTCTATAGCGCTACTAGACTTACGCAGCGCTGTACAAATTAACATGAAAAGACAGTCCCTGCTCAACTGAGCTTACAATCTAAATTGGACAGATGAACAGACAGCTAGGGGTGGGGAAATTGCAGTGATAAGTGATAAGTGGTAGGGGTGATAAGTGAGGGTGTTGAGTAAGAGAGTCATGGTTAGGAGTCGAAAGCAGTAGCAAAGATATTCCTATGGGTGTCTCAGCTAAAAATGATTACAAGAGGGAAAATTTAAACAAAGTCAACCAGAGAAACACACAGAAAACAGTAAACCTAAAAAATTACAACAAATAAAAATATAAAATAAAATGGAAATCACAACAATGAACATGAGTATAAAATAATTAACAGAAGGATAAACTCCTTAGTCCTGAGGAAGGTTGCAGCAGACAGCAGAGGTGTAGTCATAAATGGGCCCGGACCCACCAACTCTCAGCTTAGGCCCATCCAGAAACAGCACACCCTTAAGGTACCTGGCAGAAATCCCCACGCTCTGCCAGCTGAATACCTTTCCCGATGGCTTTCAGAACACTGCCGCCCAATTTGGTAGTTGGCGGCAGCTCCTTGAGCTACCAACACAAGCACCCACAAGATGCTCAGTTTTTGATGCATCTGGAAAAACTACGCATGTGTAGGTGCTGGCATTGGAAAAAGAGGTCTGTGTGCAATTGGTCGGAGGTCTTCAGCTGGCTCAGGTATTTATATATATTTTTTTTAAGTTGGGAGGGGAGGGCAGAGAATGGGGGCATGAGAAGCAGGGAGAGAACAATTGGTGACCACCCACAATCTGCCATCTGGCTACTATAACGCTCCTAGTAGTGGATAGATGTTATCACAGTTTTATTTAACTTTTTTCTGTCATAGTGTTTGGTTCCCCTATTAAATAACCACTCAAAGGGTGCCACAAAGAAATAGGGAAACATTTGAACAATATACAGTAACTGAGCAATAAACACTGAATCAACTCTCTGAATTGTTGAAAATTTTATTGCACAACCATATTAATAGACTTACTTTAAAATAAACATTAAAATCAGATTAAAAGCATAAATGTTTTAAAATATTACTCTAAAATCTGAATTAAAAATACGCAGCTGCTTTAAAACTATTGAAGTGCATAAATTATTTAAATGTGCTCACCAGGTGTAAAGCGCAGAGCTCTTTACAGTGCAAAATAAAGAACTGCTCAACATTGCTAACAAATTTTTTTTTTAAGTTTTAAATAATCCTCTCTTTTGTAATGTGGATACCAGAATTCACTTCAGACTCAACAAGTTCAGGATCAGAAATACTAATCAGATAAGTGTTTTCTTATCTGATTAGTATTTCCGATCCTGAACTTGTTGAGTCTGAGGTTTTCTTCTTTTTAAATGAACCCTTTCATTTCTTTACTTATTACACTTTTATTATTCCAATTTTCCTTTAAAAGGACTGATTCTTTGTATTTTTATTTTTGTCTTTCAGATTCTCCAAGCAGAATGCGTCAAACCGTCTTAGGTAAGTGTGGAAAACTGCACTCTTCCCCAGCACTAACCAAATCCCAAAAAATGTAATGCAGTTCCTTTTAGAGATTCAGAGGTAATTGCCACTTATCTGGAACTCTGTCTTGAGAACGCTTTGGTCTTACTTGCGTGGGGGCCCGTGACTCTGTCTCCGAAGGCATGCTGCTCCCCAATGGCCTGTTACCTGTCTTTACAGTGAACTTAGGAGAAAAAACCCTCTCTCCCTCACTCTTATACATAAAATATTTCCCCAAATATGGAATGGGGAATTACTGTGGCCTCTTAACTACTTTTTAAAATAAAATTAATTTTATTTCAATGAGAAAACTTCCTATTCTTTACTGATGTCCTATTCTATAGGAGCCAGGTAGCTGACAGTGTCTCAGCCCACATACCACTGGGGTTCACTCACTCACACACCTCTGGTTCACTCTTTTATTGAGCCCTTGTAGGCCTTTTAGTTCATCCAGCCGCAATACATTCAGGCTTTATTTAGTCAATCAAAACCAGAGATGGTTACTAGTTTCACTTTTAAAGCTGACACTCCAACCAGGCACAGACTTAACAAATATTTTCAGCCTTTCAGTACTGGGGACAGGCCTCGCCTTCATCCATTCAGGACGTAAAACACCCCTGTTCACAAACAGAGAACCGAACTAGCCTCTGGCACACAACTCAGGTTTTGCACTAATATGCCTCTGTCAGTCTTAGGGCTGAAGAATTACCATAGGAAGCTGCCTAACCAGGCTGAACTCATTCAAAATACCATTAATCTTTCAGAAGCTGTTTCTCTTTCATTCTCAGACTATTCAAATAACCAAGCAATCAATTCTGTAAGTAATTTGTGTCACTTTCTCTAAGATCACAGACACTCTCACAGGCTTCCAGTCATGCTGACATCCAGGGATCTTCTAACAACAGCTAAAACTGTCATTGCCCAGGTGCATGTACGTAGAATGTTTAGTTCTTTTACCCTTTTGGATCCTGGTGGAAATCTCCATTTTGAAACTCACTGTTCCCATTGAACTCAATGGGAAAAATAAATTTCTTAACAAAACATAGTCCAATTACAACACATTTTAATAAAAACCATACCATTGTCCAAGTCTCATCAAACCAAATTCAATCCATGTTTTAAGTTTTAAAACACACTCTCAGTCACCTTATTACACAATTTTACCAAATATTGCTTACAATTTAACGAAATTTTATCAAACTTTCAACATAGGTTAGAATAAATTTACACTTGTGGACGCCGTCTGATTCCAAAAAACCGCATCCCAGGTGGCATTAGGCGCTCTGCACCAAAGCTGAATAAAACAGCCATTAAAAATACATTTTGAAAAATTTGAACACCTCAGCCCGCCTAAAGGGAAACTCAAGACCCCCCGACCATAAAAAGAAATTTTTAAAACTGATTCTGGAAGGCCCAAAAAGTAACCCAACAAACACAACCCAAAAAACAATAAGTAAAAGAAAATCAAGGCCCAGAGACCTCCTATCTTGTTGTGGAGATGCTCCTTTGGTGGCCCCTGACCTCCGATTCAGTCCGGATGGACCTCAGACACTACCAATGGAAATCCATGATTCCTGTGGGAGTCCATCGGGCATAGTCATAAATTTAGGCCCCGGCTTCTATTTGGGCGTACCGGAGCTCCTGGTGTACATCTGCTGGGTTCAGCAGATCCACTGCACATGCGCTGGAGCTCCAGTGGACCCTGCCAAAAGCCAGCCATTTTCCTGCCTGTCCTCCCTCCTCCTGAGCTCATTCACCCCAGCGAGCTACTCACGCCTGCTATGTTTTTTTTTTTCTTTCTACAGCCTCTGGACCCTCTCCGGACCCGAAATGGATCCCAACAATGATGGTTCCACTCCAGGCCCAGATCCCAATGGGCAAACCTTTCTTTTTAAATTTAAAACCATTACACTAAGCTACCGGCAGATAAGTAAAATGTGCTCGATGAAGGTGCAAAACACCTGGGAGAACAGCCAGGTATTCATAGCAGAGATGAACTGGGGTAGCTGGCTTTTTCTCTAAGAGCTGATGATAACTTATTTGAGAGAAGAGGAGCAAAGTAAAGAATGATAGACTGTTATCAGCAGAAGATGGGAGCCACAACTAAATCAGCTTTAAGACCTCAGGAGAAGAAATGGAGTCGGTTTAAAAGACAACAGCGGTAGAACAAATCAGATCAGAATCAGAAATATTTTCTTCAAACCTTTATTCTCTGTGAAGTCTATAATGCAAACCAAACAAGCTCCACACTGGCCATGTTTTGCCCATGCAAGGGCTACGTCAGGGGCTAGACTACAAATAAAACAAATCTATGTTAGTAAAAGACAATATATAAAAGAAATGATTAAAATATATAAATAGGCAAATAACAAAATATGTACATAAAAACTCATTATGGTTAATATCAAGAATCATCTAACTATTAACACATATACAGCAAAAAAAAAAAAAAAAACTTACATAGACAAAGATTAGTATAATAAAATAAAAGGGCAAAAAGAGGACACCTATCCAAATTGTGATCAGAAAGCACCTCGCCACCTTGGCCAAAGTTAAAAAATAGATACATATCAGCTTAATATAATCAAATCAAAATTCTAGTATATACATCCATACGACATTATGAAACACAGAGGCTCATTTTCAAAGTACTTAGACTTACAAAGTTCCATAGGTTACTATGGGGTCCTTTTACCAAGCTATGGGAAAAAGGGCCCTGCGCTAGTGGCAGAGACCATTTTTCCCATACACCAGGGCCCTTTTTAGTGCAGTGGGTAAAAAAGCCCCCCCACACACATGGCCATGTGGTAAGAGAACTCTTGCCACATGGCCATGCGGCAGGGAGCCCTTACCACCACATATTGAGGTGGTGATAAGGTCTCCTGTGCTAACCCGGGTGGTTAGCCATTTCCAGGGGGTTTTCTTTTTTCCCCTGGAAATGGTGCGCACTTGGGGCGAGAGTATCACTGGTGGCTACATTGGGCCAGCGGTAGTCCCGGAAGAACGAGCGTTAAGCCCGCGTTGGGCTCACCGCCGCTCTGAAAAGGGCCCTTAAGTAACTTTGTAAGTCTAAGAGCCTCTTACTAAACTGTGCTAGCACTTCTCACAAAGCAAATGCAATGCATCCCATTCAAAAAGAATAGGCTGTGGCGCATTTGCCGAGCCGGGAATCGCTAGCGCAGTTAGTAAAAGAGGCCTTAAGTGCTTTGAAAATACGCCTCACAGTCTTCTTACCAACTCAGGCCAGAAAATGGCAGCCTCACAAAGCATTCCAGCAATCCTGATTGTGACAGAGATATTGTGGGGCTCATTTTCAAAGTACTTAAACTTACAAAGTTCCATAGGTTACTATGTAACTTTGTAAGTCTAAGTGCTTTGAAAATACACCTCTGTGTGTGCTTACAAGAGTGCTTCTATATACTTCCTGCTTGGGAACAGGGGTCATTTAGTCAAAAATAGTGTTGGCAATATCATTGGACTTAGCCTCCGCTTTTGATGTTATCGACCATTCTTTGCTCTTGCTCGGTTGAAGGCCATTGGGTTGGCCGGAACAGTTTTGGCCTGGGTTGAGTTTTTTTACATGACTGGTCCTTTTCAGTGGTACAGGATTTGGAAAGTTCTCTTCCCCATGCTTTTCACTGTGGGGTACCTCAGGGGTCATCGTTATCCCCCATTGCATTTAATATTTTCCTTAGGCCTTTGTTAGATTTGGTAGATCAATTTGGAATTAGTCCATATGTGTATGCTGACAATATTTTACTAATGGTGCGGGTTTCTCCTAAAACTGTTGACTTGGCTGCTATTTATTGCTGCCTACAAGAAATTGCTAGGTGGCTAGAGTATTATCGTATGGCCTTGAATGCAAAAAAGACAGTAGCTAACTGGATAATGGGCAGGTGGGAGAGACCTAGTACCTCTCTTCAATTCTGTGGAGACACTAGTCCAGTTGTGGATAATTTCAAGTACTTAGGGGTTTGGCTGAATTCCTATCTGGATTTTAGTGGTCATATAAACAGACTAGTGAGTCGGGGATTTATGACCCTGTGTAGATTGCGTGCAATACGCAAGTATGTGGATGAGAAGGCATTTCAATGTCTGATGTATGCAAATGTGACTTTTGACTGGGCTACCACAATATCGTTTGCAGAAACTTCAAACATTGCAAGTGTCGCAATCCGCAATCTAGGCAGACACTATAGAAGTGATTTATAGTAGTAGTAGTAGTTGGTAATGAGGCTCACATCACTCCTCTTTACGTGCAATATCATTGGTTGCCTGTGAATTTTTGATTACAATTTAAAATGTTGGTATTGACAAATAAGGAATATTGGGGGTCTTTTACAAAGCGGCGGTAAGCCCAACATGGGCTTACTGCTCACAAGAACCCTTACCGCCACATCAATGGGTGGTGTAAGTGCTCCCCACCACATGGCCACAGACTTATAAAATCTCATACCAATGTGAAAATGGACAGTGGTTCCAGCAGCGATTCAATGACAGAAATAATTGGTCTGCCGGGAGGTAAGTTTAGTGACTTATGAATTTTCGGAAGAATATAAATAGTGGGGAGAATTGGTCTTCAACACTTAGAAAATCAATTTCTTTCTAAGTATTGGCCTTTTTTGTCTACTGTGATCAGTGTTTTAATTTCTTATTGCAGAGTGAACGTTGGATCACTCTTATGTTTTCTATAAAATGACAAGTTCTTTAATTGTCTTTGAGTCACTGAGATATATGCTTCCTTGTCCATCAATTTTGCACTACTCATTGTTCTGGCATGGTTCCCGATTTTGGAACTTATGACGTCAGAGGAATGCACTGATGTCATCAGTATGACGAAGTAATTGCAATGATATAAGCTTCTGTTTTTTTTGTTATCTTTGAATGATTTTGCAGTGATTTCTCAGCGTTTTTAATTGCATTTAGCCTGCTATGCTTTTTACTTGAAGAATTTTATGTTTTCTACAATTTTTGGCACCAGTTTTCATTGGGCCATTTAATTTTTTTTTAGTTCAATTTTAATGATTTAATTTCTTACATATATTTATTAGGTTTTGGCTTTTTCACATTTTTGACTAAATGAACCCCACCCGACCCCAAATAGGAAGTATATACAAGCACTCTTGCAAGTACACAATAACGCTGTCACAATCAGGATTGCTGAAATGCTTTGTGAGGCTGCCATCTTCTGGAGTGAGTTGGTAAGAAGATGGTGTTATGATGTCATATGGATGTATATACTGAAATTTTGATTTGGTATATTAAGCCAGAGGCGTAGCCAGACAACAGATTTTGGGTGGGCCTAGGGAAGAATTGGGTGGGCACCAAGTGTTCTGCCCCCCCCCCCCCCCCCCCCCATAAAAAAATATACCTCAGCTGGTGGGAAAACGCTTCTTTCTACCTTAGCAGCAGGCATGCATTGAAAACTGAGCATGTGCAGGTGCCGGTGTCATGGAGAGTAGCGTTTTCGTTACCATCAGGGGAAAATCTTCAGCTGGCAGAGTTTGAGATTCCCACCAGTTACCACTAAACATGTGCTACTGTTGGGTGGGCCTGAGCCATAAATGGGTGGGCCCTGGCCCACCCAAGCCCACCTGTGGCTACGCCACTGTATTAAGCTGATGTGCATCTACTTTTTTAGCTTTGGCCAAGGTGGTATGGTGTTTTCTTAGCACCACTTGAGTAGGTGTCCTCTTTTTGACCTTTATTTTATTATTCTAATCATTGTCTGTTTAAGCTTTTTGCTGTATATGTGCTATGAGTTAGATGATTTTTGATATTAACCATAATGAGTATTTATTCACATGGTTTGGTATTTATATATTTAGGTCTATTTATATATTTTAATCATTTCTTTTATATACTGAGGTGTATTTTCAAAGCACTTAGACTTACAAAGTTCCATAATAGCCTATGGAACTTTGCAAGTCTAAGTGCTTTGAAAATGAGCCCCATTGTCCTTTGCTAACATGGATTTGTTTTATTTGTTATTAGTATTATCTAGCCCCTGACGCAGCCCTTGCGTGGGTGAAACACGGCCAGTGTCGAGCTTGTTTGGTTTGCGTTTTACACTTCACAGAGAACAAAGGGTTGAAGAAAATATTCCCAATCCTGATCTGCTTCTTTTTCTACCGCAATCGTAGAGTTTGCAGATCATCTGCCCTGTTGTTTCCTTGCGTTTAAAAGATAAGTCAAACAAGGCAGATCGGAATAAAAGGCTCAATGTGTCGAAAGAATTTTAAAATGTAGTCTAAAGGCAATAGGTAGCCAGTCCTCCTCAAAGAGCAAGGAGGTAACACAATCATATTTGCCAGCTTTAAAATAAATTTAACAGCTATACTTTAATTCAGAAAAACTAACATGAGATGTACGCCTGTGCATGATTTCTTTTTTGCATATTTGTCATATTGTATCATGCACTTGTCGTATTGTATCATGTTATTGCATTGGGCAGGGAAAGTCCAGTAGTGGATAATGACATTATTGCGCTGAGTTGCCCCAGATATTCTGTACTGTCTCAGCGTACAGCTTATTACATCAGCCTCCTATTTGGCCCAGTAAGGTGGTAAGGGCTGTAACTACTGTTTTACACAGATTAGCTCTTATGTCTTCTAAGTGCAAAATGTCATTGCACTGCTGATATGAGCAAAGAAGTGAGGGGGTAATTTTATAAAGTGAGCTCTAACACTAACACACTGAATAAGCATATAAATGATTAGAATAATGGGCATATATGGGTGTATCTGTGCACATATGTAGATATATACCAACACTCCACCCAGCGCTATTCTGTAAAGACACACATATTCACCTTGTGTTACCTCTGGGGAAATACCTGGTGTATCTAAAAGTAACTTGCCTTGAGCTAGCACTGAATAGGCCTCAGCTAACTAAGACCAATAAATAAGCCACAAACTATACTGCAGTTTGCATTGTATACAAAACTTCAATAACCAACAAGATGGTAGAAGAAGGACGGTATGACACCAGTATGGCACATGAAATTTTATGGCGTGAACACAGTCCTGACATGGCCACGTTTCGGCAGATGCCTGCATCAGGGGTGTAGTTTCTAAAAACCAAACGAAATAATTTACACTTATGATCCAAGTATCTACTACAATAAAACTCACCCTCAACGTTCTGAAGACAACATTCTGAAGTCACTCAGTCACTCCCTGAAGGGTTCATGGATTCATGGTGGTGAAGCCACAACACTGACCATGTCTCTCTGCCCCGCCCTCGCATGACGGACCAATCAGAAAAAACACCCTCAACATTCTGAAACATAAAGGACCATCACAACACCGTTCCCAGGCAAAACTAGGCAACGTAAGACGGACCAATCAGAGGAAACTACGTGACAATAAGGGAGGAGCATTCCCCAGCAGAATGGCTCATTATCTGAGCAGCACGGAGAGCACAGAACCACTGCTGGAACGAGAGAAGAATATTCCTGCTGTGGGTATGTGCAAAAATAGACTGGGGGGGGGGGGGGGGGAGAAATTTTAAAATGCCTAATGCCAGTACTGAAGATTGCCAGAGGGCCTATAGCACAGACTATATTTGGGATCGCTTTACATGGAGACAGAGGAGCCGGAAAACAACGTGCCCATCACCATCTGGGACGTGGGCGAACAGGACAAGCTGTGGCCCAACTGGAAGGATTACCCGCGACCCAGCCAGCAGCAAACAGCGACCAAAGACAGCATAGCACATCCCCCAACCCCCAAGCAAAAAACAAAACAAAACAAAAAAAAGACACACATCAACAACCTGCACACACACCGCACCCTCACACACTCACTCACACACACACACACACACACACAAAATAACTCTGTGACACATACACACACACAAAAAAAGCCACATGCTAGCGCCCGTTTCATTGGTTTCGGAAACGAGCCTTTTTTACTAGTAAATTGATAAAATGAAAAGACAAACTGGTAAAAAAAACATATAAAGACATATCATTTTGAGAATAACAACTCTCAAATGTAAAAGATGTTGCCATATACCAGTGGTCCTTATTCTATAAAAGACTAGACTATGAATAATTATTTAAAGGTACTGTGAGAGGACAGAACTTCATTGGTAAGTTATTTCCTAGGAAATTGCTTTTAAACTTGGGGAAAGGTAGACAGAGTTAAATCGGTAATCTCAGTGTCTTCATTTTTTAAGTTACTCTGCTTATTTAGCAAAGGCAGTTTAAGGAAGAGAGATTTTTTTCTTTCTGGTTTGTTTGTTTAGCATTTAAAGTCTCTATTACAGTTCTATAGGCTAGCACTTGAGGGACTATTCTAGAGTTTACACAGCATCAATGTAGAGCGAAGCTGACAGTCACAAGAAACCATAGCAGAAAGGCTGAATAAATTCTTTGTCTCGGTCTTCACTGAAGAAGATTAAGAGATCTACATGTACCAGAGATGGTTTTCAAGGGTGATGATGCAGAGGTATTGAAAGAAATCTCAGTGAACCCAGAAGATGTACTGAGCCAAACTGACAAATTAAAGAGAAGTAAATCACCTGGACTGGATGGTATACAACCCAGGGTACTGAAAGAACTCAAAATATGAAATTGCAGATCTGCTGTTAATGATCTGTAACCTGTTGTTAAAATAATCTGTAGCACCTGAAAATTGGAAGGTGTCCAACGTAACACCTATGTTTAAAAAGGGATCTAGGTGTGAGCCGGGAAATAACAGACCAGTAAGATTGGCATTAGTGCCAGGCAAAACAGTGAAAATTATTATAAAGAATAAAATTACAAAACACATAGACAAACATGATTTAATGGGACAGAGTCAACATGGAGGACACAGTCAACATGGATTCAGCCAAGGGAAGTCTTGCCTCAACAATTTCCTTAATTTCTTTGAATGCATGAATAAACATGTGGAGAAAGGTGAGCCAGCTGATGTCGTGTATCTACATTTTCAGAAAGCGTTTGACAACACACAGTAACACAGAAAATGACGGCAGATAAAGACCTGAACGGTCCAGCCAGTCTGCCCAACAAGATAAACTTATTTTACATGGTACAGTGGTGGAAATAAGTATTTGATCCCTTGCTGATTTTGTAAGTTTGCCCACTGACAAAGACATGAGCAGCCCATAATTGAAGGGTAGGTTATTGGTAACAGTGAGAGATAGCACATCACAAATTAAATCCGGAAAATCACATTGTGGAAAGTATATGAATTTATTTGCATTCTGCAGAGGGAAATAAGTATTTGATCCCCCACCAACCAGTAAGAGATCTGGCCCCTACAGACCAGGTAGATGCTCCAAATCAACTCGTTACCTGCATGACAGACAGCTGTCGGCAATGGTCACCTGTATGAAAGACACCTGTCCACAGACTCAGTGAATCAGTCAGACTCTAACCTCTACAAAATGGCCAAGAGCAAGGAGCTGTCTAAGGATGTCAGGGACAAGATCATACACCTGCACAAGGCTGGAATGGGCTACAAAACCATCAGTAAGACGCTGGGCGAGAAGGAGACAACTGTTGGTGCCATAGTAAGAAAATGGAAGAAGTACAAAATGACTGTCAATCGACAAAGATCTGGGGCTCCACGCAAAATCTCACCTCGTGGGGTATCCTTGATCATGAGGAAGGTTAGAAATCAGCCTTCAACTACAAGGGGGGAACTTGTCAATGATCTCAAGGCAGCTGGGACCACTGTCACCACGAAAACCATTGGTAACACATTACGACATAACGGATTGCAATCCTGCAGTGCCCGCAAGGTCCCCCTGCTCCGGAAGGCACATGTGACGGCCCGTCTGAAGTTTGCCAGTGAACACCTGGATGATGCCGAGAGTGATTGGGAGAAGGTGCTGTGGTCAGATGAGACAAAAATTGAGCTCTTTGGCATGAACTCAACTCGCCGTGTTTGGAGGAAGAGAAATGCTGCCTATGACCCAAAGAACACCGTCCCCACTGTCAAGCATGGAGGTGGAAATGTTATGTTTTGGGGGTGTTTCTCTGCTAAGGGCACAGGACTACTTCACCGCATCAATGGGAGAATGGATGGGGCCATGTACCGTACAATTCTGAGTGACAACCTCCTTCCCTCCGCCAGGGCCTTAAAAATGGGTCGTGGCTGGGTCTTCCAGCACGACAATGACCCAAAACATACAGCCAAGGCAACAAAGGAGTGGCTCAGGAAGAAGCACATTAGGGTCATGGAGTGGCCTAGCCAGTCACCAGACCTTAATCCCATTGAAAACTTATGGAGGGAGCTGAAGCTGCGAGTTGCCAAGCGACAGCCCAGAACTTTTAATGATTTAGAGATGATCTGCAAAGAGGAGTGGACCAAAATTCCTCCTGACATGTGTGCAAACCTCATCATCAACTACAGAAGACGTCTGACCGCTGTGCTTGCCAACAAGGGTTTTGCCACCAAGTATTAGGTCTTGTTTGCCAGAGGGATTAAATACTTATTTCCCTCTGCAGAATGCAAATAAATTCATATACTTTCCACAATGTGATTTTCCGGATTTAATTTGTGATGTGCTATCTCTCACTGTTACCAATAACCTACCCTTCAATTATGGGCTGCTCATGTCTTTGTCAGTGGGCAAACTTACAAAATCAGCAAGGGATCAAATACTTATTTCCACCACTGTATGTGAAAGATCCTCATGAGAGACTCCTGAGAAAATTAAAGAGTCATGGGATAGGAGGCAATGTTCTGTTGTGGATTAGGAATTGGATATTGGACAGAGTACAATATCCAACAGAGTACGGTTAAATGATCAATTCTCTCAATGGAGGAGGGTGAATAGTGGAGTACAAATTAAAGAGTCATGGGATAGGAGGCAATGTTCTGTTGTGGATTAGGAATTGGATATTGGACAGAGTACAATATCCAACAGAGTACGGTTAAATGATCAATTCTCTCAATGGAGGAGGGTGAATAGTGGAGTGTCATAGGGATCTCTAGTGGGACCGGAGCTATTTAACATATTTATAAATGATCTGGAAATTGGAACGACAAGTGAAGTGATTAAATTTCCAGATGTAACAAAACTATTCAAGGTTGTTAAAACACATGTGGACTGTGAAAAATTGCAGGAAGGCCTTCAGAAATTGGAAGACTGGGCATCCAAATGGCAGATGAAATTTAATGTGGACAAATGCAAAGTGATGCACATAGGGAAGAATAGCCTAAAATCATAGCTAACTGATGCTAGGGTCCACCTTGGGGATCAGCACCCAAGAAAAAGATCTAGGTGTTGTAGTAATATGCTGAAACCTTTTGCCCAGTGTGTGGCAAACAGAATTATTAGGAAAGGGATAGAAAATAAGACAAAGGAATTTATATTGCCTCTGTATCGTTCCATGGTGCGACCACAACTTGAGTAATGTGTGCAATTCTGGTTACCGTAGTAGAATCAGAAAAGGTTCAAAGAAGAGCAACCAAAATGATTAAAGGATGGAACTACTCTCATATGAGGAAAGGCTTATAAGGTGAAGACTCTTCAGCTTGGAGAAAAATTGGATGAGGGGGGATATGATAGAGGTCTACAAAATACTGAGTGGTGTAGAACGGATAAACAGAAATCAATTCTTTATTCTTTCAGAAAGTATAAAGACCAGGGGACATTCAAGGAAGTTACATGGTACTACTTTTAAAACAAACAGGAGGAAATATTTTTTCACTCAATGATAGTTAAGCTCTGGAACTTGTTGCCAGAAGATGTGATATCAGCGGTTAGTGTATCTGGGTTTAATATATCACAATCAATAATTATTTTAAAAAAGGTTTTATACAAACATGCTGTTTGTGGCATGGATTATATGTATGGCAAGAATGTATTTTGAATTGTGATAACCAGTACAAACATTTAAAAGTGTTGCTGTCTTAAAATATAGAGCTGCACTGTACTTTAATTTATCACAATTCAATAGACATTCTTACTATTTTTTTTTAATAAATGAAGATTATTTGTACATCCACTGAGATTTTTGGAGATTTTAATTTATTAAGAAAAAAAATAGGCCATTTGAAGCAGTAGAGTCAAATATTTTAATCAAAATCAGCATACATATAATTAGTGTGTTTTTAACAAAAAAAAAGTGTTGGTACAGTAGAAGTCCAAAAATCTGGCTGCCAGAAATCTGGACCACCTCAGAATCCAGACCCTTAAAAATTGCAATACCCGGACTGCCCAAGAATCCGGACTACAAGTGTTACAATCTTCTCCCTTCCAGTGGCTCTCGCTTACTTCTCCCATGTACAATACCTTTTCAGAAGTCTTCTGTGCTGCAGCACCAGCGGCAGCTTTACTTACATCGGGCCTTTCCCTCTGACCTGTCCCATCTGTTCTGTTGCAACTTCCTGCTTTTGGAAGGGCAGGATGGGTCGGAGGGAAAGGCCCGGTGCAGACCGGAGGCAGCCTGTGTGTAAAGCTGTCGCTGGTGCAGTAGCACAGACAAATTCTGAAAAGGTATTGTACACCGGGGGATTGAGAGATAGCCACAGGAAGGGTGGGAGAGACGCTGGACCATGCAGGGAGGGGGATGTTGTAGCCATGGGGGGCCCTGGGAGCCGGGGCCCCTTGCTTTGGGCTCAGGCCCCTGGGCCCCCTCCTTTGGAGAAAGAGAGACCCTTAAATTTGAGTTTTAAAAGTACTGCCTGAGAATCCGTAAAATCCGGACTGACCCAATCCATACGCAGTCCAGGTTTTTGGACTTGTACTGTACTCAAATTCCAGGCCATACCTATCCCGCAATAGCTGTAACCCTACAATTAGTCAAAGAATCTATGGAAAAGCAGAATGGGTGCACAGAGCCTGGGATCTTTCATTAATTCTTGGGGACCACATGTCAATTTTTGGAAGCAATTGAAAAGGTGTTGATACTTGATACCAATGAGCACCCCCTCAAAATAAGCCATGCATATAATCCATGCAACAAACATGGTAACATAGTATATGATGGCAGAAAACAAGCAGAGAGTAATCCACCTAAGTGGATGAACACTAACTCCCACGTAAAAATAACAGCACAGAAAGAGAGTGGGAAATGGACCAATGACTCCAGGAGAACGGGAGATAAGATTTCAAAGAACCACTTGAGTCATTGAATAAAGTGGTTCTTCGAAATCTTATCTCCCGTTCTCCTGGAGTCATTGGTCCATTTCCCACTCTCTTTCTGTGGCAGAAAACAAGCAGCATATTTGTACAAACATCTTAATAACTGTGACAGATATACATAATTTGTCATGGTTTTTCCTTTTTTTTCTGGAAGAATCACCGTTTTACTATCTCTTTGGAGAACTATGGGGTCCATTTACTAAGCTGCGGCAAAAAGTGGCCTGCGGTTGTGTGGGCGCATGTTTTTGGCGTGCGCCGGGCCAGTTTTTACCGCGTCTGGGGAAAAGAGGCTTTTTTTTTTCAATGGGCCGGGAAAAGGGCCTGCAGTAAAATTGAAACCAGCGCTCGTCTATTTATGGCCTGAGCCCTTAATGCCACTCACTGATCTAGCGGTAAGGGCTCACACGCTACACATGTAGTAACTGGTCGGTGCACACCAACTGCCAATTAACACTGGAAACACCGCGCACGGTATGAAATAAAAAATAATTTGACTCAGTGGTATGGTCGCGCACCAATCCGAAATCACCTCTAGGTGGCATGCTAGCCTGGCGGTAGTTTGTTTTGGCGTGTGCTGCACATGCGTACAGCCTACCGCACCTTTGTAAAAGGGCCCCTATGTGAATAGGTATGTCAGATTTATGTATTATATTAGCTTTTGAAGGCAATAACTTCTTCAGATCAGAAATGAGCAAATGATAACCTAGGGACTGCCAGATCCAAGGTCCATCAAGCTCAGTATCCTGTTTTCAACAGTGGCCAATCCATCTTAATGATGGCTTATGGACTTTCCTTGTAGGAACTTGCCCAAACCTTTTCTTAAACCCTGCTAAGCTAATTGCTTTTACCACATTCTCTGGAAACAAATTCTAGAGTTTAATTTAAAAATATTTTCTCCTGTTTTAAATTTACTACTTAGTAGCTTCATTGCATGCACCCTAGTCCCATCCCCTTTATCATTTTCGTTGCTCTTCTTTGTACCTTTTCTAAATCCACTTCATCTTTTTTGACCAAAATTGCACACAATATTTGAGGTGTGGTTTCACCATGGAGCTATACCAAGGCACTATAATATTCTCAGTTTTGTTCTCCATTCTTTTCTTAATAATTCCTAACATTCTATTTGCTTTCTTAGCCACTGCGGGACACGGAGCAGAGTTTCAATATCATATCAACAATGACATCTAAATCCTTTTCCTGGGTGGTGACTTCTAATGCGTAACTGAATCACGTAACTATAGTTTGGGTTCCAACGTGCATCACTTTGCACTTGCTTACATTAGATGTCGTCTGTCATTTGAATGTACAGTCTTGTAAGGTCCTCAAATATCAGAATACATAAGTGAAACATAAAAGCATTCCATTGATAGTCTCACAGGAAAAGGTAAAGGTGTGTGTTTGGGGGGGGGGGGTGAGAAAGGGACAGATGGGTGATCAGAAGATGAGGCATACAATTTTATCACATAGTTTGCATGTTAATGCAACATCTTTTACACTTGAGAGTTGTTCTCAAAACAATATACAGTGGGGGAAATAAGTATTTGATCCCTTGCTGATTTTGTAAGTTTGCCCACTGACAAAGACATGAGCAGCCCATAATTGAAGGGTAGGTTATTGGTAACAGTGAGAGATAGCACATCACAAATTAAATCCGGAAAATCACATTGTGGAAAGTATATGAATTTATTTGCATTCTGCAGAGGGAAATAAGTATTTGATCCCTCTGGCAAACAAGACCTAATACTTGGTGGCAAAACCCTTGTTGGCAAGCACAGCGGTCAGACGTCTTCTGTAGTTGATGATGAGGTTTGCACACATGTCAGGAGGAATTTTGGTCCACTCCTCTTTGCAGATCATCTCTAAATCATTAAGAGTTCTGGGCTGTCGCTTGGCAACTCGCAGCTTCAGCTCCCTCCATAAGTTTTCAATGGGATTAAGGTCTGGTGACTGGCTAGGCCACTCCATGACCCTAATGTGCTTCTTCCTGAGCCACTCCTTTGTTGCCTTGGCTGTATGTTTTGGGTCATTGTCGTGCTGGAAGACCCAGCCACGACCCATTTTTAAGGCCCTGGCGGAGGGAAGGAGGTTGTCACTCAGAATTGTACGGTACATGGCCCCATCCATTCTCCCATTGATGCGGTGAAGTAGTCCTGTGCCCTTAGCAGAGAAACACCCCCAAAACATAACATTTCCACCTCCATGCTTGACAGTGGGGACGGTGTTCTTTGGGTCATAGGCAGCATTTCTCTTCCTCCAAACACGGCGAGTTGAGTTCATGCCAAAGAGCTCAATTTTTGTCTCATCTGACCACAGCACCTTCTCCCAATCACTCTCGGCATCATCCAGGTGTTCACTGGCAAACTTCAGACGGGCCGTCACATGTGCCTTCCGGAGCAGGGGGACCTTGCGGGCACTGCAGGATTGCAATCCGTTATGTCGTAATGTGTTACCAATGGTTTTCGTGGTGACAGTGGTCCCAGCTGCCTTGAGATCATTGACAAGTTCCCCCCTTGTAGTTGTAGGCTGATTTCTAACCTTCCTCATGATCAAGGATACCCCACGAGGTGAGATTTTGCGTGGAGCCCCAGATCTTTGTCGATTGACAGTCATTTTGTACTTCTTCCATTTTCTTACTATGGCACCAACAGTTGTCTCCTTCTCGCCCAGCGTCTTACTGATGGTTTTGTAGCCCATTCCAGCCTTGTGCAGGTGTATGATCTTGTCCCTGACATCCTTAGACAGCTCCTTGCTCTTGGCCATTTTGTAGAGGTTAGAGTCTGACTGATTCACTGAGTCTGTGGACAGGTGTCTTTCATACAGGTGACCACTGCCGACAGCTGTCTGTCATGCAGGTAACGAGTTGATTTGGAGCATCTACCTGGTCTGTAGGGGCCAGATCTCTTACTGGTTGGTGGGGGATCAAATACTTATTTCCCTCTGCAGAATGCAAATAAATTCATATACTTTCCACAATGTGATTTTCCGGATTTAATTTGTGATGTGCTATCTCTCACTGTTACCAATAACCTACCCTTCAATTATGGGCTGCTCATGTCTTTGTCAGTGGGCAAACTTACAAAATCAGCAAGGGATCAAATACTTATTTCCCCCACTGTATGTCTTTACATGTTTGTTTTTCACAAGCATGGCTTTCCAATTTATACTTAGATTATAAGTATAAGTTATTCTGTTTGGGTTTTTAGAAACTACAATTCTGTTGAAGCATTTGCTGAAACACGGCCACGTCAGGACTGTGTTCTGTCAATAAAATTTTATGCTCCAAACTGGTGTCTTATCATTCTTCTACCATCTTGCTGACCACCAATTGTTTACTTTCACCTCTCTTTTTGACCATAAACTTCAATAGACAGCAATAAACTTTAAGAAAATGATTAAACCCTGGCTAGTAAGGATACAAAAATCAGTACAAATGGTTATCACCTTTGCAATATTGAAGTACTGTCTCCATGGCACATTTCCTGTCTGTATCCCATCGAATGCGTGCAGATCCAGTAATAATATTTTCTACAGGCCACCAGCCTTGCCAAAGGTACACTTCATGATGATTGTCAACGAGGAAAAGTGCTACAAGTAAAAAAAAAAAAAAAAATTATTTACCTAACCATAGCTGTGTCTGTTCAGAGGATAAACAGTTAACTTAGTCATAATCATCCTCATTCAAGAATAGGTCACCTAAATTTAAGCGCCTGTTGCATGATGTGCTTTGCTCGTAATTCTAAAGGAGGGGGGGGTGCTTCCAGGGGAGGGATATGACCAGGGTCGAGGCAGAACCAACATTTATGCACTTAATTTACAGAATACTACCAATAACGCGCAGAAGTGTTGCATTTACGCCTGGTGTAAATGTTAGTATCTAATGTAGGAGCGCGTTTATGTTAGTATTCAATTGTAGCAATTATGCTCGTAAGTTCCATTGCAGACTAGGCTTGTAGTCTGCTTAAAGTAGGTGCATAAATTGTGGTGCCCAGTTAGGGAACTGCCCCCATATAAATCCCAACCCAAGCTAATAACGAACCAAAATAATGGACTAGAACTGTCAACTCTCCAGCTGTCCCCTGATAGAGCGTGCTTTCCGCAGACTGGCCAAGTCTCTGCAACCTTTCAGGAAGCTCTCAGTCCTTCTACTACTACTTATCATTTCTATAGTGCTACTTAGACATACACAGCACTGTACACTGGACATGAAGAAACAGCCCCTGCTCGACAGAGCTTACAATCTAATTAGGACAAACAGGACAAATAACGGGTAAGGGAATTACTAAGGTGGGAATGATGAAACATGGGTACTGAACAAGTGAGTATGCGGTAAACAGTGAACTAAGGCCCCAGTGCTCAGAAGCAAATGTGAGCATTAGAGACCATTAGTGCCGGCATTTGCTAGTGCTGAATGCTCAGGACTGACCAGTGCGTGAAACAACGAGCTCACCGGTGAGTGTAATGAACATGCAAATGCATGCTAAAGAGGTCATCCTGTACTCCTCCCCAATGCTTAGCGGGCAGCGTGCCAAACAAAGGCTCTCCTCCTGCGGCAAACCCTAAGCCAGCTTGGAGCTACTACTACTACTACTACTATTTAGCATTTCTATAGCGCTACAAGGCATACGCAGCGCTGTACAAACATAGAGCATTAGGGTTGTGACAAGCAGTGGGGAGAAATAGGGAGACCAGTGTTGCTGGTGACAGTGATTTATTTATTTTTCTCCATCAGGCATCTTTTCCTGAGTTGGGAAGGGAAAGAAACTCGATCTCCCTCCCCCCAACCCCAGCATACCCTGGCTCAGACACTGGAGCTTTGCAAAACTGGGCTCACAGGAACCAGTGAGTGGCGGAGATGGAAGGGAATCAGTCTGTCTTCTAAGGAGAAAACAGGTAAGAGAGAAAAGCTTACCACTTGCACTTCGGTTTAAAGGAAACCAAAACCTCTTCCTCCTCCGGCATTCTGGGCAAGTGCTCAAGAGCTGTGCTTAACGCACAACTCTTCAGCGCATGCGCCAGACACAATCCTCCAGCAGAAGTCTCTAATGCTCAACACTATGAGCACGCCTAAATTTGCATGTCATTAGCGTTGAACATTAGGGAGTTCCTTTGACGCACTATTCAGGCGTTGTTTTTCTGGTGCTATTCCGTACAGTGCCAGAGTTTTGATCATCAGGGCCTAAATGACCATGAAACAAGATGGGACTAGCAGCAGGGACAATAAAAGCATTGTGTTATCACACCATGAGACTGATCCTCCTGTCCAGCCTGTTCTGTCCTTTGTTGAACAAATTTGCATGAGCAGGAGAGGAAATAGTCTTACCACAGGAGGAAGACTGAGCAGCGGTTGTTTTGTCATGGGCTGATTGATGTGAAAGCCAGAAAAGGGGATATAGGAGGGGGCATGACCCATAGAGAAGAATGTGGTTAAACAAAAAAAAGGCTGGAAAATGGGGAGTTAATAGGGAAACGGCCAAGGTGGGAAGAAAACAGAAAGGATCGTGTGTGTGCACGCAGAAAAAGAATGTTTTATATAGAGGGATCGAAGCAAAACAGTGACTAGGAAATAAAATAAAGACAAAGAAAAGCAATTTATTTTTACTCTGATAATTGGAATGCACAGTGCAGAGTTCTAGTAGCTGTAGAGTTCCTGGATTCTCTGTAGGCTGTGGTATTGTGTTTTTTGGAGGAAATAACACAACCCTGCAACCCCAGATACTAAACAAACAAAAGCACAAATTGAGATCTACAATCCATACAAAAATATGCCACGTCCAAATGGTCTGCATGTCAAAAATCTCATACAAGTATCTATTTGGTACATTTGCATCCCACATTTTCCCACCTATTTGCAGGCTCAATGTGGCTTACATAGTACCGTAAACAGTGTTAGCCGATTCCGGTATGAACTAATACAATTACAAGGTGATATTGTGGTAGAGAGAGGTACATGCAGTGGTGTGCTGGAGCCGGCTCGCACCGGCTCGCAAGAGCCGGTTGTTAAATTTTCTTCCGGCTTGCGAGCCGGTTGTTGAAAATAGCGAGCCGGCTCTGGCTCTCCATCCTCCCTCCCTCCGGATCCGCCTCACTGCCCGCTTGTTTTTTAAATTCTTCGCTTCCAGCGCCGAGTCGCCGACTGTCCTGAGTCCTCCCTTGCCGATTTGCGCTTTAAAAATGGCCGCTGAGACTTCCAGAGGCGGCCTCGCGAGACTTCGGCTGAAGTCTCGGCGGCCATTTTGAAGTGCGAATCGGCAAGGGAGGACTCAGGACAGTCGGCGACTCGGCACTGGAAGCGAAGAATTTAAAAAACAAGCAGGCGGTGAGGGACCGGATCGGGAGGGAGGGAGGAGAAGAAGAATTCACAAAACAACTCGGGAGGGGGTGGCAGGGGGGAAAACAGAGTCGCTGCTGGGCATGGGTGGATGGAGAGGGTCGCTGGACATGGGTGCATGCAGGGCAGGGGAGAGGAGGGTACACTGCTGGACATGGGTGCATGCAGGGCAGGGCAGAGGAGGGTCGCTGGGTATGGTTGCATGCAGGGCAGGGGAGAGGAGGGTCACTGCTGGACATGGGTGCATGCAGGGCAGGGGAGAGGAGGGTACACTGCTGGACATGGGTGCATGCAGGGCAGGGGAAAGGAGGTTCACTGCTGGACATGGGTGCATGCAGGGCAGGGGAAAGGAGGGTCACTGCTAGACATCTGGGTGCATGCAGGGCAGGGGAGAGGAGGTTCACTGCTGGACATAGGTGCATGCAGGGCAGGGGAGAGGAGGGGAGAGAAAAGAAATGCTGGACATGGATGGAGGCAGTGGTGTGCTGGAGCCGGCTCGCACCGGCTCGCAAGAGCCACTTGTTAAATTTACTGGCATCTTGCGAGCCGGTTGTTGGGCAGTGCGAGTCGGCTCACCTCTGTTCCCCCGTTGCCCCGGTTCATCATCCATCTGCCCTCTGCTCCCACCCCGACAGACCTGGTTTCCTTCCTGCGCCGCTGCTTGCCTTTAAAAAATTTATTTTCCTTCGAGGCGCGCCGGCGTTGAAGCAAAGGCTTAGCTCGGTTTCAGCCTTCCGTTCCCTTCCCTCGCATCATGGCTCCGCCCTCTTCGGACGTATTTCCTGTTTGCGCGAGGGCGGAGCCATGATGCGAGGGAAGGGAACGGAAGGCTGAAACCGAGCTAAGCCTTTGCTTCAATGCCGGCGCGCCTCGAAGGAAAATAAATTTTTTAAAGGCAAGCAGCGGCGCAGGAAGGAAACCAGGTCTGTCGGGGTGGGAGCAGAGGGCAGATGGATGACCGGGGCAGCGGGGGGGGGGGGGGCTCGAAGAACGCAGATGAAGGGGAGGAGGGCAGGGGGAGACTAGGGTTGCTGGACATGGGTGGATGGAGAGCAAGGGGAGGGGAGGGTTGCTGGACATGGGTGGATGCAGTTCAGGGGGGAGAGGAGGGTCACTGGATATGGGTGGATGGAGCATGGAGGGCAGGGGGGAGAGGAGGGTTGCTGGACATGGGTGGATGGAGGGCAGGGGAGAGAGGAGGGTTGCTGGACATGGGTGGATGGAGGGGAGGGGAGGGTTGCTGGACATGGGTGGATGCAGTGCAGGGGGAGAGGAGGGTTGCTGGACATGGGTGGATGGAGCATGGAGGGCAGGGGGAGAGGAGGGTTGCTGGACATGGTGGATGGAGGGCAGGGGGGAAGAGGAGGGTTGCTGGACGGTGGATGGAGGGCAGGGGAGAGGAGGGTTGCTGGGCATAGGTGGATGGAGGGCAGGGGAGAGGAGGGTTGCTGGACATGGGTGGGTGCAGGGCAGGGGGGAGAGGAGGTTTGCTGGACATGGGTGGATGCAGTGCAGGGGGGAGAGGAGGGTCGCTGAACATGGGTGGATGGAGGGCAGGGAGGAGGAGGGTTGCTGCTGGACATGGGTGCATGGAGGGCAGGGCAGGGGGCAGAGGAAGGTTGCTGGACATGGATGGAGGGGAGGGAAGAGTGAGGAATGAGATGAGAAAAGGGAAAAGGAAGAGAGGAGAATAACTGCACATGGATGGAGAAAATAGGCTGAAGCTGGATCCACTGGACAGTCAAGTCTGCGGAGGACCCAGCTTTTACTTACAGATGTAGGGCAAGAAATGAAGAAGAAAGACGGAAAGTAAAGAAATAAATGGAAAGGAAGTCCTGGAAATGGAGTTAAGAGGACAGATAGCAGAATCGGATACTGGGCCGGCATGATCAGAAAAACAAAGTCACCAGACAACAAAGGTAGAAAAAATCATTTTATTTTCATTGTAGTGTTTGGAATATGTCCACTTTGAGAATCAGGTGCTCAACATTAAAAGTTTATTTTTATTTACTTATTTATGGCATTTTATCCCACATTGAACATGAATTAGATTGCCCCCCCCCCCCCGGCTCTCTCCCCGGCTGTAACCAGCTCTGCAATTTGGGGGGGGCGCAGAGGTGGACCGGGGAGAGAGCCTGTTGTTAAACATTTACCAGCACACCACTGGATGGAGGGAAGAGAAGAGTGAGGAAGGAGATGAGATGAGGGAAAAGGAAGAGAGGAGAAAAACTGCACATGGATGAAGAAAATAGGCAGAAGCTGAGGTCCAGAAATGAAGAAGAAAGGAGGAAAGAAATAAAGGGAAAGGAAGCCCTGGAAACAGAGTTAAGAGGACAGATAGCAGCAGAATCGGATACTGGTCCAGCGTGATCAGAAAAACAGTCACCAGACAACAAAGGTAGAAAAAAAAAATCATTTTATTTTCATTATAGTGTTTGGAATATGTTCACTTTGAGAATCAGGTGCTCAACATTAAAAGTTTATATTTATTTACTTATTTATGGCATTTTAACCCACATTAAACATGAATTAGATTGGAACCTGGGATCATTTAATTTTTTTTCCTGGAGCGAGTAATGCATTGCCCCCCTCCCCCGCTATAGCCAGCTCTGCAATTTTTTTTTTGGGGGGGGGGCGCAGAGGTGGACGGGTGGGGGGGGGGGCAGTGGTGGACTGGGGGGGGGCACTAAGGTGGACCGGGGAGAGAGCCTGTTAAAAATTTACCAGCACACCACTGGGTACATGTGTGGTAAATACAATTGGGGGAACATTAGAGAGGGAGAGGAAGAGTTAGGATATGTCCATTACGGTCTTTGGTTTCATTGTGTCGCAGGTATCCAGGTTTTTTTTATGTTGGGTCGGTGGGATATGCTTTTCTGAACAGGTCTGTTTTTAGTGCTTTCTGGAAGTTTAGGTGGTTGACTGTAGTTTTTATTACTTTTGGTAGTGCGTTCCATAGTTGTGCGCTTAAGTGGGAAAAGCTGGACGCATAAGTGGATTTGTAGTTGAGTCCTTTGCTGCTTGGGTAGTTGAGTGGAGTATCACTCAAGTTTTTAAAGAATATTTTTAGTACTTATAATATTCATATATTACATACCTTTTTTTTCAAAAACAACTTTAAAAAAACCCCAACAACTTATCAAACCAATATGAAATTGAAAATATACTGAAAGTTCATTAGTCCACAAGACTTCCTATGGGGTATCTAGTTGCTTTAACTGAACTTGATGCTGTGCTATCCAGCATGATCATAGTCTCCAATGAAGCACTTTATTCAATAATCCAAAATCTCCAACTTAGCTTTCCATAAGTGCTGCATGAGGGAGAGGCATGAATGCAGTACATTATAATCACCAAAGCTAACATTAAAACTCAATCACCTCTTATGCAAATAGTGCAGAAAGAACTTCCCACACTAATAAGCACATTTTTGTCTTCCAAGTATGTGTTTAATATTTGGACTTGGCATATTTTTATATAGATTTTAGAACTCAGTTTGTGGGGTTTTTTGTACTCTCTATTGCATCAGAACTAAGATTATCCAGTAATGATGCATAAAACTGTATTGTGCAATTACACAGAATCCTCTTGCTACTAAGCTGACAGTACATCATCGAGCGTGAATGTGCAAGAATCAACCCAAGGTGGTACTCTAGTCTTTCTAGTTCGATCTTCTTCACTTAGGGGCCCTTTTACTAAACTGTGGTGAAAAGTGACCTGCGCTAGTGTGGGTGCGTGAAATTGGCACACGTGGGGCCGTTTTTTACCGTGGCAGGTAAAAGGGCCTTTTTTTAATGGGGCAGTAAATGACCGCGCACTAACATTAAAAGTAGCAGGCAGCTATTTACTGCCTTGAGCCCTTAACATCACCTATTTATTTGGTTGTAAGGGTTCATGCGACACTCGAGCGGTAATCAGGCAGCGTGCGTCAATGTGTCCATGCTGACGATTACTGCCTGGAACGCCCCCTGTAGTAGAAAATTATTTTCTATCGCGAGAAACAGTGCGCGCCAACTTCAGAATTACTGCCAGGCACCCATGCTACCTGGCGGTAGTGTCCATTTGGCGCATGTTACCTGCGCAGTAGCCCTACTGCAGCTTAGTAAAAGGGCTCCTTAGCCTACTTTGATAAAGTCTTTAGCGGGGGAGGTAGGGAACTTCAGCTTCTCGCCTCTCCTCACAGCCTCCTCAAAGCCACCTTTCACAAGTGTGATCCATTTGATTTTGAGAGGTTTGCCTCTCCCATATTAGAGGAATCCAAACTAATTTCTGATAGTTTGTGAGTGATAACTTAAGTGGCCTTCGCCGACCTTTCACTAGAGGGAGATGAAAAGAAAAAAAACTGAAGAGAAAACTTCTTCATGCTCAGAGATTCTGAATACATTTGCTCCCCAGCCATTGAAGATCTTATTGTATATAACAGAGTGTCTCGGTTTACTCTTGCTTTAAGCAGCAGTATTCTGATCATATTGCATTTCTCAAAATCTTGTGCTAGAAATGTACCTGTTCACTGAATTTATAGTGATGACCTTTGTTCAAACCAAGGACATCAAGAATGAAAACACATACCTGGTTGGGGTGTAGTGTAAAGATCTTCCTGCAGGAACGGCATAGAGTTGACCACAGTGGGATCTCTTGAAGGGTACATGTACTCTGTAGCTATGAAGTCCCCAGATGAGCTACTGAGGATGAAGAGGCGAGGAGTGAAGTTGAATTTTCCAGGATCTACAGCAATATATAAACAAACTAGATTAACAAGCAAGGTTTTTACTCTTGCATTTTCTAGTTAACATTTACATTAAGAAATAGCTACAACAGCTGCAGAAAGATGACAAAGCTTTTCTCTGTGTTACTATTAGAAAGCTGGTAATTAAGGTTTATTTCATAAATTAAAAAATAAAAAGTCTGATAATTGTCACAACGATCTCCTTTTAACAAAAGGAAATCATGGACAATCCTACTCCCCTATTTTACTGTCCCCTTGCCTTCCTTTCTTTAGAATAATATGTAATCACAAGTCTGCCTCAGTACATAATGGAGTGATTTTCTACAGGAGTCTCTCATATGCTTTTTCCCCTTTTCACCAATTTGTGCCAAGATCCGCAGCATAATTCATAGACTGGTAAGGATCCGACAGGAGTTATGAGGTCACTGTTTCTCCCCTGATAGAAGAAGGTTATATTAGTACATAAGGGGCCCTTTTTCAGAGCGGTGGTAAGCCTAATGCGGGCTAGCGCTCGCTCTTTCGAGGCTGCTGATGGTAGTCCTGCTCCAAGCGTGTGCCATTTCTGGGAGAAAAAAAAAACCCCGGAAATGGCTTGCGCGGTACTAACCCAGCGGTAATCGGGCATTGCCGAATGCTGCCCAGTTACCGCTGGGTTAGCACGGGAGCCCTTACTGCCACCTCAATGGGTGGTGGTAAGGGCTCCCTGTCACATGGCCATGCGGTAAGAGTTCTCTTGCCGCATGACCATGTGTGCTGGGGGCTTTTTTACCCACTGCAGTAAAAAGGGCCCTGGTGTGTGGGAAAAAGGGCCCTGGTGTGTGGGAAAAATGGCCCCCGTCGCCAGCGCAGGGCCCTTTTTCCCGCAGCTTGGTAAAAGGGCCGTTAAGTTAAGCCAATAAAAAGGTATCATCATATTTCACAAAGGCCACATTATTAAGTCTTTAAGCTTGATTTGGACTAATGATCCAGAGGTGAAAGGCCCTGCAATGCTGTAAGAATTCTCTGGCGTCATCCAGATCCCACATAAGCTCAGTCTTCTGGTTTAGGTAGAATGGAAACAAACCCAACTAGAAGAAGTATGAAGGAGACAAATAAAGTAAAATGTTTTGTTGGGTTGAGTGTTTATACCCACTAATTCTATAGAGCTGTACTCCAAAATTCTTGACTAGAACTAAAAGTTGTGCAAGCGATTTACAGACTAGGGTCAGTTACGTGCATATAATTGGCATTAAATACCAATTAGCTATAATTGGCATTAATTGGACTTAATTAGCAGTTGATTCTCAAAGATACTCATCCATATGTTTAGCTGAAGTACTTTCCTAAGCTTCAAAACAACTTGTCGTGTACAAAAAATCATGAAAGGGAAAAAACCTGAGTGCCCTCACCTCCACCCATTGCAAAAGGCATACAGGGTGAAAAGGATTTTAACGAGGGTAAACACTTCTCATAGCCACAAAAAACCCTTTCAGTAGGATTATTTAAAACTCCACGTGTATGCAATTTCTGGATCAACAAACAAATGTGACAAAAGGAAAATTGTCTAATGACTTAGCTTTCAAGGAACAGAGTGCTCTTCAACTTTAATTAATCACATCGACTGTGGCCAAAGCTTTGCTGTAAAGCTGTCTCAAGGCATGACTAAACTTCAGCGTTTTTCAGGCACAAATGTTTTCCATGTCACTGCCCCTAGCTGATATTCTATAAATTGGGTGTTCAAATTCCAGAGCACACAACTACACAACTGCAAAGGGGGGAGATGGACTTGGAGAAGCATGTCTGATAGTTGCATGCATGGATTATAGAATGCCTGTGTTTACATGCTTAACTGCCTACAGTTAGGCGTGAGCATTTACCCCAGCCATTTAAGTGCTTGCACCTAAAGTTAGGGGAGTAAATGCACACTTAAGCGAGTATTCTATAATAGCAGTCGTGTGCATTGGAGCCGACTCTGTGGGTGCTTGAGCACCCTCATTATTGAGAAAATTCCTTGTATGTGTCCAGGGAGGGGTTATTTCCATTGGGCTTAGCACCCCCAATAATTTTGAAAAGTTGGCTCCTATGGTCGTGTGCACAATGGCCGTTATAGGATATGTAGTCAGAATGCAACATCCCAGCACCCAGCTTTACATGTTCTATAGAGAATTACCCCATCATTTTTTCTTCTATGAAAAAGAGTGACAAAAGGTGTTGGACAGCATACATGAGCAGCTGCAGTGAGAGGTGCTGAATGGCTGAGAACCTTTATGAGAAGTGGTTGACTTTCTAGTGGTCACGCTGCTTAAAACCCTCCATCAGTCGTGTTGCAGAAGTCTAAATTAGTTGAGTTGTTGCAAGCTCTTTGTAGTCTGACCAATATAAAGGGAATTATAGTAGTCTAGCCATATTATTACAGCATGGACCATGGTGATCAGACTTGCCTTCTCAATGAATGGAGAGATTTCATAGTTCAATCAAAAAGGAGTAGAGGATGGGTAATGGACACTCCAACACAAGAAATGGTGCTTAAAAGATGCTTTATTCAATGCTTGTACAGCAGGACCCAACACGGTCCGTGTTTCGGTGTAATAAAACGCCTAACTTAGGGGTCACAATGACAACGCCTTCAGGCTGCGCTTTATGCCTGTACATTTTTTGAACAAAGTTCTTTGGATAGTTTTAGCTATTGATGTCTGTTTGAACATCATTGTGACCCCTGAGGCAAGCGTTTTATCACGCCGAAACACGGACCGTACCGGGTCCTGCTGTACAAGTATTGAATAAAACATCTTTTAAGCACTAGTTCCTGTGTTGGAGTGTCCATTACCCATCCTCTACTCCTTTTTGATTGGATTCTCTACATGGAGGTTTTTCCTGTTTGCTCGTGGCTCCTGAGATTCCATAGTTGCCAGAGGTGAAGAAGGCAGTTTTTAAAAGTTGCCTGAATTTGCAGCAAAGTAAGTGATGAGTTCAGCAATAACCCAAGATTCTTGATTCATGACTTTAGGGGGAAGTTCATGGTTTCCAACAGGTACCTGTTCACTCTTATCAAGAAACCACAGGATCTTTGTTTTACGGGTTCAGGCAGAGTATGCAGGTAAATCTAGTTTAATGGGTATGAGTAGTTCTCCTCCTACCTCTCGCTTCGCACCTTTAGTGTACACTCTGGTGGATCCTCTTCCACTTCTATCCCACTGCCAATCGGTGTACCTCAAGGCTCTGTTCTCGGTCCTCTCTTGTTCTCCATCTACCCTTCTTCCCTTGGCTCTCTGATATCATCCCATGGCTTTCAATACCATCTCTACACTGACGACTCCCAGATCTACCTCTATCCCCAAAATCACAACCAGCATCCAGACCAAATTATCAGTCTGCCTATCTGATATCGCTGCCTGGATGTCAACGTCATCTGAAACTGAACATGGCCAAAACTGAACTTCTCATCTTTCCCCCTAAACCCACCTCCCCTCTTCCCCCTTTCTCTATTTCTGTAGATGGCACATTCATTCTTCCTGTCTCATCAGCTCATAATCTTGGGGTCATCTTCGACTCCTCTCTCTCCTTCTCTGCTCACATTCAGCAGATTGCCAAACCTGTTGTTTCTTTCTCTACAACATCAGCAAAATCCGTCCCTTCCTCTCTGAGCACGCCACCAGAATCCTTATCCACACTCTTTATCACCTCTCGCCTAGATTACTGCAACCTGCTTCTCACCGGCCTCCCACTTAGCCACCTCTCTCCTCTTCAATCGGTTCAAAACTCTGCTGCCCGACTCATTGTTTGCCAAGAGTTGCTTTGCTCACACTAGCCCTCTCCTCAAGTCATTTCACTGGCTCCCTATCCATTTCTGCATTCAATTCAATCTTCTCTTACTGACCTATAAATGCATTCACTCTTCCACTCCCCAGTACCTCTCCACTCTTGTCTCTCCCTACGCCCCCCCTCACTCCGTTCTGTAGATAAATCTTTCGTCTGTCCCCTTCTCCACTACTGCTAATTCCAGACTCCATTCCTTTTACCTTGCTGCACCTCACGCCTGGAATAGACTTCCCAAACATGTACGTCTAGCCCCATCCTTGCCCATTTTCAAATCCAGGCTAAAAACCCACCTCTTTAACGCTGCTTTTGACTCCTAATCACTGCTCACTTGCCTGTACCTTTTATCCCCACCTCTTTAATTCCCTTACCTCTTAATTGTTCTGTCTGTCCTTTTTAGATTGTAAGCTTTTGAGCAGGGACTGTCTTTACATGTATGGTGTACAGCGCTGCGTATGCCTTGTAGCGCTATAGAAGTGTTAAGTAGTAGTAGCACTTTACTTCATTGGCACAGATATAGAATTGTGTGTCCATCAACCAATGTAGCTCAGCTAGAGCCTTGAGACAGATATTGACTAAAATAGTTAGCATGGATTCTTTGAGGTTCACTACACTATCTGCTCAACCACTTTAACAAACCCTGAGAAAAGGAATTGACCCCAGGCAAACTTATGTAGCCAGCACTCAAAACATCTGCAATTTATTTCTGTAATGAGCACATAGTAATATAGCAAATGAGTGCAAATAATGACCAGCACAGTCCATCTAGTCTGCTCAGGAAAGTGGTTGGCCTGTAACTGCTACTCTGCACAAGCTATCAGTACCCACTCCCCCCCCCCCCAATCTAATATTTTTGAACAGCATAATAAGAACAAAGGACCTGATATTCAGACCATGGGATAGAGCCGGGCTGCCTCCTGCAGTCATCTGGATATTGTTGTGAATAATATACAATATTCAATGCTGGGCCGTTTCCGGTGACCGGCACTGAATATTTGGGTGTTTTTTGGCCGGTTTAAATTTAACCAACCAAGGCAATATTCAGCACTGAAGTTTAAACCGGTCAAAGATATTCCAGTTATTTTGGCAGCCTAATTTGGCCGCCAAACTTAGCTGGCGATGCGCAGAATATCAGCAGATAGCAGGTTATATCACATGATATAACCAGGCAATATTCAGTGGGAGTTAACTGGCCATATCCCACTGAATATTGCCAGATAGCCGGTTAAGTGCCATTTAACCAGCCAGGAGCCCCTTTGAATTTCTGTACTGAAACAACACTTGCAAAAGTCTCCAGTGACCTGATTCTGGTCAGATCCAAGGGCTTTTACGCAATCCTCATCCTTCTTGACCTGTCTGCTGCTTTTGGCACTATTGACCACCACCTCCTCCTTGATATGCTATCTTCACTTAGATTTCAGGGCTCTGTTCTGTCTTGGTTTTCTTCTTATCTCTCCTTCATACTTTTAAAGGGCAATTCTATAACAGGGCACCCACATTTACACATCACTTGAGCACATAAATGCACAGAATACTGTCATTTACTCACGCAAGTGTACACTTACCCATGATAATGAAAGCAGGAAGACTCAGTGCTATTCTGTCAGTAGCATAGTGTGTAAACACAAGGGAGCATATTCATAGATGGAGCATGGGTGGGGGCTACCCTTTACATGCATAATTTACAGAATAGCATGAGTTACTTCACGACTGAAGTTCTCTGGCTGGTGTAGCTGCGGGTGCATAAATTTAAGACAGCTGACACTATGTTATATTAGTAATCTATAATGGAATCCAGATGCCATTACAGAATAGGCTTTCACCACGCAGCATCAGAGCACCTAGAAGGAAACATGCACTTACAGAATTGCTTCCCTAATGCTAACACTAGTGGATCCTCTTCCACAGCTATCCCACTATCAGTCTGTGTATCTCAGGGCTCTGTCTTGGGATCCCTTCTTTTCTCTCTTGCTCTGATCTCCTCCTATGGTTGTCACCTTTTCACTGATGACTCCCCACTGATCTACTCCTTCACAACTGCTTGTCTGACATTGCTGCCTGAATGTCCCACTGTTAACTGAAACTGTACATGGCCAAGACTGAGCTTCCTGTTTTTCCCCCTTAACCCATTTTTCCTCCTCCCCAGTTCTCTCTTTCTGTGGAAAACACTATCATCCATCCTGTCTCTAGAGGCCAACTGAATTTCGGTTTCAGCACTGAAACTGAACCGTGAGGCGCTGTTTTCAGTTCTGGTCAAAATGAAGCGCTGAATTTCAGCCATGAATTCTGTTTTGGTTGTCTTCTGTCTCCTCAGCTCGTAACCTTAGGGCCATCTTTCACTCCTCTCTCTCTCTTTTTCTCCATTTTGGGGGGGGGGGGCACTTACCACTGTCCACTGAGGTGGCAGTAAGGGCTACAGTGGTAAACGGGCATGTAGCACCGGAAATGGGGCGTGCTGGGGATGGTTCGTGGCAAGCCCATCACTGAGCACCAACCCTTTAGTAAGAGGGCACCTCAGTATATCATGCTCCATCTCTGGCCCTGTTCAAATCCAGGCTGCGCACCCATCTTTTTCAGGCTGCTTTTACATCTTAATTTCTTACTTGCCTGTATAATACCCATGTTGTTTAAATTTTTATTTTTGTTACATTTGTACCTTGCGCTTTCCCACTCATGGCAGGCTCAATGCAGCTTACATGGGGCAATGGAGGGTTAAGTGACTTGCCCAGAGTCACAAGGAGCTGCCTGTGCCTAAAGTGGGAATTGAACTCAGTTCCTCAGTTCCCCAGGACAAAAGTCCACCACCCTAACCACTAGGCCACTCCTCCACTCCCATAATAAGTAGAACTCCCAGATCTTTGATCTGTCAGGCAGGGATTGTCTCTTACATGTTTGACTACAGAGCTCCATAAATCTAGTAGAGCTATAAAAATAAGTAGTAAACCTTTTTCCACTGGAAAGGAGCATGTAAAGGAGTAGAATTCCATCTCACTGATAATTACCCAGAAAGTTCTAATCACAACAGACAATCCTGCATGGCATTTTCATAACTATCCTCCCCCCAACCCAATCAGAGAGCATCATGTATCTACATTTTCTATCTATAATCAGGAGCATTACTACAGACAGGCAATTCAACTACTATTTCAGTCACTTTATCGTCTTTACTTCATCAGTAAGTATAGAAAAGGTAATAATTATCCACTAAGGAAGTAAATATGATTTGTTTTCAGGCCTAAGAATCAAAACTGTCCTTTGGTCAATAAAATCACACGTATACAGTGAGATGTAACATACAGTAAGTTATTGCTGATAAAGAGAAGTCGATCTGCTGATCTTTAGGATTCCTGGAGTTTACAGCACATTACCTTGCAACATGCAGTCATACGCCTTTCGATCTCTTCTTCCAAGTGCATCCCAAAATCCTAAAGGCTCTGACCCTTCGTCACATTCATGTATTGTCACTTTGCTGCTGCTGTGCAGTCCAGCTTCCAGAGGACACCTGCCATAAAGCAAAGACACCATACGATTACCAATTACCATAGCCAGGAATGCATTTACACGCTTATCTATAGAAACAAGATTGACAGTACAAGAATACTAGACACCCACACATCCTTTCAATGGTAATGACAGCCCAAGAAATTACTTCAACGATCCATCACTGTGCTACAAATTATTCATCAATGAATTCAGTTCACAGAAGACTTCCTTTCTTATTATTTTTATCACAGAGTAACACCAGCAATCTTTCAGGCAGTCCACTAAATTACTATTAAACAAAGACCATTTACTTTCAATTTTACAATTCTTTTCCCTCTACAGGGATTTTGTACTCAACCAAACCAATATGCCGTTTCTACTACCATAGAGAACTATCTTTCCCATCTGTTAATGCACACATCACGGCCCCAATTTTAATAGGACGTCTAAGTGAAAAGTCCGAAAATGCAGCTATTTAAAGCCTGCCTCGTAAAGGCAGCAGGTGCTTAAATGTCTTTATAAAAGAAGTTCCCAGAACCAGCTCTAACAGTTCAAAATTCAAATGCACACATTTACACCTGCTGCAATATGCTGGTAAATGTATGTGTATGTCAGTGGTTCCCAAACCTGGTCCTGGAGGCACCTCAGCAAGGTCAGGTTTTCAGGATACCCACAATGAATATTCATGAGAGAGATTTGCATGCACTGCCTCTGCTGCATGCAAATCTCTCTCCTGAACATTCATTGTGGATATCCTGGACACCTGACTGGCTGGGGTGCCTCCAGGACCAGGTTTGGAAACCACTGGTGTAAGTTATAGGGACAGTTCTAGAACTGGGTGCCACAAGCTAAGGCACCTGAGAGGAGCGTGCTTTATAGAATACTGCTTTGAGCGCCGGAATTTACACCTGCTGAAACCCGATGTAAATGCTGGTGCCCAACTCATGACATTTCAGTGCACAAATGGCGCTATTCTGTAACAGTGCATGCAGGTTTCTGGAATGCCCATGCCCCCTTTTGAGTTACACGCTAGAGGAATTAGGCATGAGATGTTATAGATGTATGTGCAAATTCCAATTAGTGCCAATTAAATGCAATTATTGACTGTTAAGGCTCAAAATCCTGAGTGGTGTAGAATGGGTAAAACTGAATCGATTTTTTACTCTTTCAAAAAGTACAAAGACTAGGGGACACTCAATGAAATTACACGGAAATACTTTTAAAACAAATAGGAGGAAATATTTTTTTCACTCAACGAACAGTTAAGCTCTGGAACTCTTTGCCAGAAGATGTAGTAACAGCGGTTAGTGTATCTGGGTTAAAAAAAAAAGATTTGGACAAGTTCCTGGAGGAAAAGTCCATAGTCTGCTACTGAGACAGACATGGGGATGCTACTGCCTGCCCTGAGATTGGTAGAATGGAATGTTGCTACTATTTGGGTTTCTGCCAGATACTTGTGACCTGGATTGGCCACTGTTGGAAACAGGACACTGGGCTAGACAGACCATTGGTTCTACGTTCTTGACAGCTTATTTACCAATTTAGTTGCATGCTCATCTCAACACCTTTCCTAAATTTCAGTGCCTATCGGCACCATATATGGAATCCAGAGGTAACTGTATAATGGCATCTGGGTGCCAAGATTCCATTACAGAATACTGGCCTAAAACAGCATCTTCAGGCCTACATTTAAGCACCCTACTTATGCCATTATCAATAGCAGGCCTTGCATTTATGTGCTAAGCAAGATGTGCACATCATTTACAGAATAGTGTTGAGCAAGAACCTAGCACTTATGCACATTAAGTGCTAGTACCATAAGTACATAAGTATTGCCATACTGGGAAAGAACAAAAGTCCATCGAGCCCAGCATCCTGTTTCCAACAGTGGCCAATCCAGGTCACAGATACCCGGCAAGATCCCAAAAATGTACAAAACATTTTATACTGCTTATCCCAGAAATAGTGGATTTTCCCCAAGTCCATTTAATAAAAGTGTATAAATGGCAGTTGTAGAAAGATAAGGTATGTGTGTTTTATACTATGTGCATACCTCACTACCCTGCCTATTTACACCCCCAGGAATGCCTATGCACTGATCATATCAAAAGTAAGTGCACGTTTTACACATGTATACAGTCATATAATTGTATATAAGCCTTCTCCTACACATAAAATAGGCTTTTAAATGCAAACAAATGCTTGACCAGAGAATCTTTAAAGTTTGCTTCATATGCAGAAAAGGACTTTTATAATATTTCAGTAGTGCAGACATGCATACAAAGTTATGTGCCCGTAAAATCTGCTTACTTTTAAATGATCTGTGCCTAGGTGTTCCCAGGGGCGTAGTTTAGATAGAGCAGAGGCAGGATTTAACTACAGAACAGGAGGGCATTTCTATAAAAGCCTATTTCTGCACATAAGAGTCCTGCTTTACTCATAGAAATGACTTTTAAAATCATCCTACGTGGAGCTAATCTGTGGAAAGGGTCTACATTGTTCGCAGTGTATGAACATACTCTCCCTAGGAAAATTGTACCCTCTACATGCAGATCTAAAAATGCCAACAATCTTCTCCCTGGCCAAATTCACCCCTGTAAAATGCTTCATCTAAATGCAGATTTATGTACTTGTGCGGTTCAATAATGCAAATACCTTAAGCTATATTGAGGGACATAATTTTCTGTTAGCTAACATACACACAGACCCTTTGAAAATGGCTTTCTAAAAACCATAATGAACTCAGGTGCCCCCAAATTTCCAGATTAAAGGCCCAGATACTTACTGTTCTTTGATCTTGTTGGCTGCATTTCTTCCTACCTCCTTTGTATGTCTTTGAGCCTTGCAGCCATGCCACAGATAGATGAGAGCTTTGGTCACATTGAGAAGAATCATGGATGTCCTGGACCTCAAGCTACTGCAATGACAAGCTACCTCAAGAAGATTGCCTTCTATGGAAACTTCCCCTCGTACACAGTATAGCCTCCAGTCACCTGTAGGATGCAGGGTCACATCTTTATCTAAACCTCTAGAACAGGATGTATCCAAATAATCTTTCTTGAACTCAAGCCTGCAAAACATCACAGCTTGTGCTGCCCATCCAGCACTCTTTATTTATTTATTACATTTGTATCCCCCATTTTCCCACCTATTTGCAGGCTCAATGTGGCTTACATAGTACCATAAAGGCGTCCACCAATTCCGGTATGAACAAATACAGTAATGTTGTGGTAGAATAAGGTTCATGTGTACAGACACATTAGGGAATCGTAGAGAGGAAGAGTTATTATATGTCCATTACAAGCTTTGGTTTCATTGTGTTGCAGGGTACAGGCATTTAAGTTGGGTCGGTAGGGTATGCCTTTTTGAACAGGTTAATTTTTAATGATTTCCGGAAGTTTAGGTGATAAGTTTAGGCAGACATCATTACATCATTTACTAGTATGTAAGCCTGTTCTTTTTTCCATCTCAGAAAAGCCTAAACTCCATATCCCTACCCTCATAACCAAAACTGAAGCTTTCTGACTAGTCACCTGCAGACCTGGTGGAGAGTCACCAGTTACATCCAACCTTTCTAGGGAGCAGGAGCCCATCATTAAGCATGCAAAGCGTTCGTAATAGTGTAGCCCTCTCTCAGAGTAATTCTTCATGAAGAAAGTAACAATTACTTTGGGTATTTTCTTCTTCTTCTTCCCTTCGTCCTGAATGCACGATCATTCCTCCCTGGAAACACTGAAGGAAACATGGCGGTTCTTTCCCTTGAAGCACCTGTACCTGAAAATTCAAATCATCATCCAGTCACAGTTTTCATTATTTATTCTCCCTCCCTCAAAATTTCACACTCAAAAAGGGAAAAGCAGCTTGTGCTCCATGAACTCATCAATTATAAGATAATACAATTAACATTTTCCCTCCAGTTCTACAAACTTGCATGCATAATTTTACACTTTGTGCACCAAGTTGCGTGTTCAAGTTATAGAATAATGGCAGTTACGCCCATAACAGCATAATTAGTTGCTGGCATTAAGGGCCAATTATCTATAATAGGTCTGAACTGGTACTAATTAGCAGCAACTACAGTTACAAGCTAACTGCCATTAGACGGTATTCTACAAACAGCTTTCGAAATCCAGTGCATCAGGGTGTGGACTTGGGAGGGGCACGTCTAGCTTTTACGCTACAGTTAGACGTGAGCATTTACACTGCCCATTGAGCTAGCACAAGTGATTGTTTCTGAAATTATGCACATAAATGCAGACTTGCGTTAGTATTCTATAATGGTGATCGTGCGCACAACTGACATTATAGAATCCATGCTTAGTGAGTGTCACCCCGGTAATTATCTTTATTTGATCTACAGAGAAATTACCCCTTACCCCCAGATTCTATATATGGCACCTGAAATTCCAAAGCGTATTCTATAACAATGCGCAGAACTTAATTTGTTAACTAGCTAATCAGCACTGTTAATTGGATGTTAAAAAGCAAACAGCACTGGCATTGAGATTTACACACACAACTCACTAAGGGTATTCTATAATGTGGTGCACCTAAATTCTAAGTCGCATAATTGAAAGGGGTGTGGCCATAGGCGGGGTGTTTCTAAAATCTATGCGCATTATTATAGAATCCACTTGATCTGCATCTAATTTAGGCATCAGGTTTTACAGCAAGTAAACAAATGGACGTGACAAAATTTAGCTGCATAGTGAGCTGCTAGGTGTATTCTATATACTGCGCAGAAATGTTAAGTATTTTATAAAATTTAGGAATACTTTAGAGAATACGCCTAGGTATAATTTTTTTACACAAAGATTTTTCAGGCGCTATATACAGAATCTAGCCCTTTATGTTTCAGTATGTACAAAAATGGCTGCATGGTAAATTAAACTGTATTTATTCTTTTACAAGTAAGCTGGTAACTGTGGAAGAGGGCAATAGGTGAGGAATTCAAGTGAGAGAGACTGTGAGCTAGGAAAAATGTTTTAAAAGAAGTTCTAGAGTATGTTTCAAGTTAACGTCTAGGGCAGAGCCTTATGTACAGTTTGTTCTGCTAGAAAAAGTCCCAAGTCTCTTCAATTTCACACTGCAGTCTCTCAAAACTCATCTTCTCCAGTTCCAACTCCATGACTCACTCTGCTGCTTTTTTGGCTGCAGCCAGGCACAGAAAGATCAGAACGCCACTGTTTTTGACCTGATAGTTTCCCTTCCTGTATTCTACACAAGTCAGAACCAGAACTGTGAAATAACATCCTGAGCCCTCGTTTACAGCTCCCTAGAGCATGCTGATGTTTTCTTTAAAACAGCCTACTCTCTTTATGGGCCAGCCCACCTCAGTAAGAATCCTCACCCAGGAGTAATGAAACACACACAGATGTAGTATCCAAATGTGGCCACTTGGCTATGCCAACCTTCTCCTTATTAGCTGTGAACACTAACATCCCTAGTCCCTACTAGCCTGGGGGAGGCGAGTCCTACTCAGAACTGAACACTGTGGAGTCAATGGACCAGCCCCGAGCAAGACAGCATGGCAGAAGACAGATACCAGCAGAAGGGTAAAGGAGAGAGATGTGTATGGCAGAAATTGGGTAGATATGGGGGGTAGTGGAAGAACTGGAGCAGTAGGAGCCACTCCAACCAGCTCATGTTCTTTTTATGTATTCACTCTCCCCAACCCCCCTGTCTCTTCCCCTCTCTCTCTCTGTCTCTGGAGTGGAGGAGTGACCAATGGTTAGGGTGGTGGACTTTGGTCCTGGGGAACTGAGGAACTGAGGAACTGAGTTCGATTCCCGGCACAGGCAGCTCCTTGTGACTCTGGGCAAGTCACTTAACCCTCCATTGCCCCATGTAAGTCGCATTGAGCCTGCCATGAGTGGGAAAGCGCGGGGTACAAATGTAACAAAAAAAAATTTCTACTTATTTAAATAAAATGGGGTAAACAAACTAGACACAACACTAGGGGTAGCTCAGAAAGTCCCATACTGGGAGAAACACACTGCAATCCACTTAGGGAAAGGGAAATGGAACTTGATATGCCACCTTTCTGAGTTTTTTTGCAACTACATTCAAAGCGGTTTACATACATTCAGCTACTTATTTTGTACCAGGGGCAATGGAGGGTTAAGTGACTTGCCCAGAGTCACAAGGAGCTGCAGTGGGAATTGAATTCAGTTCCTCAGGGAGGAATTCTATACATGTTAGCTAAAAAATTGGTGCGGAAAAAAACGTGCTTAGTGCTATTCTATAAACCTTGTCTAAAGTTAGATGCAGTTTATAGAATACACGTAGCGCCATCCCCGTGACTAAAATTTAGGCAAGGCCATTTATGCCAACTAAAACTTGGGGTAAATTACCTGCTCCTAACTTAGGCACGGATCGGGCATAATCTATAACAGTGCGCTTAAGTTTTAGGAATGCCCATGACTCGTCCATGCCTCTCCCATGACCAGGCCCCCCTTGAGATCCCCACATTTGTATTTACGCACACCCCTTTTACAGAATACATTTAGAAAGTTGTGCGTGTAAATTCTAATGAGTGCTGATGTTTGCTGGTTATTAGCCAATTATCAGCGCCAAATGGCTTGTTAATCAATTAAGTTGCTACAAACAGCTTTCAAAATCAGCTTTGCCGGATACAGAATTCCCCCTTTACCGCACAGTATAGAAGTTGTGTGTGTAAGAGCTCCTTAGAGTTGTAGTGTGCTCTCTTTCTCCCATATAAATAAGACCAGTAGAAAAATATTGAGTGAAGTTTTGTTGCACTAAGGCCATTATTTATTTATTAAGGTATTTATAACCCCACATTATCCCCACAGACATGCAGGCTCAATGTGGCTTACATAAACCGGAGAGAGAGAGATCTCCGGGTGATATTAGATACAAATGAGAATAGTAGAGTAGAAGGGCAAGAAAGAAACAATCACGTTTGCATGCATATCACATATATGTGTAAATACCAATTTCAGAAAGCCACTATTTACACATGAAGATACACACTATGGAGAGATTTCAAGAGGGCATGGTGTGGGCAAGGAGTGGGAGAGACTAAAATGTACACATTTATTCCCATTTTACAAAGGGGAATGCACAAGCAAACAGTCTCATATCAGGTTTTACAACAGCTCAAAGGCATGCCTAGGTCTTTCAGTAAGGGCTTTAAAAAAGGTATTCAGGGAGTCATTCTCCTTAACCCTCCACCTCCAAAATGAATCCAATTTAAATCGAGACCTATTTAACTGGCACCACTTACATGTATTGGTTTGTAAAACTGGTCAGTCTCATGCGGAAGCTGCTTGGTTTGTGCCGTTCATGTTTTCAATCTGTACCTTTGTAAAATGGTTGCTGCCACTGCATGCGATGACAACTATACGAGCATTCTTGCAGCTATTTAGAAAAGATTCAACACTGACTGATCCTATTTTAAAACAGCACCGGAATTGAGCATGTCCTGATCTGGGCATCTGAATTCCGACCTCTCTGTTCTGTGTAAAATGGGGTCCACATTTAATAAAAAACTTATTCAGGTGTAGATTTTTATTTTTATTTTGCAAAACACAGCCTGGGAAGCAAATTTTATGCATAGTTTTGCTATGTGCTAATGTTTATGAGCTGCTTGAAATGATTCTGTATCACATTCCATTAAACTAATAACTAGAACAACATTCTCAACTGTGTCTGTGAAATTTGAGTCTTTGTAAACATAAAACATTTTCATACACTAAAATGCCAAATAGTGATCTGGGTGATTATTTAATACTAGTATTATTTTAATCTTTGCCATAATGATGACACTCCCTAATTCCTTCTTTGTCCTGTTTGTCTGCCTTGAATAGATTATAAGCTCTGCTGAGCATGGACCGTCTCATAAGTGTTTTGTATACACAACTGCATATATCTAATAGCACTATAGAAATGACAAGTACTAGAGTAGCAGCAGCAGCCTGTGTTGCCTTTTAAAACAGGTGTCTTGGGTTTTCTCTCATAAGTGTCCCTGTTATAAAAATCAGGCCCACTACATACATAAATACAACAAAACTCTACCTAAAGGGCTCCCACTCTAAATGGATACCTACAGCACAGGGAAATGAAGTGATCTGCCCCACGACAGAGTGTCTATGACAGAGGCAGGGCAAACTCAGATTTTCAGGTCTCAAGTGCGTTATTCTAAATACTGAGCCGCTCCACTGGCCCCATCAGTGGCACAGCGGTACAGAACTACCAGCTCTTACCTGGGCTCCTCTCTCTTCATCCAACTCCACTGTCATCAGGGCCGACGTCCCTTTCTCACTCACAGTTGAGTGTCGTCCTTGCCAGAAGAAATATGCACATTTGTCTTTTCCAGCAACTCTTACTTGCTCTGCCTTCTGCCTGTGTCCAACTGGAAAAACAATATATGCACAGCAGTGAGAAAGACAACACATAAGGAAATTGCTGCATGAAGTGGAATAAAACCTAATTTGGTGCATAACCTAAGCATCATATTACTTTTCTACAGTTATACTGTATTTTTAAGGTATCATAACGAGTTTAATGGAACTAGCATTCACTAGAACACATATGATATGCCTCCTTCCTCCTTTTAAAAATAAACTCTACCTAAACATGCCCACTGCAGTTAACTTGGTCAGGAGACACACTAAATGGGGCTGGGGGCAGGGTGGGTGCCCACAAGAAGAGCAAATAAGCTGGAAGCAGCAGCAGAAATAAAAATGATAAAGTTTGACACTTATGGGCCGATGATCAAAGGCAAACGCGGGCGCTAGAGGCCAGTAGCACCAGACAATCGCCCGTGTTTGCCTGCACCCTAGGATCAAATCTGATGAGCATGTATAATGAGCTCGTCAGCTGTGAGCGCAAATAGTATGCAAATGGCCTGGAGGTCTGGTGGACCTCCAGACACCCCTACCCCTCCCCCTAAAAAAATCTGGTGATCCAGTGGGACTCCTACAAGCCCAAGGCACAATCCTCCCACAGACGTTGTTGGAGAGGTCCGGGCTATCAAAAAAAAAAAAAACCTGGACCTGTCAAACATAGCTCAACAAAAGGGATGGAGATCTGGTGGACCTCCAGAACTCCCCCCCCCCCCCCCCACATACACAAAATTCCCCCCACCAACAGTAAAACAAAAATCCTGGTGGTTCAGTGGGACCCCTACAAGCCCCCACCCACCCACCTACCTGAGGCTGGTCTGGTGGTGAAGCCCCGCCCAGTGCATCCCAGGATGTACCAGGCAGGCCAGGGTGCTACCATTTTGAGGCGGCACTCGCAGGAGAAGGAAGGGAGGGCTGCTGCTTCCTCCTCCTCCTCCTATTGCAAGGTACTGAGGGTTGGGGGACACTAGACCACCAGACCAGCCTCAGGTGGGTGAGCAGGGGCTTGTAGGGGGTCCCACTAGACCACGAGGATTTTTTTTTTGCTGTTAGGGGGGGGGAAAATTGTGTGTGGGGGGGTAGGGGGGTCTGGAGGTCCATCGAACCTCCATCCCTTCTGTTGGGCTATGTTTGACAGGTCTGGGCTTTTTTTTTTTTTTTTTGACAGCCTGAACTTGTCAAACAACTTCTGCAGGAGGACTGTGCCTCAGGCGCATGCCCAGGCACGATCCTCTCACAAAAGTGCCCCGATGATCAATGTTTATAGCGTGAATAAATTTGTGTTGATCATAAGGACATTATTTCGTTGTGCTGTTACAGCATTGTTTGGAATAGATCGGGGAAATTGATCATTGGCCCCTTAATCAAAGTAACCGCAAAAGATTGCAGAGTTTTGCTACCATTTTCCACATTACATTATTCTTTGGCAAGATAACCAGCAAGTTGGTCAGTTGTTAATGTGCGAAAAGAACAGCATTTAGGTCACCTATAGGCAAAATCCATCAGGTCAAGCTACTAAAATTTACAATTTTAACAAAAGTCATTGTAGTAAAGCAAGAAAACACAAGGCTGAAGCCCATTTAGCATCACCTTAATTCAGCTGGGTGGATGGTTTTATTTAATGGTGTATAAAAACTGTTAAAATCTAATACTAACAGCACAAGAACTTCAAAATGATTCAAGACTCTGTTCAAGTAAGCAGTTAGAAAAAAAATATTTAAAAAGCACAAATATTTTATTGTATGAAAACCAAGTATAAATGCCTAGTTTGCTTTATAGCTGGACATACGTAGAATAGACTTATAAAATTAACCCACAAATCACCAAAATAAACAATATAGAGGGGCATAATTGAACGGGGCCGGCCATCTATATGGACCGGCCCCGTAAGATCGCCGCCATTGATTTCCGGCGATAATGGAAACTAATGGCAGCCATCTCAAACCCAGCCAAATCCAAGGCATTTGGTCATGGGAGGAGCCAGCACTTGTAGTGCACTGGTCCCCCTCACATGCCAGGACACCAACCGGGCACTGCAGTGGACTTCATAAATTGTTCCCAGGTACATAGCTCCCTTACCTTGTGTGATGAGCCCCTCAACCCCCCCCCCCCCCCAAACCCACTCCCCACAACTGTGCACCACTACCATAGCCCTTACAGGTGAAGGGGGCACCTAGATGTGGGTACGGTGGGTTTGTGGTGGGTTTTGGAGGGCTCCCATTTACCACCACAAGTGTAACAGGTAGGGTGGGGTGGGCCTGGGTCCGCCTGCCTGAAGTGCACTGCAGTACCCACTAAAAACTGCTCCAGGGACCTGCATAGTGCTGTGGTGGAGCTGGGTATTACATTTGAGGCTGGCATAGAGGCTGGCACAAAAATGTAAAAAAAAAAAATTGGGGGTGGGGGGTGGGAGGGGATTCGTGACCACTGGGGGAGTAAGGGGAGGTGATCCCCGATTCCCTCCGGTGGTCATCTGGTCAGTTGGGGCACTTTTTTGAGGCTTGGTCCTAAAAATAAATGGACCAAGTAAAGCTGGCCAAGTTCTCGTCAGAGCCGGCCTTCTTTTTTCCATTATCGGCCGAAGCTGGCCATCTGTTAACCACACCCCTGTCCCGCCTTCGGTACCCTGCTGACACGCCCCCTTTAACTTGGGCCAGCCCTGCGATGGAAAGCAGTTGAAGCCGGCCAAAATCGGCTTTCGATTATACCGTTTTGGCCGGGTTTAGGAGATGGCTGGTCATCTCCCAATTTATGTCGGAAGATGGCATGCCATCTCCTATGAAAATAAGCAGGATAATGGACATCAAAAATAACAAGGCATCCATATAACATTATCAGAGAAATACAAGCATAGGAGGAAATTAGTCACTCTATCGAACATAAGGCAATGACATAAAATCAATGAACAAAGGCTTTCTTAAATAAATAAGTTTTAAGATGTTTTCTAAAATGTTCTGGCGGCTGGGTAGAATGCAAAGCTAATGGTAAAGAATGCCATAAAATCGACCCTGCGAACCCAAAATATAGAGGAACAATATTCATCCAATCGAACCTGATGAATTGAAGAAATGTCTACAAGACATTTATCCAGAGTCTGCAGGGCTCTGGACAGATGGAAGACTCACCACAGAAGCTACACACAGAGGGGCATAATCGAACAGAAACGCCTATCTCCATGGGCGTTTATCTCCGAGAACGGGTCCGTGAAGGGGCGGACCCAAGCGTATTTTCGAAAAAATTAGACGTCCATGTTTTATTCGCCAAGTTGTGAGCTGGGTGTTTTTGCTTTTCAGCGATAATGGACAATGAAATCGCCCAGCTCAAAAACGAATAAATCCAAGGCATTTGTTCGTGAGAGGGGCCAGGAGTCGTAGTGCACTGGTCCCCCTAACATGCCAGGACACCAACCAGGCACCCTAGGGGGCACTTTTACAAAAACAGAACAAAAGGTAAAAGAGCTCCCAGGTGCATAGCACCCTTCCCTTGTGTGTAGAGCCCCCCAAATCCCCCTCAAAACCCACTGCCCACAAGTCTACACCATTACTATAGCCCTAAGGAGTGAAGGGGGGCACCTACATGTGGGTACAGTGGGTTCGGGGGGGGTTGGACGACTAAGCATTAAGCAGCACAATTGTAACAGGTAGGGGGGGGGGATGGGCCTGGGTCCACCTGCCTGAAGTCCACTGCACCCCCTAACAACTGCTCCAGGGACCTGCATACTGCTGCCAGGGAGGTGGGTATGACATTTGAGGGTCAAAATAAAAAGTTGTGAAACATCATTTTTTGTGGTGGGAGGGGGTTTATGACCACTGGGGGAGTCAGGGGAGGTCATCCCCGATTCCCTCCAGTGGTCATCTGGTCATTTAGGGCACTTTTTGGGGCCTTATTCGTGAAAAAACAGGGTCCAGGAAAAGTGCCCTAAATTCTAGCTAAAAACGCATACTTTTGTCCCATTATCTGTGAAATGCGCCCATCTCTGTTCGGCAGATAACCACGCCCCAGTTCCGCCTTCGCCACACCTCTGACACGCCCCCATCAACTTTGTCCGCATCCGCAACGGAGTGCAGTTGAAAACGTCCAAAATCGGCTTTCGATTATACCGCTTTATTCGTTTTTGTGAGATAAACGCCCATCTCCCGATTTAGGTCGGAACTTGGGCGTTTTTCTCGTTCGATTATAAGCTGGACAGTGTCCTAACACTGAATGGTGTCCGCCAATAAACTGGAAGCCAATGTAAGGACTCAAGAGTAAGATGTGATCAAAACACGGGATGTTCGTAAACATGTAGTGGCATTTTGTGGTACTTGAAGAGCATGAAAGCAGTAGTTTGGCAAATCCAAATAAATGGTATTACAATAGTTAAAGCATAGCATAAATATACTCTGAACAACTTGAACAAAAATTGTCCTCAGTTAAGAAGTCACAAATGGCAAATTACTTTGAGCCCCATTACAAAGGCACACTAGCACGTGCTAATTTTTAGCGCATGATAAAAAGTCTAGTGTATCTTTGTAAAACAACAGGGCCTTTTAAGTTTGAAAAATACTTCTTAAAATAACACATTTAAGTGGAGAATGCATTGATAATGATGAACAAGAATTATACCCAAATACTTCACGTCTTAATATTAGAAATTTGTAAAACATTCACATCTTATGATCAAGAAAGGAAAAGCCTAAAGAACAACATAATGCTAAAATAATTATTTTAGATACATTAAGAGAAAATCTATTGGCTGTCAGCCATATTTGAGTAGTAGTGATATATAATTTCAAATAGTCAAAATTTCTGAGATAGTCTTATCTAATGGAACTAAAAACTGCAAAACAAACAAAACAGGATATCAAAAACTTCCACAAAAAGTCCAAGAGCCAAAACTGAAATTTATTTATTTGTTGCATTTGTATCCCACATTTTTCCACCTATTTGCAGATTCAATGTGGCTTACATAGTACCGTGATGGCGATTGCCAATTCCGGTAAGAGATATACAGAGTGGTCTAGTGTTGATGTTCATAGATGACAAAGCATTTTAAAGTGATCAAGGAGAGAGGGAGTTAGATTTTGTCCAGTTCTGGTAGGAGTTTTGATTGTTTTTTTTTTTGTTGTTACATTTGTACCCCGCGCTATCCCACTCATGGCAGCCTCAATGCGGCTTACATAGGGCAATGGAGGGTTAAGTGACTTGCCCAGAGTCACAAGGAGCTGCCTGTGCCTGAAGTGGGAATTGAACTCAGTTCCTCAGTTCACCAGGACCAAAGTCCACCACCCTAACCACTAGGCCACTCCTCCACTCCAGAGTTTTTTTGCAGAGTTCAGGAGTTTAGGTTGGTTCTTTCTGGTATGCCTTTGTGAACAGGCAGGTTTTTAACGATTTCTGAAAGTTTGTTAGGTCGTGCATTCTTTTCGTGACGTTTGGAAGTGCATTCCATAGTTGCGTGCTTATGTAAGAGAAGCTGGATGCATAAGTTGTTTTATATTTTAGACCTTTGCAGCTTGGGAAGTGGAGATTTAGGTAAGAGTGTGCTGATCTTTTAATTGCCAATTAATATCAATAATTGCTTGTTAAGTGGCAATTATCACCATTGACTGGCTTGTTAAGATAAAGTTGCACTATACAGAATACAGGTTTTCAACCCAATCCTTAGGGCACACCTAGCCAGTTGGGGTTTTCATGGTATCCCCCATTAAATTAAATGGGGATATCCTAAAAGCACTGACTGGCTGGGTGTGTCCTGAGGACTGGGTTGAAAATCTCTGATATAGAATCTGGGGGATAGCGGGTAATTCTATAAGTGGGTGGCTCCCAACATTGTGCAGTGAGAACCCTATTCTATCACAGTATCTGGGCGCTCTGATTCTGTTATAGAATGCTAGCATAATCCAGTATCAGTGGGCCTAACGTTTAGAACGCCCACAATTACACCAGCTACGGACCCAGTGTAACCGCAGGCACTTAAATGTGGCAAGGTGCGAATAAGGATTAAGGCTCATGGATTTGGTATACCGCCTTTCTGTGGTACAAGTAAAGTGGTTTACATATATTTTATGTAGGTACTTCCTCTGTCCCTAGTGGACTCACAATCTATTTTTTTGTACCTGGGGCAATGGAGGGTTAAGTGGTTTGGCCAGGATCACAAGGAGCCATAGTGTGAATTGAACCAGATTCCCCAGGTTCTTGGCCTACTGCGTTAACCATTAGGCTATTCCTCCACTCACTAGCTTACTATATTCTGTGAGTTGTGTGCATAAATGGAAGACGTGAACACTCTCTTTGTGTTTTTGCATTATGCCACTTATGCATGTCCTTACAGAATAGCGCTCAGTCACTCTGTTGCCACATATGTGCATAAGTGCCAGTTTTCGGTACATTTACACACAAGTGACGTACACCTGTAAGTGTCCTGTTACAGAATTGCCCTTATAGTGGGATATTGTCAATTACGTCTGGACTATGCAACTAACAGGGAACACAAATAAAGAAAGACAATCTGCACAAGAAAATAATCACTCATTTACTAACCTGTAGTGCTCACCATGTATTTCCATTTCACCACATACGTGTCACCCTCATGAAACTGTCCAATACTCTGTTTAGGAAGTCTACTATAATCAAATTCAAGTATGTGCCAAACGTCCACCGAAGTGGTGACAATTTCAAACTGTCTCGAATCATCTCCTTCAATGAGTCCATAGCCACGGCTAACATTCAACCCATCCAGGACAGTGCCAACAGCAGTTTTGGGAACTGGTACCATCAGCATGACATCGTATGGCTTAACATCACTTCTCTGTTCTTCCTGTAGCAAAAACATAGGACATGCTTATTTCTACATCTATTTTACATAATTAATGCAACTGTTTTCTAATTATAGTAATGTTAAAAATGTAAATGTTTGTTGTAGACTGTTGATATTTATATTCTCAGTATGGAAGGTTATCTTGCATACTGCACCCCCCAATCATTGCATTAGCAGATAAAATTAACACTTCAACACTTCAATGAAAAAAAGCAAGCAGCTGTGGTAGGCTTCTGTTCCAGCTAGTAGCTATTTTCAATCCATTAACTGCATAAAATATATCTGGATAAAACTGGGATGGCAGAAAGGCTTTGCTAAGTTTATCTGGGTAGCTATCGGGATAGGATCTGAATACTGCCACTCTATGGAGAGTGTCAGCAGTCAACGATGAATCCAGATATTCATCGCTGGCCACTATCCACATATCGGCACAGAATATCTAGATTTAAATTCAGCTGCAGCAGTTGAATTTAGAAAGAAAAAACAAAAACACCATGAAATATAGTCAATTGTTGATATGATGAGAATTTTAATTGAGTGACTGGTGAGATGTAGAGTTTGTGATACAAGGGCAGATCAAGATGGGATTAATGTATATCTTTTAAATTTTGTTTTAGGTTTTTTTTTTTGAAGGGGTATGTTGATCACCCCTGGTTTTTAGGTATGTATTGATACATTATTGGATTTGATTAAATCCAGTCAACGTTTTATACACTTTTATATGTTTGGAAAGTGGCTTGTCTTATCTCCTCCTCCATTTTACTTTTGAATGTGTAATGCATTTATTGTACTTTATCATTTGCTGTTATGACTTTTTATATATTTGAGAAGATATATATATATATATATATATATATATATATATATATATGTACATAACTTGAGATGATGTTATCACTATTTTTATGTTTTTATTTGTAGTTTTACCCCTGACGCAGCCGGAGGGCGAAACGTGGCCACGTCGGGAACTGCTTTTATCTTGGTTTGAATAAATTATTTCTTTGTTTTTATATATGTGTATCGGTCTACTTTTTATAATAAACAACAATACACCCCCTCCCCGTCTCCCTCCTAAATCTTTCTTCTTCTAATGTATTTCAACAGAAGACCACAGCAACTTAGAGGTTTCCAATACTGGAATCAATGTCCTATCAACTCAAGTCAGCACTGAGGGACCCTTTTCCAAGGGGTAAAGAGGAAGAGAAGTCCCAATTTCTAGCTACTGCCAAGTAATGTGTTTTGGGCAGGATTTCACAGAGGAAGATGTGGGAGAGATACCAGTGCTAGAAATGGTATTCAATGCTGATGAGTCAGAGAAACTAACAAATCTCTATAAACCTGGAAGATATAATGGAGAAATTTGACAAATGGAAGAGTAGCAAATCACCTGGACCAGATAGCATACATCCCAGAGTACTGATACAATTGAAAAATGAACTTGTAGAGTTATTGTTAGTAATATGTAATTTATCTTTATGTTGAAATATATGTATTGTATATGATAGCAAATAACAAGCAAACAGATATCAAGATAATAATAGAATCTTAGCCCTTATCTCTTTCCCTCCCTGACTCCCCCTTCCCAAGCCATAAGCCCAAGAGAAACATCCTAGGACAAAACAGTACTGTCAGTGCATTATAACCATGTGAAGCAATGGCACTGGAACCATCATTATACAGAAACTGCTATGACAAAGTCAATGTGTTCAAAAAGACCGAGTGTACATGCGCCGTCATGGTATGCAAATATGACAGCCAGATACGAAGGACCTGCTTCCTGGCTTTTGCACCTTTAATGTCCACAGACATGTGCTCCATAGTTAATAGTTCATGCATTTGATTATGCCACTGCATAAGCATGGGCTGCTCCGGACAAATCCACTAACTGTAGCAATATACAGCGCTTAGCAACGAGTGAGGCTTTGCGCAGGAAAATACTAGATATACGAGTGCCTTCCACCATCAGACATGTCAACCAGAAGACACATCCATGGGGGGGGGGGGGGGGCATCCCAGCGCTGTTGATAAATAGAGCTTAAGTGTGCCCACACCTCTTGCCAAAACCTCAATCTCTGGATACTCGAAAATGTAGTCTTCATATGAGGCGTTATCCAAATAGCACTTCAGACAGGTCCCATCAGATGAGAGACCCATACTCCTCACTCTTGACAGATGAATGTACATAAGGAATTTATAATGCGACTCCTGTAATTGTATATGTGCCGCCAAGCGAGGGCTGTCCATAAGGATTACGAGACACTCCTCCACAGTATAAAGTACATAAATTTACCTTTAAAATCAAGCAAGGTACCAAAAGAGTCGAGGGTAGCCAATGTAATGGCAATTTTTAAAAAGGGTTCCAGGAGTGATACGGGAAATTACAGACCGGTGAGCCCAACGTCGGTGCCAGGCAAAATGGTACAGACCATTATAAAGAACAAAATTACACAGCATATACATAAGCATTGATTAATGAGACAAAACCGACATGGATTAAGTCAAGACAAATCTACTACACCAATCTACTACATTTCTTTGAAGGAGTGAATAAACATGTGGATAAAGGTGAGCTGGATGATATTGTGTATCTGGATTTTCAAAAGGCATTTGACAAAATATCTCATGAAAGACTCCTGAGGAAATCAGAAAGTCATGGGATAGGAGGTAATGTCATATTGTGGATTAAAAACTGGTTAAAAGATAGAAAACAGAGAGTTGGGTTAAATAGTCAGTATTCTCAATGGAGAAGGGGTCTGTGCTGGGACTGCTGCTTTTTAACATATCTATAAATGATATGTAGATGGGAATAACTAGTGAGGTAGTTAAATTTTCTGATGACACAGTTATTCAAAGTGCATCACTTTGCATTTCTTCGCATTGAATTTTAATTGCCAAGCCTTAGAGGCGTGGATAGTGCTGGGCAGACTTGTACGGTCTGTGCCCTGAAAATGACAGTTACAAATCAAGGTAAGATATACACAAAAAGTAGCACATATGAGTTTGTCTTGTTGGGCAGACTGGATGGACCGTGCAGGTTTTTTTCTGCCGTCATCTACTTTGTTACTATAAATGATATGTAGATGGGAATAACTAGTGAGGTAGTTAAATTTTCTGATGACACAGTTATTCAAAGTTGTTAAATCACAGGAGGATTGTGAAAAACTGAAAGAGGACCTTAGGAGACTGGGAAACTGGGCATCCAAATGGCAGATGATGTTTAATGTGAGCAACTGCAAAGTGATGCATATGGGAAAGAGGAACCCAAACTTTAGCTATGTGGTGCATGGGGAACCAGACTCGAGATGAACCAATTTTATGCAACATATTACGGAGAAGCTCTGCAATGTTAACTAGTCAATAAAGCTTGGGAGCAAATTGAACAAGGGAAGGTGAAATCCTATGCCCATTCTATCGGCTTTCATTCTGCCTAGTATATTCTCTCCAATTCCTGATCAGCATGATCCAATCCACTCCAACAACGAAAAGCCACCAGAAATTTAGTGCAAGTACCATCTGAGGAGGATCATCTTCATGCAACGTTTTTTCAGCTGGCTTCTTCATTTCAGTCCAGTCGAGGAACTTCTCTTTGAACAAAATCGTCTCATTGTGTTCCGTTAGTCTGCCAAAGATGGCCCAGTCAGGACGGCCCTGCCCTTTCCTGTGCCGTTTCAATAGAAACAAAAGAGATTAATACAATATGAAACTGAATCAGACAATTAAGCAACAAAGTGATCCTGGAAATAAAGATTTGCTCTGAACAGATTCCTGAGCATTCACTACCCCAGGGCAATACATGCACGAGTGTATATTTAGGCACATCGGAAACTGGAAAAAGGCCACTGCAATTTACATGAAGATTCAAAAGAGAAAGTTGTTGATTTCTCATTTTTTTAAGCTCATATGTGTGCTGCACTCCTAATCTACGTGTAAATTAGAAAACACAGAGCATACTGTAGGCTAAAGATCACTCAATAAATATTGACACTGTTTCCAGCTGACGTGGACAGCAGCCAGCACCTTACAATAATCTTATCTTGAAATGGAAGAGAAACTCCCCTTTATTCCCCCCCCCCCCCCAATCATGCTCCTGCACCACTTCCAGTTTAACCCCAGAGGGACTGCAAACAGCTTATTTACATTGTGTTTTCTCATCCTTAACAGGAAGAAGCAGATTTCCTTTCTTTTTCAGGGAACAAAGTTTCTCCTAGCTCCTGTAACATGACAAACATGAGTAATAATAAATTGTACACACCCAAGCTGTCTGTGGGAAAAAAAAAATCTAGCTACCAACTACAGTCCTCAGGAGTTCTTGAGAGCAACATTTCCTACCTTGGTATAAGAGGATTGCACTCTCCGGGGTCTAAAGGATTGATGTCACAATTGGCATAGTCAAATGTTCCGTTCCAGAGGTGCTTTGCTAGCTGAAAGGCCACTTTCCTTTGTGCCAGTGTGACTTCTTTTCCATGCCACACGTACACTTCACTGCCAAAGTCAAACACCAGAACCTACATAAACATGGACAAGGTTGAGTGTAAACTCTCAACTGTGAAGTTTCAACCAAAACATTTTGACCCAGACATCCCCTTCCCCACCTCTCAGAGTTATGTCAAATTTCAAGGTCGTTTGTCAGAAAGCACCTTCATGGTCTAACATATGGACAACCATGACCTAAAAACATTTCTCTCCCTTACCTGCAAGTGTCATTTGCCTCACTTTCTCTTAACAAAACCATGGCCTATTCCTTTTTTTTAATGACATTAATGGAAGGCCATAGTTTCATTTAACATGAATAACTACATATTGCCATTAATATGAATCCAAATTTTTTTTAACACAACCGGACATTGAAAACGCAACCTCAGACTCAGCAGAAGGGTATGTATATGCCTTATAAACACAAATCTAAAGTGGTGGTGTCACAGATATAAGATGTATTAGTATAAAAGTTGTAATGGGCTGCTGTTAACTAACTGCTGTACTGTGAAGTCACTTCACCTCCTTGCCATGGCCCTTACCAGGCCATGCCTAGTGCATCGCAGGCCTGGATTACAAATTCCATCCCGGACCCCTCCCCCTTCCCTTAAGGGTCTGGGCCTGCTCTAATGCAATAACTAGTACCCGAGTACTGCCTTATTTAAATAACACCCTTTTAGATTGCTTGTGAAAGGGGCTGGCAAACCTCGCTTTGGCCCATCTTTCCACTCTGCTGTCCCAGCACTTGTTCAGAAGCTGCCTGCAATGCCATAGTTAAGACAACAGGATCTATATCAGCTGGGTGTCACCAATCTGGAGGAGGATTAAAGTGTAAGTGTGTGTGGGGGCGGGGGGGGGGGGGTGGAATGGAGTCATTTACTAACCAAGCATGCTAATGCTGTTCTGTTCACATGAGTTAACTGTAAGTGAAAGATCCATCTGGTCTATTAAGGCATCAATTTTCAGAACTATGCATTTCAATGTCATTTCTATGGGTAGTTTTACCTGCAAATTTTGTACTACTTCTGAAAAGGAAAGTAGGTAAAGCATACACACTTTTTGCCTTTCAAAACTGTCTTAGAAAATGGATCATTTCCTGTGGGTACTTTTTCCATGAAAAACAATGCAAATAGCTTTAAAAATGCAACACAAGTTGTTGTTTCCCCTGAGAGAAGCAGATCTCAGGACTGCCTCCACAAAAAGGCTGCTAAAAATATATGCGCTAAGAATAATACATGCACTTTATCCACATATTAAAGTGGGCAATATTCGGATTGACCTTTTACCCACCTAAGCAGCTATTTACATGGATAAATGGCTTTTGAAAGTTGTCCTCATAGATTTGAAGTCAGTACCTAAATCCTCATGCCTCACAACCTGCTCCCTGTTTCTTTGCTGAAGTCACAAGTTTCTTTGAGATTTCTTCTCTCCACGCATCGAACAACCCGTTATACTAATCCAGGAATAATAGGGGATGAGATTTAAACCATTTGAAACACCAATGCTCTGAGAAAAGCCAGATCCTTTTTTTCTCAATAATCAAATCAGTATTCTTAATGGATACCAGATTGTTGCCTCGCAGATGTAAGAACAGAGGATCTGGAATCGGTTCTTCCATCACCTTTAACAGCATGAATACATTTACAACCTGATCCTAAACGCATTCCTCATTCTAAGCCAATGAACCTTTGCCTTCTCATATGATACTCCCAGTCTCTCTCCACACTGTCTTGACCTTTCTCTGTTCTGAGCCAAAGTATGAATAAAGGGCCTGGAATCCACAATATAATCCCCAAGATGGCTATCTTTTCATATGTTGGGTATGGTAGGTAAAGCTATTGAAATCCTGAAATGAAAGATTATACTGGATGCTACAAAGCTATCTGGCATCTTTAACTAGACTGGCTGAACATTTCTACCTCCCTTCGGAAAAGTAAGGCTGTCTCTTTCAGCTGAATAATTCAACAGCAGAGATTCGCATTAAGTGAAATTGTGCGAGATATTCTTTAGTTTTAATTTTGGCATCTCATAGATGTTTGGTACTAGTCCAGTATTCCTCTTGGGAGTTCTAACTGAACTTTAGTTGAATCACGGATTCACAATGCAGGATTAGGATCAAGTTACAGAGCATCAAAAGCATGAGGTAATTTATAATTCAATTATAGGTAATCTCAAAGAACAGTATCTCTTTTTACAAGCATCCACTTATTCTCAGAGAAATCTACTTGTTTTAAGTGCATTTTGCCCAGGCAATCGTGTCCATTGGGAAGGCTCCATCCATCTGTCTGTCTGATAGAATGCAAAGGTACAAAGGGACACACACACTTCATACAGCCCCTGTCACCCTAACAAGACACGCTGTACCATGTCTTTTCACATCCAGTCCCACAGTCCCTGAACAGAGGTACACAAGTTTGCAAATGGAGAAGCAGGAAACACCCCATTTTGTCACACCATAAATGTGCACTTTTCAATTTTTTCAAAAAAAATATTTTATCAAAACTAACATACAAAAACAGCATGCATCACGCTTTGTGTGTGCTGTCTTTAAATATTCAAAAATCACCATCAACAAATGCCCTACAGAGAAAAGGGTTAAGAAGTAAACCTATTGCTTTATAATTAAGAACATAAGAATAGACATACTAGGTCAGACCAATGGTCCATCTAGTCCAGTATTCTGCTTCCAACAGTGGCCAACCCATGTCACCAGTACCTGGAACAAACCCAATTAGTAGCAACATTCAATGCTACCAGAGCAAGCAGTTGCTTCCCTCAAGTCCATTTCAATAACAGACTATGGACTTTTCCTCCAGGAACTTGTCCCAACCCTTTTAAAACCCAGACAAGCTAACTGATATTACCACATCCCCCGGCAACAAGTTCCAAAGCTTTTGAGTGAAAAAAATATTTCCTTCTATTTTAAAGTATTTCTATGTAATTTCATTGCGTCTCCTCTGGTCTTTGCACTTTCGAAAGAGTGATAAATCGATTCACTTTTACCTGTTCTACACCACTCAGGGTTTTGCAGACATCAATCATATCTCCCTCTCAGCCATCTCTCTTTTTCAAGCTTAAGAATCCTAACTTCTTTAACCTTTCCTCATATGGGAGGCGTTCCATTCCCTTTATCATTTTTGCCACTCTTCTTTGAACCTTTTCTAATTCCGCTATATCTTTTTTGAGATATGGCGACCAGAACCGAACACAATTCTCAAGGTGAGGTCGCACCATTGAGCTATACAGAGGCATTATAATATTCTTGGTCTTATTTTTCACTTCTTTGCTAATAATTCCTGGCATCCTGTTTGCTTTTTTTGTCCACCGCTGCACACTGGGCAGAAGATTTCAGCGTGCTGTCTACAATGACTCCTAGATTTTTTTTCTTGAGAGCTTGAGTGATCAGGTAGCTATTTTTCGGATTATTCTTTCCAATGTGTATCACTTCACTGGTAAGGAAACAAAATTCTCATAGTACAGTACAATACACAAAACAAAAAATGACCATACATATCCTATATAATAAAACGCACCTCCAACATTCTGAAGCTGACTGCGTGACTGAGGCATTCCTGCTCTCTGTATCCATCTCCTGAATTGACATCACGTACTTCCGGGTTCGTTACAAGCAGAAGTGACCAACCACACGAGGTTTCTCGGCTTCAGAATGTTGGAGGTGCATTCTATTAAATAGGATTGGTCAGTTCCTTGAAGCACAGCCAGAGCTCAGCGTCCTGCACAGTAATGCTCAGACACCAGAGAGAGGGAGGGGGGGCCTGACACCAGAGGGGGGGGGAGGTATCTCTGTCACACACACACTCTCTCTCACACACTCTCTCTCTCAGTCAAAGTCTTTCTCACTCTCACACACTCTATGTCTCACACTGTATCACATTCACTCTCTATGTGTCACACAGTCACTCACACACTCTCTTGGTCTCATACACTCAGTCTCACAGAGAGTCTGTGTCTCACACACACTCTCTCTCTCGCACACACTGTATCTGTGTGAAACACACTCTCTTCTCTCACACTGTGTCTCACATACGCACTTGCACACACATTCTCACACACACACTCTCTCACAGACACACTCAAATCCAGAATCACTCTCTCTCTCTCTCACACACACACTCGCACATTCACTCTCTCTCTCACATACACTCTCTCAAACATACACACTCCGAGGAAAACCTTGCTAGCGCCCATTTCATTTGTGTTAGAAATGGGCCTTTTTTTACTAAACAATAAATATCATACTCACATAAAAATACTAAAACAGACTATTAAACAGTGAAAAGTTGGAACCTGCAGCCCTTTTTATATTAGACTGCCTGACCCCTGTCAGCAACCCAGACAAAGAAAGAATAACTGTTCTATAACATGTATAAACCAATATGGAAAGTCACACAGCTTATTAAAAAGCTAAAACCAGCAATCAAGTGCAATTATCAATACAAACCACACTTTAACTGGCTACGCGTTATCCAGCTCCAGAAACCCGGAAATTCAATGCTGGTGGCCCAGACATGGTCCAACATCAAATTTTTGGGTTTAACGCTAATCACCGCCAGCTGAATATCGGGCCCAGAATGGTTCTTCTAGAATAGACTCACTGCCCCTAGACATATGTCACCTAGTTATAGACTTGCTCCCTATGAGCATAAAACATTGTATAGATCAGCTTTCCTCAACCCACCAAGGAAGCAGTGCATGTAAATCTCTCTCAGGCATATTCGTTGTGGATATCCTGAAAACTTCTAAGTTGGTCCATTTAAAAGTCCAAACTGCAGTTAGCTAGATTACTGGTTTTAGCTTTGTAATAGGGCTGTGCTAACCTTCCATATTGGCTTATGCATGTTGTAGAAGAGTTGTGCTTTCTTTGCCTGTTGTATTGTTGTTGGTGGGGGCCATGTCTGTTTTCCTCAGAAATCATGGAGTGGTACTGGTATCATACCTTCACAGAAGAGTGCCAAGTGTTTCATACTGTCCATTCAGATTTCTTTAGACTGAAAATGCTACATAGGTTAAGGCCATTTTTGCCAGTGAATTTGTTTCAACAGTATGTAAGAACCTTCCAAAAATGCAAAAAAAAAAAAAAAAAAACCACTTAAAAAATTAAGTGTGGATAACAGAAAACATACACCTTTAAAAAAAAAAAAAAACCCAAAACAATAATTAATGTAATTATTTGAGTCCTCAGTGTGAAATTACTAAAGTTGGGAATAGAGACAACTCTCTTCCCTAACTCACATCCAAATAGAATAAGTTTCACAACCTGGCTGGAACCTCACATCATCACCGGGCACAACTGTATGTGAATGTAGTGCACCAAAATAACAGTGAACAGTGCTTCAATGAAAAAAAAATGAGTCTAGATATATTCTCTGGCATCAACATTTAACTGAAAGTGTCAAAATCTAATTGTAGTATGCAGCTATTTCGCCTGACCCCCTTTTTCTTTCTGCTTTTTTCCCCTCTTACTATCCCTGTTGATATGGAGTTCCTCTCTTTCTAATGATTTTAATAAATGTAATTTGCTTTGATAGCTTTGCTTTAGGTGGATAATCAAATAAAACCAACCCCGACCCTCCATTGCCCTAGGTACAAAATCTTAGATTGTGAGCCCACTAAGGACAGTAAAAGAACCTGCATAAAAAAATGTAAACTGATTTATTGTATCACAGAAAGGCAGTACATATCAAATCCCATTACCCTTGGCTCCAAAAAAGTGCACAAGGCTTGATGCTCCAATCGTCAGCATCCAGTGTCACCCACCACTTGTTTAAATTGTGTCTGCATTGTGAGAAAGAAGGAACAGATCTTATCCTTTGGATACTGTGGGAACTTCATCATGCAAGGCTTAGGAAGAGTCGTTTTCAAAGCCATTTCTATAAATAAAAGTGCTTTACCCACAGAAATGAGCTTTTGGAGTGGAGGAGTGGCCTAGTGGTTAGGGTGGTGGACTTTGGTCCTGGGGAACTGAGTTTGATTCCCGGCACAGGCAGCTCCTTGTGACTCTGGGCAAGTCACCTAACCCTCCATTGCCTGCCGCATTGAGCCTGCCATGAGTGGGAAAGCGCGGGGTACAAATGTAACAAAACAAAAAAAAAATGTCAAACCGATATACTGATGAAAGTATGGGTAGATATCCTACTCCATTCATTGATTAGGGCTACGGATACTTTTCCATAGGCAACTTTCAAAGTGCATGCATTTTCATTTGAAAATTAGTGCAAAGTCCACAAATATAAGGCACCTGTGGATTCTGTACCTACCCAGGTACTCTTAAAACTAATCTGTAAAATCCACGGAACCTGCAATGGAACTTGAACTCAGCTGAAAAGCAGCAAAGGGAATGTAGAACAGACAAAGTAGGATCCCATGGGTATAATCCCAACTATGGGTGGGGCAGCAGCATTTTGTGACCTTTGTAATTTAGATGGAAATATCTTGAGAAAGTCCACTAATAGCTCTTAAAACAATCTAGTCTGTCTGTAACAAATTAGAGAAGAGCAGCCAGATCTTTATCTGCACAGTACATCTGCCGTAACCGATATGGATGGGAAAAATAAATAAAAACAGGATTTCAGCACAGCTCTTATACGAGGGAACAGTCTGCTCCGAGTTCACGAGTACCGTCAGAAGACTGGCTTGCTCACTCATTTGGACTGCTACCCATCTCAGGCAGTATTGGTGGACTAGACAGTTACAGGGATGTCTTTTTAATCCAAAAACCCCCTCAGCTTTCTGGTGACTGTATGGCAATCACATCCAAACTGCAATTCGATAGAAAACTGTTCACAGCCTCTCCTGAAGCCCAACTCCACATAGCGCTTTTGGTTGACCTAATCAGGATACCCCAAGGCTTAACCTACAAAATTCTCAATTAGGTCTGAGAGTTACATTATAATGCACAGGTAGTCGGTTACATTTTTAGGTGTTTTACTAAAACCTTGCAGAAAGGAAGCCATGCTACTCACCTCTTTTGAATGGAGTAGAGAACATCGTGGCATTTTCCCCCAATACTCATCAACGGGAACAAGTTTGTCATCCACTAAACGGTACATGCAGTTTGTTTCTATTATTGCACTTTCATAGCTTTCATCTTCTTCAGGGTTTCCAGCATCTTAAAAAAAAAAAAAAGGAAGACAGAAACTTGAAACTCACACTAACCCTCCTCTTCCTAACGGTTACAATGTCACGAATGCTGCCAGTCAACAGATACTCTGTTTAGTTTCTAAAGCTTCACATTCCACTTTCAAGCACGGCTAGAACACATTCATCAGAGGAGACTCTTAGGGAATAATTTTATAACTCTGCATGTAAAACATACATGCATTCTTTCCTTGCATGGGCTTTGCTGAATTTCAAGATAAAGAGAATGCGCATGCTTCCTCTTGGAAAATTACGTCTGGGAATTCAGGAGCTTACTGTACCACTACAACTCTTTAGGGGGTTGATCTTTAAAAGCACTAATATGAATAGAAGCACCTGCTAACCTGATAAGTGCAGCCAACCAGGAAATTAAGAGGCACTATCCAGATACTCGCTAGATTCTATATATAAGCCCCTAAAAAAAAAGCACTTATTCTATAACCTGCACTTAAACGTTGGGTGCGGTTTATAAAATAATGCTTACACCCAGGACTTGGGCCTAACTTTAGGCATGGCCATCTGCACCAACTGAAACACAGTGCAAATGTACATGCCTACTTTAGGCGCTTTATCCCAGAGGCGTAGTTAGGTGGGATACAAAGGGAGCAGCTCTAATTTGGATTTGCGCATGGACCTGGTTATGCACGATTGTATTCTATATGCTTCCACATTCAAATCCTCTTGCGCGCAACCCAAAAAGGAGATGTGGCTATGGGAAGGACATGAGCGGATCTGGAGTGTTGCAAAGAATAAGCAGACAAGAGAAGCAATGATCTGCACATCAATGTAGCAGCAAGCAATGAGCAGACCAGAAATATGGAAGTGCTGGGCAGTTTGCTAATACAATTACCCGACTTGGCCATGTTCCACCCTACGGCTGTGTCAGGGGTAAAAGCTAATGAAACGAATCAATCATAATGATAAAATAAGCAAATAATAATTAAAACAATCAAATTAAAAGGATAAAATCATATAAAATGACAACTAATTAAAATAAACAGTGATAATAACAAATGTAAATACACAAAACAATAAAAAGTAAAACATACATATGCATAGTCTATATATAAGAAAAAACAAAACAAAACAAACTAATAATACATGAGTTCAAAGAAAAAGCCAACTGAGAAGTGAGAAGGTGAATCTGCTTTACCAGTGAGGAAGTGCTGCAATGTAAGTAATTCTTTTTAAAACACATTTTTTTCTCCAGAGAAGCTCAGTATTACTGCTGCTTTTGGTTTTTAATATTTCTGTTTGGCTCCTTTTTTACAGATATTTGGAGACATTACAAGTATTAGGGGAAAGTGGGGTTTTTTTATCCTCTATAGATATGACCTCATACATCTTTGACTTTTTCTTTGAACTCATGTATTATTAGTCTGTTTTGTTCAGGTTTTTTTTTTATATATAGCTACTATGCATATGTATGTTTTACTTTTTATTGTTTTGTGTATTTGCATTTGTTATTATTACTGTTATTTTAATTAGTTGTCATTTTATATGATTTTATCCTTTTGATTGTTTTAATTATTATTTGCTTATTTTATCATTATGATTAATTATATTAATTTCATTTGTTTTATTAGTTTTTACCCCTGACGCAGACATAAGGCAAAACGTGTTCCAAAGAATTACACACCATCATAAGTTTGGGGGCAGTGCACCCAGGTTGTGTGCTAGGATTTATACCAGGTAAGTCCTCATGCCTAAAAGGTGCATTAATGCATGCTAAGCACTATTCTATAGAAAGCGCTCATCCTGGAGTGCCCTTTATGTTTAAACATTTTTTATTGAGAATAAAGCATAACTGAAGCAACATACAACAATAAGCTAAGTCATCATTTGTATTAATAGCAATAATATACCCCCCTTTTCCATCCCCTCTCCCCAGACCCAGACCCTTCCCCTTCAGTTACAACCTCCCCTAATGCCCTCCCACCTCAGCAGTCACAGATCAGAGAACATTGAGCAAAAGGCTGTGACCCTTTGGATGCAAGGTGTGCAAATAAGGCTCCCAAATCAGGAGAAATTTGTTTCCTCCACTTAGGGGATCCTCGAGCATCTCGGGCCTCCCACTGTGCCACGGAGGTGAGAGGCGCTGTGAGGGCACGGTGGCAGGAGGGGGCGGGTGGAGGGGGGAGCGGCGACGACCTCAGGGGGGGTGGCGAGGGTGAGGCCACGGGGGGGGGGGCGGAGGATGGCGGGGAAGCTGTCATTTCAAGGAAGGAAGGACGGGAGGGGGGGCCGGGGCTGCGTAAAGTTCTGATTTCAATGCAGGGGGGAGGAGGGAGCAGCAGCGGCAACCTCGGGTGGGGGCAAGGGGGGGGCAAGGCCGTCCATAAAGGACGTTTTTTTTTTTACGTCCGTGGCATCTGCAGACCAGCCAGCATAACTGCTCTGCGCATGCTCTACCGGCCGATTATCTGACGGTTTTACGAAGGATTAGAGAATGCAAGTGAGCTGCAACGAGTAGCTCATTTGCATTCCATTTCCTTCATGCATAGCCGTTCCCTACCGATTCGCTATGGAATTCGGTACGGAACAGCTCTAACGACGACTTTAGTGCATCCCCCCCTGAATCCCTTCCTGCTTCGTGTGACCAGTATCTATAAATGTAGAAAGTTGCTCTACACAGACAAGTTTCTTACAAAACTACCCCCTTACCCCTAATTCTAAAAGGTTGCCAAAAATTGTCCACGTGCCCAATTTGCGTGTGCACTTTAATTGAACAAGCTAATTAGTGACAATTGGATTAAGCAATTATTGACGCTAATTGGAATCAATTAAGATGTATATGCAGGTGAGTTTAGGCACGTGATCCACACCTAAATGTTACACATATCAAGAAAAATGGGGCGTGGAAATAGAAGGGTCATGGGCAGTTCGGTGCAGATCACAGGCGTGGTTTTGGGTTGCGCATGCAATTACAGGTTAAGGGGGTTCTGCATGTAAATTCAGACCAGGGCATTTGCACCACATTTTCAACGGTGCAAGTATATGTGCCTAAATTTACGTGTGACCCCTCGGACTTAAGCGCTATTCTATAAACTGCCCCTATAGAAAGGGGAAAGGGAAATGGGACTTGATATACCTCCTTTCTGAGGTTTCTGCAACTACATTCAAAGCGGTTTACATATATTCAGGTACTTATTTTGTACCAGGGGCAATGAATACTACTACTACTTGAAATTTCTAAAGCGCTACTAGGGTTACGCAGCGCTGTATAATTGAACATAGAAGGACAGTCCCTGCTCAAAGGAGCTTACAATCTAAAGGACAAATGTACAGTCAGTCAAATAGGGGCAGTCTAGATTTCCTGAAAGGTATAAAGGTTAGAATAGTGCTTAAGCAGGTTTATTCAGCACTGATCTTTTAGGCACAATTTACAGAATTCACCCCTTAATTTGCAATCCAAATCAAATGATCAGATTTCAGTGTGTTCCAAAAGAACTTACCTTGGTAAGCTGTCTGGCCACTCAAGAGTTTCCAAAAATCTTTGGCTGCATGGGTATGAGTGTTTATTCCTTCTTCTATGGTCTGCACATATGGAGCTCTGCAGCCCAGTTCTCTCTTTGTCTGAATTAAAGATGCAAGTTCTGATGCCTATGAAAGTTAAATAATTATCTCAGTGATGCCAATTATTTTTTATGACCTATTCACAAATTTATTTTTAAATTTGTTTTGCCTTCTTGCAAATGGTGGTGAGGTACAGCACAAAATAAAAATGATTTGTAAACTTACAAAAAAAAACATAACACATATGCCAAACAAGCAAATAGTAGATTTTTTTTGGGGGGTGGGGGGGTTATATTCTAAATTAATTAGAAATAAGCAAGGATTTAAAATAGTTCTTTCACAATTTTCCTCTAAATATGCTCAAAGCAAGGAACAAGAAAGATTAAAAATAACATCTCAACAATAAAAATGCAATCATAATAACAATAATAAAATATTGATTTTTTTTTGTTAGATATAATTTGTGTAGGTTGATATGCCCTTTATAATATATTTTATGCTGTTCTGTGATGCATGGTTTTAACGCTTTATGACTGCATAGTATGTTATGATTTTACTGTCAAACCTTTTTGGGTTAAGCAGGCAACAAAATCCACAATAGAAACTGAGGGGGCCCTTTTACTAAGGCACGCCCAAAAGTGGCCTGCGCAGATGTAGGCGTGTGTTTTGGATGCACGCTGGTCCATTTCCTGAGTGCGCCTGGAAAAAAGGGAATTTTTTTAATGTGCCAGAAAATGGACGTGTGGCAAAATGAAAACCAGCACGTGTCCATTTTCAGCCTGAGACCTTAATACCACCCATTGGCTTAGCAGTAAGGTCTCACACGCTAAACATGGTGGCAAGCGTGCGCCAATTGCTGATTACAGCCGGGTAAGGGCTCTACAGTAGAAAAAAAGAAAATATTTTCTAATGCGTGTTTTGGGCGCATGCCAAAAATGGAATTGCCACACGGGGCATGTGGTAGCCCAGCGGTAGTGCCAATTTGACGCACTTTAGATACACGTAGGCGCCTATGTGCCTTTTTAAAAGGGTCCCTGAGAAATTTAATATTTCCTTCTCTCCTTCCTTCTCTCTCCAAATTGTGGTCTGAATTGTGAATTCCCAGATTTAAAGCTAATTTGCTTCTTTTGATGTAGTTCTTGAAATGCTTGGGTTCTTTTACTAATAATCACATGCTTTTCTGATCAAAGGATTTCGTCCCTATGTATATTACTTATAAAATTTATAAATGTAATTATGCATATCTAATCAACACGAAATAAAATTCAAATCACACCAACAATTAAAAAGCCTACAAATTTATGCTTTTGATCTCTAAACCCTGCAACATCCTTTATAAAATTATTTTTCTTGGAAGAGAATTTTATAATTGCAAATGCACAAGAAAGCACCTGTATGTGCAATTTAAAATGTTTGCTAATGATTACTGCTGTGAAAATATACTGATGTGGTAGATAATAAAAGGGGTTAAAAACAGGCAGGAGAAACTCCTGCTCCCTTACAATCCACTCAGCGGGCCATCCCTAGATATTCAGTGGTATTTAACACAGTGCCACTAATGAGTACCCCTCTTCTGACTGCTGCAATACTGCCACAGCCCATAGTGGTCCATGGATAGAATCAGAGAGCAGCAAGCACTTTGGGGTCCTTTTATTTTTTATTTGTTACATTTGTATTCCACATTTTCCCACACATTTGCAGGCTCAATGTGGCTTATATAATACCGTGAAGGCATTCGCCAAGTCCAGTATGGGAATAGTACAAAATGTTATAGTGGGATAGGGAAGATAAGATTCAATCAAGTTGGGTTTGAGGTACTAAGGTGCGCTAATGGATTTAGTGTGCACTGATTAGTGTATGCCAAATAAGACACCCTTTATATTCCTATGGGCGTCTTATCATTTAGCACATCTTAGTAAATGGACAGTGCTGGTGCCTCCATTGCTAACCAGGAAGTCCCATCTTTAACCTGGTTAGCAATGCAAATGCTGGCACTGACTATTGGCCTGTACCCGCATATCTTTTGAGTCTGCAGATGACCCAGACATTTAAGGCTGGTGCCTGGACATGGCCCGTCACTGAATATCTGGGTTAGATTCAGCCATGACTGCCATGGGCTGAATATCAGGGGGAATGCTACTACTACTACAAAAACAACTACTACTTACCATTTCTATAGCGCTACTAGACATACACAGCGCTATACACTTGAACAAGAGACGACAGTCCGTGCTTGACAGAGCTTACAATTTAATTAGGACAAACGGGACAAATAAGAGAAAAGGGAATTACTAAAGTGGGAATGATAAAATATGGGTACTGAATGCTCCTTGAGATGATTTTAAGGGCTAAAACAGTATGTAAGGAACTCAGCTGTCACAAACATAGTGGGCAATCTGACATTTAATTACGGTTTTTAATTAAAACCTTTAGCTAAATATAGCACGAAATGGGAAGCCAAAAAGGAACTTCAAAACAGACGAAATCCTGTCGTCTAGACTGGTGGTTCTCAACCCTACCCTTGGAACACCTTCAGCCAGTCAAGTTTTCAGGATATTCACAATGAACATGAATGAGATCAATTCTGCATAAAAAAGAAGGCAGTCCATTTCATGAATATTCATTGTGAATATCCTGGAAACTAAAATGGCTAGGTGTGTTCGGAGGATTGGGCTGAAAAACCCTGGCCTAGATTTGTGGCTAAAAGCATGGCAGCCGCTACAATTTGAACCTGTTGCAGAAAGTGCATTGGTCTGAAGAAGCCCAAAATAAAGACTAGTACGATAGCTGAGCCAGGAGAAGAAAGCAAGGATGTAAGGAAGGCTCACCAAAAGAGATCTTGAAAAATAATTAAACATAACTGACCCCTTTTTTTCAATATTAGAAATGTGCTACTCTGTCAGATGGTTAGATTCCAGAACCATCCTGAAACTGCAAACCCTCCTTTACTGGCAGCTTAATGGCTTCCAACATAAATTTGGTCCTTGCCAACAAATGAAACCTCAGTCTTAGCAGGGTTCAAATTTTACCAATTTCCAGTCTGTAAAGCTTTTCCTAAAACTAACACAGCTCCAGTTCTATCAGGATTCAGGGTCATATAAATTGATCATCTATGTAGGGGTGTATTATTGTGGTAGTGTAAATGTGACCCCCCCCCCCCCCCCCAAAAAAAAAAGGGTTCTGGAATAAGGCTGGAGGTCACTAACTAGACAGAGCTGACATTGACAGCCTGGTGGGAGAATCACAACAAAGTCCAGGAGGGCCAGGGGTTAATAAAGAGGTTGCTTGGAGAAAATTCTGGTCTTAGATAGCCCACACCCACCAAGACCTGGAGCGCCGATGGGGAAGTCCTGGATACCAAGAAAGGAGAAGTTTGCAGCATGTGGCAATTGCAAGCCCCTACCACAGGGCCTTCTGATTCAGTCAAAAGTATTTTGATTCAAATTGCTCCTGTAAATTGGTTTTTCGATTCAATTTGATTCAGTTTAACTGAAATAGAGGGGCCAATAGCCTCAGGCCTATGCTAATATTATAACAGAGTAACATAAACAGGCAGCAGCAATTGAACGAGAGGCCGCTAAAATTGTTGACTTCTCTCTTGTGAGAGGGCAGCTGGCAACAATACTAAAAAAGAGCTGTGCGCTCCCCACTGAAAAACAGCTCCCTTGACCAGGACAAGCTCGAAAACTAATCAACCAGTCTCTAACATTCCTTTCTTGGCAGTAACTCTCTCCCTTCCCCTAGTCTTTATCCAGCCTAGCAACAGTGTCAGCACATAACTTTTTCAAGTGGGTAGAAGAGGGAGGAGATTCCCTCAGCTTGCGATGTTGTACACTTCTTACCCCATGAAGAGCTTCTACCTTTCTGCTTCACCACTGCCACCATCTTAACCTTTCTCACTTACCCCACTCACTCCCATCTTCTGCTCTTCTATTCCTTTTCCATTGACCAGCTTCTTATTGTCTTTTGCACCAACCCTCAATTTCTCTCTCCTCCTGCCTCTATCCCTTCCCCCTAATAATCTAAGAAAGCAATGGAAGCCCCTTCTGCTGCTCTCCACCCCATTTTTTTCTGTACTAGCATTGAAAGCATCAGGGGCATAGCCAGACCTCATGGTGGGAGGGGGCCAGAGCCAAAGTGGGAGGGTACCTTTTGGTCTGCCGCCCTGCCCACCCCACCCACCCCCACCGCCCTGCCGCTCCCCACCCACTACGGCCATGTACCTATCTTGGATGGCGGGGTCCCCAACCCCTGCCAGCTGAAGCACCGCCGCCGCAAATATCTTGGCTAGCGGGGGTCCCTAACCCCCGCCAGCTGAAGCCTTCATCCAGCACTGGTCTCCGGCGCTACTGCATTGCCTGCCCTGCTCTCTCTTCCCCTCATGTCCGGCACTTGAATCGATTCAAATCGTAAATTGGATAGCACTAGTGTAGACTATGTTTAGCACTGTACTATCTGAGAAAAACACCCTGAACTGTACAGACCAAGCTGACAAGTGTATGAACTGTTTTTCAAGTTACTGTTAGTAAAGCAAGCTGAAGTTCAACACTGCTCACTTAAGTGAGTGCCCAGAGAAAGAGTAGCCTTGGCCTACTGGATTAATTCTGGCCCTGGCCTGCACCTAGCGCAAGTGAGCCAGCCGGTGGGAGCTGTGTGCAGAATTATCATTTGTGTGACCCCAGTCCCGGGTGAGGCGAGACCCCAGGGGGAGCTGAGCTGGAGTTAACACCCAAGGTTACATAAACTGGTGCCCTAGCGTGGGGCTGAAGGTGAAAATATTTCTTTGACGAAGATACTGCATTCAAGATACATTCAGAGTTACGCATTGACAGATTTGCATTGCTACAGAAACTGTTGAATAAAAGCCCAAATTCTAGTGGAGCATAGCTACTTCAAGGAAGAGCCCTGTAGAAAGACCATGGTGTAGTCCAGCCTGAGGAACTGTAACATCTGGGGCAGAGTTGGGCAGGAGAAAGTGCCCTTAAACATGGTGGCTGTTCCTGCCGGTAGGAAAAAGCGTTGGAAGAGGAGTTTGCTGCCATGTTTTCACCAATTATGTCGAACCTGTGATTGTGTCATCCTGCTGGGGGAGGGAACTTCCAGCGAGGAGGAGAGTAGCATAGAGTGGGACAATGCCTGGAACATCAAGACGCATGTGGAGAGAGTAGCAAAGGAACATGGAAGCATGGAGCAAGGCGAACATTTTATGGAGGATGTAATGGGGCAATATGACAAACTGAAGAGTAGCAAATCTCCTGGACCGGATGGGTATTCATCCCAGAGTACTGATAGAATTGAAAAATGAACTTGCGCTATTGTTAGTAATATGTAATTTATCTTTAAAATCAAGCATGGTACCTGAAGATTGGAGGGTGGCCAATGTAACACTAATATTTAAAAAAGGTTCCAGAGGGGATCCAGGAAATTATAGACCAGTGAGCCTGATGTTGGTGCTAGGCAAAATGTAGAGACTATTATAAAGAACAAAATTACAGAGCATATTCAAAAGAATTAATTAATGAGACAAAGCCAACATGGATTTAGTGAAGGGAAATCATGTCTCACCAATCTATCACATTTCTTTGAAGGGGTGAACAAACATGGATAAAGGGGAGCCGGTTTATCTGGATTTTCAAAAGGCATTTGACAAAGTACCTCATGAAAGACTCCAGAAGAAACTGGAGAGTCATGGGATAGGAGGGAGTGTCCTATTGTGGATTAAAAACTGTTTAAAGGATAGAAAACAGAGAGTAGGGTTAAATGGTCAGTATTCTCAATGGAGAAGGGTAGATAATTGGGTTCCCCAGGGGTGTATGCTGGACCATTTCTTTTAACATATTTATAAATGATCTAGAGATGGAAGTAACTAGTGAGGTAATTAAATTTGCTGGCGACACAAAGTTACTCAAAGTTGTTAAATCACAAGAGAATTGTGAAAAATTGCAAGAGGGCCTTACAAGACTGGGCATCTAAATGGCAGATGACGTTTAATATGAGTAAGTGCAAAGGGATGCATGTGGGAAAGAGGAACCCAAAATATAGCTACGTAATGCAAGTTTCCACATTAGGAATCACCGACCAAGAAAGGGATCTCGGCAGTGTCATTGATGATACGTTGAAACCCTCTGCTCAGTGTGCTGCAGCAGTTAAGAAACCTAATAGAATATTAGGTATTATTAGGAAAGGAATGGAAAACAAAAATGACGACATTATCATGCCTTTCTATCACTCCATGGTGCGACCGCACCTTGAATACTGTGTTCAATTCTGGTCACCGCATCTGAAAAAAGATATAGTGGAATTAGAAAAGGTACAGAGAAGGGCGACGAAAATGATAAAGGGGATGGGACGACTTCACTATTAGGAAAGGCTAAAGCGGCTAGGGCTCTTCAGCTTGGAGAAAAGATGGCTGAGGGGAGACATGATGGAGGTCTATAAAATAATGAGTGGAGTGGAACGGGTAGATGTGAATCGTTTGTTTAATTGTTCCAAAAATACTAGGACTAGGGGGCATGCAATGAAGCTACAAAGTAGTAAATTTAAAACAAATCAGAGAAAATATTTCTTCACTCAACGTGTAATTAACTCTGGAATTCGTTGCCAGAGAATGTGGTAAAGGCGGTTAGCTTAGCGAGGTTTAAAGAAGGTCTGGACGGCTTCCTAAAGGAAAAGTCCATAGACCATTATTAAATTGGGGAAATTCCACTGATTATTTCTGAGATAAGCAGCATAAAATGCACTGAACGTTTTCGGGATCTTGCCAAATATTTGTGACCTAGATTGGCCACTGTTGGAAACAGTATGCTGGGCTTGACAGACCTTTGGTCTGTCCCAGTATGGCACTACTTATGTTCTTATTGCTGGGGGAGTACCTGGGAGACCCCTGGATTGAACTGGGAAGAGCTGGAGAAGAGAAGCTGCCCAATCTCAGCAGGACGGACGCTACCTCAGGCACTTCATGTGGGACCTATGGTGGCTTTAGTATCCATATGTTCCCCACCAGGTCATGAGTGTGGTGGAGGCCCAGAGAGAAGCCTGGATCTAGGAGGAGATTTTCAACTGGATGAGGTCGGACCCCAGATGCAGAGCCTATACTCCTGAGAATCCCAATTACATAGTAACATACATAGTAGATGACGGCAGAAAAAGACCTGCACGGTCCATCCAGTCTGCCCAACAAGATAACTCATATTTGCTGCTTTTTGTGTATACCCTACTTTGATTTGTACCTGTGCTCTTCAGGGCACAGACCATATAAAGTCTGCCTAGCACTATCCCCGCCTCCCAACCACCGGCTCTGGCACAGACCGTATAAGTCTGCCCAGCACTATCCTCACCTCCCAACCATCAGCCCTGCCTCCCAACCACCGGCTCTGGCACAGACCGTACAAGTCTGTCCAGCACTATCCCCGCCTCCCAACCACCAGTCCCGCTGCCCACCACCGGCTCTGGCACAGACCGTACAATTCTGTCCAGCACTATCCCCAATTATCGGGGATAGTACATCACCAGTGGCTGGACTGGCAAATTGGGAGATCTATCAGAAAGAACTATGTACAAGTGGTAGACAATACCATGGTCATAAATATTACAGCATGACCCGCACCCTACTTGGTGGCGCTACACTAAAGAATCCAGACCCCAAATGGTATGGCTGAAGAGACTTAAATGATGGACAGGAGGGATATTTGTTTTAACCACGTTTAAGGGGAAATGATGCTGTGAAGTTCACTGCTATGCTGATTTAGTTATACAAAATCATGTATTAGCCTAAGGATATTAGAGTTGATTGTTAAATAAAACGGATAGAGTATGTAGTGTGATGTTTGAAAATGATGGCAAGAATGATCCTCTGAGAACAGAAGAAAATGATTTCTTGATGCAAAATGAGAGAAAAGAAATCATTTTTTTTCTTTAAAAGGGTGAGTGTGACCCCCCCCCCCCCCCCCCCCCACACACACACACACAAAATAGGATCTGGCATAAGCCTGAAGAAGGGAGAATTGTCTGGGGGTCACTAAGGAGACAGAGCTGACATTGGTGAGAGAATCAGAACAAAGCCCAGCCCTAATGGGCAGGGCTAAGAGTTAATAAAGAGGCTGCTTGGAGAAAATTCTGGTCTTTGGTAGCCCACCCTCGCCGAGACCCATTGCACCAAGGGGGAAGTCCTGGGTACCAAGGTAAGAGAAGCTTGCAGCGTGTGGTGATTGCAAGCCCTTGCCACAGGGCAGAGGGTGCCTGTGGAGTGCTCTGGACTTGGGAACGACAAGGAGGGCTTGGGGGACAATACATCCCAGGTAGGAGTGGGCATGCCTCACTTCTGGCAGGACTTTCATTGCAGATGTGAATGACCCCTGTTCTGGGATGGGACAGAGAGTAACTGAAGAGATTATGTGGAGATGATCGTGAACTGAGAGTTTAATCAAGAGGAGATTAACAAGTACTTTGTTCTGGTTTGCAAACAGAGGAGATTTAAGAAAGAATTGAGCAGCGAATTTGAATGCCTGATATCATGTGGAGACTATGTTTAACGCTGCCCTGACTCGCTTAGAAAAACACCCTGAATTGTAGAGACCAATTTGACAAGTTTATGAACTGTTTTTCAAGTTACTGTTAGTAAAGCAAGTTGAAGTCCAACAATGAGACTGCTAACTCTTGAGTGCGAGTGCCCAGAGAAAGAGCACCTCGGCCTACCAGATTTTTTGCAGCTCCAGACTGTGCCCAGCTCAAGTGATCCAGCCATTTGGAACTGTGTGTGTGTGCTGGTGTTGTTTGTGTGACCCTGGTCCTGACTGAAGTGTGAAACCGCGGGGCGAGCTGAGCAGAGCCGGACCTGGGGTTACATAAACATATAGAAATATATGTATATTGAGGAAGAGGAGGGCTAGCCTAGTGGTTAGTGCAGTGGACTTTGATCCTGGGGAACTGAGTTCAATTCCCACTACAGCTCCTTGTGACTCTGGGCAAGTCACTTAACCCTCCATTGCCCCTGGTACAAAATAAGTACCTGAATATATGTAAACCGCTTTGAATGTAGTTGCAAAAACCTCAGAAAGGCGGTATATCAAGTCCCATTTCCCTTTCCCTATGAAAAAACTAAAGATAATTAAGAGATCTAGAACAAGGCTGAAAATAATAGACAAGAGAGCCAAGAAAGAAAAGAGTTTCTTCATAGAACAAGTAGTAGAAGTAGGAAACAGCCTGTTAATTTAGGTATCAGAACTGTAGAGTGCAAATGGAATCACAGCAGATACTTGTGGTGTAGAACAGGTGAAGTTGCATCAGGTGAGACAAGTTGAGTTTTTACCTGCTATCAAAATCTGCATTTTTCTTTTTATTTGAACCCCAAGCCTAAAATGTATCAAGCTGTAGACTACTCTCTGCTAATGGAATAGGTAACAATTTTCATGATAATGCTAAAGGAAAGAGTGTGTGTGAGTGTGTGAGTGAGTGTGTGTGTGTGAAGAGTTTTTAAAAATGCACCAATTGAGAAATTCCCCAATTTTGAGGAAGATTGCTTTAGAATCCTAAAAAGCTAGTTACACATAATAGTTTATATACCGCGCCACCCAACAGCTCAACTAAACTTATTAGAATCCAAGTTAATGCTGAAAGAATTGAACTGATTTTGCTGAAAGGGAATTGTTCACATTTGAGTTCTTAAGCAAATCTTGCTTTTTTTTTTTTTAATTCCAGCTTTCCAACTTTAACATTTCTTCTACGTTTTGAAAGCTCAACAGGGTAGCCAATATTCAGAGAAACACAAATAAATCAGCCTATTGGTGCCCTTATATGGTAGTGGGCTGTTTGAATAACTTGCGGACTATAAGGTTTACTTAAAAGACTGCAGCCTTGTGAGATATCTCCACATTCCAGGACACCAACCTTTGCTTTTTCAATGACGTTTGCAAACTCTCCAGTCCACAGGAAGCAGTATTGGGGAGTTAACAACAGGAAACAGTCTCCACTGTTTAACGAAGAAGCCCTTGGCTCAACTAATCTGGTTTGAACATGTCTTCTTCCTAAGGAAAAAGTGGGAAACCCTAAATGGTAAGAAATTAAATATAGCAGAAGCACAACAACCATTTCCTACTTGTTTTAAATAAGTGATTGATTGGTCACACAATTGCAGTAACAAATGCTACTAAATTTGCTTCATTTCCACACCCCACTGAGCAATAATAATTTAAAATAAGCAGCAATACTTTGACACAATATATTGTGCAAAATATTTTAACAAAAGGTAGTCACGGACAAATGGAGAGCAATTCTATCACTAGGCATCTCTATTTAGGTGCCCCAATGCCACATGGAGAGCACCTATCTGGGTGCCCAGATGCTGTTATAGCATACTATGTCAGCATCAGCATGCATATATCTAGACAAGCCAATTCATGCCACATCTATGACAGGAGCAAATGGATGCACCTAAAAGAGGAGTTACATGCTTAACAGTATTCTATAAGTGCCCTGTGCAGCTATTAGACACACCTATGGCCTGCCCATGCACCTCCGCCGTGAACTCCTCCCCCTGCATGTATGCACTAAAAGCCAGTGCTTCTCAACCCAGTCCTTGAGGCACACCTGGACCCATCAGGTTTTCTACTATATTTGTGGAATATCTAGACACCAAACAAAACCGACTGTCACGCCAGGTATTTATATATATTTATATATATATATATATATATATATATAGAGAGAGAGAGAGAGAGAAAGTTTTGAGAGAAAAGGACATTTCTCTGGCTAAGCAAACATTATTTTGCTCTGTGCTTTGGTGATTTAAAGAGTGGGGATAAAAGATACAGTTTGAATTTTAAAAAGCTAACTTTATTAATTAGTTTCCGTAGCGTAAAACCCTTTCTCTCATAGTTTTAAACTTGAACTTTCTACCAGAGGTAGAAACTTAACTGTCACAGCTTACGACATTAATGGATAGCCTCTCAAAGGCACAGCAGGGCCTAGTTCAGTCTTCATATCCACCCACTCACCCTCCCTAACTCCCGCCCACCATTAGCACCTCTCTTCATTTTTAGTCTTAATTTATAGTCAATTATTCTAATTAGGATAAGAGAGGAGTTTTCATTACAGAGTTTTAATTACATTTCATTACTTTCTGAGAAGCAAACACTAAATAAATCACACAATATACCATATAATCTTGTGCTGCACATTAGTCTAATATCCCTAGTACCTTAACAAGTTTTAATTAAACAACTCAATAATACTAAGATGCAGACAGCAGTGAGGGAGGTGCTATCCAGTCTTTTGATTTGAGTGTAACATGTATGATTATCTCCCAGTTGGCAAGAGGTTATATGTGTGTACTCGATACAAAGAGCTCCTAGCTCTCAGAGAACGAGTCCATTCTCTTGAGGCTAGAGTAGCAGACTTGTAAAAGCTGAGGGAGACACAGGTTCATAGAGGAGACCTACAGGGCTGTTGTAGAGAAGTGCTATCTCCAGTCTGACAGCCCCTGTGCTGCCTTGGAGGAGGGAGACCTCCTAAAAAAAAAAAAGCATCATCCTGGTAAAGTAGTAAATGATCCTGTAGCCAGGACCTGCTCACCACAGGATGCAATATCCTTTCGCACCAAGAATGTGTCTCCAACAGCTTCTGCCCAGTAGCGAAGGGACAGATGTTGTAGTTGGTGATTCAATCATTAGGCATGTAGATAGCTGAGTGGCTGATGGACATGAGGATTGCCTGGTTATCTGTCTGCCTGGTGTGAAGGTGGCAGACCCCACACTTCACTTAGATAGGATTTTAGATAGTGCTGGTGAGATGTCTTGTTACAATGTGGGTACTAATGACACAGGAAAAATGTGGGAGGGAAGTTCAGGAGGCCAAATTTAGGCTCCTAAGTAGAAAGCTAAAATCCAGATCATCTAGGGTAGCATTTTTGGAAATGCTCCCCATTCCACACTCAGGACCCAAGAGGCAGGCAGAACTCCTAAGTCTCAATGCGTGATGATGGTGCAGGGATGAGGGATTTAGATTTGTTAGCAACTGGGCAACATTCTGGGAAAAAAGGGAACCTATTCTGAAAGGATGGACTCCATCTTAACCGCGATGGAACCAGGCTGCTGGCACTAACATTCAAAAAGGAGACAGAGCAGATTTTAAACTAAAATGGGGGGGGGGGGGGGGGTTGAGGGCTAACAGTTGCCCAGGAGTGCATGGTTCAGTCTGGAGTATCCATTACCTCATCCTTCACATGAACCCCCAACCTCCTCTCTCTTAATCCTCCTACCTTCCACCCCCCCCCCCCACAACCCCCCCTCCCCCCCCCCCCCCCCCACTTTTTCTTTTTTGTAAAATTCCATGTTCAGTAGTGGGCTCGGCCATGCTATCAGAGACCTCAATCAAAATACTGAAGGCAGTCTTTAAGGCTCTGGAGGGGATTACCAGTTAACAGCAGCGTCCTCTAAAGATGCCAATGCAGTAAAACCACTCAGTGCAAATTTTGGGATAGTTCTTTTCTATCGTTACCTTTTAGTCACAGTCATACCTTTAATTTGCAGGAGCATTAGTTTCTTGTATGGCACAGCACTGTTGTTGGAACTCTGTTCAGTGAGGTTTACACTCCGTAAACTAACACTGCTAAAATTCTCTTTGCTTGCTAGTCCAGCAAGTGCAACCTCCGAGAAATTAGAGTTTTTGGAAACTGCAAAACAAGAACAAAAATAAATAAATAAGTAAATAAATAAATAAAAATAATCATAAAACAGCAGCTTATAAAAACCTTTCATCTTGTGAGTGTGTAGACATTTTCTGCACATTTCTTAGGGCACGTTTTCAATTTTCATGTGTGTGTGCGCTTTTCATACCGAAAAACAAAAAAAAAATACAAGTAGGTGGAAGCTGGACTGAACTACAGAACTTGCTGAAAGTTAAATGTACAAAATGCACCCACTGTTCATGTTAGAACATCCAGAGTAAGAAAACATAACATTAGTGATTAGAACAACAACAAATGAAGATTTTTTTTAAAATTTAAATTGAAGTTTACAATGTTCTTAAAATGCCAGACAACAGACAGCCGAACTAATGGACTTTGGATGCTCAGGGGTCCTTTTACTAAGCCATTGTAAAAAGTGGCCTGTGGTAGTGTAGGTGCGTGTATTGGGCATGTGCTGGGCCAGTTTTTACCGCATCTACAAAAAATGTTTTTTTTTTTGGGACAGGAAAAGGGCCTGTGGTAAAAATGAAACCAGCGCGCACCCAAAACCGGCCTGAGCCCTTAATGCCACCCCACTGATCTAGCGGTAAAGGCTCGCACGCAGTGACCGCTTGGTGCGCGTACCAAGTGCTGATTACCACCGGAACCAGCATGCGTAGGAGGAAATAAATAAATAATTCATCCAGGCATTATGGGCGCATGCCAAATCTGAAATTACCCCCTCTTATGTCACATTGGCCAGCTGGCCTAGAATAAGGATGGGAACATCCATGTTCACCAGTTATGGTGATTGGGTGGGGGGAGGAGGTAGAGATTTCTACTTTGGGGTAGCTACCCCTAGGCTATTGCCTGCAATGTCAGTTGGGAAGTTTGCCCCAACCTGTCAGCCAAGGACCGGCAATACTATGACTGTGGAGAATGGGAGATTGTAAAGGAGGTGAACACATTCAAGATACTTGCAAAAAAAAAAATGCCAATTATGACTGAGTCGGAAGCTTAAAGGAGTAGAAGAAAGCTCCTAGGCCAACTTGATAATAAAATGGACTGGATCATGTTATCCTTCTGTGATTTTGTGTGTGTGTGTGTTGGATGGGATGTGGATAGAGTAGATCAGGACAAAGAGGAGTTGTCTAAATATAAATGAAACGGACAGATGAAAAAGATAGACTTTTAGATTTAGTGAACAAGAAATTGAATGAAGAGAACAGAACGATCATTTCTGTGGAAGAAAATCTCCAGAAAACTACACGACCCACTAGAGATATGGAAATGTTTTTCTGAAAATTATTCTCCTCTTAGGTACAGTATCATAGATAGCCTGTAAAATCAGGGATCTAGAAAGCACAAAAGCTACCAGGAATAGTCGTCCCTGCAAAATCCTACTCACACTTTTCAGCTTTCAAGCGCTTGGATTCCATAAATGCAATGTTTAGTCGCTGTTCTGTGTATTCCTGAAGAATGTCATCCCTTGCCGCCAGCATTTTAAGGGGGTTCTTGGAAGACTGCACGTTGCGGGTGGGTCGCACGGCACGCTTGTGCTCAGCCACAGCAGAGGTTAACCTAATGAGCAAAACACGGGTTTTAGAGATTTTGCGGAGCTCACAATACATCACAGGCTTTGTTCACTGGGACAATGAGCTTTCAAATGCAAAAATCAAAAGCAGGGAGGCATTTGCCAGGACAAGGGAATTAGCTGCCCTAGGCAAACCTTCCTCTTTGAGCCACCTTAAATTAACTCTCAGACTTTCGCCCCCTCCAGTTGAAAATTTGATAATTAAACTGAACAATGATCATCCCATTATTTCTACCGACAAATGAAGATGCCAAAATGCATAATTAAACATCAACTATTAAGCTATGTTTCATATGTACACACAATGAGAGTTATTTTAAACTAGCCGTTAAGTCCGTTAAAACGGGCGAGATTTCCAGCATCCCTCCTCGCCGCCGCTCCCTCCCCCCTCCGTGCTGGCCCCCTGCACTGACCTGACAGCGCCTCTCACCTCCGTGTGAAAGCGCTGCAGGCAGCAGCAGATCGCTCTGCTGCTGCCTGCAGCGCTTCCACACGGAGGTGAGAGGCGCTGTCAGGTCAGTGCAGGGGGCCCGATACTGAGGGGGGTGGGAGTGGCGGCGGTTGTGCGCGATGTTCGTTTCCAGGCTCCAGCGGCAGCGTCCGACTCCGTTTCCCTCTCTGTTCCGCCCTCTAACGTCATCACGTCTTGACGTGAGGGCGGGACAGAGAGGGAAGTCTCTACTGCGCATTTGCAGGTGAGTCGGTCACTTGCCATTTATATGTTTGATAAGAGGTAGGCAAAGATATATAAACTATTATGCCAATGATAAGTTTTGCACCAATATAAAGTATCTTCAATATGACATCTCACTACCTTCTCACTACGCTCTAAATCTCTGAAGATGTCTGAAGATAAAGTAGGATATCTGTTTTAACATCCCTTGATCATTTGATAGTGTAGGCAGTCTGAAAATCAACATTGCAACCTAACCCAGAATGGTTTTGCAGGAGAACAGACAGGAAGGTAGCTCACAATTTTCTACACAAACAAGGCTTCAGTTGCTGATGTTTGTATGTTCTAACAGTTCCTTGTGTACAAATTGTTTAGGGAGAAATGAAGGTAGAAATAGTTAAATGTCTATCCTTTTGTGTAGTATTATTACCAGGTGAAATCACATAGGTATTTTGCTGGCAGCAGCCTCTCTCAGCTGCCTCACCCCATCCTTGCAGGGTGGGCATGTGCAGAAGTGCAGTTAAGCCATGGATAATTGCCCACTTTGGAAAAGGAAGGAAAAACAAACAGATCTGCTTCAGAAAAAAAAAAGATACTCATGGGAGACGCTGCTGCTCACCTCGGCGTGCCAGAGTCAAAAATGGCATCAAAGTCATCATCCATTTCAAAGGACAACAAGGTGGTGGGGTAACCTGCGGGTGGGTAAAACCTGGTGAAGGTTTCCTCATCGTCTGGCTTCATCACCTCTTTCACAGATCTACCCGTGACTGTCAGAAGGGTGTCTTGAATTCCAGCTGCAGATTACAAGCAGAACACTGCCACTTTTTAACATTTCAGCAACATCTGGCTGTACACTGCTTTAAAAATGTGGAAAACAAAGACAGTCCCTGCTCCAAACAGTCTGCATACAAGACAAGTAATTCTCTACTACCTAAGACTTTTTCAACACACACACAGGGGACAATTCTCAAACTGTCTGCACTGGGATGAAAGACCACATGTACTATTTATGTGCAGGCACTGAACCAGCTCTTAGAAGTGTATGCACGTGTTTATTTGAAACTTGCCACAGGCACAGCAACCATTCAACCTGCTTCATCTACCACCAGTAAAATATGAGCAAAGATTGGGAAATATTGCCATACATGCCTCTGGAAGGGCCCCTGCTCAATGTGGTTAAACACATACACGGTGTGGACCATGCAGGCATGTAGCCACTTCAAGGGAGGACAGTTTGCAGAGAAGTGATTAACGTAGGTAAAAGCACTGAAGGTCGTCCTCCTCAGAGCTTGTGTTTTTACTAGACAGTTCTGCAGTCACTCTATCAGACTTTCTCCCAACAATGCAGGAATGCAACTGATGTTTTATATGGCTATTTGGGCAAGTTAACTTCACTCTCTGCGATTAACTAGCTCACTCCACTATGACCCGGATTCAAGAAGTGCTGCTTCGAAAGCCTGTCACCAATGGATTAAGTTGGCCTAATAAAAAAATAAAATGATACGGCCCACAAATTTGCTGACTTTTGTTTCTCATTTTTCACTGAAGCTGAACACTATGGACTGTGGAGCAACTCTGACAATGCAGCTACATTACACACGTATAATGGTACAAAGCAGCTGTACGTAATTCAATTGGAAAAATAACCCAATTTTAAGTCATCAAATGTGGACATGAATACAATTCCTCTTCTAGACTTTGGCTACTGTTTAAACTATAAATCCACAAATCTGAAGACTACAAGTATAACAGCTGACTCCCAGTTGTGTGGCTTTCCTCACTTTCCCTAAAGCCAAGATTGAAAAAGAAGAAATTTCCATTTTTTCACACCTACTTGGCTCTCCTGTTTAGTATTTGTTATTTCTGAGGAGAGAGATGCTCAAGTCTTCCTTGTTAACAGTGTAAAAACTTCAGTGCTTCAGGTAACCTAAGCATTTTGCTCAATAACAGGTCATAGCTTTAAAGTACTCTACTCATATTTGCCATCCCACATGAATGATGAAGCGACAGTTGCAGATGAATCGAAATTAAATTATTTTTTAAAAGTCAAACTTCTAAATCAGGGATGGGCAATTTCCATCCTCAAGTGTCACAAGGTCTGTCATGTTTTCATGATATCCAAAATGAATATACATGAGATAAATCTGCATGCGCTACCTTCATTGTATGCAAATCTCTTATGCATATTCATTGTGGATATTCTGAACAAGGACCTACCTGTGGCACTCGATGACCGGAGTTGCCTATCCCTGTTCTAAACTCTGCTAATGCAACAGCAGAAGAGAGGGTCAAAGTCCACACAACAATAAGAATACAAAAAAGCACCAAGGGCCGTTCAAACATGGGATAGTCAAGAGTCCTTTAGTAGACCCAACACAGGTCGTGTTTCGGCATCAAGCGCCTGCGTCAGGGTCAATAAAATCAGTCTATTTAAAATAATCAGCTAAAAGCCCATACAGTCAGCAAACCGAAGCTGATTAAATGTATGTCAACAGAGAGCAAAAGTGCATCAAGGCACACTGGTATCCTCAAATTGGCGCCAATTTTGCTCTCCGTTGGTGTACAGATGGGACATGGGCATGTCTCTCATGTATATATCTTACAGCAGGGGTTTTCAACCCAGTCCGGTTTTCAGGATAACCACAATCAATATGCATGAGTTAGATTTACCCACAATGGAGGTAGTATGCTTGATAATCTCTCTCATGCATATTTATTAGGGGGATCCTGAAAATCTGACTGCCTAGGTGTGCCCCGAGGACCGGGTTGAGAACCCCTGTCTTATAGAATACTGTAAGTTACAGGTGTTGCATGTTGCACTTAGATTTCTGGGTGCCCAGTTGCCATTATAGAATCGGCGCTCCGTAGGGGGGATGGGGAGGGGGAGACTGTCCTGAAGAAACCACGGGCATTCTCATGACTTAGTGGAGCATGGAGTGGATGGGGGGTGGGGGAGGGGGATAATAAATAACAACATAAAAGTTTGGTTGTACATGAATATGTTTTGAGGAACAATGATAGCAAGATTAAGGCTGGGGCGAATGTACAGGTGGTATGTACTTCATGGTTTTGTAACTCAGATAACATTTGCCCCTGTGACTGTAACAGTGGGAAACTTGTGTTTATTTTGTGTATGCTGGAAGTTAAAAGTAAAAGAAAAATTTAAAGAGAAAAAAAAAAAAAAAGAATAGGCACTCCCTACACAGCATTGGTGTGGTTAACAGGGAACGTCAAGTTATAGAATTGCCCTCCAAGTGTTTACAACCGCCAACCTCCTGCACTCAGAATGTGCTGTGTGACATTCAGGGCTCTGCATGGTAAAGGAGACAGAAAGGGAGGGGGGAACTTTTTAAAACAAACAAACAAACAAACCTCTACTATGCAGCCTTCCCAAGAATGATTCCAGACTATCCAGTTTTTTATCAGATTCCAAATGCATATCTGGCCTGGCTTCAATATCTTTAAAAAAAAGAAAAAGAAAAACGATTACAAATTACAATGAAAAAAAAAATCTAACTTCATAAAGCTTTTCACCTTGCTGGTTACCTACCTTCTAGAGGTTTTGAAATTGGTGTGCTGCTCTTGATTTTATAAGAAAGAGGTGATGCTACAGGTGTTATGGCTCCAGGCAATGCCAGCCCTGAAAGATAAAGGTAGTGGTCTTAGTCAAGGTGAAACTATGAAAATGTGACTTTCAACGTTGAACATTCAAACTTTAAAAGTTCAAGAATGGCAAGTGATGAAATATTAAACTGGATCTTTTATCAATGTAATTTAATATACACAAAGATATATATTAAAAAAAGGTCACCACTATAATCCTTGTTCATACATTTTTTTTTTGGGGGGGGGGGAGCCAAAACAGTGTAATAGCTGAGTTGACAAAGGGGGGAGGAAAGTGAAAGGGAGATGCTGAATGAAGGGTGAAGACGACATACTGGAAAGGGAAAGAGGGAGGGAGGAGATGCTAGATTGGGGGGGGGGGGAGAATTAGTAAACTAGGGAATACGAGGATAGAGAAATGGAGAGGGAAAATAGAAAACTTAAGTATATGCAGTAAAAATAAGGAGACTGAAGACCAGGTAATAACAAGGCATGAAATCTGAGTGGATAGTGAAGTAGAAAAAAAACGGAAGGGTAGGAAGTGAAGACAGAAGGCAAGAAAGGAAATGGCAAATGGACAAAAGATTATAGAGAGATTTAAGAGAAGACAGAGGAAAGCAGAAATCAGAGAGACTCATTCTAACACAATTAGGGGCCAACACAATTAGCCCCCAATGCAGGCTTACCCACTACCGCTGGCCCAACACGGCCGCCAGCGGTAGTCCTGGGTCGAGCGCATGCCATTTCCCTGGGAAAAAAACCCTGGAAATGGTTAGCGAGGCAGTAATCGTGCATTGCCGTGCACTGCCCAGTTACCACTGGGTTACCGCCAGAAGCCCTTACTGCCATCCTCAATGGGTAGCGGTAAGGGTTCCCTGCCACATAGCCATTTTGTTTTGGGGACTTTTTACCCGCTGAGGTAAGAAGGGCTCTGGCATGCAGCCCCCCTTTTCCTGCAGCTTGATAAAAGGACCCCTAAGAGCAAGGTAGAAAAAATTCTCTTTAATTTAGTGAATGGAATATATAAGGTTTTGAAATTTCCATCTACTATCTTTACATTTTGCGAGAGATTAAAAATTCATCAATGTTTCTATTTTGCTGGTGTTGTACCAAATACAGAATCTGGCTTCTTGGGGTTGCTTAAATTTTTTATATTTTGTATGTGATTTGTCCCCCGCTTAGACTTTTAAAGATATAGCGGGTTATTTGTTCGGTGAAGGTTTTTCCATGCTGAGCATGTGTGACTGAGGCTAGGTGTTCTGTTGGCATTAAATGTCTGGGTAGGGATTGGTAATCTTGCTTGTTTAGTTTTCCAAATAGGTATTGATGTTCTTGAGCCCACTACACCAATTATTGTTCTGCCTTTTCCTAGGTAGGGACTTTATTGTGCGATTCCTGGTTGATTTGCTCTACAGCTTCTAAGTGACTTTTGTAGGGTTTTATATTACCTCACAATATGCCCTGGTACTGGAGAAGCTTTCTACTGCTTTTACTGAGATAACACCAACATCAGATTTTTTTTAGGGTATGGCGAGTTCTCTGAGGAAATGTCCTAGTTATGATCTGCATTCTTTATTGGTGGAATGGCCACGGGGATTTCTGAGGATGTAAAATATATACATTAACAGCATGACAGCCCAGTGAATAATGTCAGGGGTTAGTATTTTTTTTTGTTACAGACTATATAATTTTATTTTTTCTTATAGTTTTTATATTTTGCAAGATGGTTTCAGTTTATTATTGTTTTATTGTGGGGGGAAAAGATGGAATATTTAAAAAAAAATTATTATTACTACTGCTCATTGAGTAGATATCTGAGGTGTTTGGTGGGGATTGTTTAATATAGATTAGGAGGGAGATCGATTTTATCCTATCCCAGTTTGCTGGGATAGAAGATATAGCTCTGGTTTTATTATCTTGTGGCTTTGATGACCTTATGAAATCCTGGGTATCAGGAAAGTTATTTTGATCAGTAAATGGCATGGAAATCAGTTTAATTTGATTGACTGTCAGTTAGTGAATGTTTATATTCACTGTTATTACTGGGAAGGATAAATTGAGGGTGTCCTTTCCTCTCAGAACTGAATATGCAACCAGATTTAGCTATCTCATTTGTTAAATCAACTCAGGTCTACATAGGTTATTTTAATGCTAGATCTGTAAGAAATAAATATGATTTAATTAAGGATCTTATTCAGTTTAAAGGTTTTGATTTGGTATTTGTAATGGAAGCCTGGGTTTGGTAATTTAGCATGTCCAACAAATTATGAAATTTATTACTAGAAGTGATAAGAACGATGGAGGTATTTCAGTCATATAGGGCTGGATTCTATATATGGTGACTGAAAATTCTATGTGGGAAAAAATACATCTAGGCGTATTCTGTGAGTATACCTAAATGTATAGAATAGGCTTAAATTTCCAACATGTTAGACAGAATAATGCAGCGCGCCTCTCCACGGGACTTAATATAGTCACGGCCACTTATGCCACGCTTTACTTGGCATAGATCCCGATACCTAAATTAGGAGCAGAGTGGGTGTATTCTATAACAACGAGCATAGATTTTAGAAATGCCCGTGCCTCGCCCCCTTTTCAACTGTACGACATAGAATTTAGGCGCAGCATGTTACAGAATACTTTTAGCGAGTTGTGCAGGTAAATCAATGCCAATTAGTGCTAATTGCTTGTTAACAACCAATTAACAGCACTTAGTGAACCAATTAAGTTACGCGCATTGTTACAGAATACACTTCAATTTCCGCTGAAAATTAAGGCACCATATATAGAATCCCAGGGATATCGCTCAACTTTATTCATTGAAATCACTGACTCCTTTACGAATAAATATCTAGAGGGGATTTTCCTAAAAGTTAAGACGTCATCATCTACCCCTGGCTCTGATTTTGTAATCATTTATCGACCTCCTGGATTGTGAGTTGATGTTACCTATGTGTGTTCATTTATACTTCAGGCGAGCACATCGGCTAGCTCCACATGTATAGTAGGTGATATTAATGTACATTTAGAGGATGATTGTCTTTTTTATGCTTTTTTCTTACAGTATATGAACTTGATTTGAAGATATTGAATAATGGTACTTTGCATGTTGCAGGACATGTTAGATGCAATTACTGAAATCAAAACCTTGGTTGAAACAGCTGAAAAAAAATCTTGGAGGGCTTTTCCAGTCATTTGGTCAAACCATTTGTTGCACAAATTTATTATCCCTTTTACTATCTCTGAAATGAGAACTACGTTTAGAGGTAAGATATTAACCAGGAGAAAATAGATCCCAGATGTTTCTGGGATAAGGTCATTTTATAACTAGAAATTTTCACCTGTTCCTTCTCCTGATTTAGCAGTGACTAACTGGAATGATTCAGTTCAAGTTGGTCTTGATGAGAGAGCTGCAGTTCAGGAATGGAATATTCCTAGATCTGGGATTGACCTGTGACATACGCAAGAACTGGTGTCTTTGAAAAAATCTTGCAAGTAATTGCAGAGAATTTGGTCAAATATACATCAGGAGCAAGTTAGGGAGAATTAGAGCAGGCAGATTAAGGTTCTTAAGGATTTGGTAAGAACTGAAATACTAAGGGGTCCTTTTACTAAGGCGCATTTTGGCCCAGGTGGTAATTTCATTTTTTATGCATGCCCACTACTTGCCCCGGAAAATTTGTGGCATGTGGCGCTAACCGGGTGGTAAGCAGCATTGTACGCGTGCTGATTACCGCCTGGCTAATGCGTGAGACTTTGCCACTAGGTCAATGAGTGGCGGTAAGGTCTCAGGCCCAAAATGGATGCATGCCAATTTTTATTTTGCCGCATGTCCATTTTCGGCTTAAAACAAAAGAGGCTTTTTTTCCAGGTGTGCTGAAAAATGGACTTGCGTGTGTCCAATACACGCGTCTTCAACAGCTCAGGCCATTTTTCAGCACACCTGGAAAAAAAGCCTCTTTTGTTTTAAGCCGAAAATGGACATGCGGCAAAATAAAAATTGGCATGCATCCATTTTGGGCCTGAGACCTTACCGCCACTCATTGACCTAGTGGCAAAGTCTCACGCATTAACCAGGCGGTAATCAGCACGCGTACAATGCTGCTTACCACCCGGTTAGCGCCACATGCCACAAATTTTCCGGGGCAAGTAGTGGGCATGCATAAAAAATGAAATTACCACCTGGGCCAAAATGCGCCTTAGTAAAAGGACCCCTAAAGGATTATTCTCAAAAAAAGGAGAGCTCCAGTTCATCACACGACCCTTTTAAATTGGTAAAGTTGTTAACTCGTTTTCCACAGCCTGTACAGGAGCTGAATTTAACATCTCAAGCTATTGCACACTTTTTGTTTTTACAATCTGAAGTGACTAAACTCTTGGCAGCTACTCCAAATTCTTCTTATAAAAAGGTGGCCACTCCAAGGTTTAAGGTTCAAGAGTTATGTGAGATTTGTCCCGCAAATTATTTCTGGCTCTCTTTTGTACAAATTGATTTTCCTACTACCTGTCATCTGGTGTCTAAATTTCTTAAACGTTCTTGTATACTGGACCGATGCCAAGCAGATTTGTTTAATGCTATGCCAGAGCTTCAGCAGCTTTATGCAATGGCTTTAATTTGCTACTGCATGAAGGATACTTTCAAAAAACCCTGGGGGGGGGGGGGGGGTAGTGTAAGTTCCCCTGCTGAAAGGAGATAATTTGGATGATTATTGATCATTAGCAAATATCCTCATGGCAGTTGCTACTCAATTTCAAAATTATTTAGAGCGTCAACAACTCTTGGATCCCATGCAGTCAGGATTTTGTCCTACTTTTAGCGCAGAGAATGTTGAAAATAGCTGATTTTTCATGTCATGGGCCCATAAGCAGTCTGCAAAAGTTACATGTTTGAACTCCTGTAACTTTTTTATTTTTTTCACATAAAAAGATGGGGGGGTTGTCTGTTGTATTACACATTGAGGCTCATTTTCAAAGCACAAAAGACTAAACAAAGTTACATGTTACTATGGAACTTTGTAAGTCTATGTGCTTTGAAAATGAACACCATTGTTTACTCTTACAAAGTTCATTGAAACCTCATTTTTTTGTTTCTGGTCACTTTAGTCACATTACCTGAAAATATTTGTTATCATAATGCCTTCTGGGTTTTTAATTTTTATTTATTTATTTATTTATTTGTTGCATTTGTATCCCACATTTTCCCACCTATTTGCGGGCTCAGTGTGGCTTACAATAAGACTTGAATAATAGAAATACATTTGTTACGACTAGGTTATAGAATACATTGAACAGAGTTGTGCGAGACATTCGAATATCCTTAGTAGTATAGCAGTGGGACAACAACATAGGGACATTAGAAGGAGACAATGAGAGAAAAAAGGGCATTAATAGGCACCTAGACATATAGTGTACATAGTTCCATGGTTGAATGTGTGATTGACTGGATAAAGGGATGATGGATCAGATGTGGATGTGTATTGCATTGTGAACAGTCAGTAGTTTCTATGTGTTTTGGCTCTTTCCGTAGGTTTGTTCAAACAGGTGTGTCTTCAGTAGTTTACGGAAGGAGGTTTGTTCGTTAATCATTCTTAGGTTGCGTGGTAATGTATTCCAGGACTTCGTGCTCTTGTAGGAAAAGGTTGACGTGTGTATCGTCTTGTACTTCAAGCCCTTGCAGGTTGGGTAGTGGAGGTTGAGGTGAGTTCGGGATGATCTTTTGGCGTTTCTAGGTGGTAGGTCTATTAAATCAGACATGTACGCTGGGGCTTCACCGTAAATGATCTTATGGACTAGTGTGCAAGTTTTAAAAGTAACGCGGTCCTTGAGTGGAAGCCAATGTAGTTTCTCTCGTAGTGGTTTTGCCCTTTCATATTTAGGTTTTCCGAAGATGAGCCTGGCTGCTGTGTTCTGGGCTGTTTGAAGTTTCCTCAGTATTTGCTCTTTGCAGCCTGCGTATAATGAGTTGCAGTAGTCCAAATGGCTAAGGACGAGGGATTGCACTAGGCTACGGAAGACGGATCTTGGGAAGAATGGTCTAATCCTTTTCAATTTCCACATGCTGAAGAACATCTTCTTGGTTATGTTATTTGCGTGAGTTTCGAGTGTTAGGTGGCGGTCGATAGTCACTCCAAGGATTTTTAGCGTTTCTGAGATTGGAAGTATTAGGTTTGGTGTGTTTATCACGTTGAACTCAGTTGTGTTGTATTGGGAGGTGAGTATCAGGCATTGGGTTTTTTCTGCGTTTAGTTTCAGGCGGAATGCATCTGCCCATGTGTTCATGATGTGTAGACTTTGATTGATTTCGCTGGAGATTTCTTTGATGTCTTGTTTGAATGGGATGTATATGGTTACATCATCGGCATATATATACGGGTTGAGGTTGTGGTTTGATAGGAGTTTTGCTAAAGGGATCATCATTAGGTTGAATATAGTTGGAGAGAGAGGTGATCCTTGTGGGACTAGTAGTTAGTGTATTTAATATTTTTTTTTTAAGTTCATTATGGGCCCGATATTCAGCTGGCAGCAATTAGTTGTTTTGCTGACCTGCTGCCAGCGTTAAACGGAAATTCAATGGAAGGCCATGTCCGGGCACTAGCACTGCATTGGTTAAGTGTGATATTCAGCACTTAACCAGCTATGGATTAATGCATAAAGATAGGACTGACTTTTATGCGATCGTATTTATGTGGTTACCTGACCAGTTAAGGAGTCCTTTTAGTAAGCCGCGTAAGTATCTACGCGCGCTCAACGCGTGCCAAAATGGAGTTACTGCCCGACTAAAATGTGGCTCTTGCAGTAATTTCATTTTTTTGCATGCGTCCAATACGTGCGTCTGAAAAATATTTTTTATTTTCGGATGCACGGAACGGACGTGCGGCAAGTGGCATTTGATGCGCATAGGTCATTACCGCGTGGATTCTTTACTGGTCAATGGCTGGTGGTAAGGTCTGAGACCCAAAATGGACGCGTGGCAATTTTGATTTTGCCGCACATCCATTTTCGGCCCCAAAAAAAAAAAAAGCCTTTTTCACAGGCGCACTGAAAAATGGATTGGCGCGGGCCCAAACCCGCGCCTACACTACCGCAAACCATTTTTCAGCGCGCCTTTGTGAAAGGACCTCTAAGTGCTGAATACTGACACTGCTCCTGAACGCCTTGAACTGGTTAATGCTGCTAAGTGCTGCTGAAAATGCCCCTGAATAGGTGATTTAACCAGCCAGGAGCCGTTTCTAGCCTGTTAAATCACTTGAAAACTGATCCCTATATATTTACGTTTGTATTTGGAGATTGTTACAATATTAACATTTGTATATAATTTTCTCTCTTATTGCTGTCTGCTAAAGTGGAATATAAATATTAAAATAAAATTAAATAATTAAACTGCTATTTTGCTGAGTATAATCAGCAATTGCAAGGTTTTTGGGTTTTTTTCTTAAATTGTAAACCTAGTTGCTTACTTTTTTTTCTTGGGGACAGCACATGGCCGATGTTCTAATTGAGGGATCCCCTTTGCTCCCACCTTTTTTGGGTGCCTTGCAGTGAGGAACCATCTCTTTCTTCACCTCAGGCCGAACATTGCTTTGAGCTGCTCTGATCATAGAGTCTGATTTCCTCACCATTTAACTTTGTGCAATGCATTCAGGGTTCCTTTTACAAAGGCGCGCTAGCATTTGTAGCACGAGCTGAAATAAGCATGCGCTAAACATTAGAGATGCCCAAATATTTCTACTGGTGTCTCTAGCGTTTAAAATGCTAGGGCACCTTTGTAAAAGGACCCTCAGTTAACTAGAACTCATACCCTATGTCAACACATAAACGCTGTGTGTTCCACCACAGGAAGTGGTAGAAAACAGACTGACGTTTCTAAAAGAAACCAAACCAATCTCTCACCTCAGTGATTATTACTACTACAACACATTTTCACACAGCTGCCATACTACTGAACATATTTGGGCCAATATTTAAAGACAAATTACGTGCTCATTGGTGGCTAGCAAATACAAATCCATATATGGATTTATATGGAAAGTGCTGAGCCATTTAAATTACTAAACAGCCCAATACTATCCTTGTGCAAGATCAGAGACAGGGCAAGGGTGGTCCTAAAAATCATGGGGTCAATATTCATAACAAGTTCCCACGGCAGGGGAGGCTTCTGTCCAGTTACTGAATGGGTCGGGAGCGGATATTCAGTGGCACTTAACCAGACACTGGCACTGAACATCTGTGACCACTGCAACACGCTCTAGTTAGTGCCAGGGTTGTACATGGGTGGGCGGAGTTATGTGGGCACTGGTGATATTCACTGCTTATGCTTGATAAATCAGGCACTGCCACATACTCAAAGACTGAGTGCCAGTGTCCAGCAGGGGCATGGCACTGAATATTAAGGTCTAATTTGGCCAGTGGCAGCCAGCATTTAGAAAAGTGCTGACCACTACTGGTTGGGCAGGATGATATTCGGCCCGTCTCCATATTTTCTTCAAAGTGCCCTAACCTATTCAGTTCAGCTACCTATACAGATATTGGCGCTGATTGTATAGATTAAGAGCCGCCAACTGAAAATCGACCACATTGGCACTGCCCGTGTTCCACTGATTAATCTGGGTGGATACAGTACATGTAGAGCAATGCAGATCTGTCCCATGAAAATGGTTCCCTGTGGATTTTTGTACAGACCTTTCTTTACCATTCGACCAGCGACGGTGAACTGCGTAGAATCATTGGCTGCTCCTCTGCCTTTTGCTTTCCAGGCCTCCTCCCTAACTGTAATCAGCTGCTTTCTCTCTTCAATAGTCATGTGATTCTCATGGACATCTGGTGTCCTCTGGTTAGAAAAAGGAAAGGTGGTGGATAAACCCTCGGTCCTGTTTAACAAAAGCACTAAGACAACAAATTACATGATATTTAAAGGGTAACAGATAAGTAGTAGTTAACAGGCTGGAATAAAATCCCAAAGACAGCAGTCTTTCTGCCCCAGTATTCAACATCCCTATAGAACAGTATTTCGGATTTGAAACTCAACACTCCTCCTGTTCCTGCGTTTTACTTTTCTTGAACTGAATCCTGCCTGCCAGTGATGATTTTCAGGAGGTTATGCCAGCTTGCCGACCTGAAATCTTGTCATTCACCCAGAACCTTTCTGAAGTTGCTTCCTTTTCCCTACTGCAGCTGGTAACTTTTTCTTAAGAAAATGACCACCATTATCTGCCCAGCGCAAATCAACTGAATGTCCTCCAGAAAGAGGGAGAGAGATATTCCTGTTTTTCTATTCAGCAAACCTTTAGGAGGTAGATATCCCTTTCTGAGTGAGTTAGGGTGCTGACAAAGGCCCACAAAGAACAGGAGCTAATAAAAATCTTCATACCAGTAAGGGGAAACTGGAGGAAGTAGTAATGTTGTGCCCACACCTAGCGCTTCCAACTGGCTGATTTTCTGAGGGACAGAAAGACCAAGTGCCAGTTTTCTACTAACCCTCAAATTCGGGGCCAGCTTTACCAGTGAAAACTAAGATCTTCCATCAACCTTCACCCCTGCTACCACATAACCCTGGGACCAGCAATAAAATTGAAAAGAAGTACAAGGCCTTGAATTCATGCATATGATGCTGAAGGCTCTGCTATGTCCTATCCACTCCGATGCAGAGTTCCTGTTCCTGTGGGGGTCAAACATTGCCTTCAGCACACACATGGGTTCAAGACCCTGTGCTTCCTTTTCTGTTTGACTGATGCCGTAGGTCCCAGATGGAATGGAGGAGTGGCCTAGTGGTTAGGGTGGTGGACTTTGGTCCTGGGGAACTGAGGAACTGAGTTCGATTCCCGGCACAGGCAGCTCCTTGTGACTCTGGGCAAGTCACTTAACCCTCCATTGCCCCATGTAAGCCACATTGAGCCTGCCATGAGTGGGAAAGCACGGGGTACAAATGTAATAAAAAAAAAAAATGCAGCAGCAAGCAGGCCAGACTGGGTGAAGAAGAGCAATGCTGAAGTACTTGGAGGAGACGTGGAATAGGAAGACCAGAGAAGAGATTCTGGATATGGAAGGAAAGAGAAGAGTTAATGACAGATTGGGGAATAATAGGCTAGAAGGACAGAGATAAGAAATTGGAGCTCTGGGATGAGGAAAACAATGTAAAGCTGTAGGTAGATCCAGTAAAGTAAGAGGGATTGAGAACTGGATGATAAGAAGGACTGAAACCTGAGTGAATAAAATCTTGGTACATTGCTTTGATGGGTTGGGCCAGTTTCTATTTTTATTGTCTTTTTTGGGGGGGGGGGGGTTATTGTAAAATGTCAAGGGTGGGGGTGGGTGGGTCTCTCCCTCAGATTGGTGGGATATCAGCTTAAATAGACAAGCAACAAGGGGTTACTACAAGTAGCAGCCAACTGCCTTCCTTCCTTTCAGTGCTATTCCCACAGTACACGCAAGACCCACTGGCTCTGAATAGGAGACAGTCTTTTGAGATCTAGTGCTGTGGTCAAGCCACAGGGCCAGCCCAGAATGATTTTTCTTGAATGTGAGTAGAAATCTTTTGCAAAAATTTGGAAACAGGCAGCTTAAAGGAAAGCCATCATTTGTCATGCCAATCTAATCCAATATTAATGACAATTCACACAACAGCGACCTTGAACACAACATAAGGTAACCCATGTTGTCAGACCAAGGCCCATCGAGCCCAGCAGCTAGCCTCCACTCCAACAGTCACCAAGTAACAAACACTACACAGATCCCTAAAAACAGATCTACTTCCAATAGTTCATTTCCAGGGATGAGCAAAGGCTCCCTCAAGTCTACCTGGTGAATAACGTTTTATGATCTTTCCCTCCAGGAATTTGTCAGGCTTCCTTTGAACTCCATTATGGTAGTTGCCTTGACTACACCCTCGGCAACAGAGTCCACAGTTTAATTATGTGTTGCATGAAAAAGAACAACAAAAAATGTTATACAATTTGTTTTAATTTGCTGGTCATTAGTTTTATGGAGTAACCCCCTTGATTTTATATTTTTGCAAGGTTTAGTAATTCATCTCTATTTAACTATTCTACCTCACTTAGGGGTCCTTTTACTAAGCTGCGGTAAAAAGTGGCCTTAATGCGTTCTTAGTTGGGTTCTTCCCATGCACTACGGCCATTTTTACCACAGCCGGAAAATGGCTGATTTTCTATTTTCTGAGTTAATGGACATGTGCTAATGTTGCCATTAGCACATGAGCCATTACTGCTAATCCCACGCTCATCAGTTAGAACGCGATAATGTGGTTGCGCTGATTCATAATTTATTTATTTATTTTATTTATAACATTTATATCCCACAATATTTCCGCCCATGGGCAGGCTCAATATGGCGTACAATAGTTAATAAACAAACCATAATACAATAACATAAAGTACAGTAGACAAGGGCCACAGGAGGGAGAAAGAGATGACTGACGAGGGAAGGAAGAGAGGGTGTGTGATAGGGTATAATGTCACTACCACTCTCCACTCCCAGACACGCCTCCTCAGAGAAAAATAAAGAAAACATTTTTTAGTGTGTGGTTTGCATGCACATTGGGCTTTTTTATTGCAGGACACCTCAGCGCATCCCGTGGTAAGCCCTTTTAAGTTGCAGTAAGCATGTGCTAGCTCTTACCACAGCTTAGTAAAAAGAGCCCTTAGTAATTTATAAAATCTATCATAACCCCTCTCAGTCATACAGTCTCTGAGCTGAATAGCTCTAAGGTATTTAGCCTCTCTTCCTAAGGGAGCTATTCTATCCCCTTTATCACCCATTTCTAAACTTCTTTGAGAGGGTTTGACCAGAACTGCACAAAGTAAAGTGAGGTCATAGCAGGGAACTATATAGAGGCATAATGATAATCTCAGCTTTGTTGTTCAGCCCTTTTCAGATAATCTGTAACATTTTATTTGCTATTTGAGCAGACTCAGTAAACACGGCTGAAAATGACTTCAAAGATATATTTCTTGGGTAAGTACTCAACTCAGAATCCCACATTCTATTTGTTTTATATGTAAATTCATGGAGTGTCCCCTCATCTTTGTACTTTTTGAAAGAGTAAATGAACGATTCAAATCTACCTGCTCTACTGCACTCAGAATTTTGTAGATCTCTATTTTATCCTCCCCTTCAACCACTCCCCTCCAAGCTGGAGTCCTAACCTCTTATGCCTTTTCTCATATAACTAGAGACCCATCCCCTTAATTATTTTGGTCAACCTTCTTTGAACCTTTGCTCCACCATATGCTTTAACCAGATTATTTGACATTTAAGATTACTTTAAAAATATAACTATCAGTAGGTATTTAATTGAAAATATTATCTGTTTTTTAGTCTGCTTAATATAATTCTGTGAACATCTGAGTTTCATTTTTTAAAATTTAATATTTTATAGGTTTTAAGCACAATTTACAGAGAAATAAAACACAGTGTTCATAATGAATAATCGTGTCTAGGCTGGCAAAGGAGGAGGACTTGGTCCATTGCACAGCTGTTCACCACCTCTTGCCACGATCTGTCTGTGGGTAGAGGGAAAGTGATTAAGGAGACCCGCTGATGCCAGTGCCTGCTGGGTTATGTATACTTGTATCTAGGAGGAGGGGAACCTATGTGCAAGTCCTTTTCTTTTTCCTTCCCATACTGGTTCCAACATCTAAGTTTCCACTCCCTATACCTCCTCCCTCTCCGGGGTCCAGCGTTTTATCTCCTGGGCTCTCCCAAGTAGATTCTCACCCTTTCCTTACCCATGCAGCTGTTTGCCTTCATACCTCTTCCTAGAGCTTCCAAAGCTCTTTCTGCACTGGTATGGGGTCTTCCTGCATGGGTCTATACTGAAGCATGCTGCTGTGTCCTGCCCAACAGAAAATACATCACTGACCTATGATGCATTTCCTGTCTGGCAGAGGACAGAGGCAGCAGCAAACCTGAGTGTGGACCTGTACAGGAAGGTCCAGGACAGGTATGAAGGCAAATGGCTGCATAGAGAGGGGAGGAGGGAGATCCTGCTGGCTGCTGCTGCCTAGGTGAAAGCCTGGGAGATAAAACGCTGGACCCTGCAAGGATAGGGTGGGGAATGGGAAGATGGCTAAGTGACATATATGTGAGTCACAAGATGGGGCTGAAAGTTACTGGTAAAAGACAGGGTGCAGCTTATATGTACATATCACATTTTCACAAGTATATACCGTATTTTTATGTTCCGCGCGAGTCTTACCAGCTCTGACCGTATTGTCAATTAATGTGTTTAAATTAGTCAGCTTTTAGGAGAAATGATTTATAAATGCAAATCAACATTGCAGCATTAAGAGAGAATGCAGGAGAAGCGAGAACTGATAAAGGCATTCTGGAGCACAGATGCTAGGAAGGAGAGTTTGAATTTATGAAACAGGGAGTGAATGGAGACAATGGAGGGCCCAAGTGTAGAAATTTAAGAAGATTCTGGCTGCAGTATTATGGCCTGAATTAAGATCTTTTTTCAACTACTTCTGTAAAGGAACCCAACTATTTCTCTCTTTCATATCAAATACCCCCAGCTTATATCTAGCTCTTACTTTTAAAGTTTATTATTGAAATTATGCTATTTCTTTGAGTGCTTTGGATTTGCATATATAAAGGTATTAAAACAGCCAGGTTCTCATCCTTTAGCTAATTGACCAGACACAGCAAGGTGCATAATGCAGAAACATATAGTACTATATTACAAGAAAAGGCTATAAGGCCAATGCCATTCCTTGGGTACTGCTACAGACCCTAGCAGACCACTGGCTTTCCTTTCTATGCTCACATTATACTTTCTTGAATTGAGTTGTCTCCACGACATCTGCTGCAACCATCATTCCTTCCATGGAATTGTTCTTGAATTTACTCCTCTGCAGTTCTTATTTTATAGCAATCGTTCCTTTGAGAAAGTCTCATTGTTAAATGTCTCTATCATATCTCTTCTTTCTTCTACTGAAGATACTTGAGCACCTCATAGGACTTTAAGAGGGCGTGGACAATGCAATACACACCCACTTTGAGGTGTTTTAGTCATTTACAGACAAATGTGGCCACATATCCATGTAAATGACCTCTCATAAACTACTAATCGTCAAAAAAGTATTTGCTTTTGAGATGATGGCACGTACTTTGCTATGGGCGTGTAGAAGGATGGACTTTGGGCAGAGGGTGGGTACAGTCTGCAAGTATACATGCAGAATATTTAAAAAGTATAATTTATACATATACTTGACAAATATTGATATTGACATTTACACCAGCTCTAAGGCGTGTAAACGTCCACACCTGCCAATTAGGCATGGTATCTACTTGTAAGTAGTTTTCACATATGCACCTTAGATGGTCATTTAACCAGGCGCCCCCTGCATTTGCTTGAGTGGGATTTTATTAGAGAACATCTGTACAGGGGAGTATGAAGACTGGGACTAGTTCTCAGTTGTTATTGTCTTTTACTGTATGTAATATTTATTAGTATATTTTGCTATGTTATAATTATAAGGAATTTTATTATGTAGGTGACTTTGTAATCAGCTAGAAACTGTGGACTATGCAGAATATAAATATTTTAAAATAATATACCATTCATGCATGATTCTGTACTGTTCTAAATGCAGGGCATTTTTTCTAGCGAAAAAGGTGCCTGGTACTCAAATGCCAGGCCACTCTTCAGAGGTGGGGCGATCACTGAAGGACCCACCCCACAATAGTCAGGCCTCTTGCAACCAGTCACAGAATCCATGACAAGGCAGAATTGGTGTGTAGAGCCTGAGCTCTTTCATTAAAACTTGGGGACCATGGGCCAATTTTAGCAGACAATGGAAAAGGTGCCGGTACACAGTACCCCCAAATACCCCCTCAAAAAAAGCCCTGTCTAAATGTAATCTTAGCTGCATAACTCTCAACTACTTCTTAAGCTGTTTCAGATCACTTCTCATTTCACCATTTCTATCAGGAGCGTCTACTCTATTAAAGATCTTAGTGTCATCTGCAATATCACAGACTCGTTCTAACCCGTCTGTGGTATCACTCGCAAGCACACGGAACGCCACTAGACCCAAGACAAATCTCTAAAACATGTCATTAATCACTCCTCTTCTCATAGTGAATTCTTTTTGTGACTATTCACTGTTCTCCATCACTCAACCAGTGATTAGTCTACCATCCTGGCACTCACCCCTAGGGGACTCACTATATCAATTAGCCTCCTATGCAGGACAGTATCAAAGGCTTTGCTGAAATCAGAGTTCATCACATCTAGCTCGCAAATCTGATCTACTGCTTAGTCACCAAATCAAAATAATTGATCAGTCTTGTTTGACTTTGGTGTCATCATGGACAGTACGTTGAAATCTACTCAGTGTGCAGCAGTGGCCAAAAAAAGCAAACAGAACGTTAGGAATTATTAGGAAAGGAACAGAAAATAAAACAAAGATTATCATAATGCCTCTGTATTATTCCATGGTGAAACAGCAACTTGAGTAATGTGTTCAATTCTGGGCGCTACATCTCAAAAAAGATATATTGTGTTATTAGGAAAGGTACAAAGAAGGGCGACCAAAATTATTAGGGTGATAAGCCTTTCCCTCATATGTGATAAGTTCAAGAAGTTAGGGCTCTTCAGCATGGAGAAGAGATGGCTGAGGGGAGAGATGACAGAAGTCTACAAAGTCCTGAGTGGAGCAGCACAGGTAAATGCAAATTGATTGCTTACTCTTTCAGAAAGTACGAAGACTAGGGGGACATTCCATGAAGTTATAAATAGGATAAAATATTTCTTCACTCAATGAATAATTAAGCTCTGAAACTTGCTGCTGGAGGATACAATATATGGAATTAGAGTCGACGGGTTTAAAAAAAAAGATTTGTACAGATTCCTGAAGGTAAAATCCATAAACTCTTACTAAGGCAGACCGGGGGGAAATTACTGCTTATCTATGGGGGTAAGCTGCAAGGAATCTTGCTACTTTATGGGTTTCTGCCAGATACTTGTGACCTGGATTGGCCACATTTGGCAGCAGGATACTGGGCTTGATGGACCGTTGGACTGACCCAGTAGGGCAAATTGGAGAATACATTTCTTCACGCAACACGTAATTAAACTCTGGAATTTGTTGCCAGAGAATGTGGTAAAAGCAGTTAGTTTAGCAGGGTTTTAAAAGTTTGGACACGGTCCTAAAGGAAAGTTCATAAACTATTAAAAATCCACTGTTTTTTCCTGGGATAAGCAGCATAAAATCAGTTTTACTTGAGATCTTGCCAGGTACTTGTGACCTGGATTTGCCACTGTTGGAAACAGTATACTGGGCTCAATAAGTACATAAGTAGTGCCACACTGGGCCAAACCAAGCCCATCAAGCCCAGCATCCTGTTTCCAACAGTGGCCAATCCAGGTCACAAACATCTGTTAAGATCCCAAAAAAGCTCAATACATTTTATGCTGCTTATCCCAAAAATAAACAGTGGATTTTCCCCAAGTCAATTTAATAATGGTCTATGGAATCTTCCTTTGTCTGTTCCAGTATGACAATATTATGTTCTACTGTTCTTATCTCCCTCCAGTAAAAACATGTTTCAGATAATCAAGATACTTTACTGGTGTCATCAGAAACTGGAGGTTGTGTACCTCTATCCATCGTTTTCCAAGCTACAAATTCAAGTTTGTATACCAAGCATTACTGGTTTCTTTGTTGTTTATTTTTAAAACCTAACCTGTCAAACCAAAGGTTAGCAGACAGCCAATGTTATCCCATTCTTGGTAGCACCAAATAAAACTGAAGATGGTCCAAAATACAACTGCTTGTTGAAAAACGTTTCTGTAAATATTTTACAGTGTGCAAGTTTTCTCCCCCTCTTCTGCCCCCACAAAAACATTAATCAAGCCTTTTTATAGTTTAATAAAGTGTTGATCCCAAGAATTAAAGTACACTTGCTAATCCTTTCCAATAACACAAAAACAAGAGGACACTCCATGAAACTAATGATCAACAGATTGTAAAATGTTTTTCACACAACACATAATTCAGCTGTGGAATCTTTAGTTTGAGGACGTGATCCAGTAAGCTAACATAGTAGGTTCAAAAGAGGTTTAGACAAGTTTCTGGAAGAAACATCCATAAAATTATTAGCCAGGTAGACTTGGCAGAGCCAATGTTTATCCCAGGAAATGATCAATAAGAAGCAGGTGGACCAGACTGTCCATTGCTGGAGACAGGATTCTGGGCTCGACAGACCTCAGTATGACTCTGCATAACTGTTTTATGTTCTTACGTAACTTATTCCATTTCTTCCCACAATACTGCAATATTTTAATGAGAATTTAAACTTTACTATTAGGATGTGCACAAGCAACATATTTTCACTTTGTATTTTGGAATTTTTCCATGATTTCTGGGCATCTTTTCTTGGTTCATTTTACACATTCTTAAAAAAATTTTTAAGTGTGTGTTAGGACTATTTACTGTGCACAAATTGACTTTATGAATGTTAATTTGTAGGTTAATGCATGTTAGATCGATTTTGTGCACACTAATATTTTTAAGGTGTGCTAATGAACCGAATGTGTGCTAATAAATGCACATCCCTACTTACTATAATTAAGATTCAAATTATCTTTTAAATGCATGGTGAAGTGCAAGATTTTTCATGGTGTGCTCCCCTGTGGCTGAACAAATGCAAGGTCTGGATGACATTTCACCTTCAGTCTCCAGGGGTGTCGCTCATCACAGATCAAGGGGCTTGCTTCTCTCACACTAGGATCACTGACCTTAGAAGGCAAAGAAACAGAAAATAGTAGCAGGTGAGGCAGAGAAAGAAAAAGAAAGGACAGACAGACATCAGAGCAAATCAAACTCAAAGCAAGCAAAATAAATATATTAAAGAGGCAAAAGAAACATGGGAAAATGCCTCAGGACAGCAGCAGCTCAGCAGATGAAGAAAGCCTTGGTGTTATAGATTTCTCAGCATCCCCATCCTCTCTAAGGCAGGGACATTCACCAATGTCCTCTAAAGCAGGCCCAGATTTTGCAATGAGTAGCACACGCATCTGCTTAGACCAAGAAAATCTGCTTGGTCCAAAGAGAAATCTGCCGTCACTTGCTTTAAAATTACATGTCAGTGCCTAATAACTAGGGGGGCACACAGATGTGTGTGTGTGGGGGGGGGGGGAAGGGGGAGAATGCTGCAACCCCCCCCCCCCTTAAATGTTCTAGGCACTGGTCTGACTTGGCATCCCTCCTCTCCCTGCCAATATGACTTCCCCCAAACTAAGTAGGCAAACTATGCGTATAGCAGAGAGGTCTTTTGTCCGGCTTTGCTATCCTTCCTAAGGGTGCCAAAAGCAAAAACCCAGCACTGCTCCAAAAATCACCAAGCAGATCCTGTTGACAGGGTACCCTTAATAAGCAAACATCGCTGCTTCATAAAACAAACAAACATCTGTGGATATCTTGATCATTTGAGATTCAACTGCATTTGAGTATCTTTAATCTAGGTATTTAAAGATTTATTTTTGAAATTTCAGATTTTAAAACAAGTCTGCCCAGATGACAGAAACCCAGTGGCCAAGGGTGAGAAAAAAAAAGCCAAGGATAACCCTCCAGTCTGTAGTGGCATGTAGTGCTATAGGTCACCTGGTGTATATTATACAGTTGATTAGCTTGTATTAATATTTAATGTAAAACCCTTCACACACATTAACTAAGAGATTCAAATGTCTATATATGGTTGTTTTAACACCTGAAAGGAAATACTTTCAATCTTCTAGCAACAGCAGCTATTACCAAGTTTGCGGCTCAGTGTTTCTGTAGTTCAAGAATCCCAGAAAATCCAGCTGAAGGTTAATCACTATGGCGGAAAAGCGTTATAAATAGGTCAGAGCTCCAGTGAGGCCTGGTAAAAGTTAACATGCTTTTCCTCACCTGATTAATGGGTACAAAATACTGGCATTTATGAGCAGCAGGTAGAGCAGGAGAATAAGTGGAAGCATAGACAGGTTCCTAGAGACAGGGGCAAAGGCAATGCAAGATAATTAAAGGGAACAGTACGTTCTGATCCTGCAAAGAACTGTGTAAATCTAACATGCATGCTCCAAAGTTGAGGAGATTTACACCCATTGAAACAAAGCCCATGCTGAAAACATGCCACCGCAGGTGCCCGAGTGCTGTTTCATGCAGCTATTAAACAAATTAATGACACCATTTGCAGAATTAAAGGTGAAAAATTAATTAACCATTTTTGGCTATCCTTTATTTAAAAAATAAAGAAAACATTTAGATTTTGTACTTCCCAATCATACCATGTTACTAAGATATGAATCCAATGTCATAACATGGCTGCTTGTCAACTTCTCTCTATTCAGTTATTTTGCACCAATATCACTACAAAGCCAGAGAGGATTCCCTGAGCCACTTTGGCAGAAGAAGCACATAGAAAGCATCTGTTCTAGGAAGACCAAATTTGAGTGCTGTATTTAATTTTTACCAGGCAGCAACAGACAGAAAAATCACCCCAATTATTTCCCTTTATCCCAATTGCTCTTGTGGTCAGCCATCCCTGCTCCTCTCTAAATGATCACACCCACAAGTCAAGGACCCCTTTTTCAGCCCTGGCGCTGGCATGGCACATCTGCCAAGATATATTCCCCGATGACATGGTTATAGCATCAGCTGCTTTCCCTCCCATCCTCCCCAAACCTGTGGCAGGGCCGCTGAGAGACTGAGCCGGGCCTGGGGCAAGGCTGCCGCCACCCCCGGGCCCCCCCCCCCCCCCAGGATTGTTGCTGCTGCCGGACCTCGACCCCCCTAGGATCGTCACCATCGCCGGTGGCCCCTCCCCCAGGATCGTTGCCGCTGCCGGACCTCCCCCCCCCCAGGATCATCGTCACCGCCGGCAGGCCACCCCCCCCCCCCTGATTGCTGCTGCCACCCGCCCTGGGTACCTTGACTGGCAGGAATCCCAAGGCCACACCAGCAGAAGAGTTCTCCAGCGCTGCTCTTCTTCCTTCTGTCGCGTGGCCTTTTTCTCTCAGGTTGCGCATGCACGGACTGAGGGGAAAAGCAGCCGCAGGGGAAGGCAATGCAGCAGACACTGTGTCCGTTCCTCCAGGTCCTCCCCAGCCTCTAAGGGGGGCCTGGCGCTGGAGCTCTCTCTCTCTCCTGCATCTGTCGGGACCCGTCAGGAGCAGGGGAGAGAGAGACACCCTGGCACCAGGCCCCCCCCTTGGAGGACCGGGGAATTTTGCCCCCCTACCCCCCCTTTCGGCAGCCCTGACCTATCATCACCACTGCAAGAACAAACTAAGGGACCCTTTTACCAAAAGTAAAAAGTGGCCTTAGTGCATGCTTACCCAGGTCATTCCCGTATCCTAAGGCCAATTTTCCTCACAAGGGTAAAATAGACGAATTTCCAAGTTTTTCTATTAATAGCTAATTTTCCCATTAACGCGTGAGCCCTTACCGCAACCTATTTTATAGGCGGTAAGGGCTCACATGCTAATTGGTTAGCACGCGGCAGTGTAACTGGACTGATTAACAGAACATGTATACTCTCCACACTCGGTGCTAAAAATAAAATCTACTTTTTTTTATCGCGTCAGTAGTGTGCACCAATGGCAAAATTACCACAGGATGCCCGAGTACACCCTGCGGTAAGGCATTTTAAGCTGTGGTAAGCACACGTTAAGATTACCGCAGGCTTGGAAAAAGGACCCCAAAAAAATCATAAAAGAGAAATAAGCAATGAGGGTCATTCTCTCCTTTCTGCCACCACTCCACCAAATCAACCTTTCACTGAAATTTCTCAGTGTAGCTTTTACACAAAGAAACCCTTTGGAGGGGGGTGACACAGCAGCTGAGAAAATAAAGAAGAGAGATTTATAAAAAGAACCAGAAAAAGCCCGCAGGAGTGCTCCACCACTGTAACTAAAGCCTGTGTTGCATGGTATGGCTTACCCAAAGCTGATTACACATGGCACTATCATCTTTAAATTCTCCTTCTTCCTACAGGTTAAAACAAATAGGAAACATTGCCAAATGCTGGAAAGGTGTACAGTGAGGTAAAACAGCTCATTCACATTCCAGGAGTTAGTATTTCAAGTCTTATTAGAATTGCAAGCTTGCAAAATCACACACACGCTCAATGGAACACAAGCAGATAACTTCCCTAGATAATAAAGCTGGAGCACTACCACTGCAGAAGCTAATCTTCTATCAGGGGTCACCTAAAGGGATTCCCGCTCCCTCCCCCCCCAAGCAGCAGGAAACTTATCTTGAAGCAAATCATTTCATGGACATTGTCAACGTGGGCACGTGTGCAAAATCAAAGGTGACGCTTATTACAAGCATGAGAGAACAGTGGACAGGACTGCTGGGCTCAAGGTTTTTTTTGTTTTTTTACAGAGTAACCCAGCTATAGTGGCTATCTACAGAAACTATTTTATTCTGTCAAAAAGAAATACAGGCTTGTTCCCTTTTAAGGAGATCGTGATCTTTGGCAAACAGTAAGCCACTAAACACAGTTGGACATTGGTGACTCTTAGCTGCTTCTAATTAGTTTTAAGGCCAAGCGTCTGAGGATTAAAGCACAGGCAAACTAGACACGTGCCTAGGGCCCAGATATTTAGGAGGGGCCCTCTGAGGTATGATGACTGAATGGCTTCCAAAGGCAGATTTCTGCCAAAGTAGGTCAGCTGCTGACAGAAAGAGATGTGAAGACAGTAGAGTGACTACTGCCTTTGTGCACTGTCCACCAGTCAAGCAGGACTAGTTGGCAACCAGCACTGCTTATCTCAGGGGTGTAGCCAGGGACCTTTCATTTTGGATGGGCCCAGAATTCGGATGGGTGGGTCTTCCAAAATCCCCCTCCATTGTCTTGCATCTTTCTCCCTCTCCTCCACTCCATACCCAGCCTCCCCCCCCCCTCTCTGAAACTACCTTCATATCTCAGTACTTTCGACAACAGCAATGTGCATCCACTGCCTGGCCAGCCCCGCAGGCTTCCATCTGCCATGTCCTGCCAGGTAGGAAGTGAGGGCAGGGCAAAGGGAAGCATCTAAACCTGACAGAGGCAGTGGATGTACATCACTGCTGCTGAGGAAGGTGCTGAGGTAGAACAGAGAAGGCAGGTGCTGTGGAGCTACAGGTGGGAAGCAAATGCCAGATCCAGGGCTGGAGGAGAGGGAGAGAGGGGAGTGAGGTAGCCACTGCTGAACTATTTTGGAAGCCAGACAGGGTGGGCCTGTGCCCACCCAGGCCCAACCATAGCTACGCCACTGGCTTATCTACTGTTTTCCATCTGCAGTCAGGATCACATGGGAGTCATTTGTGGAACTTTTAGAAACTATTCATATTACAATGAAGGCCCAACTCACTTGTTTTCCTAGAGCCCAAAGTGTTTATCTAACCCTTATGTCTGAACCTGATTTCACACACACATGGGTTGTCTTTCAAAGGAAACCTAGTGACACCAGAAATTCCCAGTCCTGCTACCATGATTACTGTTCTGTGAAAAAAGTAGGACTGGACCCAGGACAATGTGAAAGTTACAGACCAGTAGCCAAACTCCCTTTTTAAGCTAAGGTTTAGGAATGGATTTTTTTTGTTTTAAGAACTGCAGGACTATGTGGAGGGGGTAAAAGGATTAGTGGATAACCAGTTTGGTTTTTGTAGACAAAATAGTACAGAAAAAGTTCTGGTTGCTATGCAGGTTGAGATGTGCAAATATTTGGAAAGAGGGGGAAAATGGCGTATTAATTTTACTGGATTTAGCATCTGTGTTTGATTTGACAGATCCAAATTGCTTACTGCAGTGATATAATGAGATAGATGTTGGGGGGTTGGGCTTTCAGCTGGATTCATTCGTTTGTTTGTGATTGACAAGTTCAGGTTGCTAATAACTATCAAAGCGTGAATTCGACTGTTTCTTGTGGTGTCCCACAGGGGTCTTACCAATCCTTGTTTGTGTTTAATACTGTGATGTGAACGTTTTTACTCCCTGATTTCCCCTATTATTGCATATGTCACACCAAATGGTTTCTGATCTTTAAACAAAATGTAATATTAGACAAAGGGAACCTCAGCAACACACACATCACAGTTTTTAAATTACATCATTTAAGGAACAAAGTTATCCAAAACCCCTATCACCTACAAGAAAAAAGTAACTGTCCCCTAAACTTAACTGGTTGCAACACCTTTAGCAGTAATAATTGCAACCAAACGCTATCTATAATTTGATATCAGTCTTTCATATTGCTGTTGAGGAATCTTAGCCCACTCTTCTTTGCAGAATTGCTTTAAATTCGGACACATTGTGCATGAGCTGCTCATTTCAGGTTCTGCCACAACATCTCTTGGATACAATTCAGGACTTTGACTAGGCCAATCCAAACCTTTAATTTCATTTCTTTTCAGCTCTACAGGCGTAGACTTGCTTTTGTGTCTGATTCATATCTTTTGTAAATCTGCGCTGAAATAAAATATTTGATAGCTGCAGTATAGAAATGTTTATATTGTATTGCATGGTATTTATAGTGCTCACCAAGAATAAAGTAATTCTATTCCCTTTAATGGAACGTATATTCTAATTAGTGTCTTAAAAGGCGTCCCTTTAAGACACATCCAGCAGAGATAGGTTTAGACCATCACTTGCACAAGCAGAGAGAAGCATCAGACCAAATGCTTTCCCTCACAGGGCCAGTCTCACCTTCTTCCTAAGTGACTGCTCAATTTCCTGCAGCTGCGTCTGAGAGGTCCGTTCAATGACCGACAATTTGCTGACATCCTGCTTTCTGTTAAGTCGGTTCTTCCAGTCTTCCTCGCCACTTTTCTTCAGCAAAGCCAACCTAAGAAGGTAGAAAAATGACAGTCATGCCTGCTGCTGTCTGAAGTGATTTGCTGTTTGCTTGTACCACATAGAAACAGAAAAAGATAAACACATGCAGATGGATAGTATAAATACATTGCACAACAATTTGTAAACTCAATAAGTATAAATCCTAGCAGAGGAGTGAGCTCATTTGCTGCAAGGGCTACCCTGAGAATGAGATATTTTATTGTCCAGACTGCACTGGGTGTTAGTGTACAGGAACCTTGCCACAGTTCTTTGAAGGCAAGAAACAGGCATTTTTTCAAGCTATCAGCAGGAAAACCGTGTTGCACATTTCTAAAACCTCATGCAACTGAGAAGTTTATCAGTAAACAGAGGTCTCTTGTGGGTTTAGAAAACACATTTCTCTACTGGATAATTGGGTAGGAGAATGTCCACTGAGCAACATTAGATGAAATTAGGGGTAAACCGTTCACATTAGTTTATATACGCATTTCTAAATTCAGTAGCTTCACCGGAAGCAGTTTGCATCAGAACAGTTGCTCTAGGGGTCCTTTTACAAACGTGCGCTGAAAAATGGCTTGCGGTAGTGTTGGCGCGGGTTTTGGTTGCGCACCAATCCATTTTTTTTAGCATGCCTGTAAAAAAAAAAAAAAGGCCTTTTTAAAATTTTTGCCAAAAACGGACGGGGGACAAAATGAAAATTGTTGCGCGTCCATTTTGGGTCCGAGACCTTACCGCCAGCCATGGATCTAGTGGTAAAGACTCACTTGGTAACCGGGCGATAATGACCTATCAGCGTCAAATGCCACTTGGCGCGCGTACGTTATGCGTGCCTGAAAATAAAAAATATTTTTCAGATGTGCGCCAAAAATGAAATTACCTCAAGAGCCACGCAGTAGTCAGGCGGTAAACTCCATTTTGGTGCGCGTAGACACTTATGCGGCTTAGTAAAAGGGCCCCCTAGTGAGCTCCATTAAATGCCGTCTCTGTGGCTTAGGACACCCAGTTCAGTTCACTGGTAAACTGGGGACAGATCGTAACTATTCATATACTCCAAGGCATTAAAGCACTGCTTCCGTATACAGTTCAAACTTCTCTTACTGATCTTTAAATGCATCCATTCTGCAGCCCCCCATTACCTCTCCACTCTCATCTCTCCCTACATTCCTCCCCGTGACCTCCGCTCACTGGACAAATCTCTCTTGTCATCCCCCTTCTCCTCCACTGCTAACTCCAGGCTTCGTTCCTTTTCTCTCGCGGCACCTTATGCCTGGAATAAACTTCCTGAGCCTGTACGTCTAGCTCCATCTCTACCTGTTTTCAAACCTATGCTGAAAACCCCCCTTTTCACTGCTGCTTTTGGCTCCTAGCCACTACTCATTTGCCTCCCCCCCTTGTTCCTTCTCACCCAGTACTTCCCTCGCCCTTAATTGTCTTGTCTGTCTGTATTATTTTAGATTGTAAGTTCTATTGAGCAGGGACTGTCTCTCTGTGTCAGGTATTCAGCGCTGCGTGCGTCTGGTAGCGCTATACAAATGCTAATAATAATAATATACTTTTAAAGTGTGCATAAGCTTGCTTTTTTTTCGCTGCACTAACTTATGCGCATATAAGTTATCTGAAGTGGGGCTGAATTTTGCCACTGTCTGCATAACTTCTGTGCCAATCCCCCCCCCCCCTCTAAACCCAACCCCTTTGTCTATGGATAAATGCCAGCACAAGTGGATTTATAAAGCAACATTTATCCATATACCTGCCACAGGAGTTTTTTTTTTTTTTTTCAAAAGTCACTTGCGACCGGTGCTGCCATTTGCTGCATAAATGGCTTGTAATATCTGGCTCTATATTTTTTAAGATCATTTGCTACATCACCTTTCTGGCATGCCACCATGCTATTCTGCTAGGAACGGTATGGACACTGCCAGTACTATGCTGGCATGCTACATCTGAACACTCAAATGCCTTCCTTCCTACTTGCCTCCCAAAATAAAGTCCGTAATCATGCTGGGAAAGTCCCAAGCAGCCTGTCTTTTTTTTTTTCTCTCCTTTTTAAAGCAAACCTGAAATTTAGCTCCATCCAGACGCTCAGAGCTCAATTCTTGTATTCCTGCATTAACTTTCCCAAAAACACATATCAGAAAGAAAACAGGAGCCCTTAATTACATCAAAAAGTATATTGCATGAGGAAGTATGGAAATAAATGTTGCATACAGTGCACATAAGAATGCTGGCTGCCAAATTAGTCTGTTAAATACAGCCAGATGTTTAGGCCAACTCTACTACGGATTAGTTAAGCCCCATAAAGAATAACATACTGTTCCACTCCTTTCCAGTATCAGATATTCTTCGCCATGGGAGCAGTTCATATTAAATTTCCCTTTGTATATGTGGCTTATAATTGGACAGAAAAATTCCAGTAAACCCAAGGCCAAATGTATTAGCAGTACTTCGTGCTGTATTCTCATTCTTGTTAATGATGAATTTCTTTTCCATACTGGGAGACAAAGGAAACAGTTCAAGCCAGATCCTTAGGATGTCTGTTTCTTTGCACACTCCAAATCAGGAAATCCCTTAAGCCACCGTAAATAACAAAATGAAAAATCCTGCAGATCTACTCCCAAGGCTTCCCTTTCCGCCAGTTGTTTCGTTACCTTTCTCTGATTGACATGGCTTTGCTGGGTGAATCAGGAGCATCTCTAGTTCCTGGAATTTCAGGCTTGCTCTTAGCAGCGGAGACGGGCTCTGAAGTGCTCAGGTCGCTTCTCCTCCTTGTCTGCTCAACACAAGACGCCACAGCTACAGTCTGAGGCATGCTCTTTGCTGCCGGACTGCCATACAGTTCAGCTGTAGGCTCCACCAGCTCTGCTCATTGAGAAGCAAAGTGCAAGATTAGCAGAGTGTGCTCTAAACCACCACATGATAAACATTCAATAAGTCGGGCTGCTGTTAACCCTGCACTGGCAAACTAGCTGAGCTATCAAAAGAGAGTACACTACTCTTGCACACAAACCCTTTGCAATCTGTTCTGTGGATGTTCAAATACAATATTTGCTCCCAGGAATTCGGATTTTGGAGCATTTTATATATATATATTTATTTTTATTTACTTTATTTAATTTTATTATTATTATTTTATTTTTTTGCAGTGTTGCAACATACAAAACATATCGTTATGACCTTGGACGGGTAATACAAACCTTATACTATCATTTTTAGCTGCTTCACTGCTTCTCCGCCACAGTATTGAGCATGTACAAATAATCACTAACAGAACAGCAGGAAGTTTATGTGAGCTCCTAAGTATTAAAGAGCCCAAAATCGAGAAAGTGACCACCACTTAATTTCCGATTTAAATTGCTTTCATGCAATAGAAAATACAGGTGATCTTAGAAACTGTAAAGAAATCCGTTTATGGAAACTCAGCATTTTAAACTGTATACCAAGTAAAAGATTAAATAGCCCAGGCTCATCTGACTCATCTACACTTGGAAAGCATCATCTTCAAAGTACTGTACTTTACTGAAGACAGCCGCTTGACATGAAAAGGAGCTATTCGTTTCAATGGCGACTCTGGGAAGCAGTGGGATTTACAGTGCAGAGCTCTAAAGCTTGCAGAAGCAAGTTTAAATCCAATTCACCTGGTTCCTTGAGCCGGCTTTAGCAAGCCACTGTGCTTTTCCTAAATCCTTCCTAACCTTTTGCCTCTCCTCCACTTCAGATATACATAGTACCTCAGCTTCTACATCACAGAAAAGCTTAGAAGTCCTTCAGTGAATGTATTTATATGCAAAAAAAATTTTAAAGCCCTACATTTTCTTCCTTTCCTTCGGGAAATTCATAAGAGAGAAAAAATGCCTTACCTGGCACCAGGATCTGTTGGTTTACAATATCCTCTGAGACAATCGGTTCTTCCAGCAGTCGCATTTCTTTAACTTGCTGTCTTCCCTGCAGGATACCTTCAGACACTTGCCGTTCCCTCAGCTCAGCATGCTGAAACAATGTTTGCGCTTCGACAGCATCCTTACTCACAAAAACATGCCTGGACAACTCCTGGTCCTCTTCTTCCTCCTCGGTAATTCCAAGAACAGGATATGTGGTTTCTTCCTCAAAGGAGCCATACTTTTTGCTGCTGTCTTCGTGTGTTGGGACTGTCTTTGCCTCTCCCACAACACAAGCTTGTGGTTCTCTTTTGCTTTCAAAGTCTTCCAGTGGTGGCTGCCGCAGGTCTGGTTTCAGAATGCCTTTCCCTGAGAAGTCAGACTTTTCTGCGAAGGGGTGAGACACCACAGAGGGCTTCTTAGGAACACTCGAGGTTTTGACCCCAGTTGCCAGTGGCATAGCAGAGTGCAGATCCCCGGCATATGAAGGTGAGGCTGTGGATGCCAGAGTTGTTATGGATGTTACAACACTGGGCGACAACGGCATGACCTTTCCACCTCCGTTCTGAAACTGTTCATGAGACAAAAACACAGGAAAGAACAAAAAAATTAGACCATGTCCAAGATCTGACAATAACAATATTAAGAATGTTCATTTTAAAAAGATCAAGCCTGTAAAGTTAAATGATTTCTAATCAAAATATAATTAAGCGACTGATTAACAGCTACTTTCGTAGAGCAAAATATTGCTAATATAAACTGACATCGGTAAATTTTGCTAATTATCTGAATGGTGAAAGCATAAATGAGACCAGCAGATTCCCGCACTCTCCCTAAAAAGGCCCGTCTTGATACTAAACTTTGTTTTGAAAGGCCTGTCTTGACTTTAGGGACAAAAAGCACTGCAGGCAACAGATTCAAAGCCAGAGTTGAGTACTGTCGTGTACAATGGATGACTAAGCCCTAGGAGAGGGCACGATTTTATGCTGAGCTAGTAAACCTTTACTGGCAACAGGCAGGAAAAAAGTGAAGCTACATCAGGTGAAGAACTTGTCTGTACTGTATAGCTGGACAACAACTTTATGTAATACGGATGAAAGAAGCAAAATAGATTGAGAAGGATCTATAGTTTCTTAACTGATTGATGCCTAATCAAACCTACAAATGAGGGCGAGAATAAAAAGGGGTAGGAAGGGGTGTTAAAAAATAAAAAGTTACTGCACATATTTAAGAATGATTTAACAATAGCAGGAAGTATCAAGAGGCAGGAAAGAACAGATTCTACAAAGACACAGATCTGCTAAAGGCCATAAAGGTCATAGCAAGAAACTTTAGAGGAGCCGTGTTTTCTGACAAACCTACTTTTTAATTATAGTTTTTATGCATCATCTTACTGAATTCTCATTCAAATGGGGAACTTGGAAGCTCTAGTGTTGTGTGGGGGACACAGAGGAGAGAGCAAGAGATTTTATCTATCAGGGTAGATCAAAGATTAGTGGGACAAGAGCAATTCATATATATATTACCACATTTCTGGGAATCACATTATTACATTATTAATTGGCATTAATTAGAATTTATGCGAAGAACTGTATTCTATAATGTGCTGTGCATAAATTCTAAGTCACATAACTGAAAAGGGGCATGGCCATTGGCAGGTCGTGGGTGTTTCTAAAATCTATACTTGTAGAATACACCCGGGTCTGCGCCTAATTTAGGCGTCAGCATTTACACCAGGTTTTATTTGGCGTAACTGCCCATGACGAAATTTAGTCACTGGTATAGGCGCTCGGTGTATTCTATAAACCGCATGGAAATTTAGGCTTACTCTATAAAGTATGCCTAAATTGAGGCATACTTTATAGAATGCGCTTAGGCGAATTTCATTTCAGTGCCAAATGTTTGGCCATGATATATAGAATCTTAATGACTCAGAAGCCCCCCCCAATCTGAAACATTTCTAGAGTTGTGGCTGCTCGATGTCCCACCCCCATAATCCTAGAAGTTAGCTATGTGTAAACCCACTAGAAATGATAAACACTAGAACTTTCCCTGTCAAAAGTGTATGGCCAGTGCGACCTGCTGGTCTACCTAATTATCTACTGGCTTTCTATCACAGTCACAAAATCTTCTGCTCCTCGCTCACTGAATACATAAACGAGGCTCATACCTGCTCCACTTCAACAAATGTGACTGGTTGCGTTTGGTAACGGGCATTCAACCTTCTCTGTCTTGTATCACCTCTGTTTCTTGAACAAACTGTTCTCGATACAGGCTGTGACAGTTTGTTAAACAAGGCCATTTTCTCTGCCAAGCTCAGGGTTGAAGAGTCTGGCTCGTCCGGCACATTCTCCTGCTCACTGGCTTCTTTACCTTGCTTTGGCTGTTCCTTTCCTAAGGATTTTTGGTATGCAGATGCCTGAAGACTTAAAAATATCAAATTGAAAATTAGAGCCCTAAGGAGAGCTGCTGTTGTTAACAGTGAAGTATATTATAAAAAACACGGGGGCCCTTTTACAAAACTACGCTGAAAAATGGCCTGCAATAGTGTAGATGCGTGTTTTGGGCGCACGCCAAATCATTTTTCGGCACCATCTGTAAAAAAATGCCTTTTTAAGTTTTTGCAGAAAATGAACGTGCGGCAAAATGAAGAAAATTGCTGCGTGTCTATTTTGGGTCTGAGACCTTACCGCCAGCCACTGACCTAGCGGTAAGATCTCAAACGGTAACCGGGCGGTAATGGTCTACGTGCGTAAAATGCTGATCACCGCCCGCATGCCAGAAAATAAAAATACTTTCTGGCACGCACAGTGGATGCGGGTCAAAAATGAAATTACCACAAGGGCCACGCCGTAGCCAGGCGGTAACTCAAAACTGACTCACATTGGGTGTGCATAGGCGCCTATGCGGCTTAGTAAAAGGGCCCCATAGGGAATAAAAACTATTGACTGACAAAACAAAGCACAAATACCAATGCCAAATCAAAATGTGAGCAGATCACTGGTGACAACAAGCTGTATTAACGAGATTAGATGCACGTTTTCTGAACACATTTACTGTTATTTCCAAACACAAAACTAGTGAAAAAAGACTCATAAAAAGCAAGAGCACAAACAGTGTAGAAAACATGCTTTTTCAGTCTCTCACAGCTCATAAAAATCACTTTATATAAGTAGGCGACACCATGCTGAATATTCAACTTAACTCATTTTAGAGGCATTTCATTGTCCCGGGGTAAAGGGTAACATTTTCTGTACTGTTAGAAGCTGAACACACATTTGGTTTTAGGTAGCAAATTATATAGGACTTTGCCACTCGAAGATGTTTACACATATTCTAGAATCTATGTGGCTACTTGCGCAGTTCAGGTGTGGACATGCATTCCTACTCGAGAGCTCAAGTAAATGTCCATATCTGCAAAGTAGGAACAATTTCAGCCACTTGCCCTCTTAAACTAAGCACCCTGTTATAAATCTACACTTAAAGGGCTAGATTCTAAATATGGCACCTGAAAAATCCACGAGGAATAAATTTCCGCCTAAGCATATTCTATAAGCAACGCCTAGATTTAGGTGTGGTATATAGAATACGCTTAGTTGATATTCCCGGGCCTAGAATTATGTACATCCATTTACACCAAGGGAAATGTGGCGTAAATACTAGCACTGAAATTTAGGCACAGAGGGGTGTATTCTATAACAATGCATGTAAATTTTGGAACACCCATGAAATACCCATAACCACACCCCTTTTGGCTCTGCGCACTAGAATTTAGGCACTGTGCATTACAGAATACACTTAGCAAGTTATGCAAGTAAATTCTAATTACTGCCATTATCAGAGCTGCAAAGGGAACTTTTGAGAGGGAGATTTTAGTACACGCCCCCAGCCCTGCCCCACTTTGCATTGGCTCCACACACTCTACTTGACTCCGCCCCCTGGCACACCTCAAACCCGCGGCCATTTCAGAAAATATTTTATTTAATAGCCTAATACCCTTTTCAGTTAGCTTTCAGAGGTCAAAACCTCCTGCCTGAGGTCAGTAGAATGCTGCTATGGTATCCTCTCCTGACCTAATGAAGAAAGTGTTGGTCTCTAAAAGCTAATCAAAAATGTTTTAAAATCAGTGAAAGTATTACCTTATTTTCTATTTTATGTTTTATTTGCATTTATTAAACTTTATTAACACAACACTTTACTTTATCCTAAATTAAAAATAAAATTATTTTCTTCACCTTTGTTGTCTGGCCATTTACTTTTTCTAATTGTGTTGCTCATAGAGGCATATTTTCAAAGCACTTAGCCTCCCAAAGTTCCATAGAAACCTGTGGAACTTAGCCTCCCAAAGTGCTTTGAAAATATGCCTCATAGTCTCTTGATTCTGCTTTCTTTTGTCTTTCTCTAGGGTTTCCTGTCCATTCATCATTTTTCTCTTCTTTTTCTTTGTTTTCTGCTTCTCTCTCTGTCCAGATTTAATTCATTCTTACTATCCATTCTTTAATTTTCTTCTTTTTCCTTCATCTACCTAGGGCTTTTCATCTTTTCCTCACCCTTGTTCTCCACATGCCCCTTCCTCTTATTCAACATTCACTACTCTGTCCTCTCCCCCTTTCCATCCAGCAGTTCCTCTCTTTCTCTCCCCATCCTTCCAGTGTCTCCTCTCTTTCTTTCTGCATCCTTCCATCCAGCATCTCCTTTTTCTCCTTACCCTTCCAGCCAGTGTCTTCCCTCTTTCTCCCCATCTACCCTCTCTCCTGATCCTTCCATCTAGTGTCTCTCTCTCTTTCTCTCCCCCTCCTCCCTCTTTCTCCCCCATCCTTCCACCCATCTACCCTCTCCTGATCCTTCCATCTAGTCTCTCTCGCTCTTTCTCTCCCCCTCCTTCTATCCAGTGTCTATCTCTCTACCCTTTTCTGTTCATTGTCTCCCCTCTCTCTCTCCACATCCTTCCAGTCTCTCCCCTTTCTCTCTGCATCCTTTCCATCCATCGTCTTTCTCTCCCCATCCTTCCATCCATTTTCCCACTTTCTCTCCCTGTCCTTCCATCTTCCCTCTTTCTCTCCTTATCCTTCCGTCTACCCCCTCTCCTGATCCTTCCATCCAGAGTCTCTCTCTATCCCCTTCTTTCCATCCAGTGTCTCTCTATCCCCTTCTTTCCATCCAGTGTCTCTCTCTACCCTTTTCCATTCATCATGTATCCTCCTCTCTCTCCCCATCCTTCAATGTCTCTCCTGTTTCTCTCCCTACCCTTCCTTCCAGCGTCTTCCCTCTTTCTGCTCTCAGCCAAGATCCCCCTTTCTCTCCATCTTCAGCAGATTCTCTCTTTCTCCAGCCCTTCTCCATATCCCCTCCTTCTCTCCCCATCTTCCCACTCTCTCCATTCTACATGCCTCCCGCACCCCCTTCCACCCGATAATCATTTCCTGGCCACTGCTGCTTCTCCTGTTGAGCAGCAGTGGCCGCAACAACAACAACAAACAAAAAAATACAAAAAGCAAGCGCGGGGCCGCAGCTGCCTTCAAGCATGGGCTGTCGGCGCTACACCCGCTCCTCTCTCCTCTCTCTGTCCCCGGAGCGGAGCACAGAGAGAAGAAAGGAGCGGCTGCAGAGCTGACAGCCCATGTTTGAAGGCTGCTGCAGCCCTGTGCTTGCTTTTTTATTTTTTGGTCGCGGCCGCTGATGCTGAAGAGGAGAAGCAGCAGTGGCCAGGAAATTAATACCGGATGGAAGGGGGATCTGCCGACGCCATGTCTAAGCGGGAGATGACCCGCCAAAATGGGAGTCTCCTGCTGAATGCGGGAGACTTGGCAGGTCTGCATTATTGCTTGTTAAGTGCTGTTAAAAACACTGGTTCATTTGTTAAGCCAATTAAGTTACACATGTTGTTATAGAATATGTTTGGATTTCAGCACGAAATGCTCGATGCAATATACAGAATCCGGTGGATAATGTCCAGTTTGAGGCCGTGCCTGCTGGGTACTTAAAGGGAAAAGATCTTTATGGTGGCAGCTCCCAAATTGTGGAATACGTTACCACGATATCTGTGCCAATTCAATTAGTACTTCCTTTTAGGAAACAACTACAGGCCTTTTTTTTTCCAGCAGGCTTTTGATGGTTGTTGATTTTTCATTTATAATGATTTTATTCTTTGTAAATTATTGATATGTTTTAGTTATTATGTCAACATAATTGTGAATGTTATTTTGTAAGCCACACAGAATGGTAGATTGAGCGGGATATACATTTTTTAAATAAAACGGAACATTCCATTTCACATGTTAACATTAAACGCTAAACAACTCATCTAACATCATTTTGACTAGTTCCATTCAAAATGCCCCCTCCAATCACCTTTCCTTTTATTTGTAAAAAAGTAAAGCTCAGACACTGCTTGTTTTTTTTTTTTTCCATTCCCATTTGGAGTTTTAAGACTAATAAAATATTATCCATTTAAATAACTGGCAAAACTTTGCTGCTTAATTGCCAGCAGGAGCTGGGGGACATGCTAAGTTGGCCCACCAGTTGACTTCTGAGTTCCTCCTTTCCAGGATGCTGCAAGGTTCTCCAAAGTTTGGGCAGGCTAAGTCACTATTGGGCAGGGATGCCAGAAAATCGACAGGAATACACTGACAAATCTCTACCCTTCAGCTGGTTTACATCCACAATTTTGTTTCTACAAAATAGTGGAAGGCAAGTGCCATGTGAACCAGAGAGAAATCATATGGCAATTAGTGGCCAATTTGTCTATAAGCTCCTATCAGAGAAACTGTTTCATAAATACCCTGAGCCTGAATTCAGACCCCACATCATTACCTCTTCTCTTTTGAAAACAGATGGAGACTAATGAAGGGAAAAGGCCTGAATGAATCACTTTTAATATCCTTGAATTAATACTTGATGTCAGACATCCCAGTGGTTTATGTGCAATTTAGGATTATGTATGCCAAGAAACTCAAGAATCTAAACTCTCAAATATAAACTTCAAGTAGACCCCACCCCCTCAACAAACTGTTATTTATGGTTGCATACTCTTGATATTTCTAGCATTAAACATCTCCTTGGGTCAGGATGCGCAAGTCATAGGCTTTTATTAAACCACTACTCAAATAAAATAGACAATTCATCATCATCTCCTTCACCAAAAAGAAAATAAGCCAAGATAAACAGCTCACATGTTTTCTTTGGTTCACTACTAGCCAGCAACCATCAGGGCATTATCTGCTCCCAGGAAAGATGGCATAATTTTTCTCTCTACATGGAGATATATGCCAGGCATGCTTGAGCAGCAGCAGCAGCTCAGTGGTGTTACGATTTAAGACTTCTATGCACTCAGATCTGGAGCTATTCATATCATGATTTCTGAATTGTAAAACAAGACCAATGAGCGTTACAGAAAACATGATTTTTGAAAATCAAATATGGTTATCAGATTTTAGGAAGCTTTTTCCACAAATTAAAAAGAAAAATTTTTAATGGAGGTTAATAGGTTGTTTAAGTCTAACTCAAACTCTTTAGCATTTCTTTTGTAACTTGGTTGAAGATGGCAGACCTTGGTTTATTCAATTTGCTCAGGTATTTGAGACTCATTTTTTTCCCACATATATCTGATACCTCCTTTGAACAGAAGTGGCACTGATATGGAAAATATGGAAAAATCTAAATGGGGAGATTCGATGGAAATAAGTTGCTTATCGTTAATGTGGTTCAGTTCACTCATATTTCTTATTTTGGATCACCAATGAAAATGCAAAGTAGAAGTTATCATTGCAAGTCTAGGGCATATGCTGATCTCTCAACCTTCTGTAAACATTCTGCCTAGTTTCTACCATCACTTCATATATTAACTCTCACTGGAGCACATAGGGTCTGACAATTCTATGCATGGAAGTATCGTGGGGGACATGGAAGAGGCAGACAGAGAAGTTAAGATGAAAGGCCAAGAGAGAAAATTAAATTAAGACTAAAAATGTAATACAGGAAAGAAGAATCACCAGAGAAAGGGCCGTTGGATGAGGGTTGAGACTATAGAAAAAAAAATAACCTATTTTATTTTACATCAACATTAGAGAAAATTGGACACAGATTGCACAAGGTTAGCTGACTGTGAGGCTCATTTTCAAAGCACTTAGCCTCCCAAAGTTCCATAGAAACCTATGGAACTTAGCCTCCCAAAGTGCTTTGAAAATATGCCTCTGTGTGTACTGTACGTAGCAGAAAGACACCTTCTATTGATACCACCATTAGTATTGCTGTTGATTCTGAAATGATATTCAGATTCACACCTCTTGTCACTCTAATAGCATCTTTATCATCCCAATTGCAAAAGTCTTCCATTTTTTTTATCTGTGGGACTTGTATATGAGGGAGTCGCGTGGACCATAGGTTGTTGGTTGGTTAATGGTAAACTGCTTCTACCACTTCCAATTTCTACTATCTGTCACCATTCTAGGGTTTTGAAGGGCTGTGATCTTCATAGTGCTTCTTCCATCTGGGGAAGCCCAAGGCAGCAAAATCCCACAAGCTGGTGTTTATGATATACTTTGATCTTGAGAATGTCCTTGAAGTACCTTTCCTGTCTTCCCCTCAAACATGCACCTTGATTGAGCTGGGAACTGAATACCCATATGGGCATGGCCTATCTAGAAAAGCTGTGGCTAGATGACCACCCTACCCTGTCAATGCTCATGGTATGAAAGAAGACAAACGTATGTGAGCATCTAACTGGGAGAACCATATTCAGGCAACATTAATGGTACTGCTCCAGTATCTTGAGGTACCTTCTATGTGTGGCCCATATCATAGTTCCATACAGTGGGGTATGGATCATGACTGCTCCGAGCTGGCATAGGGTTTGCGGCGGACAGCGTGCCAATGGTTGGCATGCTGCTTGCTGTTCATTGGGGAGAAATAATTTTAGCATGCATTTGCATGCTACTTGTGCTAAAAGCTCTGCTTTGCATGCATTTGCATGCTAGTTGTGTTCAGAACCCACAAGCACGTTGTTTCACCCGCTCGGGGGCTCTGATCATGGGGCTGTAGCAAACGCAGGTGCTAGTATGGCGCTAATAGCCTCTAGCACCTGAGTTTGCTTCTGATCATCATGTATTAATTTGCTTCTTGAGGTTATTGTAATTTATGTTATATTCTGTAAATTATTAAGTTTTATTTACTTTATTGATTGTTTGTAAGCCACATTGAACTTGAGTTTATTTTGGGGCTAATGTGGGGTATAAATGTCATTCATTCATAAATAAAGAAATAAATCAATACTCAATTATAAAACAAAGAAAACCACATGATGGCAGCATCTCTGCTTGTCTAAACGAACGTTGCCCACAATGGCTTTAATAAACTCTCTTGTAGTGGGGGCAACATTCGTTTAGACAAGCGGAGATGCTATTAGACACTGCCATCGTGTGGTTTTCTTGAGTTATCACTGAGTGTACATTATTTATACATCATATGTGGATGTGTCCAGGTTTCAACATTTGATTGCCCGTGACGCAGCCCATGAGTGGTGAAACACAGCCTGCGTCAAGCACTGAGATTGTTTATCCATTAATAAACATACTCTGGACTTTGTTCTGCTTTTTGTTTTTCATCATCTTGGATTGTGCAGAGAGACTGCTCTGTTGTTTCCTTGGTCCTTCATGGGGGTGGAACAGAAGTGGTTGTGATGTACATGCATATTTGATAAAATATATGGGGATTTGTATAGCATACATGCATACATTGAAGAGTGTCTAGTGCTTAGTGCAGTGGACTTTGATCCTGAGGAACTGAGTTCGATTTCCACTGCAGCTCCTTGTGACTCTGGGCAAGTCACTTAACCCTCCATTGCCCCTGGTACAAAATAAGTACCTGAATATACTATGTAAACCGCTTTGAATTCAGTTGCAAAAACCACAGAGAGGTGGTATATCAAGTCCCAATTCCCCCTTTCCCCCTTATCTGCATTGTCTTTGCAGTAGGTGTAAATCTGTGTGTCTTTTCAGCACTATTAGGGATGGAATTATCCCCTCGATACCAAACTTTGCTTCTTCAGAGAGTAGATGGAAGGTCAGTTTTTATTTTATTTAACTTTCTTGCCATATCTTCTACATTATGATGACATGTGAAGGGAGGCGGGTCAGCCCGTTCCATCTGAGTCCAGTTATTCCTGTCTACGCTTCTGAGAATGTATCCAAGCTGCTAACCATAGACTGTGGCCATGTGTAGGACACCATTCCTTGAAGACTGTGGGCTTCTTTTACAAAGCTGCACTAGTGATTCCCACACAGCAAATGAGAGGAAGCCCATAGGAATTGAATGGGCTTTCTCTCATTTGGTGCACCGAGAATCAGTAGCGCGGCTTTGTAAAAAAGGCCCTGTGTTTGGTATCTTGCTATTCTGTCTAAACCACATAAGTATGAAAGATCCCACACAAATCAAACTTCCTGCTCCCCCTCCCCTACTCTCATCATTTACAACATGACTTTATAACACATCTATTTCAGAATAAAAGTTGTCTTAATTTAAAACCACTTTAACTCAACTGTCAGCCCCAAAACCCCTCTTTCATACCCTTTTAGGCATCCCAAAACAACAACTCAGAGTGGAATTGTTAAAACTAATCTCGGATAAGGAATTTATTTATTTATTTGTTGCATTTGTATCCCACATTTTCCCACCTATTTGCAGGCTCAATGTGGCTTATATTGTTCCGTCATGGCGATCGCCATTTCCGGTATGAGGAAATACACGTTGGCAATGCATGCATGTTCATAAGAGAAAGCAGATTATGGAAGATTCATTATCAAGATCAGGGCTCTGGTGTTGTAACATTAACGTTCATTCGTAATCATTGTTAATGCAAGCAGGTATGAAGATTTGGTTATGTCCAGTTCTAGTATATATGTCGTTGATTGGGATTTAGGATGGGTCATTGTGGTATGCCTTGTAGAATAAATTGGTTTTTAGGTTGAAAATCCTAAAAACTGTGTTTCTTCATTTCTACAATTATTTTATTCTTAGTTTGCCTAAAAGCAAAGACTACCAAGATTGGAAGACGTTTATTTGACAGAGAAGGGGAAAAAACCTGTTTGAGAATGTAATAAAAAAGCAGCAAGCACCATAAAAGATGATAAAAGAAGTTAAAGAAGAGTTTAGCATTTCTGTAATGCTCAAAGGACCAGATATGTAAGACATGGTGAAAGAACATGAAACAGAAATTATACTATTATAATTCAACACTATAGTTATCAAAAGAGAGGGGGGGCATGCACACAGCAATCCAGCAATCTTAAACTGCACAGCTGTTTCCTGCATGACCATGCAGTCATTTGTACACAAAAACAACATACGCACAGCAAGGTTAAGAATTTCCTGCATCAAGTACACCATCAGAACAAGATAGGTGAACACAATGAAAGCTAACATGCATTTGCAGAAACAGCTGATGCCCTGTGCCTTAAAGAAAACAAAACACACAAACAGTAGTTTTGTCATCTTAATTGAAGATACCGCAAACAGTATTGTTGGTTCTAAGAGGCGCTTGCCATCAGAGCTCATTTCTGCAGCACAGCATGCAAGCCTGCCTTCTTCCACCCCTTCCCAGGAGTACCTGATACGCTGCACCGGGCTTTGAACTACACTGGGGATAGGTATTCCTGCCACTACAGTGTGGGTGGTCACAACATGAGGAGGAGGGGTGGGTTCACTTTAGAAACAAACAAAAAGAAAATTCAAAAGGATACAAAGAGAAGGGAGAAAAAGAAAGGAAATTAAAAAAAAAACAAAACAAAACAGAATTATGAGTTTGAGTTAGATGTCAAATCATAGACTTGTAATGACCAAAATATTCACCGGCATTATTTAAATCATGTTGGAAACAACAAACTGAAAATAATAGTGCATGGCTTAAATACGTTGCTCTTCAATGCTTGCTTTTACATTGGGTGAGGGGGGGGGCATGCAAATACATTGTATGTGTAAATCTCCCCCTCCCCCGACACACCCCAGAGTACAACATAATAAAGTGAATCATATAAGAAAGGGAAATACAAAAGTAGTTTGTATTTGAAGTAGAATACAAAAGTAGGGAATACAAAAGTAGTTCCTTATTCATCATCTAAGGAACACATTTGCTAAAGGTGAGAAGGAATGCCCTGGAGTAGAAAGCTGTGGGAATGTAGCAAAATAAATAAATAAATAAATCAAAATAAATTGGTGTGTTGGAGCAGCTGAAGCATTGGCAGTAGCAACTCTCTGTGTAGCAGGAAAAAAAAAAAGCACAGAATTAGCAGGCCAGGAGGGCCCCAATTCCTACTGGCTAAAGAGCAGAAAGCTCTCAAAGTAGCTAAAATGCGTTGGAAAGGCTCTACATATTTTCCCTCTTCTGTTTCTCTCAACCTTATCTCTACTGCTCAAAATGCAAAACAAAGCCCTTAAAAACAACTTTTACCTCTAACAACAAAACTAGAGCAACCACATGTGCAAATCAAACTGAACTTTCAAAGAGCCTCAAAGGTTGCCGGGGCTCACACATTAGCAGGACTTACGTAGCTGCGATGACAACTTCCTCGGTCGTGATTGGCTGTGTGCGTGACCTGTCCTGCATGCGACGCATTCGCCTTTCAATTGCCATATTTCTTGAGTGTGGCTTGGGCAGAAGTTTTGTCTCCAGTGATTTCTCCATTTCCTGCAATCAAACACATCTCATAAGTGTAAACAAAAAAAGGAGAAAGCTGTTGCACTACAGGACTCTGAGAACTGACTGATGCAGGATTAACGACTTCTTAGCATTCGCCATACCTCTAGCATCGAGAAAGCGTCATGTTTGATTACAATATTTAAAGGACTCGCAGAATATTCAGTCCTCTCTGACTGTTAAACATTAATAAACTTATTTTGGACTGTTGTCATCTGTTCTGCTCCATTCTTTTGCCATCTTAGTCCATCACATATGCAATAATTCAAGGTCTGATCACAGTGTTTCATATTTGGCTGTGGAAGATGTATCATTGTTTTGCAAATACCAACTTCAGTTGGTATATGAGAACACACCAGACTCATGCACCTTAGAATAAATGTATTCAAGCAAGTAGTACATCATGTGCTCCATCACCAACATGCAACAACATCCCATGAATGAATTCACACTGAGCCCTGTGCACACTGCTATATTTGGAGTGCATAAGAACATGAGTAGCCATACTGGGTCAAACCAATGGTCCATCTAGCCCAGTATCCTGTTTTCCAAACAGTGGCCAAGCCAGGTCACAAGCAACTTGGCAGAAACCCAAATCGTGGCAATACTCCATACTACAAATCCCAGGGCAAGCAGTTGCTTCCCATGTTCAGCCCCTGCTTTGTAAACCACTCACAGCCACAGGCTAAACTAACCCCAAATATCCAATGCCAGGGCATGAGCAGCTCCCTACACTGAATATCCAGGTACTCTGGTTAGGACAGCCTTTTCCTATCCTAACTTTATACACTAAGGCAGTGGTTCCCAAACCTGGTCCTGGAGGCGCCCCAGACAGTCAGGTTTTCTCTCTCATGAATATTCATTGCGGGTATCCTGAAAACCTGACTGGCCGCTGGGGTGCCTCCAGGACCAGGTTTGGTTACCACTGCACTAAGGGGTCATTTTACTAAGTCATGCTAAAAGGTGTCCCGTGCTGCCTTTAGCATATGGGTTTCCTACACACTGTGGCCTTTAGTGCACCAGAAAAATGGCCGCATTCTAATTTTATTTTTGTAAAGGATACGCACTAATTTCCCTAATTAGCGTGTGGCAATTACTGTGTGAGCCCTTACCATCACCTATTTACGAGGAGGTAAAGGCTCCCATACTAATCGGGTTGCCACATGGTAATGTGCCCACACTACCCGATTAGCGCAGGCACACCTACTCTCCGCCCATGAGCATGCCTCCTGCGCTAGTAGATAAAAAAAATAATTTTCCAGTGCGGGATTAGTGTGTGGGAAGTGGAAAACTACCACAGAATGCCTCGGCATGTCCCACAGTAGGCCTTTCACGCCTTGGCCAGTTAGTGGACCAAATATCGCTGCTAACCAGCTAAGTTGTGGCCCTGCCCAAACTCCACCCTAGGTCACCTCTAGCCTAGCTGGTTAGGGAATAGCTGGTTAATGGAGATATTCAGCAGCACTGAATATCAGCAACTGACCAGTCAGAGAGGTATAATTGGGCAGGAGACTCTCCTATCCAGTTAAAACCCTTTAAATATTAGACTCTTTGTTTTTCTCTGTAGGAGCAGGGTTATGGCCTGTGTAAGATGCACTGAGGAAACTTTAATGTTTTTATGGAATCTGTTCTTTACTGGTTCCAGCTTGAGCCTCCTAGTCTGTCTTGCCGTCTACAAACTGACTCCACATCATCTGTTTTATATTTGACACAAGAACATTTTAATGCTTTCTAATTGCACAGAATATGCACACTGTTCACCTCGGAGTTCATTTGCTGTACGGTCCAAACCTGTATGTCATAGCCCACGTGCCTTATCGGGCCTTGTAGGACCTCTTTTCCACTGCCACTTATTTGCCTTTCCCTAAAAGCTACCTCCTCTTAAGTTTTGCTTCCAGTCAACCAGCTGCACAAAAACAAATTTTTGTTACTTTGAGTTCCACTTTGTGTCGCTACCTCACCTCTTTCCTCTATATCAAAGTTCATCCAAATGAGTTGGATTTCTTTAATGCATCTGACGCACAAAGAATGTCAATTAATCATAATTGTTCTGTATAGCAGTTGCCGTTCTATGAACAAGTCCTCTATCTATGAACTTTCAGCAGCACTATACAGATACTGCTGCTGAAAAATCTTACAATTGTTGGGGCTGAGCGAGGACAATTGTGTCTAGCTCTAGGGATATTGGAGATATTCAGCCGCTATCTGTACAGCTGTGGATCTAATTCTTTTCATCTTCTATACTTCATTTTCTTACTTGGTCCAAAATTTCCCTGAAGTAGCACTGTGAAACACTGGCCAATATCAGAAGGAACCCAGATTTTTGATGTCTGAAGCATTAAAAATATACGAAAAGAAGTGTGGGAAAAGGTTTTTCTAAGATATATAGGAGATTTTAATGCCTATGATAGGAACCATTAAGTACTGTGAAAAAAAGGTGCTAAATATGTTTTTTTTTCTGAGGCTTTTCCTTCCTATTATTGACATGCACAGAGTAATTATATTTTTGAAGAATGCTTAGTGTATTTTGTGAAGAACTGTGGCAATCTGAGGTATTATCTTAGAAATATTTTTTACCACTAGGAAAGAAAATAAGCATGAAAAATAAATTCCTGTTACCCTGAAAAGCAGCCGTTTTGCAGCAACACTTAGTTTAGCTCGATCATCCATCTTTTCCTCATCTGAAAGCAGAAACATTCAACAAATTAACATGGGAAAACAGAGCACTTGAAAAAAAACATAGCCTGAAATCTTTTGAACAGTAATCTATGTGCAATTAAAAACAGAAGTCCAATTAAAAAAGAAAGACAAAACCGCATCTCACCAGAGAGCTGGAAGGAAGCGAAATACAGCAAAATAAGGAGAAGTAGGAATCTGTTCACTTTTGGATCAATATTCAGCCACCGCGGTTAGCGCTTCTTTTCAAAATGCCAAATGCAGTAGACAAACATATATCCAGATATTCCGTACCATATCCAGATGAAGATGTCAGAATGGAACTTATTCAGACAGTGGCAATATTCAGTTTGCTATCTGGATTACTTAGGACAGCTTCTGTCTTATGCTATCTGGATAAGTTATCCAAATAGCAAACTGAATACTGTCCCTAGCCAGATAAATTCCAGAACCACACTGCCTCTATCCGCTCTCCACCCCAACACTATCTACACCAATGAAGTTTTATGATACAAGTCATCATTTTTTTTTAATAATTTGAATTTTGCTCACACCTTTCTCAGTAGTAGATCAAGGTGAGTTACATTCAGGTACACTGTGTATTTCCCTGTCCCTGGAGGGCTCACAATCTAAGTTTGTACCTGAGGCAATGGAGGGTTAAGTGACTTGCCCAAGATCACAAGGAGCAGCAGTAGGATTTGAACTGGCCACCTCTGGATGTCAAGACAGGTGGCTCTAACCACTAGGCCATTCCTCCACTCATGACATTAAAAGGTTGAAGCCATCTCCCCCAGGCAGCCACCATATTGTGTGACCCCAAACCCCAAACATTTGCAGACGCTATTGAAAACAATAGCAAACTTCTGAGGTTTATGACTGCCTGAGTTTTTTTTTTTTAATTTGACCGTTCTTTTAAATTTGCAAGTTTCCCATATGTAATCTGAGTGTCCCCCCCCCCCCCTCTGAAAGGGTCCCCCACAACTAGGCCCCCGATAACTCAGGAAGAGCAGGGGCCTTTCTTAAAGCTGCTCCCTACAAAAAACGAGTCTCCCGTGGCTCCAAAAAAGTCTGCTGCTCCAGAGCGCCCATACCGGCAGGCCATGACTCATGCCCCAGGACCCCCCCCCCCCTCGAGGTTAAAAAAATACACACACACAGGTAGTCATGAACCTCACAACTTGTTATTGTTTTCAATAGTGTCTGCGAATGTTTGGGGTCACACAATATGGTGGGGTAAGCTCCACCCACTGGCTACATCCATAGAATGGGCTAAATAGGCTCATGCCATCTATGTAAGTACATAAGTGTTGCCATATTGGGACAGACCAAAGGTCCATCAAGCCCAGCATCCTGTTTCCAACAGTGGCCAATCCAGGTCACAAATACCTGGCAAGATCCCAAAAAAGTACAAAACATTTTATACTGCTTATCCCAAAAATCGTGGATTTTTCCCAAGTCCATTTAATAATGGTCTATGAACTTTTCCTTTAGGAAGCCATCTAAACCTTTTTTAAACTCCGCTAAGCTAACCGCCTTTACCACATTCTCTGGTAACGAATTCCAGAGAACTCCTGTCATAAAACCTCCTTGATCTACACAGTGCAGATACTGTAAGGATATTTACAGTGACTGCTGCTCTTAATATCTTGGTTAAGAGCACTTATCCAGAGAGCAGGCGCGGTTATCCAGAAAAATGCTTTGAACTCTGTCCTGTTTATTTTAACATGAAACATGTTACTGAAATACAGCGGGCTCTTTTGCCTTATTAATGTATGACTGAGTTACTATTAATCATTTTATACAGTTTAAAGACACACAACAACAAACAGACACAATGTATGGGGAAGGTGCAATTTCCATGAGAGAGGAAATTCAAGGACTGGGATATGGAGGAGGAAAGTTCAGAGGAAACATGATAAATTACTTCCTTTTGTGAGAATATGGTAGATGTCTGAAACAGCGTCTGCAGTGATAACAGCAGGAAGCGGGTGAAAGATGGAAGAAATAAGAGGCTGAGTGTTTGAATTATATGAAAATTTAAAGGGGGAAAGCAGGGAGCATACATGTCCGTGTGCAGAAAACAGTGGTATAGCTATATCAGGCTTCCAAGAAAGGGTTATTGTTATAAACCTAATATTGAACAGATGAATGGATGTTGAGACAATTTCAGGGGGTCTCTTACTAAAGGTTAGCTTGAGTTATATGCAGCAGGTCCCATTTTATTCTTACGGGTCCTGAAACAGATAACTCGAGCTAATCTTTAGTAAAAGACCCCCTCAAAGTTTGAGTGTTACTACCAAGTTTGGGTGCAAGACTTGGATGGAGACCGAGAGCTGGACTGTAAGAACCAAGAGAGATTGACTTGGATCAAATAAATGATGCTCTCTGAAGATGCTCAAACATTTACAGCTGTCAGAAGGGATTCCATGGCAGGGTTAGAAGGGACAGTTTGCTGTTTTTGCAGATGACATTGAGACCTGTAACATAGTGGAGTGAACAAAAAAGTACGTATGAACCACGACATGACCTACGGTCTATGTGAATAAAACAGTTAGCTGTTTCAACCTGTCGTTTTGCGGAAACACGGAATCATACCTTTTCAATAGCTTGAAAAAATTTATGGAACTTTTTCCCAGGTTTAAGGCTTTGTGCTGATTATAAACAATTTAAGAAAATGCTGAAAGCTTTTTATTTTGTGAAAGCTTTTATTGATGGATAGGATTGAGTCTGTTTTTTAGCAGTTTCCCAGGTTTTGCTCTTGTTTATATTTATATTGACAGATTTATGATTTTATGTGATGTTTTATTTGTTGAGTTCTTTGATAGTGTGAATGTTTTATATTGTAACCTTTGATTTTAAAGTGTGACATAGAATTTATGAAAATGAAAATAAATAAATGATCTGAGGAGTAATTAAATGATTGGCAGTTAAGAGCAAATGCAACCCCCCCCCCAAAAAAAAAAAAAAACAAAACCTAAAAATACAAGCTCATGTTTTGGGCAGAAATCTAAGGACTCATTACACAGTGGGATCTAGGGGTGGGGGCAGAAGAGATACTAATGGGTTTATATTATTTACTTGCTATACCACCTTAAAACACCACAGCGGTTTACAAAAAGTACAAGTACAGAGAAAAAAAACAAACCAGAGGAACTTTGTCAAGTAGAGACAAGCAGAGTCATAGATTGGGCCTTAGCAACTATGGGGCCCTGTGCAGACCAGAGTGAGAGGGAGGAGCTGTAAGGGCTGAGTATAGAGAGTCACTGCTGAGGCGCACAACCACCAAAGGGGAGAGGGAGGGAGAGAGGAAGAGATGGAGAGAGAAATGGAAAGCAATGAGATTCTAACTTTTGGTCAGCCACCAGTTGTAAAGCTGACTTAGTTAAGCACAGGGTCCCAGGGAGCATTGGGCTCTGTGCAGCCAATGATGTTGCTCCTGCTTAAGACTGGCCCTGGTAGAATAGCAATTGCCAGTTCATAGTACAGAGGTAAGAGACTATGCTGAATGCACACATTTGTATAGGGTATTGTTTTAATACGCACTGAGACAGGAACCTTGGGAGTGATTGGGTCTAATGACCTTAAAAGGTAATAAAGCAGTGTGATCAGGCAGCGGCCAGAGTCATAGGGAGAATAACCGGTGAAAGATGACAATGCCTCTGTGTCAGGCATTGGTGAGACACCTAAAACATGGTGTTCAATTCTGAAACCCATATCTGTAAAAAGCTAAAGAAAGGCTGAAGGTAGTCCAAAAAAGGGGCTGCCAAAATGGTGCAGGGTCTCTACCAATAATAGATGGAACTTAAAAGACCCAGAGGAAAGGAAAGATAGCATATGATATGATATCTGATAAATTGGCGTTCTTTTCATGCATTTTTTAATTAAAATTGCAAACCACCACCTTGACCCACATGTTGGAATAAGGCGGTATACCAAGTTCAGAATAAAAAAACATTCAACTATAAAACATAAACTATCACAGCAGATAAAGACCATATGGCCTATCCTGTCTGCCCATCCATACCATTTACTATTCTCTACTATCCCATCCTCTTCCTTAGAGATCATCTGTGCTTGGCCCTTGCTTTCTTGAATTAAGTTACAATCTTCAAAGGTCAAAACACCACAGAAGAAACTAACCCTTATCCAGAGGAAAGAATCCTCCAAACTATGCAGGTACTAACATTAGAAATAGTAGTGGGTGCATGGAATGGTCTCTCAAGAAGATGATGGGAGACAGAATGGGATAACCACAGGAGGCAAGAGAAGGGAAGGAAGGGAGGGATTTTGGACTTGGTTTTAGCCCTTTCCAGTAGTAACTCAAGGTGAGTTACATTCAGGTACAAAAGTTATTTCCTTGCTCCCAAAGGACTTGCAATTCAAGATTGTACTTGAGGCACTGGAGGGTTACGTGACTTGTCAAAGATCCGAGCAGGTTAAGTACAACAGTTGTTATCACATTTAAGTGACCAGTTGTGTCCGAAAGCTACAAATTTAATGATTATTTTTTTTCAGTTTATGAATAATTTTTCACCAGTTTTGAACTTTGAAAAATATGGACGTGTGCTATGATTAAAATATGCCAAGACGTTTGATTGTGACACCATAGAATACCAATAACATCTCTTTTTATGAGCACAACATTAAAAACAATGTGAATACATATAAATAAGATGCTTCAAGAGGGCTTTCAGCATTTAATTTTTGATGTATGGGGACTAACAACTGCTAAATAAAGATCACAAGGAGTATCAGAGAGATTTCAAACCTGGTTTGCAGTAGCTCACTGCTCTATCAGGCTACTCCTCCATCCCTAGGATCCCTCTGATACAAAGTAGCAAAGGGAGAACCAGGGATCAAATGGGCTCTATAGTTTTGCACCAGGAATTAAACAGGGCAAACTAGAGGGGTTGTTGTAGTCCTTATCTTCCATTATTTTTATATTATTGGTAAAGTGTTAGTGATAAATCAATAAAATAAATAAAATACTAATGTATGGATAGAAATGTGTATTAAGTATGACACAAATTGCCTGGCAGACTGGGTGGGCCAATTTCCTCACATACACATGAGGGATGGGGTAGGGAATGCTTGGGGTGGCAAACTGGCAGAAATGATTGAGGTCGGTGCTCTGGTAGAAAATGAGATTGCTTAGAACATTTTTCCGAAGTCGGTCCTGAAGTACCCCCTTGCCGTTCATATTTTCAGGATATCCACAGCCACATTGAGCCTGCAAATAGGTGGGAAAATGTGGGATACAAATGTAATAAATACAAAAATAAAATATAAATAAAATATAAATGAAAATGATTTGCATACACTGTCTCCATTATATGCAAATTTCTTTCATGCATATTCATCATGGATATCCTGAAAACCTAACTGGCAAGGGGGTACTCCAGGGCCAACTTGGGAACCATGGCTTAGAACAGATACAGAGGATGTGACGGGTTGCTAAAGGACAAGTCCATCTTTAAGCTTAGGAATCCACAGTCTACACTCATCTACCTAAAGTGGTAGACATGCACAGAAATAAAAGACAATTGAGCAGTCCATGCAAGACTATTGTTCCATAACTGCTATCATCTGCTTTAGACAGCATAAGTAGGTTCCTAATAGGGGTGTGTGTCACAACGACGAGGTCCGGGGACCGGGCAATCACGCGGGGATCGATTTACCAATCCTGTGACCCACCCCCGGTAAACCCGAATCAGACCCGATGATCGACGGATAGGAGCCCTGGAAAAGAGCTCCCACGCCAAAACGCTCCCGGACTGCTCTGGACATCCAAGTTGTGCACCGTAGAGCGTGATCCAAACGTCCGGATATAAGGAGATACAGGGCCTCTGGCTGCTTGCTTTTGATTTGATTTTGCTTTATAGCCTTGCCTGATTTTGCAAAATTGCCTTTGATTTTGCCTGCTTGCTTTTGATTTTGCTTTATAGCCTGCTTGACTTTGCAAATTACCTTTTGATTTGGCAAAAGACCCGATAAGCACTGCTACCACTGTTGCTAGGACGCATATGACTTTGCCTGCTTTGCCTGCTTGCTTTCGACTTTGCTTTATCACCTTGATTTTGATCTAGCAAAATTGCCTTTACCTGCTAGCTTTTGCTCTGCTTCTGCAATTCCGCCTTCAAACACACACCAAAAGCCTCTAATATTGTTCTGTTTCTAAGCTTTGACTCTATCTGCCTACCCTATATATTGTAAGCACCTGCACTACAATTGAATGCCACCCTTACTACTTAAATGCTAGCTCAAACGTTTAATTGCACTAACGCCTTCAAACACATGGTAAGATTCAACTCGATAGTAATAAGCACTGCTATACCATGTTGAATTAATTACTGCTATGGACTACCTGTATTAAGCACCGCAATACCTGCAGATATAATCACTGTCCTGGACCAATTGTTAAGACAGTTGACCAACACCGCCCAACACACCCACGAACACTGCCCACAAAACAACTGACATCACCAACAATACCCAACACTCCTACGAATAGCATCTACAAAATCCAACATGAATACCAACAAGCTACTGATAATAATCTACCTCACTCCCATAATCTACCACGCATGGACCACCCCTAACATCAATAACAACCCAACCACAATCCACCAATTCTATGTACAAACAATCAACAACACACCAGACCAAAAATACAACCACCAACCTAAAGGAAAAAAACTCCACATACGAACCTCACCAACAGAAAGAAAAAAAAGAAAAACAACAACGACAAATTCAACCACTGAGAAAACAGACAACTAATAAAAATAAATACATCTAACTTCCCCACAGAACCATACCGCTTCATCCGAATAGGATACATCAATGCAAGATCAGCAGTAAGCAATTCAATAGACATACTAGACTGGATTACCACAGAGAATTTAGACCTTCTGTTTATCACGGAAACATGGTTCCATGGCACTACAGACCCCGCCATCATAGAGACATGCCCTCCAGAATACAAAATCACCTACTGGGCAAGAAATGGAAAAAGAAGTGGCGGAATAGCCATAATTTACAAATCTGAGTTTACCATAACAACCACTGGTGAATCCACCTCACCACAACTCGAGATTGCCTCAACAAAAATCACTCATACAAACCTACAAGGACACCTCAACACAATACTATTCTACAGGCCACCAGGAAAATGGAAAGACTCCCAAACGCAACTCATGGACTTCATCTCCAATACATGTGTCTCTGCCTCTAACATCCTCATAATAGGAGATATCAACCTACACCTTGAAGACGACACCTCAACAGGCACACAAGAATGCAAAGACTTCTTAAAACTCTGGGATCTACACGCACCTAATAATCAACCAACACACAAAAAAGGACACACACTGGACATCATTACACACAAATTCGACCCAGACTCAACCCTCCTACTTACAGATACAAGATGGACACCCACACCATGGACAGACCACCACAAAGCGATGGTCTCCCTCCACTGGCGAAAAATACACAGAAACGCAATTAACAAACATGAACGAACAACATACACCACGAGAGGAAAAATAGACCCCACAACATTCTGGCAACAGGGCTACCAAAACGAATGGTCAACAAATACAGACACCATTCAATTCCTCCAAGAATGGGACGACATATGTAGGACAACATTAGACACAATCGCCCCAATCCAAACTAGAACATCACACAGGAAAAAACTAATTCATGGTTCACCGAAGAGCTGAAAAAACTCAAAACACAAGTCAGAAAACTAGAACACACATGGAATAAAAAGAAAGACAACACACACTGAATGCCTGGAAATCACTCCGGAGGAAATACAAATACACCATCAAACAGGCTAAAAGATACACTATAAAACAATGATTGGACCAAACTACAAAGACACACACAAACTCTTCTACCTTGTAAACAAATTGCTAGACACCACACCAGTAACAAACAACAGCAAAGATACACCAGGGGTCGACGACATCGCGAAATACTTCAAGGAAAAAAATCATACAACTACGGCTCAAAATACCCACCAGCCCTACTGAATACTCAACACTCCTAAATTGTCTAGACCCAGAAGACGGAATATACCCAGCAGACAGAATCTGGACCGAATTCGAACTACTATCAGAGGACCTCATCTCTAAAACGCTCAAAAGATTCGCCAAATCCCAATGCAAACTAGATATCTGCCCAAACAACCTCATGAAATCAGCCCCTCAACAATTCATAATAGACCTAACTAATCACATGAATTTCATGCTACAAAACGGACTTTTCCCAAAAGAAAAAGGAAACATTTTACTCACCCCAATACCCAAAGAAAAACACAAGCGAAATAACAAACTACAGACCAGTAGCATCTATACCATTAACAACCAAAATAACCGAAGGGATGGTTACCAAACAACTCACAAACTACCTCAACAAGTTCTCCATACTACATGATTCCCAATCAGGATTCCGGTCAAATCACAGCACAGAAACAGTGTCAATTACCCTAATGACCAAATTCAAACAAATGATTGCAACCGGCACCAATATACTCCTGCTACAATTTGACATGTCAAGTGCCTTTGATATGGTAGACCACGAAATCCTATTACACATTCTCGAATACTTTGGCATCGGAGGCAATGTTCTAAACTGGTTAAAGGGGTTCTTAACCTCACGCTCATATCAAGTCACATCAAACTCAACTACGTCTGATGCATGAACACCTGATTGTGGAGTACCGCAAGGATCCCCCCTATCACCAACTATTTTCAATCTAATGATGACCCCCCTGGCAAAACTTCTATCAAACCATAACCTTAATCCACATATAGATGCCGATGATGTAACGATAATGATATATATTCCATTTCAAAAAAGACATCAATGAAATCTCTAACGAAATCAGCCAAAGTCTACACATCATGAACACCTGGGCAGATGCATTCCGACTGAAACTGAACGCAGAAAAAAACTCAATGCCTCATACTTACCTCGCAATACAACACGAATAAATTTACCACCATTAACACACCTAAACTAAATCTGCCAATCTCAGAAACTTTAAAAATCCTTGGAGTCACTATTGACCGCCACCTAACTCTCGAGACTCATGCGAACAACACAACAAAAAAAAAACGTTCTACTCCATGTGGAAACTGAAAAGAATTAGACCATTCTTTCCAAGATCTGTCTTCCGCAGTCTAGTGCAATCACTCGTACTCAGTCACCTGGACTATTGCAACTCATTATACGCAGGATGCAAAGAACAAATACTGAGGAAACTTCAAACAGCCCAGAATACAGCAGCCAGACTCATCTTCGGAAAACCAAAATACGAAAGCGCAAAACCCTTACGGGAGAAACTACACTGGCTACCACTCAAGGAACGCATCACTTTTAAAGTATGCACCTTAGTCCACAAAATCATTCACGGTGAAGCCCCTGCATACATGTCTGACTTAATAGACCTGCCACCCAGAAACGCTAAAAGATCGTCCCGAACCTTCCTCAATCTCCATTTCCCTAAGTGCAAAGGCATAAAATACAAAGTACTGCACGGATCGACTTTCGCATACATGAGCACACAATTCTGGAATACACTACCACGCAACCTGAAAACGATCCACGAACTGACCGACTTCCGCAAACTACTGAAGACTTATCTCTTTGAGAAAATCTACGGCAAGGATCAAAACACATGAAGCCCATACAAACTAATAGATACGCACCAATACACTCTCTGAAATCTCCTCTCCCGCACTCTCACCACTCTTAAAACCCCACCCACAGATAAAATTGTTAGACCTCCATGTTCCCTCGATACTATTTTGTCCCCCTCTCAACTCACCACTGTTATATTCCGCTGTTCTTTTCCCAGATGATATCCTGAATTTACTCTGTCTTATATAACTCTTCATAATGTAACCCATAATCGTATTGCAACCAATTGTATTTCCATCATTTACAATGTATTGTAAGCCACACTGAGCACGCAAATAGGTGGGAAAATGTGGGATACAAATGCAAATAAATAAATAAAATAATAAATAGTGGCAGGTGTGCCTAAGAACACTCCCTCACTTTACAGCAGGTGGTGCTAACCTCCCATATCAGAGGCTGAGTCAGAAGGGTGGGGATCAGGTCAGGAGGTAGTTAATTGCTCTGGGTCAGAGTAGATCAGAGGGGCCCCAAGAGAACTGGATTCTAGGAGGAGCCTGAACAAGGATCCTCCTAAGGAGTTCTGGCTTGGCTGCAGTACCTGAAGGAAGTTTTTTTTTTTTTTTTGTTACATTTGTACCCCGCGCTTTCCCACTCATGGCAGGTTCAATGCGGCTTACATGGGGCAATGGAGGGTTAAGTGACTTGCCCAGAGTCACAAGGAGCTGCCTGTGCCTGAAGTGGGAATTGAACTCAGTTCCTCAGTTCCCCAGGACCAAAGTCCACCACCCTAACCACTAGGCCACTCCTCCAGGGAAGACGAGTGCCCTTGCATTCCTGTATGATAAGAAGTCTGAAATCTTTGCCTCCAGGGTTGTGTGCAGTAACTGAAAACTGCCAAGGTAGGCTAATTATTCCTTGGCTACTGGAACTATGGTTATGATAAGGGATGTTACTGCATATTGAAGAGTATAGCCAAGCGAGGGGCAGGTACCAATCCCTGTGAGGGAAAAAGGGTTGATTATTCTTCTTGTATGTACATAAATAAAAATATTTTGACTTTTACCTACAATCTATGTGTGAGAATCTGCCACATTTGTATGAGGTCCTGCAACCAGCTGTGAACCACACGGTGGAAGAATATTACATAACCACTGATGACATTTAGCTGGAACATAAAAGGTATCATGAAACCCTCAGCAAAGTATACCAAGAAATACCATGAGGAGGCAGGCAAAGGCTATGGCTTGGGTCAATTAATTATTGACAAAGAGTCTCAACGTAAGATGCCAGGAGGTCAGTGTTTACTTGATATTCCATCTTTTTGCCTAACTCAACTGGACAAGACTCATTCACAGGCATTTTCAGCAGCAGTATTCACACTTTGAAATGTATAAATGATAATGTTGTATTAGGAGGAAGCTGAAGGTCTGCTCATCCTTTTTCGGTTTGTTGATTGTTATTTAATTTATAGGAATATCAGCTTTAGAGGGTATTGGGGGGTGGTGTTGTGATGGGGCAATGGAGAGGAGGGGGATAGGGTTTGATATACCGCCTTTCTCTGGTTGCGATCAAAATGGTTTATGTAAAGGTATTTATTTGTACCAAAGATGTGTATTTTATATATTAAGATTTTGCTTTTAGCATTTTATTATTTGCTTTTAGTGAGCTTCTGTGATTTTATGTTGTATTAATGTGAAATATGTATGTACATTGTAAGATAATGCAAGCTAGAAACAAGAGAGACTTTCTTTTGCTGCGAGTAGCTGTGGGAACACAGGAATATGGAAATGCTGTATGTTGCCGATAACAATTCCTGAAAAAAGTCAACCCCAGTTTAATTTAGTTTCAGTTTGCGTCACACCTTCCTGTAGGTAAGATGACATTCAGTGCATGTTACAATGTATAAACGCAAATTGAAAAATACATTGAGGGGTCAATATTCAAAAAATTGTAACCAAAACAGGAGAGCTTCTTGCCTGGTTAAATTGCACTGAGCAAGTAGGAGTGGATATTCAGCTGCCCGTAACTGGATGACTCTACCAAATATCCCTTCTGCCTGCTGTGGCACTGTCTGCTTCCAGCCAGGATAGTTCAAGGGTGGAGTCATGGGGCCATTGGCGATATTTGCGCTGGTGCCTGTATAGCTAATTGGGCATGTTGCACTGCATAAACAGAAGTTATAACTTTGGCTGGTTAGCTATGCGGGTACAATACCCTCAGGGCACCAACAACGACCTGGATATTCAGTTCTGACATGACCCAGCACTGAATATCTAGGTTTATTTTAGCCATTGGCAGTTTGTGTTTAATGAAATGCCAACTACAGTCAGCTGAATATTGACCCCCATTAATTTATAAATATATAAAATCAATTATCAATGATTCTAGTAAGTGATCAACAGCTCTTCCCTCAGCAGGCCAAGTTTCTTTGGAATCCCAGTCCCAAGATCTAGCAAGTTGCATCTGTCTCTGGGAGATCAGAGTCCCAGCTGTGGTTCCTGATTATGGTTAGTTAAAATTTTGACCTCATGCCACTGGGTAAAGGTGGACCTCTATTAAATTTTGCTGATTAAAGATGAGCTCTGGGGCAACCTCCCCCCCCCCCCCAAACAATATATAAAACTCAAGAACTGATATCAGCCAATGGGATGATACTGTATATTAGCACTCATGCAATCTCAAAGAGCTGCACAGCATCTACGACACCCAGTGGACCAACTGCAGAAAGCCACACTGTTCTTGAAAACTGGCCAACCCACCTTTCCCCTTTCCACCAATTGCTCATGTGATTTTTACCTGGTTCACTGGCATGTACAGAGCCAGCCACGCTGCATCCTCTTTTGCAAACTAGGTCACAGATGGATTGACGTGACCTGCCCACAAGGCAATCTTTGGTTAATTGACTAAGCAAAACAATAAAAGTATCTACAACAAAAAAGAAGGTGCAAGTCTTTGCACATAACACTTTGCCTTGGGCAATTTTCAAAGTGATACTATGCACAAATTTTCCCTTTGAAAACTGGAGCAAAGCCCACAGATGTTCCTGCAGTACGAGCGGCTTGAAAAAGTTTTTTTCTGCATGTAAAGCCTGCTTTCCACACAGAAAAGGGCTTTTACAAAACAGCATGGCTGCATATTTGCATATGCATTCTGCAGGTAGGCATTCCTGTAGCTATACCTTACAGCTCCACCTCCACTCTGACCAATGTCCATGTGCAGATTCACACCACCTTCAGACCAGGTTTAAATTTGGGTGTGGGGTCTGCTGCCTATTATTATTACTATTTGTTTTTAAATAGCACATACCTGCATATGTTATCCTTATAAAATAGGTGCCCTTTTGCACTTCTAAACTATTTTTGGCTTCATGCTATAAAACAGGGGCCCTAAAATCCAGGCCTTGAGGTCAACAATCCAGCCTAGATTTCAGGATTTCTACAATGAATGAAATCTATTTGCATGCAATGGAAGCAGTGCATGCAAGTAGAGCTCAATCGTATTCATTGTGGAAATCCTGAAACCAGGCTGGGTTGTGGACCTCAAAAACTGGATTTTAGGGCCCCTGTTTTATAGCATGAAGCCAAAGATAGTTTAGAAGTGCAAAAGGATTTGAAGACCCCTGCTACAAAATTACCCCCAATGGCCTCGTTTGTTCCCCACTGGCAGTGGCGTAGCCACAGGTGGGCTTGGGTGGGCCAGGGCCCACCCATTTATGGCTCAGGCCCACCCAACAGTAGCACATGTTTAGTGATAACTGGAGGGAATCCCAAGCTCCGCCAGCTGAAGATTTTCCCCAGATGGTAACGAAAACGCTACTCTCCATGACACCGGCAGCTGCGCATGCTCAGTTTTCAGTGCATGCCTGCTGCCAAGGTGGAAAGAAGCATTTTCCCACCAGCTGAGATATTTTTTTTTGGGGGGGGGGGGGGGGGTAGAACACTTGGTGCCCACCCAATTCTTGCCTAGGCCCACCTAAAATCTGTTGTCTGGCTACGCCCCTGCCCACTGGCAATAAAAATATCAAGAACCATGAACTGTAGTTGGTGTTTAATCACCGATTACTACAAAGCACCCATCTTTTGTAATGAAGAGACATATGCACAGGGAGGAGAGGGAAGAGCATACGAACAGACTCGCCTTCAACAGCTGGCACCTCAGGGCTCAAAGGAGACCTAGTGAAGATGGAAAAATGAAAACATGTATCAGATGAAATCAAGCTACAAAGAATTAGCCAAAAATACATTTTTCATACAGTGGTGTCACGTGACAAATTAAGCAAACCATCAGATATTTCGAACATCGTTCCAAATATCTTCTTTACTAAATGCAGTGTCACAGCAGAAAAAAGAAAAGCACGAGACATGCCAATCGCACACAAACAACTAGACAAGTGACTGAATGGAACTATGAAAGACAGGGAACCAGCAGCTCTAGGGAGTACTTACCCTCAACCTACACTAACACTTTAGCCACAATCCAAGAACTGCAGAATCAACCAAGCTGGGTATGCAAAAATCATACAGACACTTGGTCTCTTTTTGGTACAAGGATACTGGAATTTATTGATCGCATACAAGTAAGCCAATACATCCTTAATACACAGTGTGAACAGGAAGCAAAAGAAGAATGTTTGCCTCCTAATGATTGGTGTCTTTTTCAGCTAATGGGTTGCAGCACTTAATGATATAATGTGAGTATCTAACTATTTTGATATGGCAGCAGTAGTTTCTACTTAAGGTGTAAGGATATGTTAAAACACTGTACAGATTAGACGTCTTGTTTGGGTCTTTACAGCTCATACATTAGTACACTTTTACAGGACATTGCCAATTTTGTATCGTGTTACAGCATCATTAACCCAGGGTGAAAAGCGGTATCCTACGTCTACACACGTAAAAGCACTTACGTGAAGCGACGGAACAAGTTGCACAAACACGAGGGCCTACCTATCTGATTCTTTTCGTTCTGTTGAAGTTACAGGTTGAGTTCTAAATCTCTCAGAGGTCTTTCTATTTTCACCAGGAGCAAAATAGCGCCTTGGCCTTCGAGGCCCTCTTTCCCGGTCAGTACTGGCAGACATATCAAAACCTGATGTGGGCTTTTCAACCCGAGATTCACTTTCAAACCATAGCATAGTCACAGAAATGCAGAAAGAGAAAAACAGAGAAAAGAAGTGAAGTATACAATACAGATACAAGCATGTCATACCAATTCACTACAACCACTGAAATCATCACTCAGCATGCCCATTCCATGCAAAGTCAGGAAAGAGGAAGAACATTCTCATTACAATAGATCCTGCATTAGCAAAGCACAAGAATTTCAGGATTTTGCTCACTGTATTAACAGCCTCCCAAGTGTACCAGCTGCTAGCCAAGCTTTGTGAATTAATAGAGGAACAAACAAACACGGACATTTTTTGTCATTTGACAAGGCCATGCAAGTGTCACACTAAAATATTTTGGAAACGTCACCTACGGGTCAGTTTTCCTGCCAACATTTGCTGTGTCCAGAAAGGTGCTACGGAGTTGAGCAACAGAGACTTTTGTGTTGAGCATGCCAACCTCGCCGTTGGGCAGGTGTGCTTCAGAACTCTTAAATTCAATTTCTTTCTTCACCTCTGGTTCCTTACTTTTAAAAACCTCAAGCTTTGGAGAACCCGTGAAATCAGAGAGTGAGCGAGTAAGAACTTTATGCTTCATTGTGGACACTTCACGGGTAAGACCTCTTGCCTCTCTTGCCATGGCTGGTTGAGATACAGATGTACTTTGTAGGTGTGTTGTAGGCTCATTTTTCTCTGTGCTATCAGAGACCCTGTGGACCGGGAACTCGTGTGCTGAAGTACTACTTCTTGGCTTGATAACAATAGACGAATTACTTGTAAATTTTTCTTCTTGATTTGTACAGGAATCATTGCTGGACTTTTCCTGTCTACTAACATCAGGTGGCAGAACTGCTTCTCTGCTTTTTAAAAGACTGTATTCGCCCAAGGTTGGATTATCCAGTTTAGATCTGGGATTCTGGTGCAAATGAACACCTATGTCCATCTTGGCCTCCCTGGCTGCTGGGAATTTTTTGACAGCACAGATGCTGGCTGGTTCTACAGGTTTGCTCAATAAGCCATTCTCTGGCTTGTCCAATGTCACTGTCGTAGCAGTATATGGAAGGTCTGAAGGCTGAATGTAGCCATAAATTGGTTGACGAATGGAACTCGTTGGTTTAGAAACTCTATCAAAAGCTGAACTTTCAGACTGGAGAGGTGTGTGGTGAACTGGCACTGGATGATATTTTCTTTCCGTAACTGGTTCTGAGCCAAATTCGAGATTTCCACAAACGCCTTCCTCCTTCACCAATCTCTCTCTAATTTTTACTCTTTTGAAAAAGGGAAAAGGATTAAACAGCAATCATCAAGAGCTGTTTAGGAGAAAAATTTACTGCTCTTATTCTACTTAAAGCAGTGGTACCTCATAGTGCTAAGTTATCATACAGTCTTCTTTCATACACAGTAGTAGTAGTATATTGTATTCCTTCTCTCTGAATTTCAAATTTAAAATGTTTTCCCTTTTCCTGGTCAGTCCCACTAGAGTTTCTTTTTCCGTAGAGCTACAATTGTGATAGCTTTTGGGCCATACCCTTACTGCTCAGCCAATAAGAATTCACATTTCAATATGATATAGGGAACTATAGAGCTACAAATTGGAAATATTGGTTGAACTATTTGGTCTGCAGGATAAATTACTGTTATTATTTACTCATTCTGGATCAGAGTAGGAGGCACCATTGCTTTAAAAAAAAAAAAAAAAACATGCCCCAAAGTGAATGCACAGTTTAGAAAACAGGTGTAGAGTGTCATTTGCAACATGGTTCTGTTTTTTGCATACTGCCAGTCTCTTGTGGTTATATCAAAACACAGGAAGCATAATTTCAATACTTAAGATATACAAACAAGCCTAGAGTGGGGTCAGCAAGCACTGAAAAAAATCCCCTTTGCCTGCTTCGTTAGGAAAAATGTATGTGAAACTGAAGAAACTGCCTTTCCTTTCACAAGAAAATGGCCACAGATCTTCGTATACATGAATGACCTTACTGATGATTTACACACATAAATCAAATTTTGAAAACCAAGTTTTAGAAAACCAGGATTCACATGTATAAATCTGCAATACATGCATATGGCAAGGGGGCATGGTTTGGGCAGGACCAAAATACACATGTATTCCCCATTTCAGAAGGGAAATGCATGTCTATAATCTCCGTGATCAACATTGAGATTTACAGCTGCTCCAAGGTACTTATAGGTTTTGTAAAAGTGCTTGTTTTGATCAGAACTCTACAGGGAGGAGTGGGGGATTAGAGAAAGTTGCCCCCTTAATCTCCATGTCCTACTCTCCTCCTCCACCCCCCTCCCCGAAAAAAAAGAAACAAAGCGTACTGAATGATTGCAGGCTCAATACTTAATTGGGAGCATTTAGGCATGTATATTTCCAAAATGGCAGACACACATCTAAGTGTCAGCACTTACATCTAGGTTCTAAGATGCCAACCTGTGCCGACACTTGCACACGTATGTTCTCTAATTGCCTCTGATGATGTTTTAAACGTTGACAATTATAAAATGGTTGCTCCTGCTGCACGTAACCAGCGCGTGCACATGCATTCCCTGCATGGATTTTAGAAAATGCAGGTTATGCTGGTATTCCACAATGCCATCTTGGCGTCCAGATGTCATTATAGAATTGATGATTAGTGCGTTCCATTGGGTGCCCCCTTATAGTGCAGAACACAAACAGTAGCAGATAGTACCCACTTAAAACTTGTGAAGTGTGATGGTTAACCTAGAACATTTTAACAATATTTAGACCAGAGGTTTCAAACTCTAGTTCTTGGGGGGCCCACAAACCAGATGGGTTTTCAGGATTTTCTATCACTAGTACTATTATTTCTAAACCACTACCGAGTATACACAGCACTGTTCAGTACTCAACCGAGCTTAGAATCAAGACAAATAAATGACACAGATTTTGGAGAATGACGGAACAGGTCAAGAAGTAAAAGAAACCTCAAAAGGGGAGCGTTTTTATTCTGGACTTCATCATCAGAGAAGGACCATGACACACCAACTGAGGCACTTCAAAGCATACAGTGTAGAATGGTCAAGAGAGCAGATACAGGAATTAGCAATGGAAGAAAAGATCACAAAAAAGAGTAACTTGCCAGATGAACGGAATTTATGAGAAAGAACGTAGGAAGAGAGAAGATAAGCAGTGAGGAGTCAGTGAATGAATGCATTTGTAGGTAAGGAAGAGAAGTTTAAAATGCATGCAGAAGTGGCTATGAAGCTAACGTAATGACATGAAAAGAGGGGTTACAATCATAGTGACCTACGGATGGTAAATCGTGCAGCTGCATTTTGAACAGATCACAGTGGAGCAAGATGACAGCAGAAGCTGCAAGGAAAATTATTTGTGCATCTATCGATCTCAGTATAGATCTTACATTCACACCATTGGCTAGCACATCATGACAGGTGTTTTGTATGGTTACTGCAGATGAAATCTCTTGGGCTTTGGGTGTAATTAAGGGAAAAGCTTTGTGTTGAACCGTTGCCTGGTTTCTTTTACTGCAAGTATAAAAGACTTAACTACACCAAGTGTTACAGAACAGCTACTCCTCCAATTTTTATGGGCAAATAAACTGAAAATTGCTTTCAAAATATTAAAGGCCCAAACACCAGACAGGAGCTTGGTTACTAGACTTTTGTTACATCATAAAGCTTTTATTACACATCAAGAAATATACTGGTTGCTGAATAATATAGAATACCAACCCAATTGATCCTAGTGGAGCAAGAATTGTGGCGGTCAACACTACCCTTGCCAGAGACAATGAAACAAATTTGATAGTTGTTAACGCTCATAAATTCTTAAAGGATCTTGACAAAATAAAAGATTGCCCCTGGCACTGAGCAGAGCTCACAACCATTTGGTATTATCCCAGATAAAGATCAACAAAAAGAAAATTTGTTCACTGGTATGGTGTAAAAAGGATATATAGGTGGAGTGTAATCCAGTAGAAGGTTCTAACATTAATATTTTTGTTTCCTTGGTACAAGAATATCACCTCTCACACTAATACTATTTAAGTGGTTGCAATTAATTGATTGGAGACCAAATCTACACCTTTCAAGCACTCCAACACTTCTCCTTTGCTACTAGAGTGGGCCTTAACCTTATGCTTCACTGGCCATATAGCCTCTTCCATTTATAACTGGTTATTAACAAAATAGGACCCAAGGTAACACGGGAGAAGAAAGTTGGTTCTGCACTTTCTTCTGAATGGATACACTTATGGTCGAAAACTGCGAGAGATTCAGTTAGTTACACCCAATCAATGAACTCTGCCGATTATTGAGCACTATGGATGCTGCAAAAGATGCTTATTGCTAAACTTTCTTCCTCTAACATGCGTTGGTCTTGTAATAAAGATGCTGGTACACGTTATACTACTGCTACAACATTAAGGCCACGTGCCCTCCCTGCCCATCTTCAAATCCTTACTCAAAGCCCACCGCTTCACTGTAGCTTTCGGCACTTAACCACTTACCTCTATTCAGAAAACCTACACTCCCCCATTTGACTGACTGCTTACCTGTCCTTTAGATTGTAAGCTCTTTTGAGCAGGGACTGTCCTTCCTCGTTTAAATTGTACAGCGCTGCATAACCCTAGTAGCGCTTTAGAAATGTTAAGTAGTAGTAGTAGTAAGGCATTTTGGACCAAAGTCTGGCAGACTGTAATACAAATTTTGAACTTCAGCCAATATTCAAATTAACCAGTTAAATGCTTAGCAGTTAAAGACAGGCCTGCTTTTTATATGGCCTATTTTAACCTCTAAACTTAGCCAATTAATGCTGAATATTTGCGTTAATCATCTAAGTCATGCGGCTAGCCACTAAGTGCTACTATTCAGCAGAGATAACCGTCTCTCTCGCACTGAATATTAACGGTTAGCCGGCTAAGCAGTATTTAACCAGCCAGGAGCCATTCCTGGTTGGCTAAATAGTGCTGAATATTGGGCCCAAATGCGTTTTGTTACTCCTCCAATTTTCAAAGTATACACTTCAGGCTACAGTATTGAGGAGACTTGATTATTGCAATGGGCACATATTTAGGCGTTCCCTCCATCATTTTCATTCATTGCAATTAGCACAACATGCAACTGCCGAACTGTTCAGTTGTAGAGCTTGAGAGCACATAACTCTGGTTTTGGCTTCCTTGCATTGGCTTGTTACAATAATATATAAAAATCAAAAATTGCCAGTTAGTATTTAAAGTACTAAGAGAGGAATCAAACTTGCTGAAATGGTATCTTCCAACTTGCAATCTGTGGTCAGAGTATTCAGCTCTGTTAGAACTCCTGTCACTTAAGGTGGCAGGATTAATTTGCCAGAGCATGAACAGCAGCTTTTTGCGTTGCAGCTTCCAAGCTATGCAACAAACTTTCTTTGAGGGCCAGCCTAAAGTGGATGTTCAGCATTTAGGAAACTGCATTTAGGAAACAGAGCTGAAGCTTATCATTTATGTTTACAATAAGGACATGTTTTATGGAGAATTATCTTTGTCAGTATGTTATTTTGATGTACAATTGTTAACCACATAGGATGGTTGTAAACCAGTATTGTGGTAAATTAGTGGGTTTTAAATCAAATAAATAAAATAAGATGGTCCCACAGAAGATCCTCAAAGAGGTAGTTGTAGTCAGGACCGCTGGGGGGGCATGGGGGGGGGGAAAATTCCACGGGCCCATCTCTCTCTCTTGCTACTGACGGGACCCGGGTGATCGCATCCCAACAGAAGCAGGAGAGAAAAATCTCCGGCACCAGGCCCTCCCTGCATTGCCTGCCAAGCAGCTGCTGGGCCCTCAGGCCGTGCATACTCGGTAAACCGAGCATGCGTGACGTGAGAGAAAAGGAGCCGCAGGGGCAGACAAAGCAGCAGTGGAAAGACCAGCGCTGGAGAAAGACCTCTTCTGCTGGCGAGGCCTCGGGATCCCCGCCAGCCAAGGTACGGCACAGCGGTGGCAATCCTTGGGGGGGCCCACAGCCCTGCCCCAGCTCAGTCTCTCGGTGGCCCTGGTTGTAGTAGCTAAAGCTGGAGTTAATGGGCACGCATTTTGGTGGCATGTTCAGAAAGGACGGATTTTAGCAAGCAAGAAATGACATGCCTTTGTTGTGTTTTGGACACGCAGAGAAGAGTGAGGCACCAGATTACCTTGAGAGTACAAGCTCAGGAGAGAGACCTTGGTATGAAAGTGTCTGAGGATCCCAAAGCGGTGAAAATGTGACAAGGCAGTGGCTGTAGCCAGAAGGATGCTAGGCTGCACAGAAGAGAGGTATGCTCCTTTACAAGTTGGTGAGGTCTACTTGGAGTATTATATTCAGTTTTGGAGGCTGTGTTTTGCTAAGTACATAAAAGATTTGAAGTGGTTCAGAGAAAAATGACAAATGATATGGTGTTTACGCTAAAGCATAGACTTGAGGATCTGAATATGTATATCCTAGAGAAAAGGAAGGATGGGATGATTATGATACAGACATTTAAATGTTTGAAAGGTATTAATATGCAAACAAACCTTTTCCAGAGAAAAGTAAGCAGTACAACTAGAGGAAATTAATTGAGGTTACAGGGGGGTTCGACTTAAGAGTAATGTCAGGAAGTACTTGTTCATGGAGGATGCCTGCAACGCCCTTCCGTGTTTGGGGATGGAGACGAAAATGGTAATGGAATTCAAGAATGCATGGGATAAATAAAAAGGATTCCTGTATGGGAAAAAAAAACAATTGAAGGAAAACATAAGGCCAGACAGACTTCTATGGTCTGTGTCCTGATTATGGCTAGATAGATGTGGTTGGACTGGAGTGGACTTTGATGGCAACTCAACTAGTTGAAAATTAAACCAGTGCTAGGCAAACATCTACAGTCTGTGCCCTGAAAATGGCAAGGACAGCTCAAGATGAAATAAGAATACATTACATCATATACTACAAATTAATCTTGTTGGCAGACTGGATGGATCATGGAGGACTTTATCTGCAATCATCTATTATCTTACTACGTAACTGGAAGGATGAGAGTACCATCCACAGAGGCATTAGAAAAGAAGGAAGAAGGGAAAGAGTTCTCTCTTGGCTATGTTAAGTTTCGAATGAGATATTTTGCTTAGCCACTTCCACCACTGCATGCAAATCTTGTGTGTATATTCATTAGGCATATCCTGGAAACCTAACTGGTGTATAGGGTTGTACAGGTCAACATTTTTGTATTTTATTTCATTTCCTGTATCCTTTACATGCAATGGAGGCAGGGTATGCAAATCAATGTCATGCATATTCATTGCAGATATCCTGAAAACCTGACTGGCACTCCAGGATGACCAACTTGGAAAACACTGGTTTATAGGATTTTCTTTATTTAATTTGGTTTTATTTTGGGGTTGTTTTTTTTTTTCAGGGAGGGGCAATGCTGTCAATAGGGCACCTTATTGACAACAAAGGAAAACCTGTTTTGGCTTTAAAACAATGTGAAAAATGGGAAATGGCACCAAGAACTCCCAGGCAATTTCAAAAGAATGTCCATCCCTATTGATTGCAGCCCTCGAGGACCAAAGTTAGAGATCCCTGGGTTTAGGCTATAGGGCAATTAATAGTCCAACGTTAAGCAGTAACTTAGAAAATACTCCATAACCAAAGTCTGTGAGATAAACAAATGCTTATTCATTACAGCTCAAGCAAATACATCACCTAAGGAATGGATTCTTATTCTCAATGAGCTAAATAAATGGTTGGCAAAACTAGTCCTGCAAACAATGCCATCTTTTATGGATTTCCTCATGTTCTCCAGAATTCAGAAGCAGGATATTATGCCAGTGCCAAGTCCAAGGAAAATCAAATGTCTAGCATTCTGTTTCCCATAGTAATTTGTACACAGAGCAGGCTTCATTTAACTTTGCCCCAAATGAGTAAAAAAAAAAAAACCCCGAAAACTTCCAGCTATGTTTCAAACCCATTTAGTCAAATTAGTCTGAAGTTCAACCTAATCTGTAGGGAAAAGGCTATATTACTAAACAGTGACAGATGTTCTATGTTTGAGTAAATCACTTACAAATGAATTTGACTCCACAGAACAACAACAAAAAAAACAGATTGTGATTGTATGCAAATAAAATACACAAAAAAACTGCACCTAAGTGTTCTGAAAATGGGTAAAAGGGCAAAATTATAACAAAACATGACACAACCACATGCACCAAGATACACAAGATCGCACGTTCTGGGAAAAAAATCACATTCTCACATATTAAGAAAACAAATTTTTCAGGTTGGATAAGGAGTATAAATTTGATTTGTGTTGGGTACACAGGACATTTTACCAAAACAAAAGGATTTGTTACAGCTGGAAGGACACAAGGACATTTTTTCACATTTTATGAACTTGGATGAAAGATCATTTGGAGTTTTCCGTCAAAAGTCCAGGGAATTGTTTGAAGAAAAGATAGTAAGTAAGCAAGCAGTGAATAAGACTACAGCTACCTCAAAGCATCAACTCCAGCCAACATAAACCTTTATGTGGACGTATCTTATCAGAAAAGGTGCAAAAACTCTAGAACATAACAAAAGCAATACCTTACAGAAAAAAATTTAGTTTTCTTTAAAATTAATTTTACTTCCATTCCAAAAAGCATGAGAATATCTCTAAAATTATAGATATGGAGGGCTCTATAAAGATGGATTAGGAGCCAGATCGGCAATGGAATTTTCAAGGCTTTGTCTGCTGAAATCTGCAACTTTGAAATAATTAGTACTCTGTTCTCATTCCCACTTGAACTTAAATCACTTGAGATTTTCAAAATGATACAATAAAGCATTCTAGCCAAAATTGTATTTTCTGAAATATAGACGTCATAGTGAAATGTCTTGCACATTCATAATAACCATTTAAAGAATATTTATGTAGCAATCTGATGGTGTTGAGTGAATGCTCACAGAATTGGACCAAAGACATTAATTCCTGATACAACTGGATTTTCTCTGAATAAAAATATTAGATTTAGAACTGGCTCAGAGGCAATACTGTGCAGTACATTGAGGAAGGTCACCAGTTTGATCCCTAAAGTAAGGTCTTTACTCTCAGAACTGGCTAAGGGATACTATTCCTACAGGAATTTTATGCAAAAACTTTGAAAATCCTGAATAGTTTATTTGTAGTTTCTTTTCTGTGGTCTGTGTAAAATTCTACTATCATAAGAATCGAAGCCTCTCCCAGGCCTGAAATCCCTCCCATGACTGCCTCTCTCAACCTTACTGCAGTTTTCTCTCCAACTCCCTAAAATACCCCTAATTTTGTTGTCTCCCCTGCATGCTATACTATCACATCTCATTCTTTCTCCTCTACCCATTCACATGGCACACCTTCAAGTTTTATCCCCACACAGAATGGCTTGACCTCCCTCTCATCACCATGGTGCACCCACAGCTTTCTCTGCCTCTCCCACACCCCATGACATTCTCTCAACCTTGCTCTCTCCCTCCCCTTGTGGCACTCTGCTCCAGCAACCTGCATTCCTCCCAGGGTACTTACTCCACTTGAGCTTTTCTGCCCTCTTTCCCTGACCTGATCACGTGACAAGAAGGTGGTGGTGTACAGTTGCACATCAAGCCATGTCCTTCTTTTCTGTCGGCCTAGGCCCGACTGTTCATTTGAACAACTAATGGCATGGTTCAAATGAAGTCAGCCTAGGCCGGCAAAGGAGGGGAAGGCAGCTCACGTGCAGAAGTTAACCTCCTTTTCCTCTTGCTGCACAATCTCTGCACGGGAAGGGGATCAAGGAGATCTGCTGATGACGGTGCAGATTTCTGCACAAATTTTGCATTGCAGAGTTACGCAGAATTCCTCTCCCCTCCCCCCACATGGAGTAATTGGATACTGCTGAGGTGATCCATGGTCATGGCTCAAGGGATGCATCTAGTGGCTGGAGTCAAGATGAACTATTGCAGGGTTTTGGAGGGAGACAAGGCATTCAGACAACAATGATAGGCGATCAATGCAATGCTGGAAGCTGGTGGGGGGGGGGGGGGGGGGGAGGGGGGAGGAAAAATCCCTTTTGAAGTTCCTAATGAACACTTATAGCACCTTTATCCCAGCTCTTGTTCTAAGCTGAGTTGCAAAGGAGGTAGAAGAAACAAACATACAAAAATACTGCTAGGATTTAAAAATAGAAACATTGACCTCTATGCTTTTCACATGATTAACGTTCTATGCGAATTACGCTATCAGAATGTACTTTTTTTAACATATGGGACTAATCTTTATGGACAATTTGGAAAGATAAACATGCTTAGAACCATTTCAAGACAAATTAACCATGCAAACTGTTGTACCGGGATGAGTACTTTATGATCAGCACTACTCAGACCTTTCATCCCACTGTACACAAAGCTTTAAGTGCCCAACAAGTCTGAATCTTCCCTTTTTCTATTTTAGGAAAGTAATTATGCAACCAAAATGGCATGTCTACGTTTCGGCATTTAAGAAGCACAATTTCCATGTGTAAAGGCCAACACTTAAGTGTGTATGCTATTGCGTTGCCCACACTGATAATTTAGATGGTGGCAATTGTAAAATAGCTCCCGCTGCAAATAACCAGGGCATATACATGCATTCCTGCACGTATTTTATAAAATACTAACACAATTTGACACGGGATGTCTCAATTCCGGTCTCTATGTTCCATCTAAAACAGGATTGTGCATGTATACGTATTACCATGTGAGCTGTGAATCGCCTGGAGAACAAGTTTCGTGTATATAAAGGTCCTCTGGTAGATGGGATGCAGACATATCAGCGTTGCTAGACCGACTAGTTTATGCTTCCAGGAAATGGTCATAGCCACAGAAAACTGAAGTATGTATAACTGCAGAGATGGGCAGATAGATGCCCATGGAAATGTTATAATGACTATTAAATAAAATCTCTGGTTTGGGGAGATTTTGACAGCCTTTATTTAAATTTGCAAGGGGTCAGAAGTCTCTTCTTCCCGTCCCAGCTTTACACTGCTCTATCATGCTGGAAATATATAAACAGAATACCAGATAAAAGAAGAAAAAAGGACAACATAACCACATTTTTGGGGGGCACAATTTTCAGATGCACAGTATAAATGCAAAGAGAGCTCCGTTGTGTAATACAAACTTCTAAAATGTGAATCACTTTAGTACATCAGTCATGTATTTGCAACACCCAATTAGTGTGTGCATCTGATGGATACTAATAAGACCAGGATTAAAAAAATAAGCCATAATTACCAGTTGCTTTTTAAAATACTTTACATTCCAAAGTCCAAAATGTACTGCATGCCTCAAGGAAAAGGGAATCAAGTGTTCTTGACAGATTAAAGGACAAGATTAAAAGCCTTCTGGGAATCAAAGTGCTACAGAGTTATGAAGAATAGTTAGCCATGTTTTTAGTTTTTTTCACAGAAACACGAACGGTTCGGTTAGTTGCAAGAACAAATTAAAAGCATATGCTGAGGTGGTGCTTTCAGAAGCTGTTTGTTGGAAGGGCCTAGTTTTGGGCTGCACTAGGGTTAGAAGTGGAAAAGGCGGCACAGTGTTACAAGTGGACAACAGGAAGGATGTGATTATCAGTCGCAATCCAGGATACCTTGAGGGCCAGTTGATCAGAGAAGGCGTGTCCCCATCTGAATCTTTCTGTAGAGACCACTCAGATTTTTGCCTCCCTGTGCTGTTACACAGAAGATAAAACTTCAAGTAATCGTCTTTCAAAATGTCAACGAGCATCAGTTCCATTCAAAGTATAATATATGTACTGAAGCGTTATTAGAAGGCATTTCATAAAACAAACAACTCACAGTAACCAACATAAGATTAAGGCTTTCAGGAAATCCTTCCTTTGCACTGAGCAAGTCATCTCACTAAAACAGTACAGAAAATTCAAGATGAAATATACTGCACAAGGTCACAAGGAGGACACGCACAACTGTATTGGAAGAGCACACCTGGGACTAACAAACCAACCCATCTCTGTGTTCAAAATTCTATCTGCTGCTTTTTTTTTTGGGGGGGGGGCAACCATTAAATGTATTTTAATGGATAAAGCAGTGTTGCCAAACTTCTACCTGAGGAGTGCATTATCACCCAATTGATAACTTGCATATGTGTTGCCGGGGAGCAGTATCCCAAATGCTGTGCATATTTTTCTATAATGCAAACTAGGTGGGTTGTTTTGGGCAGAAAGATTATATGCAGAGAAAACGGGCACATTCTCCGTTGGCAAGTTTTCTGGAGGGCAATAAAGCAAAGCAAAGCCCTGCATGAACTTTTGATATATGACTGCAAATCCTGTGGGTAAAATTATCCACAAAGTTTACACTTAAACCCCTCATTCTTTATGTACCCTAAATGTTTTATGAATATTTACATATAATTTCAACCTCAAAAGGAGGCCTAGTCTCTCCGGAAATACAATTTTTCCAGCATGGAACGTTTTCAAATGACCTTTAACAAAGGCTGAACACGTAACATTTGCAAAAAGCAATTACACAGCAGTGCTTACCAACGTGTGGCTGGGACCTCATTTTAGCAGGGAAAGATAAATCACATAACCCCATTCCTACTTTGCTGGCCTTGCTGCTCCTTCCAGCCATCGTGTAACATTGCCCATAGCACTATTATAACCACCCGCTGAGCCCACGCAGGCCTAGTTATATGCAAGCTCACTGGAAGTCACAGGCTGACAGTATGATGCTCTCCCCCTCCCAAAAAACTGCTGGAATCATAAATGCATATTTTGTGACCCTATGTGGGGGTTTATAGCCCACAGTTTGGAAAGCAACTATATATATCCTTTTTTTTAAGCCTCACAACGTTCCAGATGATGCAGGCTCTTCATTGCTGACTGAGGGATGAAACCAAATGTTTATGGGCTAATAGTGGTCCCTCATGCTACAGCAGTCATCCTTCAAGGGCCAGATTACATCATCTTTGACATACCACGGCTGAGGAACCTGAACTTGTATGCTATGTGCTTTTTTTTTTTTTTTTTTACATGAATAGTGTGGAAATAAAAACTTCAGACCTTGAAGATCAAATTAATAAAAGCTGCTGTGTCTCAAGCAAATATAAAAATAAAGGGATAGACAGTATGAGGGTAAATCTATAACTGTGTGCCTCCATTTAGTTGCCCTCAGGGCGGGCAGTAGGTGCATATTCTATATACCTAGCTTCCATTATAGAAAACTAGTGTCACCTGGAATTGGTACATTTAATATTAGATGCTCACATGTACACCAGCCATAGAGCTGATATCAGACATGCCAGGTCACACACATTTGGCGTGTGACACCCAACCTGGCCCCTTCTCCAGCTCACGTACTTAAGGGCCCGATCTCACACATTGATGTTCTGTCCTCCCGTCCCCTCTCTTCCTGTGGGTCGGGCATCTCTCCCCACCGCCCCTTTGAGTGCAGCACCTCTCTTCCTCTTTGTCCCCTGTCCCCCCACCACCACAATCCAGTACCTCTCTTCTCTGTTGCCATGATTAATCTTTTTGTGCAGTGCTGGCACTGTCAGCAATAGCAGGCTGCTTCAGCCAATCCCAGGGGTCTTTCTTCAGCTGCATGACGTGCCTTCTGAAGCAAAAAAAAAAAATGATGTCTTACCTGATAATTTTCTTTCCTTTAGTCACAGCAGATGGATTGGGACCATCTAAAAACAGGTGGAGATAGAGAGCACTGAATTGCACTGCCTTATAGGATAGAATGCTCCTTGGTGATTCAGTATTTCTCATAACAAAGCAGAAGGAAACAGAATCATAACATTTCTCCTTCCCCACAGAGAAACATGATAATCGAAGTACTGCAAAGAGGTAAAACTGATCACAACAGTCTCTTTAAAAGTGAAAAATGGCAAAACAAGGACCAAAAGAGAAACCAAACTGATAGCCATTGCTGGAAAAAAAAAAAACACGGCAGGATGCTGGATTCATCTGCTGCAACTAAAGGAAAGAAAATTATCAGGTAAAACATCATTTTTCATTCCTTAGCATAAGCAGCAGATGAATCCAGAGGACTTGTGGGATGAAGCAAAGCAGTCCTGAAGTAGGGTGGGCACCAAAACTTCCACGGCCAGCACCGATACTCTAGAAGAGGAATCTGACCGAGCAAAGAATCGGAATGGAAGTACCTGAAGCACGCATGCAAGAAAGACTAGATTGCCACCCTACATGCTACTGCCATGGAAAATGGCCAGGTCCACCCTGAAAGCGGCTACAACTCAAGCCAGAAGATGCCAGGTAGCTCCAAACCCACTAGTAAGTATGTGAATGTGACAGCCCCCTTGCCCCAGCAAGCAAGCATGGATGTGGAAGCTCCATGACGTTGTGAGGCCCTGAGCCAAGCACCCATTAATGAACTGACTAATGGCACAGGTTGGCTGCCCATCCAGCTTGTAGGAAAAATCCAAGGTCAACTGAGATGAAGATCAGAAGCCCTCCTAGGAAGAGAAAAGTGGAAAGGAGCGTGTCGTTATCTGATCAGTAAAAACCCTGAGGATCTCGATAGTATGAAGTTCAGAGATCCAAAGACTGCTTGGACTGCCTCCCAGAAACAAGACCAAAAACTATACTGCCCTTCATGATAGCAGCTGCTATAGAAACATGAGGTTGAGGAGAAACCCAATAGTAAGAGTGTCCAAACATGACCCTGGAAGACACCGAGCCTGTAGCATAGTCATCAATCGCTCCTGATGAGTAAAGCATTGCACCCAGGTCTAGAACAGAGTCCCCAACTCCAGCACCCAGCAGGTAAATCCAACTCTGATTCAGGTAAACATGTGCTGCTTTAGAACCACGGGAAGAAGAGACATCCCCAAGCCCATATAGAAGAGCATTGGGCACAGGAAAACAGCCGACTCTCGGAGAACAAGTCTAACCCACAGAAGATGAAAAATAGCCATCCAGGAAGAAACTCACAGACCCACATGACAGGAAGAGTCACACCATCAACCCAAGGTGAGGTAAAGTCAAGCCTTTAACATATCCTTGCCAAGGAAGAGTGCCACTACCACTAGGATGTGCAAGAAAAGACTTAGAAATATACAAAGGCTGCATGACAAGAACAGAAAGGGAGAATGGTCTCCCAGGCGACCCACAGAAAATTTTCTGAGATAAGGTAACCAGGGAATACGAAAGCATGGGACCTGAGAATCCTGAGAGGTAGAAATTCCCCTGCGGAACAGAAACTATAAAAGACCTCAAGAGGCTGAATATGAATGGGCAGGGCTTTTTTTGAAGGGGGTACTTGGGGGCACTGAGTACCGGCACCTTTTCCATTGTCTGCTAAAAGTGGCCCATGGACCCCAAGTTTTAATGAAAGAGCTCAGGCTCTACACCCCAATTCTGCCTTGTTAGAGATTCTGTGACTGGTTGCAGGGGGCCTGGCTATTGTGGGGTGGGTCCCTCAGTGATCACCCCACCGCTGAAGGGTGGCTTAGCATTTGAGTATCAGCACCTTTTGGGCTAGAAAAAATGCACTGTGAATGGTTGATCCCAGACTCTCCATGGACCCACCAGAAATGCCTGGTGAGGTAGGAGAAAAAGTCTCATCTTCAGATCCACAAAGGAAAGAATAGACTCCCTGTGCTCCAAGGGAAACTGGGGATAGCTTCAAATGTACAGAGACAAAGAAGCATGCATGACAAAGAAGCATGCACAAAGTGGCTAGAACTAGCCAATTATGGGGCTGGAGCTTGCATAGATAGGCCCAGATAAATCTGCAGTGGAAATTAAGAACTCCAGTTGGGAACCCTGCTATAGCAGAGCCCAGACACATCGGCCAGAGGCATCTGCTCCCCCCCTGGACCTGAAGAGTAGACCTGCTAGTCTGAAAACCAAGAAAAGATCTGTGACCCCATCCTTCGGAGGCGACGAAGGCCTTGGTAGACCAGGAGGTTGAAGACTGAATTCAAATCAAAAGTACCTTTCTTTTTTGCAAGGGCGCCCTTCCTTACTAACCTCTCTTCAGAAACTGAATACCTTGGAAAAAATTGCAACAGAATTCAAGAAGACAAAATGTAAGTACAGAGGATCCTTAGCTGTGAAGTGAAGGAAAGTCATAGGCAAATGACATTTGGTAAAAATAGCTGTGAAGGAAAGCCAGAGGCCAAATGGCATTTGGTAAAAATAGCTGTGAAGTGAAGGAAAGCCAGAGGCCAAATGACATTTGGTAAAAGAAGATGGAACAAGCTAAAGGGGCTCCTAAGACCTTTTGTCACTGTATTACATTTCAGTCACTCACTGTGTCCCAGTAAACACAATATTATCTGGACAGTCTTTCTTGTGATAGGGAGTGGCCTAGAAATTAAAAGACAGAATTAATTAAGCCTCTGCACTCATCTGAAGAAGAGCAAGATGAATCTGAGTAAGCCTATGGTGATTTAGATTTAGTCAACTCCTGCAAGAATTTGTCAATAATCTGAGGTAGCACGATTGACCACTTTTTGAACACATTTCTTCTGAAGCCCCAGATATCAGGGAATGGTTTACAATATCACTTGACGTTCTTCAATTATACAGTCCAGCTGCACAAAAGCACTGCTGCTCATTTCTAATGTGGAGATCAGCCTTTGAAACACTACTACCAAATGAACTGTAGCCCTCAAAACTGTGGCATCACTGAAGCCCACTGGCATGGAGAAATGAGCAGATGTTAAATCATGTGCTTCCTATAAAGGGGAATTGGAAAAATCAGGTCCCTTTGCTCAGCTCTCCACGAGGAGGGCATCCCTCTAATCCAGACTTGCTGGAGAATGTTTCAGAATGGATTTATTCAAAATTTCTTAATTGCCGCCCACTACTGCGAAAAAGCAATGTATAAAAATAACCATATCCATCAACAAATTAAAAACACAGAACATATAGGTCATACAAATTACCAGACAACGTAACCGTATGAAATAAAAATAATCTGAAGGGAAACACACAGTTTAGGGCTTGAAGTCGACACCCTTACACTATGATCAAAAGTTAACGCTAATGGGTTGTTTGTTTTACCAACTAGCATATATTTGGTAATCTAAGTGCTGCAATTTAGTTGAATAAAAATTATTTTGACTTCTTGGATAATGCAAACACAAAAGTGCAGTAAAAAAAATGTGAAGTTACCATACATTCATTGTGAAAATAAATGCACGGTAACTGCAAAGACCGTGCATTCACAGTTTGGGGCATACCCAACATCTTCCTATAGAGTTAATTCAGAGACAATGTTTTACCTTGACTTAAGTTCATTGCAGATAAAGTGGTGCACTCAATGCCACCAAGTAAGCAATCTGCGTTATCTACTGTGGTAACTTACCTTGTGCTGTGATGTGTAATATCCACCCACTTCCTTCCCCATTCCATGCAATTTACTTAGCAAATGACTTACTGGCAGCACATAGTACATATGAAGTTTCAAGTTTGCACAGTAAATGTTAGCATGGCCACGTACTAAGTTAATGTGTGCTAATTCATGAACCAAATATCTAGGGGTCCTTTTACTAAGCGGCAGGAAAAGGAGGGCTTGCGCTAACGTCAGCGTGTGTTTTTGATGCTCGCTGAGGTCCCCTTTTACCGCAGCGAGTAAAAGAAATGGCCGTGCTATAAGTGAACCACTTGCCATGTGGTCATTTGGGGGGGGGGGGGTAGTACTTTCCACCACCCATTGAGGTGGTGGTAAGAGCTCCCACACTAACCCAGTGGTAACTGGGCAGCGCCACATGCTACCCAATTACCGCTGGGTAAGCGCTGGAGATGGAAAAATAAAAAATATTTTTGTAGTACCAGAAATGGTGTGTGCAAGAGGTGGGAATTACAGCTGGGCTCCCGGGGTAGTCTGGCAGTAGTCCTGGATTGGCTTGCAGCAAGCCCATTGCCGTGCACCAAGCCTTTAGTAAAACTGCCCCCTAATGCACTATAGTAAGAGACCCCCATTGAATAGCACACAGTGCACTGAATAACTGGAATGCTGTATACATGATTATTTATTTTATTTATTTATTTAGATTTTGCTCACAACTTTTTAGTAGTAGCTCAAGGTGTTACATTCAGGTACTCTGGATATTTCTCTGTCCCAGGAGGGCTCACAATCTAATTTTGTACTTGTGGCAATGGAGGGTTAAGTGACTTGCCCAAGATCACAAGGAGCAGCAGTGGGATTTGAACCGGCCACCTGTGGATTGCAAGACCGGTGCTCTAACCATTAGGCCACTCCTCCTTTAGAGCTACTTCTGTGGAACTAATCCTAACATCTCTTTCATAATGGTGATAGTTGATTGAAACGCACTATCCCCCAGATTCTATAAACAGCAACTGAAGTTGAGAACGCAAAACTGAATGCATAGCCGATTTGTGCACTCAACTTAATTGCTTAACAAGCTAATCAGTGCCAATAATTGGCCAATAACAAGTAATTATCGGCACTAATTAGAATTTACGTGCACAACTTTCTAAGCATCTTCTGTAAAGTGGTGCATGTAAATTCTAATGTGTGGATCACAAAAGGGGGTGTGGCCATGGGAGGGGCATGGGCGGATCATAGACATTGCTGAAAATCACATGCACTGTTACAGAACATGCCTGATCCACGCCTAAGCTACACATGGGCATTTATACCAGGTGTTAGTTGACATAAATGGCTGTGTCTAAATTTTAGTTACAGGACAGCCAATATGCATATTCTATAAACCGTGCTTAACTGCACTGATTTTTTTGGTACCATATATAGAATCTGGTCCTATCTGCAGATTTGAAACAAATGAATAGATGCTTTGAAAGGTGTGAGCTAAATAAAAAAAAAATATATATATATATTCCTGAGAAAGTGCTGCGAATATTTTAGACTCCATAAACTAAAACATGAGAAATGCATAAACATTAAGGCCCCCTTTCACAAAGATGCGCTTTCATTTTGAAACGGCCGTGTCAGCATTGCTGTGCGGCAGCTGCTACCGCGGCTCTGTAAGGGGGGGGGGGTAAACTTGGACTTAACAAGTCCCAAGCACTAGGTCACCATGATGATTAGAAATTTCTCTCTGGAGCCTGAGAATTTCAAGCCACCACTGCCAAACAGAAGCCACTTATTCCTTGCACCAAGGAGCTGTGTGTGGGTTTCAGCCAAGAGTGCATAAATCCTGCATCACTCTTGCAAGACTTGACACAATGAGACCAATGCAAGACTTCTCGAACCGTATGACTCCAAACTCACATAGAGCCACATAGTGCAGAGAAGAGGCAGCTCCTAATTTTGCAGTGGCCATGGGCCACAATCAGCTAGTATAATGGGAAGTCGAGGAAGGGAGGGGGCAGCAGTGAATCTAAGCAGTGGCTGACTCGTTCTCTGAATGGTGGGATAGGGGAGTAACGGTATAAAAGAGCAAGACTGGATGGGGAAAGGGAGAAGGAAACTGGGTGAGGAAAGGGTAGGGGGAGAGAAAGAGAGAGACTGAGTGGGGAGAGGAGCTGCTGGCTGTGACCTGTAGCAGTGCATATCATTAGCTTTGATCATGACCGCACTGCTGTTCTGCGCTAGTATAGCGGTGGTACTGCGGTATTCTTATGGCGCTATTCAGAATAGTGCCAGAGGTTTGATCATCTGGGCCAAGGGCCTGTTTTAATAAGCTTTTTTCCTTAGATATGGAATGGGAAAACCTTGTTAATTCAAGCCTTACAGGATCTCTCTCCCATCACCCTGGCTAACTTTTCAACTTCAATGGAGGCAACGGGGAGGACTCGGCCCCTAGCTCATAACTTTTTGGGCCGGCTCCTAAAGCCTGCACTTTGAGATCTGTAGTATCATGCACAGATATTCATGGTCTAACCACGTAATTTTTTATTTTTTTTTTTTTTTTATTATAATGCTGGAAACAACTGCAGTATCACAAAAAGCAATAGAAATGTGTTAAAACAAAATCAATGTTCTACCTCTTTCACAGCAAATGAAAGCTTGTGTCATTTAACGCTTGTATTTTAATTGATCTCGAGTGGTAATTGAAAGCTTGAACAATAACTTCAATGCTAGAAATGATTTTTTTGTACAACAATTTTGTATTAATACGGAAATATCTTTATTGAACAGTGCTGTTTATAATGCTAACCAAACTTTTATGTGGTCCCACCCGATTTTAGGTGCTCCCAGCCCTCACATAGCAACACCTGTGACACTAACAATCACCACCCTCCCATCAAACCCATGCGGGCCTAGTTAAATACAGCACAGGCTTGATGGGAGGTACATGCATATGATATAGCTTCCCCCCCTCCCGGTAACGGCTGCAACTCCAAAAGTAGATTTTGCGACGCCATTTGGGGGTCGTGAACTACAGTTTGGGTAGTGGTGGTTTAGAACATTTTTCTATTGAATATGTAATCTCTTTTGTAAATTCCACAGCCCTTTCCCTCACCAATTATAACCTGACTTTGGTTCCACAGAGATCAAAACCAGAGGTCCAAGAAGAAGCATGCTGTGACAGGGGGATGTGGGGTGGGTGGGAGATAACGCTGGCCAGACTGCATGTACTTTGCATACAAAATGAACTGCAGACTTCTCAGAAATTTGGCAGCAGGCCATCTTTTATTTCACTATAAATAAAAATTGTAGGAAAAAAATGCCTTTCAAGAAATTCCTCAACAGCAGGAACCACCTTCCCCACCAGCTCTTTAGAAAACAAAACAGCCATCTCCACTACATTAATCACCTTCCACAATTCCAACAGGTTTTTGATAGTCTATGAATACTACAGTGTAAAAAAAAAACATTTTCCTGTCTTTATCAAATGTGGAAATAAGGGTCAGGAAATAAGATGCAAGTGATTCCTTTTTCTTGGATAATAATGTTTCTTTGACAAGCTTTTCAGAGTTATCCTCTCATCGGGTCAGTGAAGAAACAATGCAATATGTATTATTTTTTTACTGGGCTTTATTAACCACCTTTGTGGAAAAATTCACCTAAGGAAGTGAGTTTACAGTGAGTTACCCTGGGTGAAACAGTACATATAAACCAGTCTTATTTTCAAATTTGATGGGTATTTGGTGATGTAGGTGCTGTATAGGCTTATGACAACTTCAATTTTGGGGTCCTTTTGGCGTGCTCTGGATAAAAAAAAAAGTTACAGCTAGTCCTCCCAAGGCTGGGATCAAGGGCATTAAGAGCTGTAGGTGAACCTCCAAGCCTTACCTCCTCCCCTCAATTTTCAGGCCCCTAGTGTGCTCCCAATCTGAGTTTTGGATAGTTAAAACTCAAATGTGATAGAAACAACACTATCAGGCTTATTTTCAAAAGAGAAGGGCGCCCATCTTTCGACACAAATCGCAAGATGGGGGTCCTTCTCACAGGGTCACCCAAATCGCCATAATCAAGCCGATTTTGGGCGTCCTCAACTGCTTTCTGTCACGAGGACGACCAAAGTTCCCGGGGGTTGTCAGAAGCATAGGGAAGGCGAGACTGGGGCGTGCTTAACTTATAGGCGTCCTCGGCTGATAATGGAAAAAAAAAAGGGCGACTTTACTTGGTCTTTTTTTTTTTTTTAATGACTAAGCCACAACAATTTGCCCTAAATGACCACTGCAGGGAATCGGGGATGACCTCCCCTCACTCCCCCAGTGGTCACTAACCCCCTCCCACCCTAAAAAAAATATATATATATATTTTTTTTTTTTTCCAGCGTCTATGCCAGCCTCAAATATCATACCCAGCTCCATGACAGCAGTATGCAGGTCCCTGCAGCAGTTTTAGTGGGTACTGCAGTGCACTTCAGGCAGGCGGACCCAGACCCATCACCCCCTACCTGTTACACTTGTGGTGGAAACAGCGAGCCCTCCAAAACCCACCAGAAACCCACTGTACCCACATCTAGGTGCCCCCCTTCATCCCTAAGGGCTATAGTAGTGGTGCACAGTTGTGGGGGGCTCACCATACAAGGTAAGGGAGCTATGCACCTGGGAGCTTTTTCTGAAGTCCACTGCAGTGCCCCCTAGGGTGTCCGGTTGGTGTCCTGGCATGTCAAGGGGACCAGTGCACTACAAATGCTGGCTCCTCCCATGACCAAATGGCTTGGATTTGGTCGTTTCTGAGATGGGCGTCCTCGGTTTCCATTATCGCCGAAAACCGGGGACGACCATCTCTAAGGACGACCTAAATGTTGAGATCTGGGCGTCCCCGACCGTATTGTCGAAATGAAAGATGGACGCCCATCTTGATTCGATAATATGGGTTTCCCCGCCCCCTTCATGGGGACATCCTGTGAGGACATCCTCAGGAAAACTTGGGTGCCCCGTTCAATTATGCCCCTCCACCACTCCCAGAAGAATATGTAAAAATGCCTAATTGAGCATCATTCTTTTGCACATATGGATTTAGGAAGGAAGGCAATTAGTAAAAGCCATTTACCCAGGTAGGTAGAACATTACCCACTCTTCCTATGAGTAAAAGTATGTGCTGATGGTGCTTTTGAGTTTGTGTGGCCATCAGGACTTACGGTTACAGAAGTGCATTTGTTATGGCATTTGGTTCGTCAGCAAGCCTTAAATTTACTGTGTGCAAAATCAATGTAATGCACATTACCTAAGCATTCACACACACAAGTTGATTTATGCATGCTAAACCAGAACTCTTGCCTGCATACATCCTGTACCTATTGGTCAGCTTTAATTAAAACTGCTCTTTGTAATTAAAAAAAAACCTTCTTGGTTCAGGTATTATATCCAAAAGATCTAAATATAAATATATAAAAATACCATATACTCTCTAATAATCAACCGGACTATATAAATACATTTAAGAAAACATTTTTTAAACCCACTGAGTTTTCTGGTTAGGGTGGACTATTAATGACGGCACCATTTCTCTACTCCAGCCCTCCTCCCTGTGATGACCATTTCTCTCCTCTACCCTACCCCATGTGGTAACTAGCACTGCTCTCCTCCACCCTCCACCCCCCCCCCCCCCGATAACGACCAGATCGCTCTTCTTACCTCATTTCGAGGTTATGGTGCTGGACTGGTGCGGAGCCTAGAGCATCACTGCATGCTTAAGTTCTTGTGCATATGCTAAAGGTTCTGCACCAGCCCAGCACCATTGGGGGAATTCTGATTTGGGCCAAAACCCAAATTTTCCAGCGTTTTTGAGTTCTTAAGTGAGGGGAGGGAGGAGGTGGAAACAGGATACTGGGATCGATAGACCTTCAGTCTATCCCAGTATGTTGTAAATGTGCTCAGAAATCCCAAGGGCTCAATTTTGTGACACACTGCACAAGGTTCAACTAAATCTCATAAAATTCTTTAGACTGTTACAAAAAGGTTTTAAAAAATTGTTAACACTTATCTCAGATGTTGAATTGCTGTGTGTGTCCATGCAGTATTCTTTATTCCATAGATAAAGAACCACATGTAAAAAAAGAGGCTCTTCCCTTATGAATTAAAATATTTAGTATTTCATTCCTCAACATAGATCTGTGTTTCACTGGAAGGCTTCCTCAGGGGACTGAAAAATCCTAAACAATGCCGATATCCACATGTATACGGGATTTCATCAGGCACCCAACATGGCAGTTGGTCAGATAACCAAAAATTTCAGATTATTTGGAAACAGGCCACTGCCACGGTGCAGTGTTACCAGGGCACCACCACCACATTCAGTACATTCCTCTCCTCTCTGAACAGAAGCAGCACCCCCCCCCCACGCCCTCACTGCCTCCTCCACCCAAGGCCCCCGGGGCCTACCTTACAGTCCCTGGTAGCCTAGTGGTAAAGTTGGGTCAGAAGCGAACCCTAGTCACTCCTGCCCATGCCAGCTCTACTTTCAAAATGGCTGCCGTGACCACTTGCAAGACTGCCACGGGTTAGAGCAACTGGGGATCACCCCAACCTAACTTCATCACTAGACCACCAGGGACTGTAAGGTAGACGCGGTGGGGGGGGGGGGGAGGCCTAATCCTATGTGGGAGGGAGGACTGCATAATCCAAAATATCATATAATCAAAGGCTGGATCATCGAGACTGAACTGTATGTGTTAAGTGTAGTGCTTAATGCTCCAAAAGGATCACCACAACAACACACTCATTTACTTAGATTCATCATAAAGACAGACAGTAGCGTAGCCTGGGGAGGGGGTGGGGTGGGTGCTTGGGCCCCTCCCAATTTGGGCTCGGACCCCCTCCAGAACTCCAGCACCCCTTTGCCTTTGTTGGCAGGGATGTTAAAGCTCTGCCAGCCAAATAAATAGAGCGCCACCACTCCCCTTCTCCTCGCAATGCTTCCCTTCCTGCAGAAGGCAGCAGTGTGCCTTCAGTCGCCAATGCTGGAACTTCAGCAGGAAAGAAGCAGCATGAGGCAGAGGGGAGCAGCGATGCTGTATTTAGTTGGCTGGCAGGGCCTTTACATCCCCACCAACAAAAGTATGTTTAGCAGCTGGGGGGAGGGAGGAATGAGGTGTCTCCCCAGTCCACCCTCAAAAGTGGAGGGCTGGCTAAGCCCCTGGAGACAGATGTCTTCTGAGGTTTTTCTTTTGAAAATAGGGAAAAAGGTAGTAATTATTTGTATTTCATATGGCCTCTTTCTAGTGAAGTAATCTGCTAAATCCTTCTTCATTTCTAGACCTATGAGGAAATAAATTCTTTATTCTTGAAGCCTCTTTCACAAAGAGGGTTAATATCTTTCAACTGTGGAATCTAAGTATAATCAGCTGCTGCTTTCAATTTTGCAAGCGTAAACCAAAAAAAAAATGAATTCACTGCCTAGCAAATGTATGGTCACAAACCACAGGATCCTTTTTGTCCCTTGCCAACTAGAGCAGTGCTGAAAACATACTGAGGGCCCTGTTTACTAAGCCGCATTATAGCGTCTTTAACGCTCATTAACCATGTATGCGCGTTAACCATGTACACGCCTACAATATTCCTACAGGCACCTACACAGTGCGCGCTAATTGTAGACACGTTAAAAACGCCAACGCGCCTTAGTAAACAGGGCCCTAAAAATCATATGCAGCTCTGTTCCATAAATTAAAAAGATTTGGTGATCCTATTCACTAATGTTTGGGATGGCAGCAATTACTATTTTTAATTGGTTATTTTATTCATGTATTCATTGTATAAACCATGGCTTATACTGTTCTGTGTTTTTCACTGGTATAATTTGAAAAGTGCTTTGAGGTTTTTTTTTTTTAAACTAAGTAATTAAAGATTGTGAATATAAATAAATTCCATGATAATCCTCAGCATAGGTTATTTTTTAACATGGGAAAGTATTCACTAGAACAAAAATACCACTAATTAATTATAACCAGCAAAATGTATTCTACTGAAAGCAGGACAACAGAAAATTTGTATACAATCGCCTTTGTGCAGGTAGCTGGACAGTGACAGGAGGAAACTTAAGAACATTGGAATAGCTATACTAGGTCAGACCAATGATCCTTCTAGCCCAGTATCCTGCTTCCAACAGCGACCAATCCCCTCTCTCCCTTGAAAATTAAAAGAAAAGATTATATTCTTGATCATTCTTAATTACTACTACTATTTAGCATTTCTATAGCGCTACAAACTGATGGTTGGCAGTGGGTTGAAATCTTAGGGAACCAGGTTCAATTCCCTCTGCAGTTCTGTGTGACCCTAGGCAAGTCACTTAACCCTCTGTTGTCCCAGGTACAACAGTATTACCAATGTACTACTTAGACTGTGAGCCCACTAGGGACAGACCCAGTACTTGTAAAATGAAACTGTAAACTTAGGTCTAAGCGGTATATAAATACTGAAATGAATGAATGAATTTGTATGCAGCCTCTTTCCCCTTTTCCCAATCCCACTTCTGTCTCCATTATCTACTCCAGTGTTTCCCAAGTCCAGTCTTTGAGTACCCCTTGCCGGTCAGGTTTTCAGGATATCCACAATGAATATACATGAGAGAGATTTGCATATAAGAGAGGCAGCGTATGCAAATCACATTCATGCATATTCATTGCGGATATCCTGAAAACCTGACTGGCTAGGGGTACTCCAGGACCGGACTTGGGAACCACTGATCTACTCCACTGGCCTGTTATATTTAGTTACCTTTCTATCTCCCACCTCCTCATCTTGCTTATTCATGCATCTTACGAGCTGCTAGCTCCTACACTCTCCACGTAAAGAGGGTGGATAAAAATCAGTGATTTAAAAACTATATATATATTTTTTTATCACTGTAGACTTTAAATTTTTCTTAAAATATTTTGATTAAAAATCTAACTCAAAGATATCACTGATAATGATAATTTCTGAGAGAACCTGGCTGTTCACATCAGTATATGGAGATAAGAGATCTGCGCACACACACACAGAGTCAAGTCATTACCCCTCTCTAACAGCAAGAAAAAGGGAGTGTTAAGAAAAAAAAAAAAAAAAGAACGTTTTGGAAAGTAAGAAATATAAATAAAAGGGATAAAGGAAAAGAAGAAAGAGTAAAACAATGACTAGCAGAACATGCTCCCAAACTGCAAAGGACTTCAATACAAAGCAACTTATGCATCCAGCTTCTCTTACATAAGCACACAACTATGGAACGCATTGCCTAAAGCTGTGAAAACAACCTATGACTACCTAAACTTCGGGAAATCATTAAAAACCAACCTGTTCAAAAAGGCATACCCCACCGACCCAACATAAATACCTACACTCTGCAACACAGCAAAACTAAAGCTCATAATGGACACTATATAACCTTTCCTCTCCTTGATCCCCATTGCACCTGAAACACATGTACCTTTATGCGACTACAATATCACCTTGTATTTGTTTCTCTACCGGACTTGGCGAATGCCTTTACGGTACAATGTAAGCCACATTGAGCCTGCAAATAGGTGGGAAAATGTGGGGTAAAAATGTAACAAATAAATAAATAAATCATATTCCTGCTATATGATTGTTCTACTGTGCTGTTTTAATATGTAAACTTCTGACATTGTATCCTTTTATTCATATTATTAGGATTGAATTTGTCCATGTCCAAGTTTACCTCACTGATTGCATTTATGCTTATATTTGGTCATTTTACTATTTAACAAAATTGCAAGTTTTGTGTCAAGCTATACCTGCTGTACACCTCCTTGGGTGAATCTCTTCACAAACAAATTGCTGTGGTTCTGGGGAATAAGTTTCATTCTGAAAGTATGATTTTTGGGATCTACTGAAGGAATTCTACAAGGGAAAAACTATTATGGCAGCAGACCATAAAAAGACACACCAATCTGAGAATACCTTTGAGCAAGACAGGCGTGCATATAAGATGCAAACAGATCTGGTTGCTTGCATGAAACACCATCATGAGAACTGCTCCTGCTTTGAACATATTGAAGAGGGCATGTCTGACCATACACAACCTTCAGTTTAGTGTGTTGTACCACTTCAGAAGGACTGACAGACTTTACTGAACACAGTGTTTTGAGTGCGCTTCTGAAGTTACAACTTGAATTGTCATCCACATACGCAACCAGCTTCTCCTACATTTGCACGCAACTATGGAACGTACTACCGAAGGACATAAAAACAACGCAAGACATAACTACCTTCCGAAAGCTACTGAAAACTGACCTGTTCAAGAAGGCATACCATAAACATCCATCCTAAATACTAAATAATAAGACTGAACATGAACTAGACAAAACCGAACTCTTATTACTGACTGACCAACCACATTGCTATTACTGAATAAGCACTACCACTTTAATTCTCATGTCGAAAATGATTTCTCTATAGTTGATGACCTAACGTATGTTACAATCCAATCTATCACTCAGGAACCTATTTGCAATACCATAATGTATTCTTCTTTACCATGTATGTATGCACCCTAATGTAATACCATTTGTAATTCTGTTAACCAAAAATAGAAATCGCCATTACGGCAAACGTAAGCCACTTTGAGCCTGCAAACTGGTGGGAAAATGTGGGATACAAATGCTATAAATAAATAAATACTACTATAATTGAAGGGCTTATTTCCAAAATCTGCTAAGTCATTGGACTTAGATGGTTTTGGAAATAAGCTCTTCAATTTTTAATGCAATTAAAACAAAACTGTGAGATATTCGTTTTTTTCATTTTTATTAGTCCAGAATTTTCATGATTAGAGATTTAAATCAAATTTGATCTGCCTAAAAATAAAGTATTTACAAGTAAAAATATCAGATTCTAATTAAAGTAATTAAACCTATTCATATTAAAACAATACTACTTGTCAGTAGCTACACATTTTTAATGATTTTCAAGGTTCATAAATCAGTTTGTTAAATTTTACTGGGAAAGTGGTATATAAAAGATTTAAAACAAGCTCAACAGGGGCTATGAGTTGCAAGCAATGGCAACTTCCATCTCTTAATCATAGCTGCAGCAGTTTTCGGAATTGGATTAGCATTGAAAATTATGAGCGCCATTTTGCTGTTACATCTACACGCACTGTTTTAAGTGGATTAGCTTTTACCTCCATCATTTGGGACTTGATCATCTTAACTTGTAAATACTTGATATTTTTGTGTAGAGCAGATCTGATTTAAATCACTAATCATGAAGATTCTACATCAATAAAAGTGAACTGTAAACTGTCTGACTTCATACACACACATGCATCTGCCATTTCTCCATCTAGATCTGACATCTGGGATCTCCTTCATGTTACTTCCCTTCCATTACTTTCAACTTTTTTTCTGACTCTTACCATTTTTCTTGTCTTCCACCCATCAATATCCCCCTATATCTTTAGGCGAATACTTCTACCTCCCTATAAATCTCCTTTTCTTTACCAAAATCTCAATCCCTCACCCACTTTGCCTTTCATTTCTTTCATCATTTTTCCAACACCATTACCTTTTCGCACCCCCTCTTTCAGCTCTCTCCATCTCCACACCTATCCTTCTAACTTTAACTTCCTTGAAAAACTGGTGTTGAATGGTGGATGATCAGGGTGATTGGTTGGTTGGTTGGTTGGTTGAGTAACGTATGGTTGGTTTTAAGAAAAAGTAGGGGGGTTTCTTGAATGGTGGGGGTCATACAAGTCATAGGCATCTTTTCTCTCCACGATAGGAAGGAGAGCTCGGTGGTTGGATACTGGTTAGAGGGTAATTTTTTTTTACAGGGTGCCTAAGAAGAAAAAGAGTAAGGTGGTGCCTACTTGGGTGCTATTTTTTTTAGGGTAAGTAGCATAAAGGTGAATTTTAGAAAGAAGGTACATCTAGGGCAGGACGTGTCTATTCACACACTAGTATTTCAGAAAAGGATCTACCAGCATAGAGGCTTTTGTAAAAACCCCTGCAGGAACAGAAGTTTATGCACTGGCTATGTGCAGGGTTCTAGGTCAGTTCCCACTCAACAATTCCCATCTGGACAATTCCCACCACATCAGGAAGGACAATTCCCACACATAACCCCAAAAAATACAAAACACACTAGGCAAGTAATCTCCCTCCCTTTTCCTGTTCCAGATTGGGTTTTTTTTGTGGGGGGGGGGCAGTACCCCCTCACCCCCCCAACATTATCTTTTACACATCTCTTTCCCCTTCCAGACATGCAGTTAGTGTTGGGGAGGGCAATGCCCCCCACCCCCCCAAACTAGGTTTCAACCTAATTCATGTTTAATCTGTGATCTGTCATAAATAAGTAAACAAATAGATAAAATACAAACTTTAGTTCATGTGGGGGGGGGGGGGGGATTCCCACACCCACAAACTTTCAACCTAATTTAGTCCCTCTAAATGGCACACTGATTACGATTTATAACAAATTACCAGGACTTATGGGACCCAATACAATACAGAAGCTACAGTCAGGGAAAAAAAAGGGCTAGGGAGGGAGGGAAATGACCAGGGGACAGAAGTCCTTGGTGGGAATTGTTGGGGATTAAGGGGCACAACCTACTCTAAAATGTCCCCTAGAGAACTGTACAAAATGAGCGCCTTCATAGAACACAGATATCCCCCAGGAGCATGCATAAATCCAGATGCTGATCTCAGGGGACATAAACGTGCCTTCCCCTTCTAAAATGGAGAATACACGAGTGTTTTAATTTCTCTTACAATGAGTATGAATTCATGATTTAGATGGGTATATTCCCATTTTCTTAAATAACTATTTAGAAGTGTATGCAATGCTAGTTTATGCACATCCAAAAGCAAATAGGACTTAAAAAAAAAAAATCTGCCATAACGCACACCTAAACTGCAGGCTCAAATACTTACAACAGCCTCATAGTAGATGATGGCAGATAAAGACCTGTATGGTCAGTGGTGTGCTGGAGCAGGCTCTCACAGGCTCGCAAGAGCCGGTTGTTTAGTTTTTAAGAATTTTGGGAGCCGGTTGTTAAAGTAGGGCTCTCCATGGCTACTTTAACAATTGGCTCCCAAAATGTGGGCTTGGGCCCCCTGCTGAATTCTCTTTTACTTTGCTGGTGGGAATGCTGAGCCCTGCCAGCCAAGTAAATAGACTGCTGCTGTTCCCCGCTCCTTGTTTCCAGCTCTGGGCAGCAGGCTGGGACTTCTCGAGCATGTGAGATAAGTTCCAGCATGCTGCTCAGACGTTGGGAGTGGTGGCAGTCCATTTATTGGCTGCCAGCAAAGGTATGCCTAGTGTGTCCACACAAAGGGAGGGAGGAGAGAGAGGCAAGTGTTGCTCCCCCCATCCCCCCCCCCCCGGCCCTTCCAACTGCAGAGCTGGCTACGTCCGGAGAAAGAGCCTGTTAAAAATTTACCAGCACACCCCTGTGTACGGTCCATCTAGTCTGCCCAATAAGATAAATAGCATAAGGTATGATGTGATACTATATACCAAAGTCTACCCAGCACTGGCCTTGCTCTCCAACTACTGAAGATGGAATTGAAGCCCCACTCCAGCCCATCCACACTAGTCTAGCCATGATCAGGAAACAGACCACAGAAGTCTGCCCAGCACTGGCTTTGCTTCCCAATTACTGGTGTTGCCGTCTAATCACTACTAAGCTTGTTTGGTTCCAAGCCTTCTATACAGGATTTCTTTCTCCTACACATTTTTGAATTCTGTTACCGTTTTCATCCCCACCACCTCCAGCAGGAGGGTATTCCAGGCATCTTACCATTCATTCCATGAAATTATTCCCGAGTCCCCCCCCCCCCTCCCTGCAACCTCAATTCATGTCCTCCAGTTCTATCACCTTCCCATCTCTGGAAAATGTTTGTTTACAGATTAATATCTTTCAAATATTTGAATGTCTGTATCATAATCACCCGGTCTCTCCTTTACTCCAGGGTATACATGTTCAGGTCCTCAAGTCTCTCCCTCATACATCTTGTGACCCAAACTCCATACCATTTTCGTCACTTTTCTCTGAACCGCTTCAGGTCTTTTTACGTCCTTAGCAAAATACAGCCTCCAAACTGATCACAATAGTCCCAAGTAGGGCCTCACCAAAGACTTGCATACGGACATCAACACCTCCTTCCTTCTGCTGATTATACCTTTCATCCTTCTGGCCACGGCCACCGTCTTGTCGCATTGTTTCATCACCTTGAGATCATAGGTACATAAGTACATAAGTATTGCCATGCTGGGAAAGACCAAAGATCCATCAAGCCCAGCATCCTGTTTCCAACAGTGGCCAATCCAGGTCACAAATACTTGGCAAGATCCCAAAAAAGTACAAAACATTCTATACTGCTTATCCCAGAAATAGTGAACTTTCCCCAAGTTCATTTAATAATGGTCTAGGGATTTTTTATTTAGGAAGCCGTCCAATCCTTTTTTAAACTCAGCTAAGCTATCCGCCTTTACCACATTCTCTGGCAACGAATTCCAGAGTTTAATTACACGTTCAGTGAAGAAAAATTTTCTCCGATTCGTTTTAAATTTACTACATTGCAGCTTCATTGCATGCCCCTAGTCCTAGTATTTTTGGAAAGCATAAACAGATGCTTCACATCTACCCGTTCAACTCCACTCATTATTTTATAGACCTCTATCATATCTCCCCTCAGCCACCTTCTCTCCAAGCTGAAGAGCCCTAGCTGCTTTAGCCTTTCCTCATAGGGAAGTCATCCCATCCCCTTTATTATTTTCATTGCCCTTCTCTGCACCTTTTCTAATTCCACTACATCTTTTTTGAGATGCGGTGACCTGAACTGAACACAATATTCGAGGTGCGGTCGCACCATGGAGCGATACAAAGGCATTATAACATCCTCATTTTTGTTTTCCATTCCTTTCCTAATAATACCTAACATTCTATTTCCTTTCTTAGCCACAGCAGCACACTGAGCAGAAGGTTTCAATGTATCATCAAGGACGACACCTAGATCCCTTTCTTGGTCCGTGACTCCTAACGTGGAACCTTGCATGACGTAGCTATAATTCAGGTTCCTCTATCCCATATGCATCACTTTGCACTTGCTCACATTAAATGTCATCTGCCATTTAGACGGCCAGTCTCCCAGTCTTGTAAGGTCCTCTTGTAAATTTTCACAATTCCCCTACTATTTAATGACTTTGAATAACTTTGTGTCATCAGCAAATTTAATTACCTCACTACCCTGTTTCCCCCGAAAGTAAGACATCCCCCGAAAATAAGACCTAGTAGAGGTTTTCCTGAATTGGTAGATATAAGGCCTGCCCCGAAAGTAAGACCTAGCAAATTTTTGTTTGAAAGCAGGGCTGCCGAGAGCCGGACAAGGCCACCCCCGGGCCGCCCCCCACCCCCCACCCTCCGTCGCTCCCGGAACTAACCTTAAACGCCTCCCAGTCCTTTCACCTTTGCAGCAAGCAGCAGCAGGGCAGACCTCTCCTTCCTTCCGTGCCCCGCCCTCGTGGACGTTACGTCAGGCGAGGGCGGGACATAGAAGGAAGGAGTGGCCTGCCCTGCTGCTGCTTGCTGCGAAGGTGAAAGGAGGCATTTAAGGTTAGTTCCGGGAGCGACGGAGGGCGGGCGGGCCAACCCCGATCCAACCCCGATGTTTCCCCGAAAAATAAGACAGCCCCTGAAAATAAGACCTAGCTCATTTTGGGGGGCAAAAATTAATATAAGACAGTGTCTTATTTTCGGGGAAACACGGTAGTTACTCCCATCTCTAGGTCATTTATAAATATGTTAAAAAGCAGCGGTCCCAGCACAGACCACTGGGTAACCCCATTAACTACCCTTCTCCATTGAGAACACTGACCATTTAACCCTACTCTCTTGTTTTCTATCTTTTAACCAGTTTTTAATCCACAATAGAACACTACCTCCTATCCCATTACTCTCCAATTTCCTCTGGAGAGTTTCATGAGGTACTTTGTCAAACGCCTTCTGAAAATCCAGATATACAATATCAACCGGCTCACCTTTATCTACATGTTTGTTCACCCCTTCAAAGAAATGTAGTAGATTGGTGAGGCAAGATTTCCCTTCACTACATCCATGTTGACTTTGTCTCATTAATCCATGCTTTTGAATATGCTCTGTAATTATGTTCTTAATAATAGTCTCTACCATTTTGCCCGTCACCAATGTCAGACTGACCGGTCTATGATTTCCCGGATCTCCTCTGGAACCTTTTTTTTTTTTTTTTAAATCGGTGTTACATTGGCCACCCTCCAATCTTCCGGTACCATGCTTGATTTTAAGGATAAATTACATATTACTAACAATAGCTTTGCAAGTTCATTTTTCAGTTCTATCAGTACTGAAAAATGAACTTGCAGAGCTTGCGGAACTTGTAACTACTCAGACATCATCACCCCAAAGTCCCTATCCTTACTCTGCCCATGCCCTGCCAGGATTGTGTCCCTAGTACCATTTTACTGACAAAGTACACATCATATGAACATGTGTACTTTTCCACAAGCAGGTATTTTATGAGGCTATTTATATTCATATGCGGTCACACATACATGTAGATGACAAATACCTGCAAAATAAACACGTACATTACTGCTTTATGTACACACCTCCTTGTACAATTACCCTCAATGTTAAATTTTTATGATTTTTGTCATTTTTTATCTTATACTGCATAGCGTGGTCCTTTTCTATTTGGAGGGTGCTATAAAACAAGTTACATGATATCTTCCTCTTTCAGATTCCCCTCCTGCTTTCATCAACCCCCAACCTCCTCTAAGGCAGAATTAAGTCTTTCATAGCCTTGAATGGCTTCTACTCTCGCATATGAGGCCATGAGCGGCTTTCCCTTCCATATACAAGCCTGAACGTGGTCAGCTCTGTCAACCGAGGCACTGGTCAGGAAATTCTGGTTGCAATGGCTAGCTAGCACCTGAGACTTTGATTCTAAACTGTTATGTTTGAGCTAAGCCTGCCAAAGCTGGATAGTTTACTTTTCTTAAACTAACTTATTAAAATGTTATTTTATTGCCAGAAATACATTTTTTCCAACAGTAATGTTTTTTTTCTGCCAAGTAGGATATCTGCTACCTAGACAGATTCCTGGGCCATAAGCCAAGGAAGACAAGATGAACTCTTGAAGAATATACTGGAGTTTCCAGGACAGGGATTATTTTCAGCCATACCACTATTAAATTCTCATGAGCAGAATATAGATATATAGTCTGTTATTCCTGTTTGTTGTGTGCTTAGATCTAGGCAGCAAAATATTGCTGAAAATGTAAAATCTTTATGGAGAGAAAATCCTCAGCCTGTGGTTTTCCTAACGGACATATGGAGAAGAGTTTAAATTTAGTTTCCAAAGATGAAATACTAACCTGAGGTTTCCATCAATCTCTCGCCTCTTTCAAGTGGCACACAACTTAATAATAAAATGGAAAGTCTCCAGTAATAATTCTCTTTTAGTAGCATTCCTTCCAAATCATATTGGGTAAGAAGTACAGTGCATGGATACAGCATGGCTCCTGAAAGCCTGATACCTTTGTACTTTGTACTATCACTTACAACCTATTTGTTGGCCTTTATGTCTATACACCCAAGTGGACTATATAGCAACCATACAACTTTATCCATATGCAGATCCAGCTACAACTCCCACAGCTTTTTAATGGTTACAAAGTTTATACTGACATTCGATGAGCACTGGAGAATATTATGAAGCGTCATTCAAATATCATCAATAACCAAATATAATATGAAAAGCTTACCCCTGTCTGATGTCACTGTGATCGCTGTGTACATAACTTGGCGAAGGCTGTTGCTTTGGTGGTGTAAGTGAAGCCCTGCGAGGTTGCTTTGGTGATCTTGGCACTTCATCAGAGGAAGACTCTTGCCCTTCTATGGACATGGATGAAATATCTTGAGACTGTCCTCCAGAACTGAGCTCATGCACCCTCTTGTTGTTTTCCAGATTCTGCAATATCTCCATCTCTTGTAAGTGATCATTTAAGTGAAAGCCATATTGCTTGGAGTCGTAGGACAGTGTGCTCTTTGGTTCCTTCCTCTCAGTCCTCAAAGACAGGAGGGAGCTGAAATCTTTGCTTTCATCCTCTTTGATGTCATGTTTTACTCCTAGCTTTTCAGATGCATCACTATCCTTCCTTGGCCGTGTATATTTGGATAAATATTCAGAATCCACATCAGAGTCCAAAGCAATTCCGTACTTTTCTGCAAGTTGACGTCGCCTTTCTGCTTTGTATCTAGCTATTCTTTCTGCTTTTGACTCGAATTCCTGAGTATCCATAGCACCAGTAGCATAAGACAGCTCTGTGTGACCTGTAGGTTCTGCTCGACTCTGTGATCTCTGCCGGGCTTCTACTGATGAATCTGATGTCTCCTCCTCTTCATTTGATCGTCCTACAACAAGAAATTCATGCTGAGAAGAATAATTCTATATAAAACACTTTTAAGTCTACTGGCTAGGGTCAATATTCGATAACAGAAGACACATTTCGCATAGAAAGAATGCAGAAACTTGCCAGCTCTTTCTGAAGCAGACTTGATAGGCTGGGTATGACATCATATAGAATAGCTTGGTTATATTTTACAAGAAAACCTGGGGCATGACAACATTTCACACAGATCAAGAAGGAAAAGGAAAACAGATGAGCGGAAACTAAGCTTGTATTGGTAAGCTTGGATCAGACTGTAAAGCTTATAGGAAACCAAAAATGCCTCCCATGTGCAACTCTCCCAAGAAAATAAGGCCGGCAAATAGGCAGCGATATCGGTCCTAGACAGGACTTTGAACATCATATACAAGGGGGTCTCCTGGGAGCTTTAAGGAAAGATACAAGGCCACTGTACATAGTTTAGAAGTACCAGGAGACCAATGCTGAACTGCATGATGAAATAGTATCAAAATAAATGGTTATTAATAACAAAGGAAAATATTCTTTCTTCAAGAGTTTAAAGCATTAGGATGCTCCCTATATTTAAGGAACATTAGCTAAAGCTGTCCGTGGGATGGGGGGAGGGGTAAGTATTCGAACATACAAAATAAGTATTGAGCCATGTGGTTCCCAAACCAGCTAGTCAGATTTTCCTCAGCCAGTTAGGTTTTCAGGATATCTGCAATAAATATTCATGAGATTGATTTGCATGCACTGCTTCCACTGCATGTATTTCTCTCGTGCATATTCAGTGTGGATATCCAGAAAACCTGAGCGGCTGATTAGGACAGGTTTGGGAACCACTAGACTATGACATAAGATGCATTGAAATGTTCAACCTTCTTATTAATTTTTCATTCTTCTAAGAGCAGCTTTAGTGTGTACCCTTACCTTTCAGTTACAAAAAATAAAAAAAGCAAGCTGGAATGTATTTAAAACATTTGTGCTCAAGGTTTGACACTTCCCGATATGATTTATTTTTTGGTGAAAATAAGTATAATTCCTTATCTGACATGTGTTTTCTATGACTGGATTCCACCATCACAGACTACTCTGCTATATTCTCCAATCAGAAAACTCAATAGGCAGAAAAAAATAACTTCAGTCATGAACTAGCCTCAACTGGTTCAGACCCACACATTTCTGCCTCATGTTCAACACACACACACAGGTTACATTAGAGAAAAAGGGCAAGTCATGCCTAAGTGTTATTAATTAAAAGCTAAAGAGGATCCACGTACGTGGAGAACTCAATAGATCCCACGGGGCAGCAAACTGAGATAGAAGAAGTGGGAAAAGTAAACCAGGCTTATCCAAAGAACTGGGACCAAACAAATAATTAATAATAAAATCAACACATTAATAAACTGTGTTGATTTTATTATTAATTATTTGTTTGGTCCCAGTTCTTTGGATAAGCCTGGATTACTTTTCCCACTTCTTTTATCTCTAAGTGTTATTGATTGCATGACCAGAGAACAGCGTTCCATGTACAGCCCTACAAAAAATAAGTCAAAGCTTGTCTTTGCGTTACAGTATTAGGCTGGCTTTACATCCAAAGTGATGCAACAACCCTCCTCCTTGCCAGAGTCCTTTTTGCCATGTGTTCTACTAAGTATGGATGCCGGTGGAAAGCGCCACTAAGCTGCAGAACTCATCTGGGGGCTGCAAGGAGGGAATGTTGCGTGTGGAAGGCCCCCACCAGGAAGCAGGAGGCCAATGCTATGCAACGATAACAGATACAAGCAGGGAGTGGTGTTGGCGACTAGTGGAGAACGATGCCATTTTGGCAGTGCTTCCCAAACAGCGCGCCGCAGCGACCACTCCGGGGTGCCACGGCAAATCCAGACCTCCCTCCCACCCGCAGCAGCGCGGCAGCGGCAGAAAAACAACAACAAAAAAAGCACGCACAGGACATTCAAGCATGTGCTGTCAGTTCTGCCGGTCCTCTGTCCCTGGAAGTTGACGTCAGCGGGGGCAGAGGACCAGCAGAGCCGACAGCGCATGCCTGAAGGCTGCTGCACCCCGCACTTGTGTTTTGGGGGTTTTTTTTTGTCGCAGTCAATGGGGACAGGGCGTAGGCGGCGTTTGGGACTCAGAGGCGACTGCTAAGGAGGCTGGATGAAAACAGGAGACAGGATGAAGTAAAGAAATTGAAGCCAATAGTTCAGTGGTCTCTGTTTCCATTCCCATGCAAAAAATAAACAAGCAAACCTATGAGCTGCTGCATCCGAGTTGTCATTCTTTATTGTTGGTAGCATTTCTTATTTAATCTCACTTATATTTTTTACACACGCTGGCTTGTGCAGCAAACGGATGTGCACAGAGAAAGTATAATAAAGGAATAACTTTTCATAGGTAGAGTAGTAATTTGTTATAAATCATAATCAGTGTTATTTGGAGGGGCTGGTTATAGGGACACCCTGGCACTGATATATTTGTGCAGATGAAAAAATGGAAAACTGTGTGGCTGGGGGGGCAGAGACCTATATGGTCGGTGGGGGGGGGGGGGGGGGACCAAGGTTGGGGGGTGCCGTGAACTGAAAAAGTTTGGGAACCACTGTATTATGGGATAAAATTGGATGGTTGCATTGGCAGTGCTCTGGTGCAGTGGATAAAGGAAAGGAAACGGACTGAACTGAAAAGGAGGGAAAAATGAGAAAGATAATGAGGAGGGATGGAGTAGAGGGAGAAGGCAAAGAAGAGATAAAAGATATGAGAGAGGAATCAAATCCAAGCAAAAATTGCTAGAATACTTTTTTTGATTTTAGCCTGCCTTTCTAAACTCCACTTAAAAGTTTTACAGCATTATTGGTTACATTTGTATCCCACATTTTTCCGCATATTAGTAGGCTCAGCATGGCTTACAAAGTTCCGGAGAGGTGAGTACAGACTCCTGTGGACAAATAAAGAGTAGAAGTACAATGAATTAGAATTGGTGTGGATTGTCCCATGCAGTTTGCAAGAATGGGGTCATATGGAAAGGCATTGAGCGTTGTCCGTTTCTTAGTTTAATTGTTGCGTTTCATTATTCGATGTTTATGTCGGTTCTGCGGGGTACGCCTTTCTTACTCAGGTACCATATGACTTTACAATCCAAGTGCATGCCTGGAGGAAGTAACTGACTTGCCCAGGAGCACATGGAGTCAGTGGGAGAAGTGGGATTTGAACCTTCGTTCTCAGCCCATTGCTCTAAAAACTAGACCACTTCTTCTCTACTAACAAAGATTCAAACAAATAAGTGATGAGGAAAAAAAAGAAGGGAATGTAATAAATGCCATACTTAGCCAGATCACAGATCCATCAGGCCCAGTATTGTGTCCCCAACAGCTGCCAAACAGGTCCAAGTACCCAATTAATACATCCATTTTATTTGTAGTTACTCACACCCAGGGATAAGCAATGGCTTTCCCACGCCTACATGACTAATAGTTTATGGACCAAGCTATGCTAATTACATTAACCACAGCTCCCTCCAATAAATACTTTCTCTATTTTATTTTACATGTGCTACCTATAAGTTTCATTGTGTCATCACCCTCCCCCCATTTTAAGTACTATTTGCAAGGGTAAACAACCACTCCTATTTATCAATTCCACCCATTCATGATTTTATAAACCTGGTCCCTCTTATATCTCTTCACAGTCATCTTTTCTCCAAGCTGAAAAGCCCCAAATTTGTTTAGCTTCTCTTCGTAAGGAAGGTGTTTCCTTATTTTTGCCACACTTTACCAATTTCATGATCGCCTTTTTAAGGTGGAGCAAACAGAACTGCACACAATACTCAAGGTGCCGCCGAACCATGGACTGAAAACAGGGAGGTTTTATAATATTCTCCGTTTTATTCTCCATCCTTTTCTGAGTAATCCCTAGTATTAAGATTACTTTATTGACCACCGTTACACATTAAACTGAGAATTTCAACATACAGGGAAAGAGTCTATATATGCCGCCTGAAAAAGCCACACGGAATAAAATTATGCCTAGGCGTATTCTCTAAAGTATGCCTAAATTTTATAGAATAGGCTTACATTTCTGCGCGGTATTTAGAATACACTGAGTGCCGCTCCGTGCGACCAAATTTAGTTGTGGCCATTTACACCAAGTAAACCCCGATGTAAATGGTGGTGCCTAAATTACACGCGAAGCAGGTATATTCCACAACCATGCGTGGCGTTTTTCTGAACACACATGGCGCGACTATTTCCTTGCCCAAAGCCACGCCCCCTTCTGTATGTGCATGTTAGAACTTTGGCGCACAGTGAGTTACAGAATACGCTTAGCGAGTTATGCATGTAAATTCTAATTATTGTCAATTAGTGCTCTTGTTAAGCACTGTTATCAACGCTGATTGGCTTGTTAAACCAATTAAGTAACACGCATTCTTATAGAATAAGCTTGAATTTTGGCGGGGAACAACAAGTACGATATATAGAATCCGGGAGACTGTGCATGACTCCAAGAACTTTTTCTTAGGTGGTGATTCCTAATATGGAGCTCAGCACCATACTTATAAATTAGGATTACTTTTCACTATATGCATCACTTTTGCACTTTATATATTTGAAAAATATACCAGAACACACACATTGGTGGAACCATATAATTATATATTAGGGAGTTATGACAGTAGCGCAAATTCTGTCCAGTATTTCCTAATCATTAGAAAACCAGAACTTTTTTAAAATGTTAAATAACTCTGTGGTAGCTAGCAAACGAGAATCTGGAAGGCTTTCATTTTTTTTTTTCTTACTGCCTAGATTACTTCTCCAAAACTGTTGGCTGTGTGTTTTATATCACTTTGCTCTTCGCCACATTAGAATTCATCTGTCATTTAGATGCCCAGTACTCCCAGTCTCACCAAGTTCTCCTGCAACTCCTCACAGACTGCTCGGGATTTAACAACTTTGAAAGATTTTGTATCATCTGCAAATTTAATCACTGTCCTTACTCACTGCTCCCTTCTTCAGATCATTTATAAATATGCTATAAAAAGTACTGGCTACAGTATAGATCCCCTGGATCACCCTCTATTTACCTTTCTCCATTGAGAAAAGGGACCATTTAGAACAGTGTTTCCCAAGTCCGGTCCTGGAGTACCCCCTTGCCAGTCAGGTTTTCAGGATCTCCACAATGAATATGTATGAAAAAGATTTGCATACAATGGAGGTAGTGTATGCAAATCAACTTCATGCATATTCATTGTAGATATCCTGAAAACCTGACTGGCAAGGGGGTACTCCAGGACCGGACTTGGGAAACACTGATTTAAAACATAGGAGGGCTTGTGAGGGATGACTGAAGGAGTAAATCAAAGGAAAAATAATAAAAAAAATTTAAAAAGCACTCTAAAAGGGTAGGGAAACACAAGAGAGGCAGTGTAATCACCAGCATGATCAATGACCAACCCTGTCAGGAGAAACCAGGCAAATAAAAAGATAAACCAGCAGTATGGAACAAAACCAGTGAGCCAGAACAGTTAGGCTTCAGTGGATGCTTGCATCAGGGGTATAGAAATGTCATGTCTAGAAACAATTATGCCAGAATGAGGACTTGCTAGTGTCTGCGGAGAAGTAGATAAGCTAATTTTATTCATTCTGATAACTTCAGAGATTGTCCTGTATATGAGCAGAACTTATTCTTTATTCTGGCATAATTGTTTCTAGACATTTCCACAGCCCTAATGCAGGCATTCACAAAAACATGGCTGCATCGGGTCACTGGTTTTGTTATAACAAAGGACTATGGTTGCCATACTGGCTTTTTATTTGCTTGGGTTCTCCTGACCAGGTTGGACTTTTGATCACTGAAAGGGCAGAGCAGCCATGTGACCGTTTGCAGCACTGTGGTAATGCATGAAACCCCAGTTTGAGTATCTTGCTCGAAAGGGCAAACAGGGATCAAGAAAATTGGTGGTAAAGTGCTCAAGTCCCAGAAGGAAAAGAGGAGAGTCACTGCTGGAGCTGATGTTAAGAGGATAGCGAGTAATGCAGTCTCTGAGAACACTTCACCCCTAGGCCAACAAAGGAACCAGTAGATGCCATGGCTAGTTCACTAGGCACGAACAGGGAGAAATACAGTGTCATAAGGATATATGGATTAAGTAGACACAGATGTGCAAGAAAACAAAAGCAGAGGACAGAGTTATTTATAGTTATGAAATACTGTTACACCATTTATCACGCACAGCTGCATTAAAAAAAACAGCAACTTTGGAATAAAATATACTCTGTGCATGACCAAATGAGTGGTAGGTTCATTTGTAATGGTGGAGTCAAATCTCAGAAAAGTCTTAAATAAGATTAAACGACCCTGTGACTTCTCAAGACTCATAGAGGATCAATTCCTCAAAAGTAGAGTGCCTCAACAACAGAGAATGAGACAGACAAAATGTACTAAAAATGACCTTTCTGCCAGAAGTTGTCTAAGAAGGCTGCTATCGTAAACAAGGCTTTTTTTGAGGGGGTACTCGGGGGTACTGAGTACCGGCACCTTTTCCATTGTCTGCTAAATTTGACCCATGGAACCCAAGTTTTAATGAAAAAGCTCAGGCTCTAGACACCAATTCAGCCTTTCCATAGATTCTGTGACTGGTTGCAGGGGGGGCTATTGTGGGGTGGGTCCCTCAGTGATCACACCACCCCTGAAGGGTGGCCTGGCATTTGAGTACCGGCACCTTTTTTGCTAGAAAAAATGCACTGATCGTAAACAATAATAGCGTTTAATTCTATAGATTGAGTTACTGATTGTTATTTTGCACAGTATATCCCTAGAGGCCTCGACTTTCAATAGAAGTTCTTAATCTTTTTGGCAATTGCAAAATATCTTGAACTCATGGTTTAAAATTGTTTTGATGTTCAGAACAGGAATGCCAATTTTTGAATGAAACTGAGCAGGGTCTTCTAAAACCGTCAGAACAGCATTAGAACAAGATTTAGAAGAGAAACTTTACTATTTATGTTTCAACAGTTTTGAATTGTACAGTGAACACTGGGATATCTGGTGATGTGGGCCATCGTTTAAATGCTATGAGTACAAAATCCAAAGAAAAAGCAGTGCAAACATGCTTTCAAAGTCTGAAAGAAAAGCCTAGGCCTTTTACTCATGTGACAGTTCCCCCCCCCCCCCCCCCCCCCCGAACTATGAAGACAAGAGACCGAGCCCCAGCTATTCACAGAGATGCCATGGACTGACCATCATAGAGTGCAAGTTTTCAGGCAATGTATCCAGGATACAAACCTAGAAAGGATTTCCGTGTTGCAGTGTATCAACAAGTAACTGAAAGATATTTAGCTTTCTCTGGTGCCTCTGAAAGGATATAGACAGAGTAGAGGTAACACGGAGACAGTTTTCAAAGGGATTTGTCTAGGTAATTAAGACGTCACCTGGGTATATGTAACCCACAAATCCCTCCACTACAAAGAACTACACAGACAAATCTGTACATTTGAACTTCACATGCCCAAATTTTCTGAGAGAAACTCTATTTAAAAACTTTATATTCTGCCAATCCAACAATGAACCATTTTTAGGAGATTACGATAAGACATCTTCAACAAAGAAAGACCTACAGACATATAGATACAGAAGGGAGAAGCAGATAGAGAAAGACAAATGGAGGGACACACAATGCAAAATACTATGGCGAGTAAATTTGAGAGACTTGAAATCATACTCCACATACCCTGGCTTAGGAGTGAGGTTCATTCCTGTCATACTATGTGCAAAACTAACCCACTTGGAGAAAATTGTCCCCAGGAGGGAAAAGGAACCAAATTCCAACAGCAAAATAATACTTCACTCAAAATCTTGTCACTTATTTTATATGTTCCAAAAACAAATTCAATTATAAACTGGCGATGAACTAGAAGCTACAAAGGAAGGAAAAAGTCTCTGAGAGCAGAAAACAGTTTATAACAAAGCTTATTATTTGCTCTATTTTCATAATCACAAGCACACACACAAAACAACTTTCCTTAAGCTTTTTCAAAAGTGTTACACAAAAAAATATTCATAGTGCAGAGCTTGTGGTAAATAAGTATACTATTATGAATGTAAAGTTAACTTATAAAAAAATGTATAAATTGTCCATCTTCGACAGTGGCCAGTATTTTGTGCTTTGCTGCTGGAATTTAGTTACACCTACCTTTTTTTTTTTTTGAGCCCATAGGTATAAAATAGGATGCACAGCATTTAGTGCATGCTATTGTCTATTAGCACACACTAAGCTTTAGTGAAAGGGCCCCTATGTGTGCACAGCATCAACTCTAGGACCTCTAGTTGATTAGACAGACAGACCAACCCAGCTGCTAGTTTGATTTTGTTTTCCCAATATGATCCTTCCCAGGTCCTCTGTGTATGTCCAACCAGATAAGTCCAGCTTTGTGAGCATCTGTGCGTTCACTAGAATTTCCAATCACTACAGAACTTGAAGCTTGCCAAGGAGACCCTGCTGCTAATTGATTCTGCCATCACAGATTGTCAAGATAAACTGGTCATGTGGATGTGTCACTGCTAGGACTAACATTTAATCCTAACATTGTCATATTCCAAAATGCACTTCACGCATCCAACAAAAAGGACTACTGTCCTTGCAAGCCCATGGCTGAATAAAATGATTAGCCCATAAAATCTCACCGGCCTTGTCATTTTTGCTACTCCAACATGGCCAACCTCTCTGGAACCTTTCAATGCTGAGTGTTGCACTGGATCATAACTACATAAGTATTGCCATACTGGGACAGACCGAAGGTCCATGAAGTCTAGCATCCTGTTTCCAACAATGGCCAATCCAGGTCACAAATACTTGGCAAGATCCCAAAAAAGTACAAAACATTTTATACTGCGTATCCCAGAAATAGTGGATTTTCCCCAAGTCCATTTTAATAATGGTCTATGGACTTTTCATTTAGGAAGCCATCCAAACCTTTTTTAAACTCTAAGCTAACCGCCCTTACCACATTCTCTGGCAATGAATTCCCGAGTTTAATTACACATTGAGTGAAGAAATATTTTCTCCGATTTGTCTTAAATTTACTACTTTGTAGCTTAATCGCATGCCCCCTAGTCCTAGTATTTTTGGAAAGCGTAAACAGACGCTTCATGTCTACCCGTTCAACTCCACTCATTATTTTATAGACCTCTATCATATCTCCCCTCAGACGTCTTTTCTCCAAGCTGAAGAGCCCTAGCCGCTTTAGCTTTTCCTCATATGGAAGCCGTCCCATCCCCTTTATCATTTTCATCGCCCTTCTCTGCACCTTTTCTAATTCCACTATATCTTTTTTGAGATGCAGCAATCAGAATTGAACACAACAGTCGATGCGCGGTCAAACCATGGAGCAATACAAAGGCATTATAACGTCTTAATTTTTGTTTTCCATTCCTTTCCTAATAATACCTACATTCTATTTGCTTTCTTAGCCGCAGCAGCACACTGAGCAGAAGGTTTCAACGTATCATCAATGACGACACCTAGATCCCTTTCTTGGTCGGTGACTCCTAACGTGGAGTCTTGCATGATCCCTCTGCACATTCACACACAACTTAAAGTTCAATCCTTAGCACTTAAAGCTTTGAACAGTGTTGGCCCAAGGTGCCTGAGAAACTGCCTGGCCTTTTACTTTCTTTACTAAGATTTAAAGATCATCCCAGAAATCATTTATTTCTATGCTCCTACTCTCTAGGATAGAATAAAAAAAAACCTTGATTCTTTCAGCAAGTTTTTAATGGATGATCCAGTCACTTCCTTAGCTATTTGAGATTTAGCTATTAAGTTTTTATTGTTTGGAAAATGTTCTATTTTATTACTATTTTAATATTTTTTTATTTTGGTTAATGTTTTCAATCTTCATTATGATAAATATCTCCTGTTCTTGATCATTGCAACCTACTTTGATTCTAAATGAGACATGGAATAAATCTGAAAAAGTTAACTGCAGCTCACCAAGCTTAGCACCTTTTAAAACATTCCCATTTCATTTTTCACTCTAACAAATGATTTTCTGTATGTATCTTTATGGCAGTTTCCCCACATTATTCCTGTAAAGCTAGGTTGCATGTGTGAAAGGCTATTTATATGAGGCAATGAGCTCACTGAAGTTTACACAAGCATTTTTGGCTGTTTGCCCTTAGCTCATACTGACATGCTGTGAACATACCCTTCTTCTACTGAATTCCAGATGTAACTGACACCATCAGATTTATTTTTCTTGTCTGAAAAATGATAAAAGAGTCTCATGCGTATTTTGATGAAACTGATAATGTAGCAGAAGACTGTGGTGGGCTAAAACCCTGCTTAAAAGAGGTTATGCAAAGCAGGCAGAGGCTAAAGTGTTTGTGGGTGCCATTTCTCAAATTCAGGCCCTATGCGGTGATGGACTGAACCCTACAATTTTATTCAAGATTGTACTGTCAGTAATTGCTGGGGACAGGACAGCCATTTTGGAGAGACTTGGTCTTTCAGAGAGGTCTGCATGCCCAACCTGAAGTTTCAGTTGACCACACAGGATAAAATAACCCTGCATATGGAGGTGCTGGTGAGCACCAGTTAAGATGGCAGTGTAAGAGAACAGCTCTTCCTGAACCCCAACAAATAAAGGTTCAAAACATCTGTAAGAGAATTTCAATTTCAGCAAAAACACCCGACAAGTTACCTTACGGATGGCCAGCTCAAAGCCTACTAAACTAGAGATTGGCAACCCAATGTCACAAGGAGTTGAGCGCATTATATAGGAGCTCCCAATTTCCTAGCAAGCCTGCAATCGGTAAAGAGACATCATGCTGCAATCACTAATGCGCTCCTGTAAGTTAAAGACTTTATCAAAGATAACAGCAGGAGTCTCAAAGAGGAATCTATTATAATGAAACAACAACTTGCAGATATGTTACCCACACCTACAATTAGAGGCACAGTGGACTTTCTGTCTAACATATGGTGGACAGAGTGCAATTACAAAGATGTAAATAACTGGAGAAACAGGAACAAGAGCATTTCTTTTCCAAGCTGAAGATCCCTAACTTCTTTAGCCCTTCCTCATATGAGAGGAGTTCCATCCCCTTTATCATTCTGATCGCTGTTCTTTGAACCTTTTCTAATGCCGCTATATCTTTTTTGAGATATGGTGACCAGAATTGAGTGCAATACTCAAAGTGAGGTCACACTATGGAGCGATACAGAGGCAATATATTCTTGGTCTTATTTAGCAACTCTTTCCTAATAATTCCAAGCATCCTGTTTGCCTTTTCGGTCGCCACCGCACACTAGGCAGAATATTTCAGTGTATAGTCTGCAGACTCCTCAGGTGGACCCTAGCATCAGTTAAATAGGATTTGGATTATTCTTCCCAATGTGCATCAATTAGCATTTCTCCAAATTAAATTTCATCTGTCATTTGGATGTCGACTGTTCCAAATTCCTAAGGTCTTCCTGCAACTTTTCACAGTTCCACAAGTGATTTAACAACTTTGAATAGTTTTGTGTCATCTGAAAACATACTCACCTCACTTGATGTTCCAACTTCCAGATCATTTATAAATATGTTATATAGCACCACATCCCTGCAGCACTCCACTAATCAACCTCCTCCACTGAGAAAAAGGTCATTTAACCTTACCCTCTGCTTTCTGTACAATAACCAATTCCTAATCCGCAACAGAACATTGCCTCCTATCCCATTACTTTTTAATTTTCTTAGGAGTCTCTCATAAGGAACTTTGTCAAAAGCTTTCTAAAAATCTAGATACACTACAACAATAGGTTGCCCCATCCTTGGCCACCTTTAAATCTAGACTGAAAGCCCACCTCTTTAACATTGCTTTTGACTCGTAACCACTTGCCTCCACCTACCCTCCTCTCCTCCTTCCTGTACACATTAATTGATTTGATTACTTTAATTTTTGTCTATTAGATTGTAAGCTCTTTGAGAAGGGACTGTCTTTCTTCTATGTTTGTGCAGCGCTGCGTATGCCTTGTAGTACTATAGAAATGCTAAATAGTAGTAGTAGTAATAGGTTCATCTTTATCCACGTGTTTATTCACGCCTTCAAAAAAAATGAAACAAATTGCTGAGACCAGACTTCCCTCAGCTAAATCCAAGCTGATTCTGTCCCATTAAACTATGTTTGTCCGTGTGTTCTGAGTTTCTACTATTTTGTCCGGTACTGAAGTCAAGCTTACTGGTCTGTAACTGCCCAGATCACCAGGAGCCCTTTATGAAAAATGGGATTGCAACGGCCACCCTCCAATCTTCAGGTACTACAGACGATTTTAATGATTGGTTACAGCAGATGTATACCATTCGGTCAAGGTGATTTATCACTAACTTGTCAATTTGGCTCAGTACATCTTCTAGGTTCACAAAGAATTACTTCAGTTACTCTACATCATCACCCCTGAAAACCACTTCTAGTACAGCTAGATCTCTTACATCTGTTAAGGCTTTGTCCTCCTTGAGTGCCCCCTTTGCTCCCTGGTGATCTAACAGTCCCACAGATTCCCTCATAGGCTTTCTGCTTTTGATATAGCTGAAACAGTTGTTACTATGACTTTTTGCCTCTGTGGCAAGTTTTTCTTCATATTCTCTTTTAGCCTTCTTTATCAATGCTTTGTATCTAACTTGCTACTGTTTAAGTTGATTCTTATTTTCTTCATTCAGATCCTTTTCAATTTTTTGAAAGATGTTATTTTGGCTCTAATAGCCTCTTCCACTTCACCTTATAGCCATGCTGGCTGTTTGCTCTTCTTACCATCTTTGTGGAACACAACTGGTCTGGGCTTCCAAGATGGCATTTTTTAAACAACACACATGCCTGATTTAAAGTCGTAACCTTTACAGCCAATCCTTTCAGCTTCTTTTTAACTATTTTCCTCATTTTATCATAGTTGCCCTTTCAAAAATTAAATGCTGTTACAGTAGATTTTGTTAACGACTTCATTCCAGATTCTAGCTCAACTTTGATCATGTTATGATCACTGTTTCCCAGTGGACCCAACACCGTTACTTCTCGTGTAATACCTTGCATTCCATTAGGGACTAGATCTAAAAAAAAATTCCCTCTCTTGTCGGGTCCTGGACTAGTTTCTCTAAGAAGCAGTCATTAAGTATGTCTATGAATTTTACTTCCCTAGAGCTCCCTGATGTAATATTCCTAATTTCTATACACATTTCTTCATCTGTCTGTTGGTTCTGTCCTGGTGGATGGTAGTATAGCCCTACAACAATACTCCTTTCCTTTGTACATGGAATTTCTATCCATAAGGATTCCACGCTGCTATTTGTTTCATGTTTGACTCAATTCCCTCTTTAACATATAGCACAATCGCCCCTCCAATTTGATCCACTCTACCATTGTGATATAATCTATACCATGGTAACAGTGTTCCATTGATTGTCGTCCTTTCACCAGGTCTCTGAGATGCCTATTATATCTACCTCTTCATTTAGTGCTATGTACTCTAACTCTCCCATCTTATTTTTTAGGTTTATAGCATTTGTATATAGATACTTTAAAGTATGTTTTTTCCTTGCATCTACAAGCTGCTTAGAAGTTGACGAGGATAATTTGCATCATTTACTCTGCTCTCCCCTTAAACACTCCTGCCTTTCTTCCACCATCGTTGGGACCACTCTATTGGGATTCTCTAAATGTCCTGTTTCAGTAGTATCCATCAAGAATACGCCACACTGAACCATGCATTCCTGGGCAACTCTCAACACCCCTCTCACCTATTTTTGTTTAAAAGCTCCTCTATCTCTTTTTGAAATGTTAGTGCCAGCAGCCTGGTTCTAGCCTGTTTAAGGTGGAGTCTATCCTTTCAGAATAGGCTCGCTCTTTACCCAACAAATCTAAATCCCTCATCCCTGCACCATCATATCAGCCATGCATTAAGACTTTGTAGCTTTGCTGTACAAGAAGGATTTCTTGGATATACATTTTCAATTGTTCATGAATAAAAAAAAATACATAAACACATACCTCTGTGGCATAAAGGCACATGAGGCAAGTCTCTTTAAATTGAACAGAAGCTCTGGAATGAGTGGGCATAGGATGAAGATAAAAAATGACAGACTCAGGAGCAACCTATGGAAATATTTCTTCAGGAAAGGCCTCCCAGTGGAGGTGATGGCGACGAAGACTATCTGAGTTTAAGAATACTAGGAACAAATACATAAGATTTCTAAGGAAGGGATAGTAGATGGTATGGATGGGCAAACTGAATAAACCATATGGTCTTTATCTACCATTTCTAATCTCATCATACCAGAAAATTACAGTTCTGTTTATTAAAAGAAGCACTACAACTATACGTTGGAACTTGTGAAGCATTTCTATAAGCTCTGGGGACATCTTATATGTAATACCTGGCAAGATTTTATAGTGTACACTTTAAACAGGTTTATGAAGTCTTCTGGGTGATGTCATCAAATATTGATTACACATTTATGTTCTTAAACCTTAAGCGACCCTTTTACTAAGTAGTGGTACACCCAACGTGGACTTATTACTCGGAAATCCAGAAATATCGCAGGCCCAACGTGGGCACCAGTAATAGTTCCACCCCCAGCGTGCGGCATTTCTGGCGCTAGCATATTCAACAGATATTTCCACAGGGGGTTGCCTGGTGGTAATTGGGCAGTGCTGCGAACTACATAGTTACCGCTGGAGCCCTGATCGCCACCTCAATGGGTGGCGGTAAGTGCTCTCCCCCAACATTGTCATGCAGTAAGAGCAATCTTACCGCATGGCTATGCCTTTTTTCGGACTTTTTACCCACTGCGGTAAAAAGGGCCTCAGTGCACAGCAAAAATGGCCCCCACTGCTAGCGCAGGGCCCTATTTACTGCAGCTTAGTAAAAGGGCCCCTAAGGCCATTAATAGCCCAATCAAAAAGAGAAGCTATGGCTAAACGTCTATTACTACAACCACAGGAGATTCAACTTAAATACGAGGAGTCCCTCATATTGTATAACAAGCATTACAAGCGGGTGGCCATCTCCTTGCTTTAAGGGGGAAAAAATGATGTAGCCATTATGGTACAGTGAACCAATGCAGAGAGTAAGTGCAATCCACTTTAAGGCAGGTCAATGATTTTTTACTGAACCTATATGCTCCTAATGTAGACACATCCCCTCAAATATACCCCCAAATTCTATATATTTATTTATTTACTGCATTTATATCCCACAATTTCCCACCCATGAGCAGGTCCAATGTGGCTTACAACAATCTACATAAAAACACAGCATGTCAGGGGTCAAACAATTAATGTCCTAGAAGTATAATGGGGAAAAGGCAAAAGCGAGGTAAAGTAAAAGAGAAAGAGCAGCGGTGAATAATGTGACACCGGGGTAAGACAGATCAGAAGGTAGAGATGCCTGGCGGGAGGATGCGTACGCTTTGCCAAATAGGTCTTGAAAGTAGGGTGATCAGTAGTAAGTTTCACCAGTTTAGGCAGATCATTCCAGAGATGAGCGCTAGAGTAGGAGAAACTTGATGCGTAGGTGCTTTGGTATTTAAGTCCATTATATACTGGGTAATGGAGGTTTGAGTACGTTCGTGAGGATCTGTGGGAATTCCTTGGTGGCAAGTTGATTAGGGTGTCCATGGCTTCTATGTCTATGGCTTCACCATAGATGATTTTATGCACCAGAGCGCAAATTTTAAAAGTGATACAGTCTTTGACAAGAAGCCAGTGCAGTTTCTCTTGCAGAGGCCTTGTACTTTCAAATCTAGATGCACCATAAATGAGCCTGGCAGCTAAAGTTGTGCACGCTAATTTGGCCACACCAAATTGTGCGCACAACTTAATTAAACAAGCCAATCAGTGCTGATAATTGGCAATTAACCAATTATCAGCACTAATTGGCAATAAATTAGGATTTACACACATATCTGATTCTATAATGGAATGTGCCTAAATACTATCTATTGCGCGTAACAATTTGGGGGCAAGTTTAGGGGCACACCCGGCGTTCCCAGATTTTATGTGCATTGATACAGAATCACACCTAAGTGCACCTAACTTAGGCACCAATATTTAAGCCTGCTTAGAGCAGACCTAATTACAGCTACTTACAGTTAGGCGCAGCTTAATGCTAAGCAGGATTCTATAAAGGATGCATATTCTTTATAGAATTGTGCTAAGCACGGTTCATTTTCAGCACAGATTTTTAGGTGCAACTTACAGAATTTACCACACAGCTAACATTGAGAGCTAGGGGATGAATCTGTAATAGTGGGGGGCAACTACAACCTCCCATTAGACATATCAGATAGGCATTCTGACAAAATGTATGCCCTCCAAGACTAGGGGCATCTTATGTGATATAATGAAGAAATTAGGCTTAATGGTTATATGGAGAATGCAATATCCCTTGGATTTGGACAATAGTTACTTCTCTCCTCTGCACCATATGCAGTCCAGAATAGCCTTTTAGATATAAGAAAATAATCTAATTCCAACACTAACCTCCTGCAAAATTATCTGATCATGCCAGTGTTATACTGCAAATAAACAGTCAAAGAAGATTAGGCAAACTTGCTGGAGAATCAACACATGGTTATTGCAGGAGGAAGATTTCAAAGATATAATCAGGAATGAGCTGGCCTCCTACTGTTTATATAATTCTATTACTGAAACATCCATAAAGCAGCCCTTAGACGTAGAATCATAAGCTACTCTAGCTCCATTCATAGGAAACAATGTTAAAAACTCTATGAACTGAATATAGAAAAATTAGAAGGTAGAAAAGAAACATCACCAACAGCAACAGGTGAGTGTGAGTACAGGGAAGACTTCAGTAGCTGATTATTTACAGCGTCTAGCAAACCGAGGGACTTTAGCTGCCTTTGCCATGCAGGGACGTGTCTGACCTATCCCCTGATAACCACCAGCTGTCTGGTAGCGCTCACTGTGAAAACAGCTGGAGCCTTGGAAGAAGGAACCGATGCATCATCAAGAGGTTGCCATCGCCAAGGACGCCTGAGAGCATTTAAAAGGGTGAGAGAATGGGATCTCTTTTATGGTTTTGGTGCTTAGTTAGCTTTCTGTCCTTAGCCTGCATAAGGGCATGTTAGACTGTCAGGTACATGGTCCATAAGTTTAACATATATTTGCTACTTTTGTAATCTTCTTAGGAAATAATTATTAGTTGTTCTGTAACAGAATACATACAGATTTCTATTTTGTGTAACCTTAGTATCTATTTTATAAGCTTGCTTGCCATATTTGCTAATTATTATTACCCTATAACAAATAATATATATTTCCACCTTGGCATTTGCCTTCTTATGTGCATATAGCATCTAAACTGCTAGGGCAGGGGTAGGCAACTCCGGTCCTCGAGAGCCGCAGGCAGGTCAGGTTTTCAGGATATCCACAATGAATATGCAGGAGATAGATTTGCATACCATGGAGGCAGTGTATGCAAATCAAGTTCATGCATATTCATTGTGGATATCCTGAAAACCTGACCTGCCTGTGGCTCTCGAGGTCCGGAGTTGCCTACCCCTATGCTAGGGTCAAATACAGGTGCCTATCATACCCCTAGCAACTGAGACCAGAATAATTACTAACCTGAGTGATTTTCTGACTTCTATATGCACCTATAAGTGCCTTAGGGATCTTTTTATTAAGGTGCACGGATGGATTTAGCACGCACTAATGATTTGCGTGCGCTAAATAATAAGACACCCATTATATTCCTATGGGTGTCCCATCATTAACATGTGCTAATTGTTAGCGTGCGCTAAATCTGTTAGTGCACCTTAAGAAAATGACACCATAATGCCTAACTGCAAGGGGGCGTACACATGGGTGCAGCATGGACAGATCATGGGTGTGTCTCCCAGTTATACACATGGGGCCAGATTCTGTAAAACGCACCTAAAATCTAGACAAGTTCAATTTAAAGAGCTAGCGCTATTCTACATAGCGCACCTAAAGCTAGACACAGTGTATAGAATAACATATAGAACCAGGGAATGCACCTATAGTCACAGTCATTTATACCACTGAAAACCTGGCATGTTCCTCCCAATTTTATGACAACGCACACAAATTTGAGCAGTACCCCAGACATGCACACAATCCTCCCATGGCCGTGCCCCCTTTTCAGCTACAAGTGTTAGAATTCACCTAAAAAGAAGCACACATAAATTCAGATTATTGCCTATTAGTGACAATTGGTTCTTATGAGCCAATCAGCCAATATTTGGCTCGATACTCAATTGAGTAGCAAATGTAAATTGGCCATGTGCACAACGCAAACTACTCGCTATGCCTTATATAGAATTCATGGGATAGTTTCTAAAATACGCCTGTCACTTGATGTGGTTAGGCACGCCAGTTTATGACTGCCGTTGACATGGCCTAAGAGTGTGTCTAAACATGGGCGTACTTATAAATAAATCCAAATAAAAAAATAAAACATGCTAGTTTTCTACAATTGAATTTTGGTGCCAAAAGATGTCGTTATAGAATTGATGCTAAGCACACGGCACTGGAAAACCTTTTGTTGGTGTTCTTCCATCCACAGTGCCACACTGAAAATTGCTAATTTCTTGGCCAGTTTGAAGTGGTCACTAAACAAGGGGAAGAAGAATTATATATATAAAAAAAGTTGAGGTTATCCTTACGTGCCATCATCAGTGCATTACTAATAGATCAATAAAATAGAAAGATGGAGGTAGAATATCAGTTGGGAAGTTTGAAATGACAGTTAAAAGAAAAGAAGATCATTTTACTTGATGCACATTTCTTAATATAAAATTCTTTCAGATTAAGACAAACAGAACCAAATTACAAGAGGCGAATAACTATCTGGAAGAACAGTCTGGCAATTTAATATATTATATTTCATTCCTCATCCCCTTGCAGTGTTGTCTCCATTTTCCTCTTTACTCTTTCTCCCCACCCCCCCTACATTGTAAGCCACTCAGACATTTTTTAATGGGTGGGGGTATAAGCCTTTAATAAACTTGAAACTTGAATATGAATACAGCTGGCCTCCTACTATTCAGATAAGGCAAAGCAGTTTTATTAATAATGCAGGAAGATATTTGAAAGTAGTATTACACCATTACAAAAAAAAAGCCAAAAATAAAACAAAAAAAACGACAGACCTGAAGAAGTGTTTGACATGACCAAACATATAGTTTTAATTTAAAAAAACAAAAGCAAAACAAAACATGCAATACTTGCAGGTCTATTCATATCTTACCTAAGCGTGGGTTAAAGGAGTCTGCAGCACGCATATACCTTGGTGTATCTTCTTCCATTAAACGATGTGTAACCAATCCTGGACAGGTCTGCAACAGGAGGGGCTGACTGTCATTTTCAATGCCTTCCAAACGTCTGGCTATCCTCTCTTTTCTGCATTGTATGCAATGTTATACGGGAATAAAAATTAATCCAGAGGGACATCAGGCAGCATTTATCATTAACAGTGATAAAAGACCAAGGTCACACAGTATTTTCAGTAGCACCAAAATAATCTTTTCCTACCTTTTCATTTTCAAAACAAAGTTCTCGTTTGGTTCAAAAAGTTTTCTTAACTCTGAAACTAAAAGAGAAACAAGTATTACAATATAAAATGCTGATTCAGCATAAATTATAGGTTTTATCATAGTAACATTGTAAATGATGGCAGATAGAGACCTGTATGGTCCATCCAGTCTGCCCAACAAGATAAATTCATTTTACATGGTATGTGATACTTCATATGTATACCAGAGTTTGATTTGTCCTTGCCTTTCTCAGGGCACAGACCATAGAAGTCTGCCCAGTACTGTTCTTGTACTAAGTTCTGAAGCTAACACCGAAGCCCCTTAAAATTTACACTCCAGCCCATTCATATCTATTCAGTCACGATCAGGGCGTAGACTGTAGAAGTCTGCCTAGCTCCCGTTTTGTTTTCAATTACCGGAGTCGCCACCCAATCTCCGCTAACATTTTACATATTTTCATTTAATCAGAGTTTCCACAGTCCTTGCTTTCATCTTAGCTCCTATCACTAAGTGGTAAGCAGAAAAAACCAACAAAGTCGAGTCAGTATAATTTCACTGCAGAAAATCAGACTTGTAAGGACTTCCCTCTATGTATACTATTCACACTCTGAATGAATTTTAAATCCAGTTAAAGAGAGAGGTGCATGCATTGCCAGAGCTTCTATTCTGAGGTGTCTATACCAGGGGCGTATCTGGAATCCGGCGGTAGGGGGGGCCAGAGCCAGAGAGGGGGGGCACATTTTTGCCTCCCCCCCCCCCCGCCGCCGCCGCCTCTCTCCACCCCCTCCCCGCCGTCAACCCTCCCCCGCTGCTTACTTTTGCTGGCGGGGTCCGACCCGCAATCTCCATATTTCGGCTTCCTCCGTGGCCATGTGCTTCCAGGAAGTAACGCTGCAGCGCTGATTCGTTGAATCTAGTTCGGCGTCTGACGTGCTGGGACGTCAGACGCCGAACTAGATTCAACGAATCAGCGCTGCAGCGTTACTTCCTGGAAGCACATGGCCACGGAGGAAGCCGAAATATGGAGATTGCGGGTCGGACCCCGCCAGCAAAAGTAAGCAGCGGGGGAGGGTTGACGGCGGGGAGGGGGGCCAGGGCGAAATCTGCGGGGGCCCAGGCCCCTGTGGCCCCACGCAGATACGCCCCTGGTCTATACATTTTTAATTTATGTGATTGTCTGTAGCTAATTAGGGGTATTTGAGGGTATAAAATTAACCAGTGTATTGGTGTTTTTGCACCACAAGGACTACTACTGAGTATCTTTTATGTGTGTGTCACTTAGGAGTTGTTGGTGCAGAAGGGACACAAAACAATGGAGGATAAAAGACAAACTGTTTCGGGGGAGGTGAAGAGTTCGAGAGAAAGTGGGTTTTTTTCAGGGGCCCTTCTACAGAGCAGCAGTAAGCCCAACACGGGCTTACCGCTTGCTGTTCCAGGACTACAGCATGCCCAACATGGCCATCGGTGGTAGTTCTGCCCCGAACAAACGCCATTTTCGGGGAAAAAGAAACCCCCCCCCAGAAAATGGCTTAAGCAGCAATAACCTGGCAGTAATCTGGCATCGCTGCACGCTGCCCGGTTACCGTCGGGTTAGCACTGGAGCCCTTATCGCCACCTCAATGGGTGGCGGAAAGGGCTCCCTGACGCATGGCCATGCGGTAAGAGTTCTCTCACCACAGGCTCATGTGTGCTGGGGGCATTTTTACCCGCTGTGGTAAAAAGGGCCCTGACGAGTGGGAAAAACAGCCCCGTCGCTGCTAGCGTAGGGCCCTTTTTCCCACAGCTTGGTAAAAGGACCCCCTCAGTGTTTATCTAACAAACATTTACGTTAATTTTCTTTTTGCATGCAGGTGTGTATTAAATGTTTAATCAGTTAAAACTGAAAATCTCTCTGTAATATATAAGGTAAGTACATAATTCCCATACTGCATGTTTATCCACTCCTACCCTAGCTGAGATAATATTTAACCATCTCTGTGACCACATGTGCAACTTTCTTTAAATCAGTCACCTTACTTTCTAACTCTTCTTACTCTCTTCTTACTTCCTATCTATACGTTCCATCTTTGCTTATACCCTACACCAGTGATGGGCAACCTTTTGAGCTTGGTGTGTCAAAATTCACCAAAAAACCAAGCATAACTCGGGTGGTGTATCACTTCAAGAAAAATCACTGCTACTAGGACCGCCCCCGGGCCCCCCCTACCCGAGATCGCTGCCCACCCGAGGTCGCCGGGCCCCCCTCCACCCGCTACCGGGCCCGGAACTAACCTTAAAGCCTCCTTTCACGTTGCAGCAAGCAGCAGCAGGGCAGACCTCTCCTTCTTCCTTCTGTGCTCCGCCCTCGCGGACGTTACGTCAGGCGAGGTCAGGACACAGAAGGAAGGAGTGGCCTGCCCTGCTGCTGCTTGCTGCGACGTGAAAGGAGGCTTTAAGGTTAGTTTCCGGGAGCGAGGAGGGAGGGCGGACCACACTGCGACGGCGCCGCGTGTCATCGAAAATGGCTACGCGTGTCAGTGCTGACACGTGTGTCATAGGTTCGCCATCAGGGCCCTACACTGTCAATTAAAATGTTCTATTACATATTGTGTTGACATTGTAAGTAGTATACTATCCAGCTTATAATCGAAAGAGAAAAACGCCTATATTGCGACCCAAATCAGGAGATGGGCGTCTTTCTCCCGTGAGCACCCAAATCGGTATAATCGAAAGCCGATTTTGGGCGTTTCCAACTGCAATCCATCGCGGAAACGGGTAAAGTTGATGGGGGCGTGTTGGAGGCATGGTGAAGGCGGAACTGGGGCGTGGTTATCGGCCGAGAGATGGGCGTCTTTAGCTGATAATCGAAAAAAAGGGCGTTTTTACCGCGATTTTGGGTCACTTTTTGTGGACCCTTTTTTTTCACGAACAAGTCCCAAAATGTGGCCCAACTGACCAGATGACCACTGGAGGGAATCGGGGATGACCTCCCCAGACTCCCCCAGTGGTTACTAACCCCCTCCCACCAAAAATCCCCCACTTTAAATACTTTTATTCCAGCCTCTATGCCAGCCTCAAATGCCATACCCACCTCCATGACAGCAGAATGTGTTCTATCCTGTGACAGCCTTTCCCTGGTTCTGATGTGGCTCTCGGGTGAGTGTGACACCTTTTCTGTTATGCGCACTGCAGAGTCACATCAGCAATGCATTGTGGTGAGTGTAGGGTATTGGGCTCCGTGATTCCACTAGCTTGTGGCAAATGCTCACGATGTTGATAGTTGGTAGGCTCTACTCCCATGGTGCTTTCCCCATGCTTACTGGGTCAGAGTGTGCCCTGTTTTGTTTCCGGTAGTCCATGAGGTAGTAGCCATTTTTGTAAGCCAGTTTTAGATCCTGTTCATGTGTTAGCCACGTTAGAGAACTTAGTTCTTCCCTTGAATGTGGCTGAAAGAGGGCATTGTACAGCATTCTGCCAGCTCTGACCTACTGCTCATCTCAGTACCAGGGAGACTCGTTGCCAGTGGGGCACAACCTCTGATCTGCAGTTAACTGTGAGTAAGCGTGCTTATTCCAATAAAGGACATTTTCGGAGAGATTAGTCTTCAGGTGTCAACTGCTGTGCCAATGTTATATAGCAGCAACCAGTCCTAGAGGCCTGCGTGTATGCAGGTCCCTGGAGCACTTTTAGTGGGTACCACAGTGTACTTCAGCCAGGCGGACCCAGGCCCATCCCCCCCCTACCTGTAACACTTGTGCTGGTAAATGGGAGGCCTGCAAAACCCACTGTACCCACATGTAGGTGCCCCCTTCACCCCTAAGAGCTATGGTAGTGTTGTACATTTGTGGGTAGTGGGTTTTGGGGGAGGGGGTTGGGGGCTCAGCACCTGTGGTAAGGGAGCTATGCATGTGGGAGCTTTTTCTGAAGTCCACCGCACTGACCTAGGGTGCCCAGTTGGTGTCCTGGCATATCAGGGGGGCCAGTGTACTACGAATCCTGGCCCCTCCCATGACCAAATGGCTCGGATTAGGACGTTTTTGAGCTGGGCGTTTTTAGTTCCCATTACCACTAAAAAAAACAAACGCCCAGCTGAAAAACGCCCATTTTTTCGAAAATACGGTCTGTCCCGCCTCTTCACATACCCATTTTCGGACATAGACGCCCATGGAGATAGGTGTTCGCGTTCGATTATGCCCCTCCACGCCATACTTTGTATTGTGATTTGAATATTTTTACTGCCGTAATTGCCTATTGCTCATGTTTGATCTATTCTTACTGTACACCGCCTTGAGCGAATCCCTTCAAAAAGATGGTAAATAAATCCTAATAAGTAAATAAATATGCTCCAAACGATTTTCAAACTATTTTTTAACTGCAAAATAAAATATTCTCCCACCATGGAAAGATATTAATTAAGTATATATTACAGGCAAAGAAGGTGTTTGTGTACAGGAGGGGTATTACAGGAAGAGGGAGCACTGGATTCCTTTGCTTTTCAAATTTCAGAGAGCTACGTTTTTGATAGATCAATATTCTTTCTGGCAGGTTCTTTTTCCCAAACTAGATTGTTGGACTGAATGTGAAATTGAACTTTCTTGTTTGAGGTGGTCATGCCAACACCATTATAAGATATTTTGCAGGAAAGTTATGTGAGAACAATATTACACATTAACGTTCTCTTCTTTAGAGATATTCATTAATTAGGTCCCCAAATCAGTCACTGGAGTTTTGCTACCAAAGCATTCATCTTCTACTCAAGTGTGCGGTGGCGGCCAAAAAAGCAAACAGGATGCTAGGAATTATTAGGAAAGGGATGGTGAATAAGACCAAAACTACTATAATGCCTCTGTATCGCTCCATGGTGCAACCTCACCCTTGAGTATTTCGCTCAGTTCTGTTTGCCGTATCTCAAAAAAGACATAGCGGAATCAGGAAAGGTTCAAAGAGGAGCGACCAATATGATAAAGGGGATTGAACTCCTCTCATATGAGGAAAGGCTAGAGATTAGGGCTCTTCAGCTCGGAAAAGAAATGGGTGAGGGGAGATATGATTGAGGTCTACAAAATCCTGAGTAGTGTAGAACGAGTAGAAGTGAATCAATTCTTTTACTCATTCCAGAAGTAGAAAGGGGACATTCAAGGAAGTTACATGGGAATACTTTTAAAACAAATAGGAGGAAATATTTCTTCACTCAATGAATAATTAAGCTCTGGAACTCCGGTTAGCGTATCTGGGTTTAAAAAAAGGTTTGGACAAGTTCCTGGAGGAAAAGTCCATAGTCTACCATTGAGACAGACATGGGGAAGTGCTGCTTGCCCTGGGATAGGTGGTATGAATGTTGCTACTATTTGGGATCCTGCCAGGTACTTGTGACCTGGCTTGGCCACTGTTGGAAATAGGATACTAGGCTAGATGGACCATTGGTCTGACCCAATATGACTACTCTTATGTTCTTGTGGCTGATAGTCAAAGAACTTTCTGCATTTGCCAACAGGAAGTGAATACAATTTGTAAATAAGATCATGCCATTTAACTTGTCAGACCAGCCAGATTTTATGAAATACAAAAAGGAACCAGCATTAGGGCAGGGCAAAAGAGAAGCTGCACTTCTACATTTAGTAGTGATATTTGTCTTCAAAATGGATGTTATGTGTTAGAATTTGTGTTTAAAGCATAGCACCCATGTGAAAAAGTAATTTCTCCCTTAGTTACTCAATTAACCAGTTGATCAAATTTAATTGATAATTAGATTCAGCTGATTGAACACAGCTAGGCTTGATTTCAGTGTCACAACTGTGGTCATGATCCCTCTCTGACTCACCTTATGTCCCGATAGTCAGCTGCTGAGCTGGCTACTGTCTGCATTGTTTCTTTCCTGTGTGTTTCAAACCTCACTTTGGTATTGTGTGTTTTCTGCCTCTGTCCTGTATGGGTCTCCACTTCCTGCATGTTTCAAGCCTCACTTTGGGTTCAGTGTATTTCCTGCCTCTGACCTGTTTATAAGGAAGTGGTGCACTTTCATTCAGTGCCTTTACAATGTCAAAGGTCTCCAGGTTAGTCCGTGTGCAGTGTAGCACTTCTGCCTTGTTCTAGTCTGTGTGCACTTCTGTCTTGATTTCTTGTTGCCTTGTTCATAGCCTGTGTGCCTGTGGGCACTTCTGCCTTGATTTCTTGTTGCTTTGTTCATAGCCTGTGTGCCTGTGGTCACTTCTGTCTTGATTCCTTGTTTAGGGTGCCTGTGTGCACTTCTGCTTCTGTTCTTCTCGGTCTGTTTGTGTGCTAGGTTCAGCCTTCAGCCATAGTTCTGCTGTTCGTCTGTGTGGGTCAGCTTTGTGTCCTGCCTAGTCTGCCTTGCTTGTTCTAGTCCCCTCTACCTTAGCTTCAGCCATAGTTTTGTTGTTTGTCTGTGTGGGTCAGCTTTGTATCCTGCTTGTGTCTGCCCTGCTTGTCTTCAGCTCCAGTTCCCTTTCTGCTTGTGTCTGCCCTGTTTGTCTTCAGCTCCAGTTCCCTTTCTGCTTGTGTCTGCCCTGTCTGTCTTCAGCTCCAGTTCCCTTTCTGATTGTGTCTGCCCTGTTTGCTTTCAGCTTCTGTTCCTGCCAAGCTTGTTTGAAAATCCTGAATCCTGCTTGAGTATCCTGAATCCTGCTCCTGCCAAGCTTGTTTGAAAATACTGAATCCTGCTCCTACCAAGCTTGTTTGAAAATCCTGAATCCTGCTCCTGCCAAGCTTGTTTGAAAATCCTGAATCCTGCTTGCGTATCCTGAATCCTGTTCCCCTGCCAAGCTTATTTGCAAATCCTGAATCCTGCTTGAGTATCCTGAATCCTGTTCCTGCCAAGCTCGTTCCAGTATCCTGAATCCTGTTCCAGTCAACAGGGCCATCTTAGCAAGTGCGGGGCCCTGTGCAGACCAATTTGGTGGGGCCCCATCCTAGCCCCGCCCCACCCTAGCTCCACCCCATTGATAAGATTATTCCATTTTTAGAATTTTTTTTTATTTATGAAATTTCAAATAAAGACAAATGAAGCTAAACTTGTACAAAAAAACTGATTTAAATAATAAGCACAATGCTATCATCATGAAACCTCCCCTCCCCAGAAATTATTCAGTTCAAGTCCACTATAATTAGTAGTTCCAATTCTCATAACAAAGGAGAAAATAAGGAAAAATATTAAGAAAGATCCAGCACAGTGCTACAGTGTACAAGGTATGCCAGGAATGCTTTATCTGCCTATGGCTGGAGAGAGGTTGAGTGACTCGATGCGGTCCCGGTCCGAGGCACGAGGCAGAGTTGAGGCACGCTGAGCAGGGCCCCCTTAGGCGCGGGGCCCTATGCGGCCGCCTTGGTCGCCTCTGCCTAAGACCGGCCCTGCCAGTCAAGCCAAGTCCGTCCCAGCACCGGTTCCAGCCAAGCTTGTTAGTCCAGTCCTGCTTGGGGGGTTTTGCCTCCTGCTGCTGCTTGACGACAGTAGGCCAAGGGCTCACGTTGTTCCAGTGTTCACAACTGTTTGTTTAAAGCCTGGGACCATGACATTCAGTCAGCCTTGAACCTTACCATGAGAGAGATCAAGTCACCACTAAATTAATGCTATGGTATGATCAAAGGAAATTCCAGAAGAGATGAGAAAACAAATTGTTAAAATATATCAGTCTGGAAAAGGTTACAAAGCCATTTCTAAAGCTCTGGAATTCCATCAAACCACAGTAAGACCCATTATCTCCAAATGAAGAAGACTTGGGACAGTGGTGAAACCTTCCAAGAGTGGCCAGCTGCCAAAATTGCTCCAAGGGCTCAGTGACAACTTATCAGGGAAGTCACAAAGCATCCTACATGAACATCCAAAGAACTGCAGGCCTCTCTAGCCTCAGCTGTCAGTGTTTATGAGTCCACCGTAAGAAAAGAGACTGGGAAAAATAGGATTCATGGGAGAGTAGAAAGGACTCTACTGCTATCCAAGAGTAACATCAACGCTCATCTCACATTTGAAGAAACAAACTTGGATGATTCCCAAGCCTTTTGGGATAATGTCCTATAAACAGACAAATCAAAGTGGAACACTTTGAACTACACAGATCCCATTACAGCTGGCGTACAGCAAATACAGCATTCCACAGTAAGATGATAACACCAACATTCAAACACGAGGATAGCAGTGTGATGCTGTGAGGATGCTTTACTGCCTCAGGACCTAGAAAATTTGCCATTATTGAAAGAAGCATGAAATTTGCACTGTACCAGAAAATTCTTAAGGAGAATGTCTGGTTATCTATTCATGAGTTGAAGCTGACACATAAATTTGATTATGCAGCAAGACAATGATCCAAAACAACAACATCAGCAAGTCTACAACTGAATGGCTGAAGGGAAACAAAATTAAAGTTTTGGACTGACCTGACTTAGACTTACTACTACTACTTATCATTTCTATAGCACTACTAGACGTATGCAGTGCTGTACACTTGAACTTGAAGAGACAGTCCCTGCTCGACAAAGCTTACAATCTAATTAGGACAGACAAACAGGACAAACAAAAGATACGGGAATATTAAGGTGAGGATGATAAAATAAGGGTTCTGAACAAGTGAATAAGGGTTAGGAGTTAAAAGCAGCATCAAAAAGGTGGGCTTTTAGCTTAGATTTGAAGACTGCCAGAGATGGAGCTTGACGCACCGGCTCAGGAAGTCTATTCCAGGCATAAGGTGCAGCAAGATAAAAGGAACGGAGTCTGGAGTTAGCGGTGGAGGAGAAGGGTGCAGATAAGAGAGATTTACCCAGTGAACAGTGAAGTAGCAGCACTATTATATCCTGGTTTTTGAGAGTACTATTTTGAGAGATACCAGTGATTTGGGGATTTTTGTTTCATTTACTTTTGGAAAGAAACAGTTGTCATTGGTGAGCCTACTGGTTTGAAAATACATGCAAATTAAAGTGGAATGGTTTAGAAGTGCTTATGTGCTGATGTGTCTGTCAGACTCTCTCTCTCTTTCTCCCCCTTCCTTCAGTTTTTCAGCTTTTTGACATCTTTCACATTACCTGTTCTAACAGCCCAAGCTCCTCTATCAGTTAAACCAAATACGTCCTATTAGCCAAGTCCTTGACACAGCAAGTATGCAAAAACGTTAAACACCTATTGTGACGGTGCTAAATACAGCGCACTGTAGAAGTCTTGCATAAAAGGTTAACACACACAGAAAAAAATATATAAAAGATGACACCTTTATAATGGTCTAACAATGTTTTTGACTTGCCTGCAGGAACTAAAACATCCTTCCTTGGAACGGGACATTAAGTCTTTGCACCCTTACACATTGTTCATATTCTACTGTCTAAAACATACATTTCAAAATGCATTTAAAAAGTTGGTTTTACACTGATCTATACAATATTCTACACTGTCAATGAGAATGAACAATTATAACAAATTTCCAAAAATAAAATAATTAGAACCCTAAAAGTTTTGATTGCATTAAGTCATATTGCTTAGCATTAGGACCAAAAGAATGCCACTTTGGTGTCATTAGACCATAAAACCACCTTCTCCCTAAATGTTTCTTTGTAAACACTATACGGCTCACAATATGGATTTCTTCAGCAGTGGCTTCCTTCTTGCCACCCTCCCATGCAGGAATGGAGTAGTCTAACATTTATAGAACCAGGCTGAGAACAAGGGAAGCCCAGGTTCAAACATCATTATGGCTCCTTCTGATCTTGGGCAAGTTACTTAACCCTCTATTGCCTTAGGTACAAACCTTAGATTGTAAGTCTTCCATGGACAGAAAAATAACTACTGTAGCTGAATATAGCTCTGGAGGTACAACTGAAAAAGGCCACATTAAACTATCCTAAAATTACTAGTCAACGTTTTTCCCAGTCTCAGTCAGAGACCTCTGTAGTTCAGTGGCCTCACAGTGACCTTTCTCAGCAACTTTCTTAACCCATGGCTACTGATTTTTAAGAGGCGGGTTTTGATTATACTGATTTGGACGTCAAAGTGCCGATTTATGTCACTTTTTGGATGTCCATCTCTTTCGAAAATGAGCTTGATAGTACCCTATGTAACTTTGTAAGTCTATGTACTTTGAAAATGAATCTCTATTTCAAAATGAGTCTCTCTCTCTCTCTCTCCTAAAAATCTCCATAGCCACCAATTTAATGGAACACAGGTATAAGATTCCATAGCAGTGGTATTACACTCCTTACTGATTTCACAGGATTTATAACACAGGCTCTGCTGCTTGTTGGCGGGGTTGTAATCATAAAAGCACATTCTTACACAACTGGTGGGACTGTCCCAAAGTTCAAGTTTGTTGGCAGTACATGTGAATTCGCTGGAAAATATACTGCATATTTTGTTGCCACTGGAGATATATACCTGGAGAAAGAGGCCCTGAAGTTGGCGTCCCTGATGGCCACAGTTGCCAGGATTTGCTTCACCTCATATTCGAAACAGGCCGTGTTGCCCTCTATGAAAAATCTTCTACCAAAATCAACACAATCTATTTGATGACCAAGCTTAGGGGACCTTTTACTAAGCTACGCAGGCGCCTACATGCACCCAACATGCGCCAATTCAGAACTACTGCCTGGTTACCATGTGGCCCAGGCGGTAATTTCATTTTTTACGTGCGTCCACCACGCGCACTGGAAAATTTCTGATGTGCGGCGGTAATCGGCATTGTACGTGCACTGATGATTACCACCCGGTCAATGCGCGAGACCTTACCGCTAAGTGAATGGGTGGCGGTAAGGTCTCAGGCCCAAAATGGACGCGTGCCAATTTTCATTTTGCCACACATCCATTTTCAGCCCAAACCCCCCCCACCACCACCACCTTTTTAATCAGGTGTGCTGAAAAATGGACATGCACGCGCCCAATACATGCATCTAAACCAGCGCAGGCCACTTTTCAGCACACTTTAATAAAAGGACCCCTTACAGCATTGAGGGATGCTATAGAGTCTCTTTTACAGGTCTGGCAACCTTACCAGGCTTGGAGAGGCATACAGCTTTAAATTGTATGTGGCATTCAACTAGACTTAAATGGGTAGATCACCACCATCCAGTGATTATGTTTGCACTGCTAATGTCCCTTCGGGTATGGGGAAAGGGAGGGAGGGTTGGGGAGTAGGAGTTAGGGTAAGTTAGTTCTAATGTTTTAGTTTGTTTTTTAACAGTTTATTTCAGCTGTTAACACAGAGGTAATTCTAGTTGATGCAGTAATTCCATCTTATTTGATGATGCTTGTTTCTCTGTGTTTATAGAGTATACAAATTGTTCTAATAAAGTTCTTTTTAAATATATATATATATATATATATATCTTCTACTAAAATCTATTTTAAAATATTGATGTAAACAACAGCAACTTTCGTTACAAGAAATGCATTCTTCAAGAATGAATAAGGCTGATTCTTTAGGCTGTCCACTCCATTACAAAGCGCAAGGATAATTAAGCATACACGAGTATTTACCCAAAGACAGAATTTACTGAACACAAAGAAGGGAAAACAGAAAATGTAATCTCCTTCCCAAAATAGTCAAGAAACACGTCTCCTTCTCATGTGCAAGAAGTTTATGGTGACCCCTCATGCATATCAGTTCTACTTTGGATAAGAGAAACTGTACACATGACCTTGCAGTTCTTATAAGACATCCCATAAGTCATGTGTATATTTAGATACTCATTATATAGAAGTTAGATTCTACATTAAAAACAAAAAAAATGTAAAAAAACAAAACAGATTCAATTTTCTTTCAAGCCACCTGTGATGAACTTTTTCTGGCCTGAGTATTCAGCATACCTCCCCAAGTCCCCATATCTTACTTCCAGGCACAGCCTTGAGAACATGACATCTCATGCACAGATTGAGTTTTTATGGGTAACAAAGTGAAGACCCATGGGAGTATGCTTATTTCCTTCCTTAATCACACTCTTGTGCTTAGAGATTCTGGTTTTACGTTTCCTATTAGTTTTAGAAATGTAGCACAAATCCCTAGGGACAAATCTCTAGGGAAGCTTGAAGACGTGTTCCATGAACTTTCAAACTCTCATAATCCTCTAGCTGACCCCGTTCTGGGATCAGATTATGCAATGTAACAAGAAGAGGATGGTCCGACATTCAGAACTGAATTTGCTACTTTAATTTGGATAAATGAAAATGAAAACTGCTTACTGAACTTGAACAAAATCATATTCTGAGGTGCAACTCCAAATAGAATAATGCTCAATATCTCTTATTCAATTTGCAGTTTAAAAAAACCAAACCAATATTATATTTTAACAAAAAAGGTAATATTTCAATTTCTACCTTTTGGAAGGACAGCTAGTAGGTTGGCATCAATATCGTTTGCACAATTTAAGCGTTCTTCTTTGACTCCAGGTGAAAACTCGTTCTGAAAACTGAAATTAAACCAAGCATTTTCCAATTAATAATTTTTTTCTAAATGTTAAGGCAGCAAATCTTTAGAACACTGAGCCACTCTGGAAATATTTGAATTTTGTGGAACAGCCCTTTGAGCGATATGCAGCACAGCTCAAAGAAAAGTATTTTGGGGCTGGGAGGAAGTTTTGAAGATGACCCTGGCTTGGCTCACAAAGTCATTCACCTTCACTTACATCCTGAACCCTGTAATCCCCAAATATATTTGATCTGGCTCAGGATATGAGTATCTCCAGAAGGTCCTTTGCCTCAGTTATGCAGCTCCTATTATAGTCCATGGCAGGCCCAGCAACATTTTCTTTGGATTTAGAAAAAAGCCTAAAAACTTTAGCAACCAGCAGCTAAGACATTCCATCCTCTCCCCAGCAATGAAAAGCAAGCAGGCCGGGGGGGGGGGGGGGGGGGGGGGTCTGCTGCAACATCTTTAAAGAAACTACTGCAAAGCACACCTCCTGACAGCTGCAACTAAGGTGATTGCTCTTTGCCTCACTTGTCACCACTAGTTTTGCTCTCTTGTCCACTACCCTGTCCCTATCAGTCTCTCTCTCTCTCACCACAAACGCTCCCTGGAATCCTGTCTCTCTATCAAAACATTCCTCCCTTGAAGCATACTCTCTCAGCCAGTCCCCCAATTTCTAATTGTGATCCCCATTGCACTATGCTAAACAACTCCCATGAGGCCAGCAGACAGTACCTTCTCTTCATCCCACAAAACCAGTAGCCTATAACTTTTAAAATTAATCTTACAGTTTCTATTTTATAGTGATTCGAGAGTACCCCAAGGGACATTCAACGCAATGAAATTTTCTTACAGATCTGTACCTTTAAATAATTTTGGGGCTCATTTTCAATGACCTTTCTTTAGGTTTCTGAGGGGTCCTTTTACCAAGCTGCGGGAAAAAGAGCCCTGCACTAGTGGCAGAGGCTGTTTTTCCTATGCACCAGGGCCCTTTTGAGCGCAACGGGTAAAAAAAGCCCCCAGACACACATGGCCATTATTGACTCTGTGTGGTTTCACTGTCATTTTAGCTGCATTATTGACTCTGTGTGGTTTCATTATCATCTTCACTGTGTTGGTTCACCCGCTAAAAAGCCCCCAGACACACATGGCCATTATTGACTCTGTGTGGTTTCACTGTCATTTTAGCTGCATTATTGACTCTGTGTGGTTTCATTATCATCTTCACTGTGTTGGTTCATCCGCTAAAAAGCCCCCAGACACACATGGCCATTATTGACTCTGTGTGGTTTCACTGTCATTTTAGCTGCATTATTGACTCTGTGTGGTTTCGTTATCATCTTCACTGTGTTGGTTCACCCGCTAAAAAGCCCCCAGACACACATGGCCATTATTGACTCTGTGTGGTTTCACTGTCATTTTAGCTGCATTATTGACTCTGTGTGGTTTCATTATCATATTCACTGTGTTGGTTCACCCGCTAAAAAGCCCCCAGACACACATGGCCATTATTGACTCTGTGTGGTTTCACTGTCATTTTAGCTGCATTATTGACTCTGTGTGGTTTCGTTATCATCTTCACTGTGTTGGTTCACCCGCTAAAAAGCCCCCAGACACACATGGCCATTATTGACTCTGTGTGGTTTCACTGTCATTTTAGCTGCATTATTGACTCTGTGTGGTTTCGTTATCATCTTCACTGTGTTGGTTCACCCGCTAACTCTACTGTGCCACCACAGCCTTGGCATTAAAACTACAGCATTGTGGTCAGCCTTAAACTCTTCTGTACACTTCTCTGCATCAGGACAGAATACCTAAGAGCCTCACTAGCATTCATTTGAATATGTTATATGCTGGTGTCTAATGCACGGCTCTACACAGAGGGTTGGCTTCTGTGCAAAACCCTTTTCTGCATTGTGCACCCACAAAATTCTTCATCAAAGTCTGCGGAAGCTTTCTTCAGCAGTCCCTTAATGTGGGTACCTGGGCCAGCCCTTCTTGACTTGACAATATTTAGATACAAATGAGAATAAAATAAAGGTTGCTTAAAACTTTCCATGGGAAATGGGCAGAATGAAAAATGCACAAGCATCTTTTATATCACAATTCCTCCCTTATAAATTAGCCATACATATATTTTTGACTTACCCAGCCATGTAGGTATAATTACACCAGAGGCAACTAATTGTTCTTTCCTCTTCCAAATCAAAGTCCATTTGTTGGTATCCAATTGTGATTTTAATTCCCTCACTTGTTTGGTACAAAATTAGGATACTCATTAGCTAGTGAACCTAGTAATTGGATATTAAATGACACCATGTTCCTATCTTCCATTTTAATCACCAGGTTTTTCTTTATTAATCTGAGTTTCTAAATAAGAAGAGTTACTCTAGGATCAATTTCTGCAAGTAAAGCAGTATTTTATGTACCTAACTAGGAACTTGTAAAATTGCATATACAATGGTAAAGCTATGCATACACAACCAAGTGCACACAACTTTATCTTGAGGACTGGAAAGGTAGAGATAGAGAAGAATCTGAATTTATCTGCATACCTTTGAAACCACACAGAGGCATGTAGCATAACCCAGAATCAGCGGAATATAAGATTACAATTCATAGTGTTAAAATCACCCCCAAAATGTATAGATATGCACAGAAATCATATACAATATGGCAATTTTTATTAATGATCCAAAATATGAACCTGAAACTACAGTAAGTTATAATGTACAGGGAAGGATAGCAGAAGCAAGAAACGGACTTACAAAGGACAAGACACAACACTCTGCATCAGAAATTAAAGTGTAGAACACAGAGGGCATTCTGTTGAAGTTCTGAGAACAGTTGACAGTCATGTAGGGTCTCTGCAGGACTCTTAACAGGAAGGAAAAATGGGTCTTGCAATCATCTGTTGTCATATTAGATCATTAAAATAGCCTGGGGTGAGTAGTAACAAAGAATTGAGAACACCAGTAAAGAGAGAATGAGGCAAACTGATAAATGAAAGGAAACCTCTCAGACTGGAACAGAAACACGTCCACCAAAAGACTTTGTAAATAGTATGAAGACATAACATGAATCAGGAAGCCAAGCCGTGCTGACTGCAATATGCACAAAAAAAAAAAAAAAGTATTTACTTCACCATAACTTTCAGCATTGCAGATCTGTACAAAACCCCATCCCCATCATGTGTTTTACTATATAATAGTTCAGACATGCTCATCACTAAGTGACCGTGTTACAGTTAACAAACTCAGGGTTAATGCAAGAATATTCAACCAATCTACCCGGACCTTCAAGTGTTACCCTCCCCCCTCAAAAAAAAACCCAAAAACAAATCCACCAGCCAAATTAATTTCAAGGTCTATGGGGGCCACTTCTGCTCCTCCCACCCTAAAAGTTTGATATTTAATCTCAATCATCATGACCATCTATCCTGGACAATCCTGTAAACACACAATTGGACACAGGCAGGACAATATTCAAAACTCAGCATCTCACAACCCCTTCCCTATCCAAGCTGCCAGCATTTTATTTCTGCCCCTATTTCCAGCCAGTCAACATCTCACATCTCTATTCCCCCCCCCCCATCCTACAAGCCAGCATTTTATGTACCCCTCATGTCCAGCCTGTCAGCATCTCGCATCCGCCCATCCCCCCATCCAACCTGCCAGCATGATTTAAAAAAACAGTGGCCTTCTGGATTTTTTTTTATATAACCCTGTTATAAAATTGGACCCCCCCACACACACACACACACAAACTCCCAGAGCATATTGCTGTCTTTACTAAAACCCATATATACACAAGTGCATACACACACACTGAAACACACACCTGGAGAGGGGACACAAGCCCTGGGAAGCATCCTCATTCTACAGCCATTCCCAACCCAGTCCTTGTTTTTTTTCAGGATATCCACAATGAATAGTCATGAGTTAGATTTGCATGCAATTGAGGCAGTGCATGCGAATCTCTCATATGCATATTCATTGTTGATATCCTGAAAACCTGATGGGACTAGGTTTGCCCCGAGGACTGGGCTGGGAATGGATGGAGAAAAATATGCTTCATAAATACATCTAATCGTTCTCACACAGTAGAAGTCAAATATTTAAGTACTGTAATATGTTTATCAAAATATGTATACTCATAATATTCTCTTTTTTAAAATTCTACCATGTATACAATCAAAAGATATAAATTATTTTTAATTTTAAAAGACTGAATCCCAGCATTTTTATGGCTGAGATGCTGCAATATAATCAGCAAGTAGCAGCAAAGCAAGAATCAGCCAGTGCAGCTAACAGGTGCTTTACCAAGAAGAACCAGAGGAAATGATGACTGATCAGGCCTCCAGGCCCCAGCTATTCTGCCCACTCCCGAAGCATCATTTCAGGTTTACTAGTCTCAGATTCTGCTCTCATATCTGGGAACACTTTGTGCTCATCCCATGCCTTCCTGAAATTTGTTGTTGCTCTGGTTTCAATATATAATCATTTCATATATCCACCATTCTTTCTAAGAAGAAATTTGTCATTATGACAATCAAAATATGATGTCCACCTCCCCTTACTTTCACAGCTCAAGAGCTTGTCAACTCTTTACAAAACCAAGATTCCTTCCCAACAGCACTTCTTGCTATTTCTCTAGGCTACAGTACAGAAAACCCAGTTATAAAGTACCTCCTTAAAGATCACAATTTACCTCTTTTTTTTCAGTATTAAGAAAGATATTAGCCTGAATATTTGCTGAAACTTTGAATCCATTTGACATGAGTGCTCAACATCTTCTGTGTTCTGCTGGTCCTTCTGCTTACTAATGTTGCATTTCATAATGACCTTTGATTTCTACACCCTTTTAAGCTTGATTTGGACTTTTATAACCACCAGATCGTGGTTGCTGTGTGTGTATATATCAGCTCCTCTATAGGATCTGATGTCATGCAGTGATCTGATCTGTTTTTCTGCCGATTGCCTCATGACCTATCTGGCTGTTGAACTGTCTGGCAGATCAGCACCATGAGACTTTACAAATGTCTTCATGCTGAAACTTTGTGCCACCAATGACCAAGCTATTGGGTTGACGACTGAACAATTGTTTGCCATTATTTTGCATTCCCATTGTCTTTTCCCAGCCACGGTTTTCTTTTTCAATTTTGGCATTTAGATCACCCGTTAATATCAATACATCATGCTTTGGGACTTGGCTGATGGTGTCTTATACCATGCAGTAGAAACTGTGCAGAACTGTATAATTATGACTTCCATGCTGAGTCATATCTTGCTGTAATTAGTCTCTCAGTAATTGGTTTCCAATCTATCATCATCTTAGCTGCAGCTGATGGCATGAAGATTGCAACACGCTGTGTGCATGCCCCACCTTTCCTTCTGGACTGTTATTCCGTCGCTAGTCCTCTTGTTGTCACCTGTTCATCGTGTTTCACTTACGCCGAGGATGTCAAAGTGATACAGTTTAATTTCCATAATGAAAATGTGTGGAAATTGAACAAGGAAACTACATGATATCTACCCAAATAAAGAAAGAAAATGCATAAGGAGGCAAAAAGAAAAGCGATGATTAACTGTTATTATAAGAAACCCAAAAGAAAATTATATTTCAGCAATTAGTGAGCAAGATGAAGTTAGGCTAAAGAAAATGCTCAAAATAGCAGAAGAGTGTATTGCATAATCAGTTAATAGGAACAGAAGCTGGACTCCTTCCTTACCTTTCCTTACTCCCCTTCCTGGACTTTGCATTCCTTAAACGATCACTTTATGGTTCCAGTGGAGGAGTAGCCTAGTGGTTAGTGCAGCAGACTTTGATCCTGGGGAACTGGGTTCCATTCCCACTACAGCTCCTTGTGACTGTGGGCAAGTCACTTAATCCTCCATTGCCCCTGGTACAAAATAAGTACCTGAATATATGTAAACCGCTTTGAATGTAGTTGCAAAAACCTCAGAAAGGTGATATCAAGTCCCATTTCCCTTTCCATTTCTACCTGGCTCGGTACGAAAGTACTAGACAAAGTGCCTTTTATTTTTTTTCCTCCTGCCACTTTGAACAGTCTCCCCTTAGAAATTAGAGCAGAACTGTCTTTACTCAAATTTAAAACTGACATCAAGACCTGGCTATTTAGGCAAGCCTTCAGCAAATAGCAGGAAACTGATGTGAACACAGTTCCTTTTGTCCTGTTTTCTTTTCTTCCTTTTTCTCTTCTTTAAGCTAAGTTGTGTTGATTGTTTTGCTTTTTTGATTGTTTTGCTTTCTTGATTGTTTTGCTTTTCTGTCTACATTATGGAGTTCTTTTCTTGCTGTTATTTGTCTGTAAACCACATGGTACTGTACCCAGCAGTAGTGGTCTAGTAAATTTGAGTAAAGGAAGGAAAGAAAGAACTACCAGTTAAAGACAAAGGTGGCAAAGTCATTACGATTTTAACAAAATACTAAACTTCCCAAAGCCTGAAACAGTATTAGACCAGCTGATTGCTGAAACATCAACAGAGCTACATACAGTAGGCACCACGACACTCACAATGAACGAGATAATCAAAGTTACTAAGGGACAATGGAATGGAAAATTGCCAGGATCAGACACCTGTACAGAGGTCTTGAAGAAAGAATCAAATCCAATGACAGAATGGCTACGACGATTGTGTAATGCAGGAAACACATCAGACGATGAGAAGGAGGATATAATTGTAAAGCTGAAGAAGAAAGGGGATTTATTGGACTACAGTCATAGGAGAGGGATTGCTCTGTTATCTGTACCCGAAAAAGTTTACAGTCAAATGATTCTTAGCCAGCTTAAGGCTCAACTGAACAAGTTACTATGAGAACAAGCAGCAGGGTTCAGGCCTAAGTAAATCAATTTTTTACACCGTGTGGAGTATTAGAAAAGGTTCTTGAATATAAAATCCCACTAGCATCAACAAACAGCTTATGGAGTATAATCATATGGACTATCTGCCAAGTTTATCAGACTAATCAAATACCTGTATGAAAACAGTCTATTATAGCTATGATAGACCAAACTACTCAAAAAAATTCACGATGTTCACAGTGTTGGTACTGATTTATCAGCAATTCAGTTTACAATGGAAAAAGTTTGAAAATACACAGAGAAATGTGAACTTCAGGGTGTTAAACTTTCTGAGGTAACAGAAATGATCAGTGAAAGAAGCTTTTCCAAAGTATTTGGCAGAAGTATTACAAATTAATCAGAAAGATCTACCCAGTATTGTAAGAGCTTATTTTCTTACTGGAATGAATATTGCCTCCTTATAAGATGAAGGTGGAATTACTTCAGACTATAAATTAATCCTGCAGTTAATTAACAAGTCTACACAGCTAGTTTTCTTTGCAAATGTAACTGATGGAGATAAATTACTTTTTGTTTCTTTTGTTATTTCAAGTATAGGGAGAAACACTTTGTGAATGAAAATATTTGGATCTATCCAAACGTTTCCCCAGGAGACACAAAAAAGCTGGATTTTTTCCTACTCTGGCTGGGTGTTCTCCAGTTGGAAGTGTGTTTCTTCTTGAATTTCCTCAATTGTTGAAAGGTTTTTGGTTTTTATCCTACTCATCTGACTGTATTCTTAGCCCCCAGAACATTTAAGGTTCAGACATCTTCTGGTAAGGTTTGATGGGGTTTAGAATAACATCTCACACTTCAGTGTTGCTGTGTCAGTTTTCATTTTTGGTTTTAGGTTAAAATTTTCTTTTGTATATACCCTCTTCCACCAATTTACCTTTTCTTTTCTTGTGTTTCAAAAGGTGGAGGCAGCAGCGATTCCCATAGGCTGTCCTGTCACTGGTCCTGGCCCCTTCTCTCAACTGCGGCCCACCTCAGAGGAAACAGGAAGTTATGTCAGAGAGGTGGACCACAGTAGAGAGAAGGGGCCAGGGCAGCCTATGTGAATCGATGCTGCTGCTGTCACCACTGCCATTTTAAAAGAACAAGAAAAGAAAAGGTAAGTTGAGGAAGAGAGTTGAGGAAGGAAAGGCGGGGGGGGGGGGGGGGGGGGGGGGGGTTGATGCCACCTCAGAAGAGTGCCACCTAAGGCCCCTGCCTTGGGTGGCCTAATGGTAGGGCTGCCACTGTGTACAAATGTGTACTTACTTGGTTATTTTCATTAAGCCTATAAATAAAAATAAACCTGCATTAGATGTGAACAGATAGGGTAGGATCTGGAACAATAAGCAGCTAGCAATTCAAACAAAATGCATTTGTATAATAGTACTGCAATACCCACTCTTATATAGTGCAGAAACCTGACCAGTAATGAAAATTCTCCAAAAATAGACTAGATGGTTTTGAGTTAAACAGCTTAAGAAGAATCCTGCATGTCAAGTAACAAGATAAAAGGTTAAAACTGAAGTGAAAGATAGCCAGCAGTTAGTAAAACACCACTAGCAATGGCAACAGATGGTTGAGGCACCTACACTACTACTACTACTTCTTAACATTTCTAAAGCGCTACTAGGGTTACGCAGCGCTGTACAATTTAACATAGAAGGACAGTCCCTGCTCAAAGGAGCTTACAATCTAAAGGACAAATGTACAGTCAGTCAAATAGGGGCAATCATCCTACAAAGAATGGATATACAGCACATACCAAGACAAGCCATGAACTGACAATAAGAAGGGAAAAGAGGCCCAGGAAGGCCAAGGCAGACATGGTGTCAAACTGGTGGAAAGGACCTCACTGAGCTGGATATCAGTTGGTCAGAAGCAGTTGACAAAACACAAGAAGTGTGGAAGATGCATCTTTCTGCCTTATGCGCCAACGGGCTCAAGACACCATAATAATAATTTTTAAAAAACCATTAAGACCCTAAAACTTTATAATTTAGCTATAAAAGTGACTGAAAAAAAGGACACATGAGACCCGACAACCACTGTGAGGGCCTGTTCAGCTTTGGTGTGTAATAGGTCAAATTTCCCCCCTTCCTTCTAGGGCTGACAGAACGAGCACTGGTATATCAGGAAATGGATGACCAACAAAAGTCCGGCACAACTGCTGCTTTTAAAATGCAACTAACTCATCTTTTATAGTGTTCTCTATTATCCAAACCAGCACATCCCATAACAATCCTGCCACTCTTGGACCTGCCTTCACTTTTTAAAGGAAAGTTTGGGTAGTAGGGTCAAGGGCAGTAATGAACTGTAAACACCAGTGAATGTCACCTATTGTGCCCCCGGAGATCCACAGCACAGGAGTAACCTGACACCGGTCTGCACAACGCACCACCAGTACTGGCCAGAACTTCAGCATGAAATGAATTTTAAGCTGTATTTTTTTCTTTCCATAACACATGAAACACAGCTAGTATAGCTGTTAGCAACATACTAACAGCATCCAGGATGAAGAATAGCAGGAATGATGGATTTTGCTTCCCTCCAGTGATTTATGGTAGCAGAGGGGAACTTTAATGAAATCTGCACGTTTTTTCAGAGAGGAATACATCTGAAGGTCAATGAGGAAGATCTGCATTATGGAAAAAGACGAGATGATGATGCAACTCCACCCTCTCCTTTCTCCTGGAAGAGATCTCCTCATTAAAATCACTGAAGCCTACTCAATGACACAGGGTGTCAGGAGGTAACACATATGATCAAGGCCAGAAGGCACTAGTTTAGCAAGCCTTATATGCACTTGTTAAGAAAGTAGGCAGCATCTCCCTTACACAATGAACGAGATTCTATAAATGGTGCCTAAAAAATCTGCACCGAAAAAAACAGTGCCGAGCGCTATCCTATAAACCACGTTTACCGTTAGGCATGGCTTATAGAATAGCACATAGTGTCGGGAACCACGTCTATATCTAGGTGCGAACATTTACACCAATGAAAACCGGGTGTAAATTCCCAAGAATTAAATCAGGCACGGGATCCTGCTAATTCTATAACAACGCCCATACATTTTAGGAATGCCCCTGACCTGCCCATGCCCCTCTCATAGGAACCCCCCTTTTCGGATCCATACACTCTATAGAATACACCTAAAAAGATGTGCACGTAAATTCTAATTATTGCCAATTAGTGCCGATAATTGCTGGTTATTGCCAAATTATCAGTGCTGAATGGCTCATTAATTAAAATGCACGTGAAAATTGGATGCGCATCCAAATTTGCAAGTGCAACTCAAAGCGCCATATATAGAATCTGGGGGAGAATACCTAACAGGTACTTCCTAATAGTACTCCTATTTGGACCCTTTCAACGTCATCAGCTCCTGCTCTGTGGAATCAGGAGAAGCTTCTGCTTGCAGCTAGCTCCACCACAGCCTAGAAACCCAAAGTCAAAACCAAAGCAAAACCCGTTCACAGCTTTCCACAATAAGTCAAGTAATCTTTCCAGAGATACCATAAGTTTAGAGTTCACGAGCATATCAAAAGAGTATAACTGATCAAAAGGACACACATTGGTTTAATAATAACTACTGTAAGCGAATTAGATATCTCCAGTTTTGAAATCATCAAACTGGTTAGAATAATGAAAAATAAGTGTCTTACCTGAATGCCTTTCTTTGTAATAGTCCTGAGGTTTTTATTCTTAATGAATGTTCTCTGCTAAAACCTAAAAGAAAAAGAAGCATGTTGAGCATTTGGTGCAATTTTTGCTTTAAAGATGAACAAAAAAAAAAAGAAAAAAGAGAAACATAAAACCATTTTGCCTTGAAGAGGATCCCCAGTGACAGAAACATAGAAACATGAAAGCAGATGAGGGCCAAATGGCCCATCCAGTCTGCTCATTCTCACTATCATCTCCTTTCCCTGATGGTGATAATGATACAAACTTCAACAGTCCTGCAGATGCTACTACAGTGACTCCCAAACCTGTCCTGGGGGAACTCCAGCCAGTCAGGTTTTCAGGATATCCATAATGAATATGCATGAGACAGATCTGCATATCAAAGAGGCAGTGTATGTAAGTTCAGAGACCCCAGTGGCAAAGTTTTAGGGAACAAGGATTACTACTAGTGGTATACTAGAACATCGAAGCTCACCTGTAGAGGGTTTTAAATGCAAAAGCCATTCATGACAGACCATAATATTTACAAATTCAAGGAAGAGAGTGTATCATACAAACAGCAGATCAGTTCTGGAAAGTCAGACAAGGGAAGGCAAAAAAAAAGACCTCCAGAAACATTCACTTCTTGTGCTAGCATTTTTCTGATTGGATTGTAATTCTGAAAAAGTAATCTTTATCAGAACACTACACTTGTATTCTGCCTCAGTAAACTATTTGGATCTATTTTCACACATACAGTGCATTTCTTGGGTAATCATAAAACTAAGCAGCCCGATGCACAAAGCTTACCTTGCTGTCAAAGTTTGCTTGCCAGTCTAAAGAAAACGGTTATCTACCAAGTAATGAACAAAGGGTTTTTCCTTGGCTCTAACGCGTGCCGTTAGCAGCCACCGAAAACCCTATGCAAATGTATTACAAGCAGCTCTTTAGTAACATAGTAAATGACGGCAGATAAAGACCTGAACAGTCCATCCAGTCTGCCCAACAAGATAAACTCATTTTACATGGTATATAATACTTTATATGTATATCCGAGTTTGATTTGTCCCTGCCTTTCTCAGGACACAGACCGTAGAAGTCCACCCTGCACCGGTTTTATTCTCCAAATACCGGCATCACCACCCAATGTCTGCTAAGATTCCACAGATCCATTCCTTCTGAACAGGATTCCTTTGTGTTTATCCCACACATATTTGAATTCCATTACTGTTTTCATCTCCACCACCTCCCGCGGGATCCACCACCCTCTCCGTGAAAAAATACTTCCTGACATTACTCCTGAGTCTGCCCCCCTGAAACCTCAATTCATGTCCTCTAGTTCTACCACCTTCCCGTCTCCAGAAAAGGTTCGTATGCAGATTAATATCTTTCAAATATTTGAACGTCTGTATCATGTCACCCCTGTTTCTCCTTTCCTCCAAGGTATACATGTTCAGGTCGGCAAGTCTCTCCTCATACGGTTTCCAATGCAAATCCCATACCATTTTCGTAGCTTTTCTTTGCACTACTTCCAGTATTCTAATGAGCAGTCAAGAATGCCTAGCTTTAAGGAGCTAACAACTGCTCTGGAGCTGCCAGAGAGGAGGGAAAACAGGCAGCTGCAAAGGCTGCCTGTTTGTTCTCCCTACCTCTCTCCTCCCAACCCCCTTGAACCAAAAATCCCTGGCGTTTATCCTTATATGGTGTTTAACCCCTCCCAGGACATCCCAAGATGAACCAGGCAAGGGCAGGGTGCCACCATTTTGAAAGGGCCGGGCCCAGAGCAGAAGTTAGGAGTAGTTGTTTCTGTGGATCAAAGGTTTGTGGGGCTTTGGGGAGGTCACTAGACCACCAGGAAGTGATAGTCATGGGGGGGGGGGGGGTCGGCAGGCAGTCCACTGGACCACCAAGGTTCTTTTGGTTGGGGGGGAGGGGGAGAGAGAGAGAGGGTGTTGGTGTCCACTGGACCACCAGGGAATTTTTGATACCTTTGGGGGGAGGGGAAGGGAGGCAATCCACTGGACTGCCAGGGATTTTGTGCAAGCTGTTAAATGCAATTGACAGCTTCCAGTCACAAACAGCGATTGATGCACAAAAGGGGACCCATGCATCTCATTTGCATGCGATCCCCTTTGTGCATTAGTTGCTGTTTACGACCCAGTAATTTCTCCACCAGCACCCATATTTACCAGGTGCCACTATGCATTGGCCCCCAATTTTGTTAGGCCTAGAAGCAGGCTACTTCCCCCTCCCCCCATGTCAAGAACCATAGAGACTGAAGTGAGTCAGCTTAGCCTCAGAATTGTCCAAAGGGTGTTTTTATTTATTAGATACCCAAACAAAGAGGATGCATATTGATCACCTACAGCAAATGACTCACAGTTCTGTACAAAGTAAAGTTGCTTACTCTTCTGTCTCCGTACCCCAGGTCCAGGGGCATAGCCATGGGTGGGCCTGGGCCCACCCACTTTGGGCTCAGGCCCATCCAGCAGCGGTGCACCCTTGCCAACACTGGCATTAGGGAGCAAGTTAGGCTCCCGCTGCATCTGTTCAAAGGGTCACCAGCAGCATGTAAGAAATTACTGCCACTGCTGCCAGCTGGCCCGGAAGCCTTCCTCCAAGGAAACTGCATCAGAGTTTGGGGGGGGGGGGATGCGGCACAGAGAAGGCTTCTGAGTCAGCATGTAGCAGTGGCAGCTATTCTTACATGCTCCTGGAGACCCTTTGAAAGATGCTGCATGGGGGGTGGGGGGCTAGGAGAGAGGGAAACTTGTTGGGCATGGGGGTGGAGGGGAAGGTAGGATAGAAGGAGAGATGGTGCATTGGGGTAGAAGAAAGAGATAACTGTTGGACATCAGGGCGGGGAAGATGTTGCAAGAGGGGGGGTGAGAGGGATAACTGTTGGATGTAGGGTAGGATGGGGTGGGATGGGGAGGGAAGGAGAGATACTGTACAGAAGGGGTGAAAGACAAGAAAGGAAGAAATATTGGACCTGGGAGGGAGGGAGAGAGGGAGGGAGAGGTGATGCACAGGGGAAAGAGGGATGAGGGAGAAATGTTGGACACGGTAATGGAGTGGAGGGAGAGATGGAGAAATATGTTGGGATAAGAGGGAACAATGTTAGACATGAAGGTGGGCGAGAGGGATGTAGAGATGCAGCACAGGAGGGGGAAGGAGGAGGGAGCTGTTGGATCCAGGGGCAGAAGGGAGTGAGGGAGAGATGCTGGACTAAGGGTGGGAGAGAAGAGAGGGAGAAAAGCTGTACCAGGGGGAGGGGGAAAGAGGAGAGAGATGATGCTGGGAGGGGGTGGGGAAAGGAGAAAGAGGGAGCAGATGCTGAACTAGAAGGGTGGAGGAAGGGAGGGAGACACTGGGAATGGTGGAATCATGTAGGAGAGGCCAAGGGGGTAGCAAGGAAATAAACAAGGATAGTAATTACAGGGGGTAGAAATATGGTAAATGGGGAGTTGATTGAAGATGGGAATGGGATAGAAGGCTGAGGAAGGAGTGAGATGCGGAATAGGAGAGCTGTGGGTGGAAGGAGATGGAAATCTGATAGGTATCTGAAAAGTGAAAAAGAAGGAAAGGGGTTAGAAAGAGGGTGAAATCTGAGTGGACAGAGAGCAGAAAAGAAAAAAAAATGAGAGGAAAGAGCTAAAATGGAAAGATCCATTTTAGCTCTTTCCTCCCATTTTTTTTTCTTTTATGTAAGAGGAAAGTATAGTGAGGGAATGGAATAAGAGAGGAGAAAAGGCAAATGGACAACAGCTGCTTAAAGGAGAATTAGTAGAAAGACAGGAAACTGGAAAAGAGAAACTAGAACGAACATGATGGAAAAATAAAATGACCAGGTAGAAAAGGCATTTTATTTTAAATTTATTAACTGAAATATGTTTGCTTAAGAAATGTGAATAGTGGATGTCATTTTATTGTTTTCGGTAGAAAAGTAAATACATTTCTGTTTTATTTCTCCACTGTTGCAGTACATGCCGAAGTTCCAAGTTCAATTTTTGTCTACATATTTTTATTTCTAATGTGTGATCTCTTGTTCTGCATTTGGTGATGGTCTGTCTGTGTGATTGTAATGGCAGGTGGGGAGATTGGAGGGGCTTCTTTATTTTCTGCCCTGGGCCCTAGCATGTCTTAACACCAGTCCTGACCCTTGCTGTAGCAGGTGGGGATCCTGAAGCCCCATCAGCTGAGGACCTCCTCTGAAGGCAGACAAAACTCCCTTCTACTAAGCTCAGCAGATGGTGGCAACATCCTTGAAGTCCAAAGAAGAACAAGAAGATACCCTCTACAGAGATCCAAAGGAAGCAAAGAAGTAGAGGATAAACACAATGACCCGACACTTTTAAACTACTACAGTGGTGATTTTGGTGCCATAGCTTCTGTTTTAACTGAGCTGTGGCTTTGCTTATCTTTAAGTCTGCTCAGTCATACAGCAATTTTATCCAGGCACTGTTTACAACACTCTTGAGTCTCAAGTTGTATTTGAACCCTCAGGCAGGTGGGTGTTCCTGCCAAACAACGGCCCCGTGTCGGGTCGTCTCTAGTTCCTAAAGAAGAATACTTTTGACCATACTCCTACTACTATTGATCATTTCTAAAGCGCTACTAGACGTACGCAGCGCTTTACACTTGAACATGAAGAGACAGTCCCTGCTCGACAGAGCTTACAATCTAATTAGGACAGACAAACAGGACAAATAAGAGATAAGGGAATATTAAAGTGAGGATGATAAAATAAGGGTTCTGAACAAGTGAATAAGGGTTAGGAGTTAAAAGCAGCATCAAAAAGATGGGCTTTTAGCTTAGATTTGAAGACGGACAGAGATGGAGCTTGACGTACCAGCTCAGGAAGTCTATTCCAGGCATATGGTGCAGCAAGATAAAATGAATGGAGTCTGGAGTTAGCAGTGGAGGAGAAGGGTGCAGATAAGAGAGATTTACCCAGTGAATGGCGTTCCCAGGGAGGAATGTAGGGAGAGATGACAGTGGAGAGGTACCAAGGAGCTGCAGAGTGAATGCACTTATAGGTCAATAAGAGGAGTTTGAACTGTTTGCAGAAATGGATAGGAAGCCACTGAAATGACTTGAGGAGAGGGCTAATATGAGCATAACGACACTGGCGGAATATTAGTCGTGCAGCAGAATTTTGAACAGATTGAAGAACAGAGAGATGGCTAAGTGGGAGCCCTATGAGAAGCAAGTTGCAATAGTCTAAGCGAGAGGTGATAAGAGCGTGGATGAGGGTTCTGGTAGTGTGCTCAGAAAGGGAAAGGGCAAATTTTGGTGATATTATAGAGAAAGAAACGACAGGTTTTAGCAGTCTGTTGAATATGTGCAGAAAAGGGACTCCTTGTTGGAAGTCACTGTGTTTATTCACTGGTTCCTGGCAACATCCTTGAGCCACCGATAAATAAGCATGCATGGTGTGCCGGCATCGGTGGCTCAAGGAATTGCTGCTGCTGCTGCCTGCCAAGCCTGGTAAAAGGGAGTTTGTTCTGACCGCCTTTGTTGAAAGTCTTCGGCTCTCATAGCTTGGGGATCCTCATGAATTGAAGTATTTACATATTGAGTTGAGAGGTCCTGGAGGAGGGATAAAGGAGTGTGGGGAGGGGGGGAAGGGGACGGGGCAGAAAGAAAATTTTGTACCCACCCACTTTGGGCTCAGGCCCACCCAAAACTGGCTGTCTGGCTACGCCAATGCCCAGGTTCTCATAGCCCTAATCACTAATCAGATCACACACCCGGTGGCCAGAGAATTAAGTGATCTGCATTTTAATCAATTAACCATTCATGATTGTTTTTAAGGACACACAACATTTCCTATCTAAATAAATCAACATGTAAGCAGTAAAGCTCACCATGCTGCAGTCTATTTATAAAAGCTCTCTCACATCAATTTTATTGTGTTAAACGAAACTGAAATGGCGATCAAAGCATCCTAAAATAACAGAAGGGCCATCTGGATGAGAACCAGATTTACATTATGCAAGAACAGCAAGGAAAACTATTCCTGTGGAATCACTCTCACCCGCACCAAACCCAACCCAACCGTATTGAGGTTAAATCAGGTGTGTGAAATTTCTGACATTTACAATGGTATATGACATCTCATGGGTTTGGCACGCAACGTGCTGGTCTACTTGAAAAACCACAAATAGACTACTTGGCTAAAACTTGTACCAAAAAACAAGTGCAACTTTCACCGCTTTGGAGATGAAAGGCAAAAAGTGCACGTTGTGATGCATGGTTAGTCCTGAAAGGGTTCACTCAAAAATAGAAAAAAGCAAAAGTAGACCAAGCAATGAGGTCAGACAGGATACACATTACTGTATATACTTGAATATAAACAGATTTTTTTTGTCACAAAATAAAGTCTAAAAGTTGGGATCTGGGTTTATAATCTCTTCCTCCATCCCCGGGTGACTAGTGTTTCACGCCTCATCCTTCTTCTCCCACCCCCACGTTGACTGGCATTTGCTCCTACCTCTTTTGCTGACACCAATGCTATAAACTGTGCTGGTACTCATGCATCTGCTCATGCTCAAGGCCTGCTGACTTCTGCCCTTTCTGAGACTATCGGAGAGGGCGGGAGTTGGCAGGCATTCAGCATGCACAGATGCTCAAGGCCCCCTAGCAGCACAGCACATAACCTCACCTCCCATTCCTGTGCATATGTGCGAATCGAACATGTGCGGCTGCCTCAAAATCTGCATCACCGGTTAATGCTGCAGCATTGCTCCTCCTGCCTCAACTGCCCAGACTACCTGTGGATCCCGAGGACAGCTGGCACTCGTGGCTCCCTTGCACTTCCAGGTCCGCGGGTGCTGCTCTTCCTCCCGACACGCCTCTCAGCCCTCTTTCCCCTCTAGAGAGCCAATAGGAGCCCTGGCCATGTGACCTTAGCCTCAGTATTTTCTCAGTCTCCCAGCAGGTAGGAAGCGAGCCCATTAGTCTCTCTCTTTCTCTTTTAGAGGTTTACAATAAGAACAGCATTGCTACCTCTTCTTCTGTGCCTAGGAATTCTCTGTTAGACGCTGGTCAGGTAGGGACTTCTTTTCCTTTCTTTTACAGCCTCTGGGGGTGTCAAACTCGGATGTCTCCGGGTCCCTCCCCCCTTCCTCCCCATCTCCCATACATAGCTGGGAAGGACTACCCTTTGTTTAGAAAGGTGTATGTCTTTGGGAGAGGCAGCCACTATAGAAAATTAAATCTGATAAGCTACATCCCCCGGCTTCTAACGAGCAGACAGCTATGTGTTGTTCTATTACTCTTCAGCGGAGTTTTCCCCATTACTTTAACGAGCAGGCAGCTCTGGTGGCTGTTTTAGGTGTCTATATTATCTAGCTGGTTAAAAAAAAAAAAAAAAAGAGGCAGCAGTAATTTGGAGGAGTTTAGGTGTAAAAAAAAAAAAAATGAAAGACAACTTGTCCCCACTGACTGACTGAGCAGACAGCTCTGTTTGCATGGGAATGCTGTGAGTCAGCTGTGTAAAAAAAAAAAAAGAGTAAGCAGCAGCATTTTGTTTTCAGCCCTCTTTGAGTTGAGCTGTATTTTATTTAGCACTGCCGTTTGTGTTCTTCCCTTAGCGGTTTGTTCGGCGGAGCAGGGCTTAAAAAAAAAAAAAAAGAGATTTTGGCGCGAATCGGGTAGGCGTGTGCACGCGCGTTACCGTCATGTCCGAGAAGCTGAGACGCGCTGTATGCCAGCGTCGGGGATCTCCTCTTCCGGCTCCTGTAAATATTGTGCGCCGCTGGGGGGGTGCGTCGGGACTTTCTTTTTCGCCGTCTTCGGGCCGTTTGGGGCTGATCTTTCTCAGGAGTCGCCTATGTTCTTTAGGGGGGTCATTTCTTTGCTTTTTATGTTTTTAATGTTGAGTAGCTGGTTGCTGTAGCAGCCAGCCAGAGACAACAGGGCTGAAACATCTGGAGCCCAGCAACTCTCATCTCTCCTGCACTCCATCCACAGCCTTGTCACCAACTACTAAACTCCTCTTTACACCTGAATATACCCCCCCCCATTTATACTCAAGTTAACAGTCGTCGCCCCCCCCCCCCGCCCCCAAAAGGGAAGAAACTGCTATCTCAATTTATACTCAGATAGGTTTATATTCAAGTATATATGGTAATTTGGATTTTTCTTTTCTATTTTTCAGCTTATCTTTCCAGTCATGCTCAAGTCAGCTTAGAGCACTACAGTATTCACTTACCAGTCTGGTTTTCAATATACCCACAATGAATATGCATGAGATAGATTTGCATAATATGCATAAAATAGAGGTAGTACATACAAATTTATCTCATGCATATTCACTATGGCTATCCTTAAAACCTGACTGGCTTGGTGTGGCCTGAGGACTAGGTTGAGAGTCCCTGATCTGAGGTATTGTGTCCAGTTCTGAAAGCTTCTTCACAAAAATGTATTCAGAAGTAGTCTAGGGAATGGCTACCAAAATGGTGCCGAGTCTACACCACAGAACCAAAGATGTGAAACATAAGGGCCTAAATATAACAGACATGGGGAATAAAACAGAAACATTCAAATACCGCAATGGAATAAATGCACAGGGAAGAAGCTTTTTTCAGTAGGGGGTGAGTGAGGTCTAAACAAGGGCTCATGACAAGAAGCTTAACAGGGGGTCAATAAACAGAGAGTTGTAGCTACATGAAATAACTAGTGGGGAAGAAACTGAAGAGAATTATATACGTCTAAGTCTATCAATTTTTGATATATCACCTTCTATAGAAGCACAAATCAAGGTGGTTTATATATATAACTATTCAAGTACTTGCACTGTCCCAGATGGGCTCACAATCTAAGTTATATATTGTACCGGGGGCAATGGAGGGCTAAGTGACTTGCCAAGGGTTACACAGAGCTGCAGAGAGAATTGAACCTGGTTCCCCAGGATCTTAACCCACTGCCGACCATTAGGCAGCAGTGGGAATCGAACCTGGTTCCCCAGGCCCGCATCCCACAGCACTAACCATTAGGCCACTCCTCCACTAAAAATAGTCTCTAGCACAAAGGACATAAGGCAATTTCAGAAAAGGCATTACTTCTACATATATGCCCTGGTATGTAGAGATTTCAAGAAGGCGTGCTGTGGGCGGTCCTTTAAAATACACCATGTCTTAGAATGGTAACAGACGTATGTCTAGTACATTTCCACCATGGGCATCTAACACCTGCTTCAAGTCGGGCAGAACTGTTCTCATTTGGACCTGGACTCTGGAGGAGAGCTTGAGGAAGAGGAATTGTGCTTACCACTCAGATGTTCTAAACCATCTCGAAATGCCAAAAGTTGGAGTTTGGGAGCTTAGCTCCTTAATCCGTTCCGAGAGAACATGTAGTTTTACAAAATTCACTGCCTGCACGCATAAATAGTAAAACTGCCACTTATGTGCATAAGTAAGCAGTACTTATATGTGTGATCCCCGAATGATGCCCGATGTGAATCCCACCAAATTCATTGATAGTGCTATGCCTTTGCATTTTCTTTTGAATGCACAGACCTAAAAGTCCATTTTCTTTCTCTTCTTTTAAAAACCATCTTCAATTATTAAAATACTAGTGAAAATACAGAGATTAGCTCTGCATGAGAAACACATAATTGCAATCATCATAAAACATAAGCAAGTAATTCATGGAAGGATAAAAGGCCACACTGTTCAATGTCCTGAGGAACTATTATATGGCCAGAATGTCCCCCATATACCCTCATACTCATCACTCAAGTCCCAGAGGAAATAGGTCACTTTCTCAATCACAGCCACCATAAAGGTTTGGGCCTCTCATATCTTGTATTCAGGTTTACATTTCCATTGAAGAATAATTACATAATGTGTAGCATGAATCAAACAAGAAGCAAGCAGCTTCTGGTACCCTGCTACTCCCACCTCTCCCCAGTAATCCAACAAGCAGAGCTCAGGTGCCATAACTGAGTCCCCACTATGCTGATGACTTCATCACCCACCTGAACACAGCAAGTACATGTGCAAAAACGTGCCAACCTCCTTGCAACCCCTCCAGAAAAGCAGACTAGCACTGGGGTCATATAGAGAAAAAAAGCAGGGTACTAATAAACCCTGTTCAGAAGTCTGAGCAAGAACTCAGTTCTCCTATAACAAAAGGACACCTGATGTGCTTGTGTGCAGAGGTCCACCACTCCAAGGTTGGTATTTCAAGCCTCCACAATCTCCTCTCTTTTCTAGCAGGGCCTTGTAGAACTGCCAAATCTGTTTATCTTATCTCTGCCAGGCTAACTGGGATCTCTCAAGATGGGGTAGGGGATGGGGGGGGGGGGGGGGGGAGAAATCTAAGTATAGGGAACTGCTCCACAGTGCCCTCAAACAAAAATACAAATGTGTGGTAAAAGAGGGGGAGCTCAAACTCCATGACAAGGTCGGTGATTGACGGGAACCCATCCACCCAGCCAAGCAGACGTTAAAAAGTACAACCCCAGAGTTTACCACAATTCTATATCAAGCAATATTAAACACACTGCTAAGTATAGGGTTTTATGAAGGACTGTGATTGGTGACATCCTTTTACCACCTCCTCCCTCCCATTCTTTAGCAAACCACCCACCACACGTTCACTGTATAAAGTATAATGAGGTTCCTTCTATGGATTTCCCACTCTGAGCATTTCTGGCCTCTAAGTGTGTACCTTCTGATCTACACAAAGTGTAAGAAAAGGAAACAACTCAGGTCGGTAGTACTATAAAAGAGAGGGAAAGTGGCAGCCCAGACGGACCTTACGACACAAAGAATATGATGGCAAAGACTATTTTTATGTGCAGGCTGGAATACTCTATTTCTAGCACATTTCTGGTCTGAATAGTAATATAAACAAAAAAAGCAACACTGGGCCTTCAAGACTGAGACAACAGGAGTGTTTTAGTAGTGAATAACCCGACACGGGCCGTGTTTCGGCGTGAAACAACGCCTGCCTCAGAGGTCTAGCAACAAAACATATAAAAATATAAAAATATACAAAAAACATAAAGAGCATTTTTTTAATTAAAAAGATAAGAATCATAAATTTAATCAAACAGTACATTGACAATAAATAATAATAATAATTTTGTACTAGATTAAAAAGGTAATAAACATTGTAATGGGAAGACATCACTGTGAAATTATCATATATATATATAGTGTCATTGCAGCTTTGTCTGAACAATCAACAATAGAGAGAATACTTCTATTTATGAAACTGAAAAATAATTATAAATAATAAGAGTGTATAGAAAATGTATACAGCAATTAATTACATATATTTAAGATGTGTGCACTATATATATATATGACCTGTATGTTTTTTATATATTTTTATATGTTTTGTTGCTAGACCTCTGAGGCAGGCGTTGTTTCACGCCGAAACACGGCCCGTGTCGGGTCATTCACTAATAAAACACTCCTGTTGTCTCAGTCTTGAAGGCCCAGTGTTGCTTTTTTTTGTTTGTGTACTTTTTACGTATGCTGGTTACCCTCTCTGTTTGGCCTGAATAGTAATATAAAATCCTTAGTTCTAGTACTATACACATGCCTTCTGCAAATATGGTTGACCTCCCCTTTGCCCACCACAAGATTAGCATCAGAAAGTGTCAGCCCTACAACCACGCATTTTTAACATGCTTGTGGTGCTGGCCCTGAAGGAGAAGGAAGAGAGGTGGCGAGCAGCAAGTAAGTGAAGGATGGCATGGTGATAAGGGGATGACAGGGCGAAAGACAATTTGCACAGAGTGCCCAATACTTTTATACCAGCCCTTATATTTCTTATACAGAAATAACAGTAAACATTTAAACAAAAACAAAACAAAACATACAAATAAAACATTTAAACCCCACATTAACAAAGAAAAATGCAACTGAGAAGTCGACTCAAATAATGCTTTCAAAATAATTTAACATTCTAACCAAAATTAAGTGCATGTCTTAACTCATTCCAGACAAAGCAGCTACAGTACACCATCCTTGGCCACCTTTAAATGTAGACTGAAAGCCCACCTCTTTAACATTGCTTTTGACTCCTAACCACTTGTAACCACTTGCCTCCACCTACCCTCCTCTCCTCCTTCCTGTACACATTAATTGATTTGATTACTTTCTTTTTTGTCTATTAGATTGTAAGCTCTTTGAGCAGGGACTGTCTTTCTTCTATGTTTGTGCAGCGCTGCGTACGCCTTGTAGCACTATAGAAATGCTAAATAGTAGTAATAGTAGTACACCAGAGGTTTATTTTTATGTATTTTCTTTATTATGGTCAAGGTGACCATCCAAACTCACATGTGCTTCTCAAGTGCAGAGAACTTTTTCACCAAAAATAATTTTTTTCATCTTTATTTTTGTTAATTTTTTAAAGCATTCAATAGTACATTACCACGTGGTCTTTCACGAAGAGAATTAATAGATACAATATCAATTTCTGGAAACCATATATTTAGTTGTCTATTTTCCCTTTTGAAATTGCACAACGTATGAAACCATATAAATTCTTCTCAGCAGCACTCTTGGAGGAAGACAAACTATTTCTCAATATACTAATAAATAAGCAAACGCAATTTAATCCAAACCCAAGAATCTGTTCCAAGAAGTTGTCACACATTAGTAGACAATGAAGTGTCTACATACTAAGCTAATTAGAAGCTTTGTTTAACCACCAATGGAGAAGGAATGCTCTTAGAAAATTATAAAGCACAGCCTGCACTCAAGCTTGTTACTCATGACCGCAATTAGAAGCAGCCACTGGATTTTAGACATCTAGCACGCAAGGTTGTATTACAAACGCACACAGCACAGTAACTGTTTTAACATCTAACCTCTGCATTCTTACCTGGCTCCTCAGGGTACTTCATAGTTCCTACACAGCGGGAAACCCATGAATTTCTGAACATGGTTGTAATAATACTTCAGCAAATTTAACCCAAAAAATAAAAAATCCACAGAAAACAGAAAAGTTACAGCAGCAGGAAGTTCTTATGTGGCCACAGTGCTAGGCCCGTCTTGGCAGCATTGTGCAAATGTTTTTCACAAGAAGCCGGGAACAGTCAGGCTCTGGCTTCTCAGGGAGTACAGTAAATGCATAGCAATAGGCTGCAAACTGGGGCAGATCACACAGTAATCAGATTACAAGCAGAAATTAGGCACACAAAACGTTAAAACAGACTGGATAACAGCGACTGAGAGAGTCACAATACTGTGGCTTCAAACCTGGTCAAATCACAATCTGTATTCTAATACAGAGTGCAATAAAGAAAAAAAAATCAGGAAGGGAAAGAAGGAACAGTTTTCAACAAGAATGAAAAGCTTCTCTTTATCTCAACTTCAGCTAATCAGAAAAGTGCAAAGATTGCCTGAACAGAAAGTAAAACTAGATAATAAACTGCTAACTGGACTCCAAGCAGTCAAAGAATTCCACTGTCATTCTGCTTATCTAATAAGGAGTAAAATGGGACTCAACAGCCAAGATTTATGGACAACATCTGAGAAGAATTATAGAAAAAGTAGAGAACAGATACATGACTGTACCAAATATTTTAAGACAGAAGGTGTTAGGTGAGCTGCATCTTACACTTTTACAAGTACAAGATTTCCAGCTGTTTCAAACTATAAAGGACAAGTTTCCAAGCTTTCTTTTGCATATTTTGCTTTACACTCTATTGTTACTTTGTCCAAAATATTGAACAGGTTGAATAGTTGCAGGACAGATTTAAGCGTGGTGGGAAATCAGAGAAAAGAAAGCAATAAAAGGTGCGATTATGCTAAGCTGATAATTCAATCCTTGAGCCTTGCCAGACCAGTGTAGACAAGAGCTTTATTGTCTTCCCACTCCTCCCCCCACCACAAGATGGAGACAGAGCAAAACTGTACGGCCTCTGTATATAGGCTGATGCAGCCAACAAATACAGTTAGGATTCTTGTGTCATAGCTAAGAACATTTCCTCTTGCTTTTACAGGTGATGTCTTCCATCAATTCCAGATCCTCCTTTCTTCACTTTGAATGCCAGATTCTAGATTAAAACAAGGTGCATTCCCTTTTTTTGTTCCTTTCAGTAATTTAGGCTGAGCAACCTTAGATTCATGCCACAGTTTCCTGAGTGTGTTCTAGTCTGGTAGGACTCAAAACAGATAATTATCAAGTCAAGTGATCATAAATTTTTATTTTATTTTTTTTACAGCATTTATATATCATCATGCCTGACAGTTCTGAAATATCTCATTCCAACCTAAAAACTGATAAGAGCTTAATACTAGGGGAAAAAAACACGGTTTCATAACCTTGCAAAATGAATTTCTATGCCACTAAAGAATTATTACATTGAAAGACATAGGCAATGCAGGCAAAATCTACTCCTAAACTGGGGGGAAAAAAGGGGGAGTTTGGAATGCCAAAAGATCACTCATTTCTCAGTGCCAATTCCACATCACTGGCACACTCCCCGAAGAAGCCCATCCATGTCTGCCCAACAACCACACTCATTATCAAGTCAAGATCACTGTCCCTCTTTGGCATTTCTGGGACGTACACCGTTGAAGTCTGCCTGGCCTTGTCCTTCGTTTCCAACTACTGAAGTTGTCTTCGAAGCCCACTCAGCCTATCCAAATCTGTCTTGTCAACCGTGGGACACAGATCATAAAAGTCTGCCCGGAACTGTTCTCACGGTCCAAATTACTAGAGTTTCCGTCAAAGCCCTCTACAGCCCATCCTAAACCAGATTGCCATATATGAGACTTAGACTGTACAAGCCTGCCCAGTACCGGGCCTTAGTTCATCACTGCCAGAGTCGCCATCTAAAGCACCACTCGACATGCAAACAAACATGCAACCATTTAAGTTTTGTTTTTGTTTTTGTTTTTTTTAATACCATTAATTTTCTAATTAGTTATCTTCTGTGTTCATCTCACACCTTTTTGAATTCCATCATGGTTTTTTTTTTCTCCACTACCTCCCTCGGGTGGGTATTCCAGGCATCAACTACCTTCTCCATGAAAAAGAATTTCCTGACATTACTCCTAAGTATCACCCTGCAACCTCAATTCATGTCCTCTAGTTCTCTAGAAAATATTTGTTTCAATATTAACAACTTTCAAGCATTTAAATGTCTGTATCTATCTCCCCTGTCACTCCTCTTCTCTAGGGTATACTTATTCAGGTTTTCCAGTCTCTTCTCATACGTCTTTTGGCACAAGCCCCATACCATTTTTGTCGCCTTCCTCTTCAAGTCTTTTTAACATACTTAACAAGATACAGCCTCCAAAACTGAACACAATACTCCAAGTGGGGCCTCACCAACAACTTGTACAGGGGCATCAACACCTCCTTTCTTCTACTGGTTATGCCTCTCTCCCAATACAGCCTACCATCCTTCTGGCTATGGCCACCACCCTGTCCCACTGTTTTGTCACCTTCAGACCTCAGATGTGATAAGGTCCCTCTCCCTATCTGTGCATATCAGTCTCTCACCTCCTTGCACATTAGGCCAAAAAAGAACATTCACCATGAAGGCTATATCCTACTCCATTGGTGACAATGCTACATCCACCCGAAATGTCAGGGGTATAACCCTGGTGGAAAAACAAGTTTATCTTAAAGAGGGGACTCCACTGCTGCTGTAATCATATGTTTCCCTGCTACAGGAAATGGGAGAGCTTGCAGATATCATTTGCTGCTCCCTTACAGTAGCACACTGCAGTGATCCTCTCTCAACAGAACCCAATTCTTTGCTTCGGTCTTCACCGAGGAAAATTTGGGTGGGATACCGGTGTCGGTACTGACTTCACGGTAAACCTAGAGGACATAATGGGGCAGTTCAGCACACTGAAGAGTAGCAAATCTCCTGGACCGGATGGTATTCATCCTAGAGTACTGATAGAACTGAAAAATGAGCTTGCGGAGCTACTGTTCGTAATATGCAATTTATCCTTAAAATCGAGCGTGGTACCGGAAGATTGGAGGGTGGCCAACGTAACGCCAATTTTCAAAAAGGTTCCAGGGGAGATCCTGGAAATTATAGACCGATAAGTCTGACGTCGGTGCCGGGGAAAATGGTAGAGGCTATTATTAAAAACAAAATTACAGAGCACATCCAAGGACATGGATTACTGCGACCAGCACGGCTTTTGTGTGGGGAAATCTTGCCTTACCAATTTACTTCAATTCTTTGAAGGAGTAAACAAACATGTGGACAAAGGGGAGCCGGTTGATATTGTGTATCTGGATTTTCAAAAGGCGTTCGACAAGGTACCTCATGAAAGGCTACAGAGGAAATTGGAGGGTCATGGGATAGGAGGAAATGTCCTATTGTGGATTAAAAACTGGTTGACGGATAGGAAACAGAGAGTGGGGTTAAATGGGCAGTATTCACAATGGAGAAGGGTAGTTAGTGGGGTTCCTCAGGGGTCTGTGCTAGGACCGCTGCTTTTTAATATATTTATAAATGATTTAGAGATGGGAGTAACTAGCGAGGTAATTAAATTTGCTGATGACACAAAGTTATTCAAAGTCGTTAACTTGCAACAGGATTGTGAACAATTACAAGAGGACCTTACGAGACTGGGAGACTGGGCGGCTAAATGGCAGATGACGTTTAATGTGAGCAAGTGCAAGGTGATGCATGTGGGGAAAAAGAACCCGAATTATAGCTACGTCATGCAAGGTTCCACGTTACGAGTTACGGACCAAGAAAGGGATCTGGGTGTTGTCGTCGATAATACACTGAAACCTTCTGCTCAGTGTGCTGCTGCGGCTTGGAAAGCGAATAGAATGTTGGGTATTATTAGGAAAGGTATGGAAAACAGGTGTGAGGATGTTATAATGCCGTTGTATCGCTCCATGGTGCGACCGCACCTTGAGTACTGTGTTCAGTTCTGGTCGCCGCATCTCAAGAAAGATATAGTAGAATTGGAAAAGGTGCAGCAAAGTGCGACTAAAATGATAGCGGGGATGGGATGACTTCCCTATGAAGAAAGACTAAGGAGGCTAGGGCTTTTCAGTTTGGAGAAGAGACGGCTGAGGGGAGACATGATAGAGGTATATAAAATAATAAGTGGAATGGAACAGGTGGATGTGAAGCATCTGTTCACGCTTTCCAAAAATACTAGGACTAGGGGGCATGCGATGAAACTACAGGGTAGTAAATTTAAAACAAATCGGAGAAAATATTTCTTCACCCAACGCATAATTAAACTCTGGAATTCGTTGCCAAAGAATGTGGTGAAGGCGGTTAGCTTAGCAGAGTTTAAAAGGGGGTTAGACGGTTTCCTAAAGGACAAGTCCATAAACCACTACTAAATGGACTTGGGGAAAAATCCACAATTCCAGGAATAACATGTATAGAATGTTTGTACTTTTGGGAAGCTTGCCAGGTGCCCTTGGCCTGGATTGGCCGCTGTCGTGGACAGGATGCTGGGCTCGATGGACCCTTGGTCTTTTCCCAGTGTGGCATTACTTATGTACTTATCTAAACTTAAGTCATCTAATCATGCTTTTTGCCTCATCTGTCAATAAATTTTGTTGATTTTGAGAGTAAAGTCTCCATTTAATCTGCTCTTCCACTGCCAGGTAATTTTATCACATATAAGAAGTCAACTCTACAGTAAGAGAAGTGGACCTTGTAAAGATTAATAAAACAATTACATTTCAGCGGTGAGGGCCATGAAATGAAAGACACAGCAATACTCAATTGGCCATAACAGGAACAACAAAAGGAAATGGACGAGTAAAGGGGAGACAACTCACTAGCCTTTTCCTCCACTTCCAATGTTTGAATACTCTCATAAGGGCTGCCCTTTAAAAAGCAGGAAGCACCAATGCTCTATAGATCTCTGAATTTTCCCCTTCACTCTCTTGTGAAGGGCGAGTTCAATACTTTGATAGCTGTACATCTAGGTTTAATAATTAATAAGATTAATGATATCTTCAGTGGTTATGATCATAAAGTTTTTACCTTTCATTGTTGGGCATTCATTCAAAGATATATACATAAAAGAAAGTTAAAGATTCCAGCTTAGTTGTCCTGCTTCTTTTCTCTCAACAGCAGCAGCAACAGAGAGAAAAGAAGCAGGGCAATGCAGACACGTTTGACAGCGGGAAGCAGGCGTTGCTCCTGAGGAAGCGAGCTGAAACAGAAGCACTCTGTCGAGCAAACCTGAGAGAACCCAAATCACAAAAAAAAGTGTCCTCGCTTCCTTTAGTTGCCAACTGAGAATGTAAAAGAATATACAATGAAAATGAATTGCAAACAAAAGGAGTAAGGAATATTGAGAATACTACTGATATAAAAAATTACCTTTTAAGAAAAAAAAAAAAAACGCATAAAGTTGATTAAAAAATAAATGAAAGGAGGTTATTTAGACTGATGAGGAATCTTGCCCAGCCAATAAAGTGTTTATAAAGGACACAAAGGCTGAGCATCTGAAGACCTTTCCTCCAGATTTTATAAAAGTCTGGTAATCAAATGTGACTTGTATTAGTTGAAATTGAGATACATTATATTTAGCAAATTACCCCACATTACTCAAATCATAATGGGAGGAGCTGGACAGGTGGCAACATCTGCATGTTTCCAGTGTAGGCCTGATACCGTAGGCGATTAAAATGGTGATACTCCCTAAATTATTATACCTCTTTACAGAACTTACAATACTGCTCCCAAACGTTTTCTTCAGACAATTACATAAGAGGGTATTCTGATATATATGGCGGAATAAACCACCAGGGTACAATGGAAGATGCTTTATCAATTTTGCACATAGTGAGGCATGGCAGTGCCTAATTATAAATTATATTACCACACAGCACAACTTAAATATATTACCAATTGAGTACAGGATCCCCATAAAAGCTTGGATCGGATGGAACAAAATGTACTTTTCCACTACCTCTATCTCCTTTGCAGAGGGCTTCATCCCAGGTCCACAGGATAGAACTTACACTGGTTGGGCGAGGAGGGGCTAACTTACCCTGGGCCAGTTAGTGGAGGATTGCACATTGATCCCTTTTGATGAGCTGAGGGAGGAATATGGCCTCCTTCCATGAGATTTTTTTGCTACAGGCAAGTGTTGGACTTTGTTCACGCAGAACCTGGGTAGAGTTACTTAAGGAAGTGTCTCCCTTGAAACGGGCTATCCAGGGGGGCAGTGGTAGAGGGTGCATTACTAGATTCTATCAAGCTCTAATGCTACAAATCTCTGTACCAACTCAATACAAAACGGCTTGGGAAGTCACACTGGGAAGCCAATTTGAGATGGAGGTATGGGAGAAACACTTAATTTCCCTGCAACGAGTTTCCATAGCATCTAATATGGTGGAGAATGGTTACAAAATGTTGTACCAATGGTATTATACACCTACACAACTTAAATTCCTGTATGGGCAAGGCAACGATACTTCCTGGCGAGGCTGTGGGGCACAGGGGATCTTCTTACATATCTAGTGGACATGTCTCCTTGCACAGTCCTTTTGGGATCAGGTCATGGAGCTAGAATCGGAAGTTTTGGGCATGCCTCTTTCCAAAACAGCTGCTGGATGTTTGTTGAATATTGGCCCCTTTACTCTGCCTCATGATATGAGGAAATTGGTTCATATGATTGTCACCACTGGGCACTTACTCATGGCATCTGCTTGGATAATCAAGTTGAACCATACTACTACTACTTAACATTTTTAGAGTGCTACTAGGGTTACGCAGCGCTGTACAATTTAACAAAGAGAGACAGTCCCTGCTCAAAGAGCTTACAATCTAATAGACAAGTGAACGGTCGGTCCGATAGGGGCAGTCAAATTGGGGCAGTCTGGATTCACTGAACGGTAAGGGTTAGGTGCCGAACGCAGCATTGAAGAGGTGGGCTTTAAGCAAAGACTTGAAGACGGGCAGGGAGGGGGCTTGGCGTAAGGGTTCAGGAAGATTGTTCCAAGTATAGGGTGAGGCGAGGCAGAATGAGCGGAGCCTGGAGTTGGCGGTGGTGGAGAAGGGTACTGAGAGGAGGGATTTATCCTGTGAACGGAGGTTACGGGCGGGAACGTAAGGGGAGATGTCTAAACTAACAGCACTGAAAAGGAATAAGCTGCTATCTTACCACCGAATCTGCAATGTTTCCCTCAACAGTGGGGGTGGAGGGAGGGTGTTTTTGAGTGAGATGGGAGGAGCATACTACAGCTTTAATAGTCACTATTATGGGCTTGTCTATGGTTGCACACCAAAGATGTACTTTGCTTAATGACATTTGGTGATCATGATTTTGTTTGCTGTATTTGTTATTGCTCCAGTGATGTTTGTATCTTCTGTAAAACTTTTATAACAACGACAAAAAAAAGTCATCTGTCATTTGGATGCCCCGTCTTGTAAGGTCCTCTTGTAATTTTTCACAATCCTCTTGCAATTTAACAACTTTGAATAACTTTGTGTCATCAGTAAATTTAATTACCTCAATAGTTATTCCCATCTCTAGATCATTTATAAATATGTGAAAAATCATCAGTCCCAGCACAGACCCCTTGGAACCCCACTGTCTCCCATTCTCCACTGAGAATACTGATCATTTAAACCTACTCTCTTCTATCTTTTAACCAGTTTTTAATCCACAACAGAACACTACCTCCTATCCCATGACTCTCCAATTTCCTCTGGAGTCTTTCATGAGGTACTTTGTCAAATGCCTTTTAAAAATCCAGATACACAATATTGAACGGCTCATCTTTATCCAAATGCTTATTCACCCCTTCAAAGAAATATAATGGATTGGGGAGGCAAGATTTCAGGGGTTGGTGGTTGGGAGGTGAGGATAGTGCTGGGCAGACTTATACGGTCTATGCCCTGAAAAAGACAGGTACAAATCAAGGTAAGGTATACACATATGAGTTTATCTTGTTGGGCAGACTGGATGGACCGTGCAGGTCTTTTTCTGCCGTCATCTACTACGTTACTATACATTACTATGTAAATCCATGTTGGCTTTGGGGCTCATTTTCAAAGCACTTACAAAGTTCCATAGATTACTATGGGCCCTGTTTACTAAGGTGTGCTAAGCGTTTTTAGCTCATGCTAAAATTAGTGTGCACTAAACGGTAGACACCCATATATTCCTATGGGTATCTTTAGAGTTTGCACACCTATATTGCAGCTTAGTAAACAGAGCCCTATGTGACTTTATAAGTCTAAGTGCTTTGAAAATATGCCTCTGTCTCATTAATCTATGCTTTTGAATATGCTCTGTAATTTTGTTCTTTTTAATAGTCTCTACAGTTTTGCCTGGCACCGACGTCAGGCTCACCGGTTTATAATTTCCCAGATCACTTCTGGAAATTCAGGATTCTGTCTCCTTCCTTTCCCTCTGTGGACTTAATACATTTCTTGATTAGCTTTCGAAGGTCGCCTTTCTTCCTCAGATCGGAAATAAGCAAATGTGCTAGCTGATAGTGTATATAAGTGAATAGTAATGCTTGAATGTTTTCACTTATATACACTGTCAGCTAGCACATTTGCTTATTTCCAATCTGACGAAGAAGGGCAACCTTCGAAAGCTAATCAAGAAATGTATTAAGTTATGTCCAATAAAAAAGGTATCATCTTATTTTCTTTTCCATGTTTTATTTTGTTTGATTTCTATTGATAACCTTAAGAGTGGACTAACACGGCTACCACACTCCTCTGTGGACTGTATGCCGTCTATGCCATGGTTTATTTCCTGGGGGATGTGCAGTTTGTGATGTTGACTTGAACATTCTGTGCTATTTCTTGCACAAGATTAGAAAAATACATTCCAAAAAATAAACTTGAATAAATATAGATTAAAAAAAATTTCCTGAACTGAAAAAGTGGGCACGGATCAAGGGGAAGACACTGTTTTCAATTCAAGGCTACCCTTGAGCACAAACTTAATCTAGAAAACAGCCATCAACAGCAGGGTCAGATGGAAACAACTGTCATTTGGTTTCCAATCTTCAGGCAGACAAACTAACACACGCAAAAAAAGGGAAAGAATGAAAGGTCAAAGGGCAGCTCTGCAACTCCAATGCATGTTTCCCCATGGTCTCCTTTGCAGGTAAAGGACTGATACATAAATACATCTAGCTGAAGGAGCTGCTAAAAACTTGTAGGTCGTTGCTGATGGGAGATTCCATGATCAGTTCCAGATGAACTGTTAATGACATCTGAAAATGATATATGGTCCTGAAAGTTGAAAACAGATCACTACTTAAAAGTCCACTTAAAAAATGACCACAACCTGCAAAGAACAGTTTCCAGAACTAGTACAGCTGCCAGGTACTGGATAACCTAGATTATGAAAAACTTTACATTTTGGAAAGTAAAAAGTTGGAAACAGAAAAAAAAAAAAAAGGAAAAAGACGGGAAGCAATGGAAACCAGTCAAGGAAACAGAGCCAAATCTGACAAAATCTTTATTCCAGGCACAAAAAAAACCTGTAAAATCCTATGACCTCCAGATATGATAATGAACAACACAGTATTTAATGCATATGCAGAGTATTATCACAAGGTAAGCGTACATTATGTAGAGTCTACCTTCATTACATTTTCAAACAAACTTGCAAGAAGATAAAGAAAAACTGATTAAGCAAACAATGTGGTCGTCAGTGCACCGAGCAAGGCATCCTCTATGTTCACCTGTTATCCCTGCCTTCTTTCAGCATGTGCGTTGCAAGAATGTGGTATTCCCAATTTGCCCTCTAGATGACATATAGCCTTTAATCTAAGATAAGTTATCTGGTATAAGTATGAGATCATCTTTGTAATGCGGGATACCTTTGATCCTATTTATGTCCCTTTCATCGCTTGTGTGTCAATGGGTAAAAGTCACGTTGGAGCTCTCCACACTAATCAGCCACAAGCAAGGTTTATTCATGTACAGGCTAAACATAAATAGAACCTGGCTTGCAGTTACTGCAAGTACAAAGGAATAGGTAATTGCAGCTACAAATACTGATAACTGGGACAAAGCATAAATCCAGAGGTCAGGTTTATCAGTAAATTTTCCATTTGACAATGGGACTTCCAAACATTTTTCACAGACGCAGGGGTGGCATCAGCCCTCCGATTATGAGGAGGCCCAGAGGTGGACTGGGGTGCAATGCATTCTCTCTCTCACCCCCACCCCGTGCATTAAAAATATCTTTGCTGTTGGGCATGCTGAGGCCTTGTCAGCCAAAGACATTCACTGCAGAGCTGCTCCACTCCTCCTCTGGCTGCTGCAGGAAACAGAAAGTCAGCGGAGTGCCTCCAGCCACCAATGCCAGGACTCCTTGTGTATGCTCAGTTTGCACAAGAACTGAGCAAGCCCAAGAGTTCTGGCATCAGCGGCTAGAGGCAAATCACCCAACTTCTTGTTTCCAGCAGCAGCAAAAGGGGAAGGGGAGCAGCTCGGCAGGTAATTTCTTTGGTTGATGGGGCTTCCGCATCCCTGCCAGCCATTTAAGAGGTGCTTCAGGATTGGAGGGAGCCTGAGCCTAAAGGGGGGGGGGGGGGGGGGGGAAGCCAGGCCCCAAGACTATCCATGGTTATGCCACTGCATAAACCTCACCTTGAAAGATCGCACAGGTGTACACCAGAATCCAAACATAAGTTGACCGCCTCATCATCAAAATGATGGGAATGTTTTCCTGGCATCCTGACATCACTTGAGGACCAATACAGATCCTCACAGCAAGGCCACAGGAAGAGGTTAAGAACTTTTCTCTTCCCCAGTGGCGTTCCTGGGGGGGCTGACACCCGGGGCGGATCGCCGATGTGCCCCGCCCCCCGGGTGCAACGCCCCCCCCCCCCCCCGCAACAGCGCAACGCCCCTCCCCGGCGAAAGAACCCCCCCCCAGGGTGCAGTGCGATCCCCAAAAGAACACCCCCCCCCAGGTGCACGCCGCTGGGGGGGGATGCCGCGTGCCTGCCGGCTCTTCGTTTTCATGCTCCCTCTGCCCCAAGGGGGGGGGCGGTGGGGGCGTGCACCCGGGGTGGACCGCCCCCACCGCCCCCCCTTGGTACGCCACTGCTCTTCCCAAAGACTGCTTCATAACAATCCATCAAAACTTCTCCTTTCCTTAATGTTTTTAGTCTCATCCATAAATCCAACGGTCTCTAATGTTTCTCATATCACACACTAACACTATTTGCTTTTGTCTCACCTAGAATGTTAAACCGCACTGAACCCTGGAAAGGGGATATTAGCTGTATACAATTGATCTGAATTTGAATTGAACTGTATACAAATGCTAGAAGACTAAAAATTAAGATGGGACAGTTAAATAGCACTAAATGATGAGTAGATATAAATAGGAATCTCAGAAACTTGGTAGAAAGAGGACAATCAATGAGACAGTGTGTTAACAGGGTACAAATTGTATCACAATGATAGAGAGGATCAAATTGGAGGAGGGGGTTGAACTACATGTTAAAGAGGGAATTGAGTCAAATAAAAAACATTCCACATGACACAGATAGCAGCGTGGAAACATTATGGATAGAATTTCCACGTGTGAAGGGAAGGAGCATTCTTGTAGGGCTTTACTACCGTCCACCAGGACAGAACAAAGACAGAAGGAGAAATCTTTATAGAGATTAGGAAAGCTGGCAAATTGGGCAACACTATAATAGTGGGTGAACTGGTCCAGGAACCGAAAAGAGGGGGGCCATTTTGGATCTGGTTCTTGGTGGCATGCAGGGCATAGTGTAAACGGTGATGGTGTTGGGTCCCCTGGGAAACAGTGATCATAACATGATCAAGTTTGAACTACTATCTGGGATGAACCCGCAAAGGAAATCTACTGTAGATGAATTTAATTTTTGAAAGGGTGACTATAATAAAATAAGGAAAATGGTTAAAAATAAGCTAAAAGGATCAGCTGCCAGGTTAGGACAGTAAATCAGGCATGCACATTATTCATCTTGGAAGCCCAGAACAGATGCATTCCATGTATTTTAAAAGGTGGAAAGAAGAAAAAACAACAGCCAGCATGGTTAAAAGGTGAAGTAAAAGAGGCATTACAGCCAAAAGATTGTCATTCAAAGAATGGAAAGAGGACACAAATGAAGAAAAGAAGCAGCAACATAAGCACTGCAAGTCAGATGCAAAGAATTAATAAAGAAGGCTAAAAGAGAATATGAAGAGAAACGTGCTGCAGAGGCTAAAACTCCCAATAACCACCTTTTCAGGTACATCAGAAGCAGAAAGCCTGCGAGAGAATCCATGGGACTGTTAGATCACAAAGGAGAAAAAGGGGCACTCAGGTAGGACAAGGCCATAGCGGAGAAACTGATTGAATTCTTTGCTATTGGTAACCTTGAGGAAGCACAACAGAGTGACCTCGACATCCAACAAATGCAAAGCCACATATTCCAAACCATAATCTTCCCTCCAGAAGGAAGGAAGAAAAAAATGGTTTGATTAAGGTGAAAGGCTGAAACCACCTTGGGCAGAAGGAAGAACCAGGATGGACTCAGAAAACCACAGAAAAGGATCTTGGCGAGATCTGCCTTGCCGAGAAGAAGGCCACAAGGAGCACTATCTTCAAGGCAAGATCTTTAAGCATCGCCTGAATGATAGGATCAAACGGGTCCCACTGGAGTGCACAAAGTACGAGCCTGACATCCCACAAGGGACAAATGGGCTACAGAGCAGGACAAAGATGCAAGACCCCCCCTCCAAAAAAAATAAAAGCATACCACATCTGGATGGGCCGTGATAGTGCTGAACTCAACCCCGGCAGAAGGCCTGAACCTTCAGGGTGTTGAGAACCAAGCCTTGTTGCAGCCCATCCTGCAGAAAGGCCATAATGTATCCCAAAGAAGTGGGGCCACACTCTTGCATAGGGCGTAGAAGTGGAATGCTCTCGGGCCTGAAGCAAAGTCACAATGATCCCCATAAGAATAGCCTTTCCTCCTCAGCCGTGACCTTTCAAAAGCCAGACCAAAGTGAGAGGGACCCTCCATGAGGATCGGGCCTTGATGAAGAAGGCCCCTCCAAAACGACAAGGGCATCACAGCATCCACCTGAAGCCATATCAGATCCACATACCAAAGACACCTAGGCCAATTCGGTGTCACCAAGACGACCCGGCCCGGATGTACCGCAATCCGCCGACATCACCCTGCCCACCATAGGATAAGGAGGAAAGACGTACATGAGGTCCTCCACTGGCCATGGCTGGATTAGGGCATCGATCTCTAGGGAATCTATCTCCTTCCTGCAACTAAAGTAAGCTCCAAATTGAGCATTAGATCAAAAAGCCATCAGATCAAGTATGGGGTCTCTCCACTGGCCCATAATTAGGTCAAAGACCTCCCGAGCCAGCTCCCATTCTCCCAGATTGAGGGAGATCCTGCTGAAGTAATCAGCCTCTGTACTGAACAACCCCACAATTTGAGTGGCCAACAGAAGGGAAACGTGAGCCTCTGTCCACAGGAACACGAGGTGGGCCTTTCCGGGTTCCCCCTTGCCGATTGACAGAAGCCACTGCTGTCACGCTGTCCGAGAAGATCCAAACAGGCTGCCCCCAGATGAGTAGGGCAAAGCGGAGAACAGCATACCTGATGGCCCTAAGCTCCAGCCAGTTTATTGACCAAGAAAGAGGAATTGCGACTTGATATACCGCCTTTCTGAGGTTTTTGCAACTACATTCAAAGCGGTTTACATATATTCAGGTACTTATTTTGTACCAGGGGCAATGGAGGGTTAAGTGACTTGCCCAGAGTCACAAGGAGCTGCAGTGGGAATCAAATTCAGTTCCCCAGGATCAAAGTCCACTGCACTAACCACTAGGCTACTCCTCCAAGCCTCCTCTGGAGAACACCAATCCTGTGCCATGTAATAGTCATAATAGGCTCCCCCATCCAGGACAGGTCTGCATCCAATGTTATCACACACCAGGCCTGCGTAGCGAGCTGAAGACCTGCTTGGAGATTCCAAGGTGAGAGCCAACTTGCCATGCTTGACAGGGCCTGGATAGACAAGGGAACTTGAGCCTCGTAATTCTCCAACACCGGAGACCAACAGCTCAAGAGTGACGCCTGAAGCGGCACATATGAAAATGAGCCCACAGCACCACCTGCAGTATGGCCGCCGTGGACCCCAAAATTTGAACATAATCCCAGGCCCTGGGGCTCCGTATGGACAACAGTTTATCTGCTGATGAATATTCAACTGGCGAGGAGGGGGCAGAAAAACCTGAGCCGCTCGAGCGTTGAAACACACTCCCAAATACTCCAAAAATTGGGTCTGGGTCAAGTGACTTGTCAAAATTGACCACCCACCCCAGCGCAGACAGAAGGGAAACCCACCCTGTTTTACCTTCCCTCTTCTGTCTGTCCTATCTGCAAGCTCCTAGTTAAGTAAAGTAGAATAGAAACTCGTCTGTATCTCAAAATTTGATTTATAAAGTTTATTACCTGTTTTCTCCTATTTAGGAATCTTGGACTCCTGTTGTGGACTTTAAATGAAGCTACAATACTTAATTTGTGTTATGAATAATATCTTTAGATTTAATTGTAATAGTGGATTTTTCTTTCCAAGTTTATACTTGTTTACTATGTATAAAAACGATAAATAAAATTAAAAAAAAAAAAAAACTATCTGCAAGTTGTAGTTCTTTTTCCCTTTTCATGACGATTGTTTAACCTATTTGTAAACCACTGTGATTCATGCTTTGAAAGGTGGTATATTAAGCACTAACAAAAACATCTGGACGCCAACATCTCCACACAGGGAGCTGCTGCATTTGTGCCATTCATGTTTTCAATGAGTATATTTGTAAAATGGCCACTCTTACTGCATGCACACACACTCCTACATGTATTTTAAGAAAGACACTCTGCATCGGCAGATCCTTTTCTACAATACTACCAGAACTGAACACATCCTGACCCGGACATCTTAATTCCAGTCTCTATATTCTGTGTAAAAGGGAACTCTTCATCTGTTCTGCAAAATAAATTATGACACAATTTCTTCTTGCGTGTTGGCAAGTGAATCAAAATTCTGCTATAATATTCTTTGCAAGCTACAGTCGAAACAGATTTCTGAGAAACTAAAACATTCCCATAATTATTCAAAATCAATGTTTATGTAAAGGAAGAACTAAAAATCTGAGTGAAAAATAAAACTGTCCATGCTCCTCCAGCTGCTCTGCTTATCCTACAAATTCCCTTCCCCAGCAATTCCTTGGCCCTCTATTAGCAAGCTGCTGCCCATATATAGCAAGACAGTTTAGGATGGCCTGGAGTAGGCTTTGACGGCAACTCCAATGATTAGAACGTATGGACAGTGCCAGGCAGCCTTCTATGGCCTATGACCCAGAAATACCAAAGAAAGATCAGGATCAAGTATTTTATATCACATTCATTGTTGGTTTAATCTTGAACTGATTATGAATGTGACTGTTGGGCAGACTGGGTGGACTGTTCAGGGCAGACTGGGTGGACTGTTTAGGTCTTTATCTGCCGTCATTTACTATGTTTCTATGTATAGTGACATCCTTTCCAGTCTCCCTTACTCTTACTTGTAATCTGTTGGATTGGTCATGAGCCCTTGAGCCCAGGCCGAGGCCCACTGATAGCAGAGGCCAAGACCTAGGGGAGACCGACCCGCCACTACACACCCCAGCTATCCAACACCCCTAGCCTACCCACACGCAGCACCTCAGGAAGAAAGGGAAATAGGCATTCAAGCGGGCCTCACGGCCAAACTGGAACCGATACACTCAGACCCACTCGTACGGGCCTCACAGCTGAACTGGAACCGATACACACCCAAGGAGGGGAGAAAGAAACACAGGAGTCCCCACGGGACCGAAGGTGCCAGCCGCGCACTGAATACCAGGGCCGTGCCGACACGGTAAGCATGGCAGGAGGGCGCCATCCTCTGGGGGGCGCCCCGCCATACCATGCTTACCTCGCCCTCTTCTCCCCAGATCCTTGTCCTTTTTTTTTTGTTTGTTTAAATTTACCTCTCCGGCACATGGCAGCGTAGCGTTAGTGAGGAGGCGGCGCTCCCCCGCCCCGACGTGTCAGTCTCTTCCCTTCGCTCGGTTCCACCTTCTTCTGACGTCAGAAATGACGTCAGAAGAAGGCGGGACACTGAGCGAAGGGAAGAAGACACGTCGGGGTGGGGGAGCGCCGCCTCCTTCTCACTAACGCTACGCTGCCGTGCGCCGGAGAGGTAAATTTAAACAAAAAGGAAAAGGATCTGGGGAGAAGAGGGCGGGTAGTGTAGCGATCGTTTTCGGGGGGGGGGGCGCCGGAGACCCTAGGCACGGCCCTGCTGAATACACACATATACACACGCGCACGCTGCCATGAAATATCCTACACAAAAGGGAGAGAAACAGAAAGCCCTGAACAGGGAACAGATTCAAAACTAGAGCACAGAACAACGTTCTGACAGAGAACTGCAAAGGCTTTAGCCACAAAGAAACATAACGCCAAAGCAGGGGAAGCAGGAACATGTAGGCTTAAGTACTACCCACTGACGTCAGCTCAAACCCTGACAGCCAATCAGGAATGAAGTCCACACCCCTCCCCTGCCAGACCGGCAGAATCATAACATTACTTGGTGGTCAAGTGCATCTTATTTCTAGTTTAATCTCTCGTGGGCGATCTACAACCCAGATATGCCTTTCTTCTTGCCTCCAGAAACCTTGCAAGCATTTTGGCTTATGGCATGCCTCATACCAGACTGTATCCCAGGGCGTACGCAGTGCACACATTCCTGACACTACGGTTATTAAAGGATACAGAAATATGTTAGAAAGCAGGATTTACCCACGCTGACTACAGTATAATTTTCTGTACACATAAATAACTCACACCAATTCTTCACACTACATACATCATCTCTATTTACAAATCACCTCGCATACATTCTCTCTCGATCCAAGATAAAACAGGTCTTGCAGGAATTCACACAACAAACAGATGGAGAACAAGAGAGCCATAAACAGAGGCAGTGTCCAAAAGGAACACAGGCCCAGATGCACAAAACTTTAACAACCCTTTAACGACCATTTTTCGAAGAAATCGCCAACCGTTTCATGTACTAAAGCCCATTTTTCGAGGACCATAGCAGCTAACAAAAATGGAATGCAGATGAGCAATCAGTGTAGAAACCCTTTTCAAATGACATGCACTAACCTTTTCCGATTGGTTTAACGAAGGAAAACACCGAGAAATCTAACGACAGGTCTGTACCTGTCGTTAGGGCTCTCCGGCTAAAAACTGTAATGTGAAACTCAAAAAAGAACCAATTGCAGCGAAGAAGATACGCGAGACGCGCTGTGATTGGACAAAAACACGTTGTACCTGTATCGTAGCCTGTTTTGCTTTTAATAAAGCTTATAGAAAACGTGTCATAACCACGTTAATACAGCGTGTGCACTGCAGACATACGCAGTATATTAACATTGGTACGAGTTGGAGAAGACGTTAAAAACTGTTAAATGGGATGAACAGCAGAATTTTTGCTAACAACATTTCACACTTACAGATTGAAAATCTCAATCTCAGGAAAAGCTGCGTGAAATCAGCTCCGCTAGTACTCGGCAGGAACCTGTGATTAAAAAATAATAGTGCAGCGACTTGATTCTTTTACACTGTCGACGCACGCCTATGACAACACAGGCGTGCGACAGCCACACCTACAACACATGCTTTCCGAATGGACCAGTGCGCATTCGTTCCGTACGCTGCTACGGCACATTAGCGAAACTTTCGGGAATCAGGGTTTGCAATACCGCACCAAACATTTTGGGGCTGTGTTTTTGGAGCATGCTTCGTTATTTGAGATTTGGTAAAGGTTTTTACGTTTCTGATTTTTTTACGTTTGCTTGATGCATCTACCCCACAGTGCTTTACCCCAGAAATGGTGAATTTGAAAATCCCTCCCCCCCCCTCCCCAATATACTGGATTGCAAGTAAAAGAGTTCCTGCTGTAGGTAGGAAAAATACTTCTGCTGTGACAGTGTCAAGGAGTAGGGTTATGACTGGAGGAGAAACATCATAGAACTGCATTTTCAAACCCCTGTGCTATCGCCAGGGATACACCTGTACCCATTTCCAAATGGGCGCAGAGGAACATGCCGACAGCGCCACCCCATTACCTGATAAGTCACATTTTCAGAGCAACTCGCCAAGAAATTTACTTTTAAAAATGTGCTTGCAGCCCCACCAGTTGTTTAATTACAAGAAGAAAGAAAATCTTTATGCCCAATATCCAAATCTAATAAGATGCTGACTGCAGTGATTTGCGGCTATCCTAGCAAGATTCATAAAGAAAACAAAAGTAAATATAGAGAGTATCCTTTCTATCATAAATGCAGAGGAGAAAAGGGACAAAGATAAAAGGGGTTGGTTCTAGCCCTCTTGAAGTACACATGTGCTCTAATATCCACACAGTTTAAATCCTCCATTTCAACATCCAGAAAGGCGGCTGGGTTTTTTTCAGACTTTTCAACTATTTCCAAAATAAATTATGAGCAATTTACTTACAGTGCGTAGCCAAAATTAGAAATTTTTATGCCTCAAGGCAAGAACCTTGAGCTAGACAATCACTGCTGCAGGAAGTAACACAGTAATATAGCAAATTATGGCAGATGAAGACCTGTATGGTCCATCCAGTCCGCTTGATGAGATAAACTCATAGCATATGATGCAACACAACGTTTTCTTGATCTTGATCTGTCCTTGCCATTTTCAAAACACAGACTGTAGAAGCAACCGCAGCATTGAAACATACTTCCCTAACTACTGGAGTTACCATCAAAGGCCACTTCAACCCATCCAGATCTGACTGGTCATAATCAGATTTCTGCCCAGCATGGACTTCTTTCCTAATTATTGGAGTTACCATCTGTGAAGAAACAGTGTGGTTTTACGCCTGTAAAATGTATTCGATATTTTCTTGCATTGATTATGTTCTGAAGTGTATTTCTCCTATTTGGCCAGCAGGTGGTACGTCTTTGTTGTAACGCTGTTACAGAGACCTGAGTGTTTTTTCTTTAGTTTGATACAAACAGGAAGCATTCAGGTGTCAGTAAGGGCTCCCGCGCCAACCCAGCAGTAACCGGGCAGTGTCACACTGGGTAAACACTCTGAAATGGCGCATGCTGGGGATGGGAACTACCTCTGGGCTGGTGCAGTAGCCTGACAGTAGTTCCGGATTAGCGAGAAGTAAGCAGGCGTTGGGCTTACCACCGCTTCATAAAAGACCCCTTATGTGAATAACCATATCTCACCATGTGGTGAGTGTCCATTGTGCAAATATAAGACCAAGAACTTATAGATAACCACACTGGAGCTTTAAAAGACCAAAATATCTAATTACCTGTCAAGATTCCACAAAACAGAAGTTAAATCAACTGAAAATATCAAACTGTGTACAGGAGATAAAAATAAGGAACCTTAAGCATAAAATAAGAATACACAGATAGAGAATCCAGCTAAAGATTTAAAAAGCAGCACACGATCAACATAAAATGTCTAATCCGCAATGGAATAAACCCTGCAGAAGATAACAGTTTAAGAGTCCACTATTTACAACATAAAATCACAATCACTGTAGACATAGCTGGCTTTAAAATATCATATTTAATTATATTGCTTTTCTGCAACATTTGGACATCTTGTCATTTGTCATATTCCACTCTCACCACTATTTCCACATAGGTGGGACCACATTAGAGAGAAGGCTCTGAGGCCAGCCCCCAAGAAGTGAGTTTAAAAGAGTCTGAGTGACCGAGAGAGAAACCGATCACCTGTGGGGGAGAAGAGGGAGAAATGCTGGACAGGGGGGGTGAGGTTCTCGTACCCACCCACTTTGGGCTCAGACCCTCCCAAAAATTGGTGTCTGGCTACGCCGCTGGTGAGGAGATAAAAGACTCGGACTGTTCTGTACTGCAAGTGTCTCTCTCATCTTCAGGTTTCAATTCTCCACTCCTTAACCATTCATGTCTCTGGGCTTGATCCACATATGGCTCCTGGAGTAACACTATTCCCCACTATTTCTCTGTGTGTGCCTCTTGTTTTTCCTTGTTTGCTAATACACCTCTTTAAAGAGCTTTTCTACTGCTTTGCATATTCTGTTGGTTCCATCCCTGTACTTCTTTCGTCTGAGCGCCTGTCCAAGCTTAATGATGATTCTGGAGGAGAAGATGACCTCCTATAGGGCAACTGGAGTGGAGACAATCATGCATTTAAGTCATGGCCATTCTTCCTTGATGTGTAGTGATGCAGTTACAATTTCTACAGATTACTGCTGCCAGGCTTATCTTTTGCAAAGGTAAATTTAAAAGAGATGCTCTTCTCCTAAGTTCATTACATTTGCTGCCAAATAGCTTGCATATTGTATTTAAAATTTCCTGTTTGATTTTTAAATCTCTCAATGGGTTAAACGCAGAGGATATTACTAGGATTCTAAATATTCCTTCTAATTTACTTACTGTCCATGAGATAGATTAAAACTTGTTTTTTTTTCCTCTTTAAAAGTGTTTGACAAAGGAGACGGTTTGAGCTGTCTTTTGCCTTTCAGGGGGCTAAGGTCTGGACTCTGGAACATTCTTCCCAGACAGATAATAGATCATCTATCTATTATTCCAGAAAGCACTTAAAACATACTTGCTTTCCAACTAAATATTTTGATTATGATTGTTTTTAGATAATATCTTTGGTATTGTAATTCCTCCAGTTGTTGGGGCTTCTTTACCTGTAATTCACTATACTCTTTATTCTGAAGAATTAGCAGAATATAAGATCAAGAATGTAATGTAATGTAATGCTGGTAAGATAAAGAGAAGGAAAAGTGTTCAACCCCCCCCCCCCCCCCCCCCTCTTTTTCTTTTGGGATCTCCACATACGAGTCTTTCCTAGCCAGCTGTATAGCATTATTGCTAACCTCTTCCTAACCTCTTCACACGCTGCTTCCCTCCCATCCCCTCCGCGATTTCAAAGGAAATTAATACATTTTAGCACTTTTTAAAAATGGGATATTATATTATACAGCACTTTGGTCTGCTTGAATACAGGGAGGCTGATATACAAACTAATGATAATGAAAAATGAAATAATACATTAAACTAGGGCTGTACTAAATATTCGTATTTGATTTGGCCCTGAACAGTGCCTCAAAAACATTATTACTATTCAGCCAAATAGTGATTTAAATTTGAATACGAATAATCTGGAGCTCTACTGTGCCAAATCCTACTGAAATAGACACTTATTCTCTGATTTGACCTTGCTTTTTTTTATTATTTATGTTAAAGCTCAATGCCCATTATTCGTCTTCGGTATTCATATTCAGCCGAATAGTACAATATGCTATTTAGGTCAGCTCTTCATTAAACCATGTTACTTTACGACAAATGAAAAGTACAACAGCCGCCAAAAATGGAAAGAAAAGGGGTATGTGCATAAATGGGCTAATGTTGGAAACCATAGGCTCAAAGTTTTAAACACGCATCTCAAACATTATAACCTTAACCACCAGAAAATGACTCAAACCACTGGTATGTTGTTTTTTTTTTTAATGCAAGTGAAATGTCAGTATAAGTCGCTGGTAGGATCTATAATCACTCACATAAGCAGTTCATAAGTATTTACATTACAGAATATGAGGAAATGAAACCCTTCTGCACACAATCCAAAAGAAAAATGATCCTCTTATATAGGAAATCCAAAATTCTCCAGCCTCTTATGAATGTTATTCTAACAGACGTGCTCCCCACAGAATATGGAATAAAATGCTCAAATACAGCAATACACAAACCCAGGAAGTGTTCGCAAAACTAGTGAACCAAATTTTGCTCTGACCATTTCCTTTAAATGTGGTCAGAGTATGTCTAATAACACCGATACCTTTAACAGTCTGGCAAACTCTAAAATCTCTCAAATTATTTACATCAAAGAATTTACAATGTTAGTGGATATCAGAGACAGATCTAAGAGTGACCTGTCCAAATTCATAGAACCTACTAGCACAGCAGCAGGGTTTGAAACCCAACTAGCTCGGGGGCCCTTGTACTAAGCTGCGTAGACGTCTACGCGCGCCCAATGAGCGCCAAATTGGAGTTATCGCCCAGTTACTGCGTGGCCCTTGCGATAATTTCAATTTTGGAACACATCCGCTACGCGCATCTGAAAAATATTTTTTTCTTTTCTGACGCACGTAGACAGTTACCGCCCAGTTACCGTGTGAGAACTTATCACTAGGTCAATGTCTTGCGGTAAGGTCTCAGACCCCAAATGGATGCTCGGCAATATCCATTTTCGGCAAAAATTTTAAAAAGGTATTTTTTGTAGGTGCGCTAAAAAATAATTCTGCAAGCACCCAAAACACGTCTACACTACTGTAGGCCATTTTCAGCGCACCTTAGTAAAAGGATCCCTCAGTATCTTAAGCAATGGCCACTCCTATGCAATCAGGTTTGAGCACAATAAAGTGGGTGTGATATACTGAAGTGTACTTAAGCAGGGGTGGATTCTTATTCTCATTCTGAGCGGACAACTCAACAGGAGCATACTTTCAAGGGCTGATATCAGGACATTTTAAAATAATGGTGTATAAATATTTTAAATACAGGATAGTAATAATTGCAGTGGCGATCCTAGGTCAGCTACCACCCCGGCCGGATTGCCACTGCGCACCCTCCCCCCCAGGGTGCAGCGGCGTCCATCCCCCCATGGTGCAACACGACACCCCCCCCCCCCCCCCGGCGCATTCTTGGCTGCTGGAGGGTGCAGAGAGCAGCCGCATGCCTGTTGGCTCCACTGGCTCCCTGCTCCCTCTGCCCCGGACCGCCCCCACCACCCCGCCCTTCTTACGCCACTGAATAATTGTTTACACTGAAACAAAGGTGATAAATCTAAACAGGAGCTGCAAACAAAGAGCATAGTGTTTGTTTCATCCCCAAGTTACAAAGAGCCTCCAAGACACTTTTTAAGAATGTAATAATCATAACGAGTCAGACCAATGGGTCCACCTAGCACCATTATAGGGAACAGCTCGACTCTAATGGTATGCAAATGGTATGTGTGCTGTGAGACCAAAAGTAAGGGAGAAGAACGTGCCTGGCACATGCACAGAAGTTTTGCTGTACCACAGCTCTTGTGCACATGCCCAGACAAACCAGAAAGTGATGGACACATCAGTGCCATTCTTCTGCGCCTTTAAATATAAACGTTTCAATGATATTTAGAGTGCAGAACACAGGCGCCAATGTGGCCACAGGAGTAGAGGAGTGGCCTAGTGGTTAGAGCACCAGTCTTGCAATCTAGAGGTGGCCGGTTCAAATCCCACTGCTGCTCCTTGTGATCTTGGGCAAGTCACGTAACCCTCCATTGCCTCAGGTACAAACTTAGATTGTGAGTCCTCCTGGGACAGAGAAATATTCAGAGTACCTGAATGTAACTCACCTTGAGCTACTACTGAAAAAGGTGTGAGCAAAATCTAAATAAATAAATAGAGTGCTTTCCCTTTCAGGTTTGCTCAGACCTGCACAGATTAGTTTTTCCCTCCCAGCACTTAGAGGCTTGCATGAGCTTCCTTCTGCTTCTGAAATAAATCAAAATTGGCAAAGCAGAAAACAAATTTGAAATCCTCATTTAAAAACACCTCATCATCAGCTCTGAGCTGGAGTTAGGTTTTCGGCAGTAAGGGTAGGGTTTGTTTGTGCGCTTTTCTGTGGGCATTGGGAAAAGGGAATAGCAAATGACCTCATTTACATCCGTTTGACTACATTTAAATACAATTTGTGCTAATGTTTGGCATGCATGTTGTTTCCTGCACTGCAGCCCTCTGAACATTCTGCGCAGATTAACGCCGGTGCTAGTTCAGTGTTAATCAGCTCTAGCGCCAGCATTAGGTTCTAAACGTTGCCCATCAGAGATCAGAGTGTACGTGTACGTCTGTTTATGTAGCCCACTCTTGATTACCCTATGAAGTCTGAATTTATAGCAGAATTTTAGCAGTAACTGAACGAATTAGGACAATGCTTCCATTTTGCTCTGGGATAAGATCACAGGAGTATCCACCATTATTAGTCCATAGTATCCAATTGATTCAGTGGCGCAGCCAGAAAGCAGTTTTTGGGTGAGCCAACAGGTTGGGTGGATGGGGACTAGAGAAACACCTGCCACCTGATATGCATTGCCCACGCCCCTACTCCTACCGCACATCTACCCCACTCCCAATAACTTCAATGGGAGTAGCAGTGCTGGCCTCTGTGGCTGCAGGCCACATTGAGAGCTAGGGGAAATATAAGAGGGTGCACTCTTCAACCTCCACTGAGCCACGGTCCACCAACACACACACATAGTAACATAGTAGATGACAGCAGAAAAAGACCTGCACGGTCCATCCAGTCTGCCCAAGAAATGTGCCACTTTTTTGTGTATACCTTACCTTGATTTGTACCTGTCTTTTTCAGGGCACAGACCATACAAGTCTGCCCAGCACTATACCTGCCTCCCACCATCGGCTCTGGCACAGACCGTATAAGTCTGCCCAGCACTATCCCCGCCTCCCAAACACCAGCCCCGCCTCCCACTACCGGCTCTGTTATCCAATCTCGGCTAAGCTCCTGAGGATCCATTTCTGCTGAACAGGATTCCTTTACATTTATCCCATGCATGTTTGAATTCCGTTACCGTTTTCATCTCCACCACCTCCCGCGGGAGGGCATTCCAAGGATCCACCACTCTCTCCGTGAAAAAATACTTTCTGACATTTTTCTTGAGTCTGCCCCCCTTCAATCTCATTTCATGTCCTCTCGTTCTACCGCCTTCGTATCTCCGGAAAAGGTTTGTTTGCGGATTAATACCTTTCAAATATTTGAAAGTCTATATCATATCACCCCTGTTTCTCCTTTCCTCCAGGGTATACAGTGGGGGAAATAAGTATTTGATCCCTTGCTGATTTTGTAAGTGTGCCCACTGACAAAGACATGAGCAGCCCATAATTGAAGGGTAGGTTATTGGTAACAGTGAGAGATAGCACATCACAAATTAAATCCGGAAAATCACATTGTGGAAAGTATATGAATTTATTTGCATTCTGCAGAGGGAAATAAGTATTTGATCCCCCAACAACCAGTAAGAGATCTGGCCCCTACAGACCAGGTAGATGCTCCAAATCAACTCGTTACCTGCATGACAGACAGCTGTCGGCAATGGTCACCTGTATGAAAGACACCTGTCCACAGACTCAGTGAATCAGTCAGACTCTAACCTCTACAAAATGGCCAAGAGCAAGGAGCTGTCTAAGGATGTCAGGGACAAGATCATACACCTGCACAAGGCTGGAATGGGCTACAAAACCATCAGTAAGACGCTGGGCGAGAAGGAGACAACTGTTGGTGCCATAGTAAGAAAATGGAAGAAGTACAAAATAACTGTCAATCGACAAAGATCTGGGGCTCCATGCAAAATCTCACCTCGTGGGGTATCCTTGATCATGAGGAAGGTTAGAAATCAGCCTACAACTACAAGGGGGGAACTTGTCAATGATCTCAAGACAGCTGGGACCACTGTCACCACGAAAACCATTGGTAACACATTACGACATAACGGATTGCAATCCTGCAGTGCCCGCAAGGTCCCCCTGCTCCGGAAGGCACATGTGACGGCCCGTCTGAAGTTTGCCAGTGAACACCTGGATGATGCCGAGAGTGATTGGGAGAAGGTGCTGTGGTCAGATGAGACAAAAATTGAGCTCTTTGGCATGAACTCAACTCGCCGTGTTTGGAGGAAGAGAAATGCTGCCTATGACCCAAAGAACACCGTCCCCACTGTCAAGCATGGAGGTGGAAATGTTATGTTTTGGGGGTGTTTCTCTGCTAAGGGCACAGGACTACTTCACCGCATCAATGGGAGAATGGATGGGGCCATGTACCGTACAATTCTGAGTGACAACCTCCTTCCCTCCGCCAGGGCCTTAAAAATGGGTCGTGGCTGGGTCTTCCAGCACGACAATGACCCAAAACATACAGCCAAGGCAACAAAGGAGTGGCTCAGGAAGAAGCACATTAGGGTCATGGAGTGGCCTAGCCAGTCACCAGACCTTAATCCCATTGAAAACTTATGGAGGGAGCTGAAGCTGCGAGTTGCCAAGCGACAGCCCAGAACTCTTAATGATTTAGAGATGATCTGCAAAGAGGAGTGGACCAAAATTCCTCCTGACATGTGTGCAAACCTCATCATCAACTACAGAAGACGTCTGACCGCTGTGCTTGCCAACAAGGGTTTTGCCACCAAGTATTAGGTCTTGTTTGCCAGAGGGATCAAATACTTATTTCCCTCTGCAGAATGCAAATAAATTCATATACTTTCCACAATGTGATTTTCCGGATTTAATTTGTGATGTGCTATCTCTCACTGTTACCAATAACCTACCCTTCAATTATGGGCTGCTCATGTCTTTGTCAGTGGGCACACTTACAAAATCAGCAAGGGATCAAATACTTATTTCCCCCACTGTACATGTTCAGGTCAGCAAGTCTCTCCTCGTACGTCTTGTAACGCAAATCCCATACCATTCTCGTAGCTTTTCTTTGCACCGCTTCGATTCTTTTTACATCCTTAGCAAGATACGGCCTCCAAAACTGAACACAATACTCCAGATGGGGCCTCACCAACGACTTATACAGGGGCATCAACACTCCCTTTCTTCTGCTGGTCACACCTCTCTCTATACAGCCCAACACCCTTCTAGATACAGCCACTACCTTGTCACACTGTTTCGTCGCCTTCAAATCCTCAGATACTATCACCCCAAGATCTCTCTCCCCGTCCGTACCTATCAGCCACCGCCTTGTCACACAGGTTCGTCGCCTTCAAATCCTCAGATATTATCACCCCAAGATCTCTCTCCCCGTCCGTACCTATCAGACCCTCGCCGCCTAACACATACATCTCCCGTGGATTTCTATTCCCTAAGTTCATCACTTTGCATTTCTTGGCATTGAATTTTAATTCACTATAGTAAACTTGGGTTCAGAATAATTTATCTTTTTATATATAAAAGATAAAAAGATAAATTATTCTGAACCCAAGTTTACTATAGTGAGTTTAAGGTTTAACTTGGTTGGTTGGATTTGATCTTCCTGATTTTTTGTAATTTATTGAATTTTAATTGCCAAACCTTAGACCATTCTTCTAGCTTCTTCAGATCCTTTTTCATGTTTTCCACTCCCTCCGGGGTGTCCACTCTGTTACAGATCTTAGTATCATCCGCAAATAGGCAAACTTTACCTTCTAACCCTTCGGCAAGGTCACTCACAAATATATTGAACAGAATCGGCCCCAGCACCGATCCTTGAGGCACTCCACTATTCACCTTTCCCTCCTCCGAGCGAACTCCATTCACCACCACCCTCTGGCTTCTGTCCGTCAACCAGTTCCTAATCCAGTTCACCACTTCGGATCCTATCTTCAGCCCATCCAGTTTATTTAAGAGCCTCCTGTGGGGAACCGTGTCAAAAGCTTTGCTGAAATCTAAGTAGATTACGTCTATAGCTCATCCCTGATTCAATTCTCCTGTCACCCAATCAAAGAACTCAATGAGATTCATTTGGCACGATTTCCCTTTGGTAAAACCATGTTGTCTCGGATCTTGCAACTTATTGGCTGCCAAGAAATTCACTATCCTTTCCTTCAGCATGGCTTCCATTACTTTTCCAATAACCGAAGTGAGGCTTCCCTTAAGTATGCCCTAAATATTACAGTGGGGCCCTAAAATATCGATCAAGAAAAATGAAGAAGCCAAGTACTATAGAATACTACATAGAAAATTGATGCTCACAGAATACTTTGGTCACACACACACAGAACACAAATACAAAATAAGTGACCACAAACCATAAACAAATTAAATCAAAATCCCAAGAGGCCAGACCTTGCATTTAGCACAGCACAGAGAAATACAAAGAGATGCATTTTCTCCTATACTGTGCAAAAATCACATGCAAGAGACAGTGTTAGGAGAGGTACAACTAGGGCAATTGCGTTTGACTCCCTAGCCAGAGAGAACTCCAGGCCAGCTGGAAGCTGGTGCAGCTTGTTAGTAAGCTTTTGTGTCCCCTCCCAAATTTCTGCCTTGGGCCCCAGCCATATCTAGCAGGATGTACATTTTTTAAATCTGACATATTCTAGTCACAAAATAGAAAAAACATTTTTTTCTACCTTTTGTTGTCTGCTCATTTTATTTTTCAAGTCATGTTGGTCCCAGGCTCTGGTTTCTACATCCTTCTCTTAACTCACTCACCAAGGTCTCTTGCCAACCACTATCCATCTTCTTCCATCTCTGTACCTCTATCTTCTTCCATGTTTAGTATCTCCCTTACTCTTTGTCCCTATATTTCTCTGTCCAGTTCTCCCCTCTCTTCATCCCCAGTGCCAATATATCTCTACGCTCTCTGACCCTACCCCATCCAACTTCTCTCCCTCACTCCCCTCCCCTTTCCAGCATCAAATATTTGAAAGGTATTAATCCGCAAATGAACCTTTTCCGTAGATGGGAAGGCGATAGAACTAGAGGACATGAAATGAAATTGAAGGGGGGCAGACTCAAGAAAAATGTCAGGAAGTATGTTTTCACGGAGAGAGTGGTGGATACTTGGAATGCCCTCCCGTGGAAGGTGGTAGAGATGAAAACGGTAACAGAATTTAAAAATACGTGGGATAAACATAAAGGAATCCTGTTCAGAAGGAATGGATCCTCAGAAGCTTAGCAGAGATTGGGTGGCAGAGCCGGTGGTGGGAGGCGGGGCTAGTGCTGGGCAGACTTCTACAGTCTGTGCCCTGAAAATGGCAGATACAAATCAAGGTCAGGTATACATATGAAGTAGCCCATATGAGTTTATCTTGTGGGCAGACTGGATGGACCGTACAGGTCTTTCTCTGCCGTCATCTACTATGTTACTATGGTTTGGTTGCTTGATTCCATGCCTGCCCACCCACCCCAACCTACCTTCCTTCCTCACACTGTAGGTTTAGTATTTGTTGCCTTTTCTTTCATCTCCTTAGTCTAGTATCTCTATTTCCCTTCCCTCCCTCCTTGTGCTGTAACAGCAGTTCTCTCCCTTCCCTCCAGTTCTCCTTCCCCTCTTCCTCCCACATCCAGCAGCTCTCTCCCTTCCCTCCAGCCCCCTCCTGCTCCCACATCCAACAGCTCTCTCCCTTCTCTCCAGCCCCTTCCTCCTCTCCCTCCCCTGTCCAGCAGCTCTCTCCCTTCTTTCCAGCCCCTTCCTCCTCTCTCTCCCCTGGCCAGAAGATTCCATCCAGATCCCCTCCTCCTCCTTTTCCTCCCACCTCCAGCAACTCCCTCCCTTCCATTCAGTCCCCTCCTCCTCTTCCTTCCACATCCAGCAGCTCTCTCCCTTTCCCCTCCAATCCCCTTCCTCCCACAAGTCCGGCAGCACTATCCCCCCCCCCCCCCCCCAAGTCCAGCTGCCTTCCTCCAATTCATCCTGCCCCAATCCAACACCCTCGCTGCCTTTTCTCCCGTGGCTCCGGGTCCGGCTGTCCAGGAGCATTGCCTGCCTCAAATTCTGCTCCTCCCCACCGCTGCCTTGGTCCCTGCAGCATTCTTTTTTTGGCCCATCGCTGGCAGTGCTGCAATTCACACAGGCAGCTCCGCTCTCCTTTGCCGCATCCATCCGGCCCTCTCTGATGCACTTCCTGTTTACGGAGGGCCAGATGGACGTGAAAGAGGGGAGCGGAGCTGCCAGCGACGGGTCAAAAAAAGAATGCTGCAGGGACCGAGGCAGCGGCGAGGAGGCGCAGAATTTGAGGCAGGCAATGCTCCCGGATGGCCGGACCCGAAGCCGCAGGAGAAAAGACAACGAGGGATGTTGGGTTGGGGCTAGTTAGGGCGGGCCTCGAGCAAAAGTGGCTGGGCCTGGGCCCGTCCAGGCCCACCCGTGGCTACGCCCCTGAATTGATTACATATGCATCACAGTCCTCTCCTGTACGCCCCCCCCCTGTACATGCACTATTCAGGCTCTTCTCTCCATAGGCGTAGTTTGACTGTTTCATTTGGGGGGGCAAAGAATGGGCGGAGCATATTAGCATATCATTTGCATATATACATATGCAAATGAATATGCTAATATGGAGGAAGGAAATGAAATTTACAGGCAAAATATCACAGATGCACATTTCAAAAAGCTGACACATTTCAATTAATAAATTATGAATAAAATACTTTTATTTACCTTTGTTGTCTGATCATTTAGTTTTTCTATTCGCTTTGATCCCAGTGTCTTCTGTTTTATGCAGTGTCTTCTTTCTAGTAGGCTTCCCTCTGCTCCCCACCCTCCCAGTCCCATCCATCTCTTGCTCCTTCCCTCTGCTCCCCACCCCTCCCAGTCCCATCCATCTTCTGTTCATTCCCTCTGCTCACCATCCCTCCGTCCCATCCATCTTCTGCTCCTTCCCTCTGCTGTGCTTGACCTCTCCCAATCCCATCCATCTCCTGGTCCATCCCTCTGCTCCCCACCCCTCGCAGTCCCATCCATCTCTTGCTCCTTCCTCTGCTCCCCACCCCTCCCAGTCCCATCCATCTTCTGTTCCTTCCCTCTGCTCACCATCCCTCCGTCCCATCCATCTTCTGCTCCTTCCCTCTGCTGTGCCTGACCTCTCCCAATCCCATCCATCTCCTGGTCCATCCCTCTGCTCCCCACCCCTCGCAGTCCCATCCATCTCTTGCTCCTTCCCTCTGCTCACCTCCTCTCCCAGTCCCATCCATCTCCTGCTCCTTCCCTCTGCTTCCCACCCCACCCAGACCCATCCATCTCCTGCTCCTTCCCTCTGCTTCCCACCCCTCCCAGTCCCATCCATCTTCCCTCTGCTCCCCCCCCCCCCGCGAGGTCCAAGATGGTGACTCCGTTTACCCCCTCTCTTCCTCCCTCCCTCCCTCCAGTGCAGGCAACAATCTTCAGCTTTTTCAGCGTTCCTGGCAGCGGTAGCGATGTACACGCTGCCTTCGGTCTGCCCCGGAAGCCTTCTCTTCAAGTTCCTGTTCCCACCTATGCGGGAACAGGAACTTGAAGAGAAGGCTTCGGGGCAGAGCCAAAGGCAGCGTGTACAACGCTACCGCTGCCAGGAACGCTGGAAAAGACTGCTGCCTGCGCCGGAGGGAGGGAGGAAGAGAGAGGGGCATAGGCGGTCGGTGGCCCAACTGTTTGGGGAGGCTAAAGGGGGCGGGGTTAGGGGTGGAGCCAGGGGCGGAGCTTATAGCCACAATTAACACAGAAAAAAAATAAGTAAAAATAAAATAGTCACAATACCTTTTGTTAAATTTAGATATTAGATATGTATCATATGTCAAAGAATAAAGTGGTTGCTCAAAGCATATACTAACCACAATCGCTCAACTGCAAAACACTATGCACATATTGTGCAAAAACATACTCAAACCTTACTGTACCATAACACTAGGCAGACCCTAATACACCAATATACTACCCATATAGAAAATGCAGACCGTCAACAATATGAAACAAGGGATCATAATATCACAATTCTCATGTAACGCCACAAAACACCCTTTTAGGGTGGATAGTGTTCACAATGAGCTCCTTTTATTAACAACTATATATAGATCCTTCAAGAGGTAGTGTGTCATGATTTAGGCTCTAAAACCCTTTCTGATGTTTTGGTGCCACCTCAGTAATGCCAATACACAATCTCTCCACTGCAAAACACTATACACAAACTTGTGCAAAAACACACTCATAACCTTAGCAAACCATAACAGCACTAATTCCAAGGACAGGATGAGCTACAACCTTATGCGTGGAAAAGCAGCACTGTAATTACACCGGGCTCTAAAACACCAGTACACAACCTATTGAAACAAAAAAAAAAAAGGGCTGTAAATACTACACACTAGTAGAATACTGCACCTTGATTACACATGAAAAACACATGACACAACAGATATGAAGGCAAAACTGGAAAGTTACCTCAAGAAGTCAGACTCAGCATGCAGCAATACTAGAAAAATTGAAACTTACATGCAAAATATCACAGATGCACATTTCCAAAAGCTGACATATTCCAGTTAATAAATTCTGAATAAAATACTTTTTTCTACCTTTGTTGTCTGATCATTTAGTTTTTCTATTCTTTGGTCCCAGTGTCTTCTTTCCATTTGATATTTTTTCTCTCAACATGTCCACCATCCTCCTGTGTCCTTATGCGTCCTGTCTACCATCTGTAGCCCTGTCCTTATCCTTTCTCCAGTTTCAGCATCTGCCCTCAAAGTGTTCCAATCCAGCCCTTAAATTCAGCAATTTCCCCTCCATCCAAATCCAGCATGTCTCCCCTCCATCCATGTGCATGAACTTCCTCTGTCTTTCCTCCCCTCCATCCATGTCCGGCATTTCTCCTCTCTCCCTTCTACTCCATCCGTGTGCATCTCCTTCTTCCCTCCCCTCCATCCATCCATGTCTTTCTCTTCTACCCTTCCATCCAGTGTCATCCCTCTTTCTCTCTCCATCCTTCTACCCATTACCCTCTCCCAATCCTTCCGTCTATTGTCTCCCTCTCCTTCCATCCATTGTCTCCCTCTATCTCCCTTCCTTCTAAACAGTTCTCTCTCTCGACCCTTTTCCATTCAGCATGTCCTCTCTATCCCCATCCTTCCAGTGTCTTTCCTCTTTCCCTCCCTACCCTTACGTCCAGTGTCTTCCCTCTTTCTGCCCCCTCCTTCCAGCATTTTCCCTCTTTCTCCCTCCTTTCATTCAGCATTTCTCCGTCTGACAGCTAGGGTCTGCCCCAGTTTCTCCCCAGCAGCTTCTCTCTCTCTCTCCCCATCTTTCCACTAATCTCTCTCTCTCTCCTCTTCCATCCAGCATCTTCTCTCTGGCTCTCCCGTGCTCTCTTCCATGTCCCCTCTTTCGCTCCCCATCTCTCTCTGGCTCTCCCCTGCTCTCTTCCATGTCCCCTCTTTCGCGCCCCATCTCTCTCTGGCTGTCCCCTGCTCTCTTCCATGTCCCCTCTTTCTCTCCCCATCTCTCTCTGGCTGTCCCCTTCTCTCTTCCATGTCCCCTCTTTCTCTCCCCATCTCTCTCTGGCTCTCCCCTGCTCTCTTCCATGTCCCCTCTTTCTCTCCTCATCTCTCTCTGGCTCTCCCCTGCTCTCTTCCATGTCCCCTCTTTCTCTCCCCATCTCTCTCTGGCTCTCCCCTGCTCTCTTCCATGTCCCCTCTTTCGCTCCCCATCTCTCTCTGCCTGTCCCCTGCTCTCTTCCATGTCCCCTCTTTCTCTCCCCATCTCTCTCTGACTCTCCCCTGCTCTTTTGCATGTCCCTGGCTCTCCCCTGCACTTTTCCACTTTCTCTCTCTCTCCTCCAGCGTCCTCATGCATCCCACCTTTCTCTTCCCTCCCCTTCTTGCTCCCATCACTCTCACTCCTTTCTCCACCCCCCTTTTCCTATTCCCTGCCATTGCTTTCCTTCCTCCCTCTTCCCCTTAGATGTGGCACCTCACATCCTCCTCTCTCCACCCCCTTTCCCTTTGGTCTAGCAGCTGGCTGGCATGATGCATCGCTCACCCCCCCCCCCCCCCCCCGGACTAGTTCGGTATCGCTTTCCCCCTCCGCTCCTGTCATGTCTTTGAACGTCGAGGATTCCTTCCGGTAGCAGCAGAATTGGCAATGATGTAAGCGCTGCTTTCAGCCTGCCCCAGAAGCCTTCTCTGGACAGCGTCCTTCCTACGTG